>NW_025814841.1:12165000-12765000 GCF_022079265.1 Lynx rufus | reverse complement strand
GCCCCTCCCCTGCTCACTCTCTCAAAAATAAATAAACATTAAAAAAATTTTGTTAAAGAATTCCAGTGGCAAAATTTCAATTCTTTCTATTCTATCACAGGAACTCTAAAAGTGGATTAAGCAGATTGCAATTAAAAGAAAGGCTGGATTCTATTGCTAGCCTACAAAAGTTTTCAGATGCCTCTCAAAGATGCCTCTCAAAGCCAATCACATCCATGAGTATGTATTTGTCAAATCTGTACGTTGTGAATTATACTCCTACATCAACATTCTGCATGGAATACGTGTTTCATTTTGGTCCAGAAATAGTCATGAGATCATTAAATCTTACTCGTGTCTTCTAAAACTGATAGATGATAGATAGATGGACAGACAGACAGATACAGATCAATTGATCTTTGGTGTGAAGGGGAAGCAAAAGAGCAGATTTTTATTAAAAGAAAGGTGAACTAAATTTTTTATTTGAAAAAAAAAATAGATGTTAGCCATAAAGTAAAACCCTTACACTCCTGATCTAAATTACACTTAAATTCAGTACCTTTGTTATAGGAATTTGATAAGCAAAGATATTGAAGTCATCACTCTCTTAAAGTTCTATAATCCTAAGAAATAATTCCAAACAACTAGACTTTAAATCATGAGTATTTCGTTTTTCTACTTTAGAATGTTAATGTGGAATGGAAAGAAGGCTAACATTCTTGAAAGCTACCTGGTACCTGCGGTTAGAGGTTTTACAACCATTACTTATTCTCTTTTAAAGACATTCCTATTGGAACCAAAATCATGATCATTTTGCAACATCTGCAAATCACTGTTCCAATTCTTGCAAATATTGTAATTAGAAACCAATTTTAGTGACAATAAAGATTTTGAAAAACAAAAGTATATTTTGTTCACCAGTCTAGTACCCCTGATGTTGTTTTTATCTCTGGAAAACACCGGAATGTTTGAAGCATTGGATCCACATTATATCAAATTACAGGCAATACATGCAAAATTAACTACACTAAAAACAAGGACTGAATTCTCTTGCTGGTGAGGAGGAAGAAACTGACTTCTTTTTTTTCTCTTTTCATTAAATAAAAAAAAGTAATAAAAGCCTATTAATATAAAGTGACACATTTCAATGCAAAAAAAATGCAGGCTGTGCAAAGCTTGAGGTTCTCACTGTACTAACAACAGACCCACATTTCACAGATGGAGTTCTCTTCCTTATTCGCCTCATAAATGTTAAGAGTAGCACACACAGCTTTTTCACTGTAGATGAACACTTGGTAAACACTATAATTGAGACCTTTAACTTGTGTGTTTCCCTAGGCTTGGTGTGACTGTTTGTAGCCTCGATGTGACAAGAGTAAAGCTTTTTCATTGAATACATATATCCCCATAATTGTGGCACATTCTCAGTAGTTGTTCTCAGCACATGGTTAGTTGTTAGTTTTTGTTTCTTCTTTTTTTTTTTTTTCTTTTTTGTTTTAATTTCAAGAAAAACTAATGAGTTTCCAGAAGCAGTGTGAGTGCTTTGGGGCTGAATGTGATTTAAAACCAGCAGTAAAAGAAAAAGAAGACAGGGAAGGTAGCTGGTTAATTGACCTTTATTGTGCCTTCTGGTTCATTTAGAAATGGAAATTAAATTAACATGATAATTCAGTCCTACTGTGTTAAGGCTGCTATAAACCCATTAAATTTTATGGCCATTGATTTAGCATTTTTTTCTATTAACTGGGTTTAATTTTCAAAATTGTCATGCAGGTTCTGAAAAGTGGTTCATCCACTCTGATTCTTCTAAGTTACTAATGTGTAGCCTTTTCTTTAATAGTATGCACTTAATTATTCAAGCGCGGAGGGCACAACTGCCCTCAAATGCCTGGATTAATTTTGAAACTAACCCTACTGAAAGTCTTTATAAGAAGCAAGGAGAGTTCAGGGATGGGGAAAGTCAGCGAAATTGCCCGGTGCATATATCAAATTTCCGAAAGATTGCACCCTAAAAGTAAACCTGACAAAAGGAAATATTTGGGATTTCTTTTTGTGAGATCAAGAGAGCTATAAAAAGGTTTCGCGCACTTGTTTCTTTTTTGACAGCTTCTCGGTAAGGTGAAACCTTTTAAAATGCAACCGTTACTTGCATGTCAGATTCCCAAACACCTTTTTAGCTGCTGACTTGGAATCATGACCAGTCAAAATTTCTATTTTTGAACTTTGAAAAGGTATCAATTGTTGTCTGAAGCGAAACTATTTTCTTGACTCTGGCTTTAGCAGATGTAGGTCTAAGTGTAAAGTTTTCAGGGTACTGTGAGCACAGTTTTAGTTACTAACTCAAATATTAAAGTTTTATTTCGTAGCTTATTGACAGTTGCGGTCTCCGAGTTTCAAAAAGATTCTCTAACTTAACCTCATAATATTCCTAAACGGGAGAAACGTGATGATTTTACCTTTTTGATTGTTTACTACTAAAGAAATATTAGGTAATTGATGGGCTCACAAACCCAGACCCAGAATTACTAGGCTTGTCAACAGTCCTGGACTTTCAACTCCAGTTTATAAATTCAAAGAAGTGATGAGTGACGCTCTTTTCTGACTAAATTGCCAACATTTTTTCATTATTTTTTAATGGTATGTTCAATTAAAGTAGCTCAATTTTTTTTAATGTTACATCATGGCTGCTCTGTTCATATTAGAATCTAAATAGCTGTTTTTATGTATGCTATATGCTTTCAATAGTTTTAGCAATTGGCAGTCATAATTAAAGACCCTCAGAGGGGGGTGCCCGGGTAGGTCACTCAGTTAAGCGGCCAACTTTGGCTCAGGTCATGATCTCCCACTTGGTGGGTTCCAGCCCTGTGTCAGGCTCTGTGCTGACAGCTCAGAGCCTGAAGTCTGCTTTGGGATTCTGTGTTTCCCTCTCCCTCCACTCCTCTGCACTCTCTCTCTCTCTCTCTCTCTCTCAAAAAATAAATAAACACTTTAAAAATAATAATAATAATAATAATAATAATAATAAAAGACAGAGCATCTAAAGATATTGCTGTTGGAAAATCGCATAGAAATAATTCACTCCCTTCTCAGCAAAGTAAACCAAGTTCTTCATTATCCAGACACTGTTGCCTTAGATGATGTTTCCACTCCAAGTGGAATAGAAAATGCTAATAGAATATGCTGGTCTACTTACGAGGAGGTAAATGGAAAAAGGATGGATTATTTCCTTAAAGATATAGCACAAAATGGAATTATAAAAAAAATATTCAGTTGAAGAGGAGTTAGAAGTACTTGCTGATAAAGATTGTGGAAGGGACCCTACCTGGAAGATCTTTTATACTTCCTAGTATTTAGCACAGAATCTTGCACATACAAGATGTTCAGTATATAAATCTGACAATTGCCAACACTTAACTATATAGCACTGATAGTGTCCCCAGCACTGTTCTAAAGATCTTATACATATTAACTCATATAATCCTCATATAACATGGGTACAACAATCACCCTCCCCACCTTCAGGTAAGGAAATGGAAGTATGAAGGGTAGTTAAGTAAGTCATGCAGGATTTGAACCCACACCATCAGCTATTGACACCCGTGTTGAATGACTGCTATACTCTTGTGTCTGTTGATTTCATGAATCCCCACGCACCAGGCCTGGAAATAGGGTCCATTTTGCACTTATCTGTCATCAATGCGGTCTGTCTTGCACACATCCTCCCTACCTCATCCCTCAATCCCCAGACCATCTTAAATCCAAGAATCTTGATCACTTTTCCTTCTCTGATCATGGAATCTAAAGACACTTCCTTGAGAGGAGATCCCATTAGAAGGATTTCTAAATTGCTTAATTGTGTTAGTACTTCAAAACTTGAAGTCCCTGATATCTGCTGTAAGAGACAGAATGAGAGGGGAAGAGAGAGAAGGCAAGAACAGGCAGGAAGGGGAGAGAGCACTTCAGCATCACTTCCTCATGTTTGTATGGGTTTGGGTTTATAGCATCTTTTAGAGTAGCATTTGGTTTCCTTCTCAAGCACTGTGCCTGCAAGGTGGGGAGCCGCCAAGATAGAACAGATTCATCTTTCCCCTTTTCTTCTACTGTACCCCCCAGTCACCTCTAACATGATACCTAAACACTGTATTCTTCACACAGTGGTCTTTTTTTAGATTCCCAAACTCTGGAGTCGAAGGGTGGTGATAAAGACTGTAACTGACTCAAAACTCTATCCTCAAAGCCTCCAATAATGTCTGATTCATTAGTGTTCAATAAATGATTGATGACTGAGTGAGTTAATGAGTGCCTGAAATAAACCAGTCTTCCCCCCAGAAGCATAAATGAGAATAGAGATTATGCACTAGTTGTATTTTTCTCTGGAAAAAAATGTTTGAGGTAAATGCAATATCAATTTAAAAAATATCGTTTACTCATTTTGCACTTGTTTTAAGACATAATACAAGGTAAATATGTAATAGAATTTAAGAGAATTATTTTCCTGCTAAAATTCACATTATTCAGAGATGACTAGATGATCTAATTTGGTTTTATCTTCCAGACCTATGTAGCAAATATAACCTGACTTTTTTCTTCAAGCCAGAGTCCTATTGTGACAGGTGTTCTGCTGATGTCTATCCCTGGGGACCTAAGGCTGTATCCAGTCTTAAGATATCTGCTTGCATTTTATAAGAGTGTAGGCATTCATTTCTCTCCTTCATTCTTTAGGGGCTCACCTTCTATGCAGTTTCTCTGGGAACGAACCTCACTTTCTTCCTCACACATTGTTTGCCATGGTTTGGTGCTTTAAATTCCCCTGAAGACTTTCACAAGTCCTTTTCCTTACTCATAACAGAAGAAGAAGAAGAAGAAGAAGAAGAAGAAGAAGAAGAAGAAGAAAAAGAAGAAGAAGAAAGAACGAACAAAAGAAAGAAAGAGGAAGAAAAGACAAAGATATGTCTTAAATTTACACAATGTTATATGTCAAATATATTCAATTTTTAAAAGGAAATAAAAAGTACTATCAGAAAATTTCTTTTAGCTACTTCTAACTCTGAGGTGGTTTTCTTCATATGTCTCTTCAAATAACTCATCTTTTTTTCCCAATAACACCATAATTTCCAAGTAATATTCTATCTTTGCAGAAGCAAAATTCTAGAAATGTTTACAGCCTGACCCAGATTTCTGGAACAAAATATTTACTTGGAAATATCACTTGCTGCATATTGAAAATGGATATTGAGGCAGAATATATATGTTTTTCAAACAGAGTGATATAATCCCATTATGAGCATCTCAAACCAGAGGCCAAAAATAAAAGCTCATTTATATGTCCTACAGCATCTGGGTGTCACCAATAAGTCCTGGACAGAACATGTGGCCTGCAAGGACACAGCAGAGGAGCTGCTATTTCAAGTGCTGGATCAAGCTGAACACATTACTTCTTACATCATGATCACTGAATCAAGGAGAAAATGCAATAAAAGCATAGCCAAGAAATAGAGCAAAATTTGGAAGCCAGGAGAAAATTATACATCAAACTGAAAGGCAAGGTGAAGACATGCATAGATCGGGGGCAGGGGGCGGGGGGGGGGGGGGGGGAAGGTCAGTAACAAAGAAAACTAAAAGCAAGTGTGAAATAAGTTAGTATAGATACATATATTTATTAGCTCTGTCCACCAAGAGGATTGAGAAGTAATGAAACTCCAGAATCCACCAGCACCAGCTCCCAGACCTTGGTTTCGAACACCATTCTCCAGTAAAAGGAACCAGGGCCCCTCGGAGACATGGCTGATTCTAGGACTGGAACAGAATATACAAAATGAGAATGAGGTATCTTGTAAAGCCAGAGCATAAAGAAGTGCTCAAAAAACAAAAGGATAGGAGTATGGTAAAGGGACAGAGGAGCCAACTGAAAGAACTCTCAATTGCTAAAGCTGGAACAGTTTGAGGAACAAAATAAATAACGTAGTGCTCGCTTATAACCCAAAGTAAAAAATGAATATTCATGGGTCCACAATGACATTAAAAAATAACTGAGTAGGGGCTCCTGGGGGGCTCAGTAGGTTAAGCATCCGACTTCGGCTCAGGTCGTGATCTCATGGCTCAGGAGTCTGAGCTCCGCCTCCACTGTCTGCTATCAGCACAGACCCCACTTTGGATCCTCTGTCCTGTCTCTTTCTGCCCTTCCCCCACTCATTCTCTCTCTCTCTCTCTCTCTCCCCTCTCTCTCTCTCAAAATAAATAAGTAAACTTTAAAAAATAAAATAATTGGGTAAATAAATAGAGAAGAAGAGACAAAACTCCCACACAGGAGAATTCCAAATAATTCATGTAGGTACTCCTCCCCTCAAGGAGGTGAAGCTCAACCCCCACCTCTTGTGTAAGTGGTGCTTAGTGACCTGCTTCAAAAGAGTAGAGTATGAGAAGAGGGAGGAAAAAATAACTGTACAGTGGAGAAACCCGGCAAACACTACTTCAGGCTGGTGATCAAAGTTAATGTCAACAGTGGTAAGTCATGTGGATAGTATGCCCCCTTGACATTATGTGATGAGAATGACACTCTACCTCTGAGGTCTTCCTCCCCAAATCCCATCACTCCAGTCTAACCAGGAGAAAATATCAGACAAACCCAAGTTGAGGGAGAGTTTACAAAATACCCTACCAGCACTCCTCAAAACTGTCAAGGTCATCAGAAACAAGGAAAAGCCCAAGAAACTATCAAACAGGAGGAGGCCAAGAAGGCGGTGACTAAATATAATGGGGTACCTTGAATGAGATCCTAGCAAGAAAAAGTAAAAAAGTTTTTCAGGAAAAAACTCATGAAATCCAAATACACTGTGGTGATCAGTTAATGGTAATGCACAGATGTTGTTTCCTTAGTTGTGACAAATGTACCATAGTAATGTAAGATGTTAACAACAGGGAAAACTGGGTGATGGGGTATATGATAACCCTCTATACTGTGTGCCTTGTCTATAAAAAATATTCTAAAATTTTAAAAAGTTTATTTATTTGTTAAGTTTATTTATTTTTTTTGACAGAGACAGAGGATGTGCAAGTGGGAGAGGGGCAGAGAAACGGGGAGAATCTCAAGCAGGCTCTGTGCTCTCAGCTCTGAGCCTGACTCAGGGTTCAAACCCACAAAATTCTGAGATCATGACCTGAGCCAAAATCAAGAACTGGGCATTCAACTGACTGAGCCACACAGATGCCCCTAAAAAAGGGGTTTTTTTTTTAAACCAATAAACAAAAATCTCCTTAATGAAAGGAGCAAGATACAGGCATAGAATTACACACCTAGGCTCAGCATCTAAGTACCTGAAAATTGAGTATCCTCCAGAGATTTCTTTTACACCAGTCTTGGTGCATCTCAGTGGACGCAGAAAAGATGTATAGAGTTAAATTGCCTGGACGCCTGGTAGACTTTTTAAAATGCATATTTGTTAATCATATTGCAAAATCAACGACAGCATATAGATATATATATATACCTATTTTAATTATCACTTCCCGTTGCAAACTGCCCCCAGAAACCACTTCTCAAGAAGCATTCAATTAAGGAAACCTGCCATCCACAGGTGCTTGCATGTGATCTAAAGTGAAAAATCAGAATGCTTAACTGCCCTGGGTACAGTGATTGGTCCAAGGGTGAATGTGGAACCCAACCAGAGCCAAGCATAGGCATCTTGGGTGTGTTGATGTAGACATTCAGTATCATTCTGAAATTGTGATCTATATTGGATCATGTAAGCCTAGAGCTACAAGGACCATCTTTTCCAATCACATGGAGAGAACCTAATGAGAAAACACCCCAGAGGAGAAAAGAGACATGGAGAGAAAGAGATTTCTAATGGCATCATCGGAGACCTGGATCCAATAAGCCCATAGTTAACGCCACTCGTTAGACTCACAGTTATTTGAACTGGTAAATTCCTGTTTTTCTTTAAGTTGTGTTTCTTCTACAACAAAAATTCCTGCTGGGGACACCTGGGTGGCTCAGTGGGTTAAGTGTCCCACTTTGTCTCAGGTCACGATCTCATGGTTCATGGGTTTGAGCCCCACGTCTGGCACTGTGCTATAGCTCAGAGCCTGGAGCCTGTTTTGGATTCTGTGTCTCCCTCTCTCTATGCGCTAGCTCTCTCTCTCTCTCTCTCTCTCTTTCTCTCTCTCTTAAAAATAAATAATAAAAACATTTTAAAAAAAGGAAAAAATCTTGATGAATAAAGGCAATTCAAGATTGAATAGATGAATACTCAACTTGTAAATCACATATTTATTCATTTTAGTTATTTATATATTGAAATACTCAACATTTATGGAATACCTACTATTTGCCAAATGCTGTGCTGGGTCCTGGGAATACAAAGAGATAGTAATCAATCTCTTCCTCAAGAGCATACAGTCTGCAGGGGAACCTGCAGACCAACAGCTACAATACAATGTGATAGACACTGATAAATGCATTACTACATGCAATGGGCCTCCCAAGATAGGCACTCAGTGCAGACGAGGGTGACATTCTAAGAGACATCTGAACTGGGTCGAGAAGAATGATTTAGAAGAGTAAACCAAGCTGAGTAAGGGGTGGGAGGAGTGTCAGATGGGAAGAAGCATGTAGCAAGCAGGAAGAGCAGTCCTGTGGCACAGGGGTATCAGGAATCCTAACTGCTTTGGGGGGCTGCTAACAGCTCAACATGACTAATCTATGGGTACAAGGAAGGAAGTGGCAAGAGGTGAGGCCAGAGAGATCCACAAGGGCAGCTCATGACTTAGAACTGTAGCCTAAAGACAATCAAGGACTACAGATAATGGCTATGTTCTGACTATTATCTCTATCAGTGTGGATGAATGATACACACTTTGCAATGTTCACACACACACACACACACACACACACACACACACACACACACATCTACCTGCAGCTTGCTCAGTATCTACCTGCATATTCTTCCAAGTCCTGTCCCACATGGCTCTCAGCTCAAAATTCAAGCTCATTGCCCAGGGTGCAGCGAATTATCAAGACAAACACGATTCCAGTTTTAGCAGATAAACTATTAGTGGATAACTTAGAACTCAAGTAGTAGCTGAAATGGATACCTTAGAGCTGACATTTCTTCTTACACATTTGATCAGCACAGATCAATTCTTGGATCCGCACACAACTTCAAATTCTCAGTGACTATTTTTATAAAAGTTTTCCTTGGATTGAATAAGATAGGTATTCATCATTGTCTTTCCTCCCTTAAAAAATGTTCACTAGCTTGGCAAAGGCTCACTTACTACTTGAGGGTACAGAGGACATGTTACCACTGGCTCATGAAACTCAGTGGTATTTTCTAACAAGAATTGTGGTGTCTGAGGACCAATTTTTTTTTAACGTAGATCTGGTTCAATCCAACAAATACCCATTAAGTTCCTACCCTGCAAAAGCCACTATTCTGGAGGCTCTGGGGTACATGCTGAATTCCCCATACAAAAACAAATTTTCTCCATCATGCAATGAAGGGTTCTTTATATATCAAAGTTGGCAAGAGACAGAGGACTAAAATTGTTTCAAACTGTTGTTGGCAGTAAGCTTCTGTCTGTGTTAATTACACTCTATGTTTGATGCTCATCATTCAGTCAACAGTCAACGCATTGTAGCCTTTCTGCGATTGACTAAATACCAAATTACTATGTGCAGCTCTCTGGATTTCTGAGTATATCAAATTTATATCAGTCTCTGACTTGATTCTAATAGTTTGGGGATTTTTCCAGCGCTAACTCCTTTGATAAACAACTAATCAATGAATATCTTGGGTACAAATACAGACACACTCATGAGGAAAGGCTTAGAGGTTTAGAACCCTTGAGGCACCTGGGTAGCTCAGTGGGTTAAGTGTCCGACTTCAGCTCAGGTCACGATCTCATGGTTCCTGAGCTTGAGCCCCCCACCCCCTATTGGGCTCTGTGCCGACAGCGCAGAGCCTGGAGCCTGCTTCCGATTCTGTGTCTCCCTCTCCTCTTTCTCTCTCTCTCTCTCAAAAATAAATAAACATTTTTTAAAAAGGTTTAGAACTCTTTAGAAATACAGATTTTTAAGGAAGCTCTCCTAACTTCAAATTTGAAAGGATAGACGATTTGTGAAGAAGAAAATTGGCACAGTATTTTAATATTGTCTACTTACACACAATTACATAAGGCACAGACATCATCAACAAAATTCAACCAAATTGAGGTGTGTGCATATACGTGCTTGTGTATGCATGCATTTGGTATGAGGGTGACAGAGGGCTATTAAAAAGAATTCCAAGATCCTAATGAACAGAAATTAACTAGAAAACACAAGCTTTGTATTCCCTACTTTTAGGTTCAGTATTCAGTTCCCAAAATATATGTTAAAATAGGTATTTTAGCATGAAAGAGAGCAGTTTGTGCCCCACAAGTTGCTTACACTAGAAGGTGTGCTAGAACCAGCTTGTATCGCTTGCAAGGGCCAATTTTGTGCATCTTTTCTCAGCTCTACATTTGGCAATTTACCATGGGTAGCTTGAAATTGCCATGGTGGGAGCTGTTAGACCACAGAAACTGGCAAATGCTATAAATCAAAATGTTTCCTTTTATTCCAAGAGAATTGATTGGTAAACAATTACCAAAAGACAACTGTGTAGAGACATAGCTACATTAATATTAATATATGTATATAAATATATAATGTTTACACCTATGTGTGTTAATGCATATATATACGTGCACATGCACACACACATATACGCAAAACATGTGTTAGGGAATAGAAGGCTAGACAGAAGTACATAATGTAGGGATTGTTTTATTTTTGTACCTACACATTGGACACTGGGCAGATTTTCTCCTTAGTAGTTATAGATACATAGCCAGATGGTAAGCAAATGATAGATAATAAGAGAGAGGGAGAGGATGACTAACTAAATAATAAAATTATTGCTATAAAGGAAAATAGGAATAAAATTGGAATTAAAGGCATAGCGGCTGATAAATGTAGAAAAATTGTATCGGTTTCACTAAAAAGAAAGGAAAACTCATAAGGGTTTCGTACGCTTTCAGAGCGAGGAAGACAGTTTAGGCTACGTCTAACCTCACTACCCACTGCACCTATAAGAAGACTGAGGCGCACACATTTAGGTGGCTCAGCTGTAATGATAAAACGAGGCAAGTATCAAAAGCTGGTACTAGACTCAAGTTTTCTCACTCAGGCTCCTGAGAGGTCTGCTAGACCCATTGTGTTCCCTTTCATGTCATCGTAACAGAATGACATTGCCAAAACAAGATCGATTTTTCCAGCAAATGTTTTTCATTATTAAAACAAAACACTAAGCCCTTTCAAGAGAGCGGAAATACATGACAGATGTTTCTCTAAAGCAGACTTCCCACAGATCCCTCCAGGTCTGGACTAGGGTCACTAGTACATTCTAGATGAAAAGACTGGAGCACAAAATCTGAGATGTTAGGATGATCCAAGTACTTTCTCTTATGAAATTTCTCTTGAATTGATCACGCTTGCAGTTTCTGCCATCATTTAATGCAACTTTACAGGCATGGTTTTCCTCATCTTGGAGCATTAAGCTAATATTAAACCCTAAAGAGATTAGAAGCTGCCCGGTACTATTGTAAGATATGAATTTGTTAAGCTACTAATAAAAATACCTGCCAGATTTATGACTAATCTATGATTTCCTGATGTTACCTAAAACACCCTGTTCAATGGAAATGCTTATACATTACCAGTCTACATTTCATAAGCTACTAGATTGCTAGAAAGTTCACTCCTAGGAACAGAAGGAAGCCAATTGCCATCTTCCTTCCACACGGAGATCCCTCTCATCAGGTATCTCTGATGGCACTCAGTCTATCTTCTCTGTTAGCTAAAACTTCCATTCATGTACTAAAAATGAATTGAGACAACGGAGCAAAAAGAATATTTTAGAGCCAGACACTCAGGTTCAAATCCTAACTCAGCTACTTCTTAACTGTAACCATGGAAAAGTTATTTAACACTCTGAGCCTCAGTTTCCTTATCTGTCAATGCCTATAATGATAGTGACTAGACTTGATTTGATTTGTTAAAATTAAAGACAGAACAGTTCTGACGTATCTGACAATATGTGGTGCATAGTAGATACTGGATAAGAATTAGATCCTTCTTTCCCATCTCACCCCTCCACTGACTAGATGTTGGAGATACAAAAATTAATAAATCATAATCCCTGCACTCTAAGTATTTGTAATATAGCAGGAGAAAAGCTTTTTAAATGACCAATTTCTACATAATATTACTTGGTGAATTAATTAGGATCTCATCAGGAAACAGATGGCACCTCAAATTGTATAATCTGAGTCTAATAGAAGGACTATTTTCAAAGGTATGGGTATTGTGAAGAAAGCCACAGAAGATAGTGCAGTTTCCCAGGACTAAAAACTATGGCACAGCCCTCCTCACAGACCCAAAGGGCTAAGGGAAGAACAGATACAATTATTTACAAGGGAAAATGGAACCATGAGGGGCTAGAGCTGACTTGTGCCACTTTGAGAAAACAGACAGTGTACATCCCTTCCCAACTCCACATTTAGTGACATCACATTGGTTTCTTGAAACTGGTCATGGTAGGAGTATTTACACTACAGAAATGGACAAAAACTACACATCAGGGATTCTCCAACCCTCAAGCTGCTTGTTAACCATTTACCAGCACATCACTAGGTAGAATCTTTGTTGTGGGAGGCAACTAGCTCAGAGTAGTCACACAGAAAAGATGCCAGGGGAATAAATAAGCCAAATTTATTCTCCTTATTCCCTCTCTTCTCCTGAAAAGCCAACCCAATGCCAAGCCAATGGATGGAGACTGACCCATCCATTCAGTCTCAGAGAAGAGAGTCCATTGGTATCCATTCAGACTGACTTTCCAGGCAACAGCAGTGTGGACAGGATGAAAGAAAGAGTAGATCTGAAGGGGAAAACAGGAGCATACAATACATATAACAGAAGAGAGGAAAGCAACCTATTGAAGCATCAAGGAGAAAATAATGGTATTTCCCGAGCAAGTCAGGGAAAATAGGGAGGAGATGGGTCTGAAGGATGAGTAACAGTTTGCCAAATGTGAAAGACAAGGGACATTACAGACTGGAAAAACTGTGGAAGGGAGATTTAAAAAGACTTTGATGCCTGACACGGCTGAAGAGCTGATATATTTAAAGACTAGCAGGATGGAACATAGTGTTTGGAGGTGGGGAACTGGGAATTAAGGAGGATGAGGGTAAAAAAATACTCTGAGGTGACATCCAAAAGCATCTTAAAACATGTCCACTTTTTCCCAATTCGAGGCCACCAGCATCTCACTTAGATGACCACCATGGCCCCTTCCAATGCTTTACACTACAGACAAAGCCATATTCCCAAAAGGCAAATCTCATCTTGTACCTCTCCTGCCTAAGAACAATGAGCAGCTCCTTACTGCCCTCGAAATAGAGTCCAACTCCCCTGCATGATTTGATTGTACCCTCCACCTTCTCCTCCCTCATTCTGATGCTCCCCTCCCCACTTTTCCATCCCCCCAGTCTCCCAAAGCAGAGTGGTGTTCCAATTCCTGAAATGGAGCAGGCTTTCTCTCTCCTTTCCTTCCCTTCCCTTGGCCACTTCTATCTTTTTTTTATTATCATTCTTTTTGAGAGAGAGAGAGCATGAGCAGGTGAGGGGTAAAAGGAAAGAGAGAATCTCAAGCAGGCTCCATGCCCAGCACAGAGCCCGACATGGGGCTGGATCTCACGACCATGAGATCATGACCTGAGCCAAAATAAGAGTTGGATGCCCAACTGACTGAGCCACACAAGCGCCCCTGGCCAACTCCATCTTAATCTTCAGATCTCAGTCCTCACATTACTGCTTCCTCAGACATCCCTGACTTCCCCTGCCTCCCCTGAGATCTATTTCCTCCCAAGACACCCTCGGCATAGTCTTCCTGTGGTGCTGCTCATCCTGAGTTGCAGTTGCCAGCTCCTTTGTCTGTCTCCCCCTTTAAACTCTGGAATCCTTGAAAACATCGTCTTTCTTGATTACATAAGTCTCTAATGGTAAAATATCAGGCACAGAGACAGGCATCCTGATATTTGGTGAGATATTGTTGCTGAAGCATTCTCACCACTAACTATGAAGGGGATGCCCCCCATTCTGTCACTATTAATCCAACTTGGACTGACTAAATCCATAGACTGTGTTGGCCACTGACCCTACTTCTTATTGTAAGGAGCACAAAGAGTGTAAAACACCACAAGCGACACACAGTATAAGTCTAAAGTGGGATTTATTGAAGAAGTAGAGTGGCAAAGGAGTGCCCATAATTCCTCGAGCTCATGCAGAGAACATGGCTGGCCAGCGTAAGGAAGGCACCATGGAAAGTGCTCCAGAAGAAGTATCTGCTCCCCAATGCTGCTGGAAATTTTTATCAAGAAGTTGGGAGGGGAGCAGAGAGCACCCATGAACTACCTGACAGGGAGCTTCTAGGATGAGGGTCAGGGTGAGTACATCCTTCTGTTGAGCTAGCTCCCTGCCAAGCCACCTAATGAAGGCAGAAGACATCTGGCAGGATCACCAACTGATAAAAATGTGTGTTTCATCACCTGTGATGAAAGTTCAGTAAGAAACACAGTTCAAATACACACAACTGTCTCAGCCACTCATCTTTTAGACAAAGTAGTCTGGGAAGATAGGGAACCCTCTTTCCCAGAATAAACTGGGGATCAAAACACTGTGTGTGTCCTCCTCAAGCCTACAGCTACTCTCGAGTGATATAAATTGCAGGACACAGTCCCAGTTCTATGTTGCTGTGTAACATATCATCCCAAACTTAATGGCTTAGAACAGCAACAATCATTTTTTTATCTCTGCGTCATTATTTGGGAAAGCCATAGCTGGTTGCTTCTGCTCAAGGTGTCTCATGCAGTTACAGTCAGACAATGATGGCACTGGAGCAGCTGGTGGCTGGGCCGGCATCTCTGTTCAGGGGTCTCAGAGCTTCTCTGGGTGGTCTCTGTACCACAGCTAGACTGGGCTTCCTCATAACACAGTGGCCTTGGGGCATTTTGGTAGCTTCTACAGAGATCCGGAGCAATTCTTTCCATGATCTATGCAGAAGCCACACCACCTTTTATGATCCAGCCTTGGAAGTCTCAGAGGGTCAGAGTGACCACAGTTATAAGCCCATCCAGATTCAAGAGAAAGGAGCACTTCTCACAGTGTTGCTCTCTAAGAAGACTGTGTGGGAGGGAAGATATTGTTGTAGGCATCTTTAGAACATACAGTCTACAAAGGCACCAAGAAGGTGCTGGTCCAAACAGCTCTCCTCTTCCACCAGGTCCTTGTGTGGTACCCAACTTGCACCAGTAATCTTCCATCAGTTACTACTCTTACATGGGTAAGGCCCCATGGAAAAGGGGTACCAAGTACCAAATGTGGACCCCAAATGGTAGCAAGATGCCAAAAAGAAAAAAAAAAAGATTTTAACATCGTAAGCAATATAGGAAGATTTTTACTTTAAAACTATCAGACTATCTGTGCTGCGGGAAGTGAATTGGAGAAAACAAAACTAAGGTAGAAAAATCAAATAGGATACTGTTTCTTATCTTTGCCTCTAATCTAGGTGTGCCTTAGTTTTCTTGTTTTTAAAATGAGAACAAACAATAGGACTTACCTCAAGGAGTAATTGTGAGAATTAAATATAGATAAGTACATGTCAGGTGTGGTATAATGCTTAGTAAGTGCTACACACACACACACACACACACACACACACACACACACATACACACATACACACATTTGCTATTATCATATTCTTAATATCCAGGTGAGATGATGATGGCCTAAACTAAGGAAATGGATAGATTTTAAATATTTATCATGTGGAAGGTGAGAAAGAGGGAGGAACCGAGAATGACTACTATGTTTTGACTTTGAGCAAATAGCTGGGTGATGATGGATAAGGAACCCGGAGGGAGACAGCTCTCCTAGCCTCAGATGCAAGGCTAAACATTCCCCATGGCTTGCTTTCAAAACTTTCTCCTTGGCTGTTAAAGCTCTGAGAAGCTGACAAATGTCTCAACTGCTCTAAGCTTTATTTCTTCATCTGTGAGGAGGAGATAACAATAAAGTATAAATGTGCACTTAATTAATGTGAATTTAACTCTATGATCTCAGCAAAGGAGGGAGAATAAGTGTAAGTATGACCATAGGAAAAAAAATGATGTACATTATGCAACCATAATTTAAACTATTCCACTCAATGAGCATAGCTCTGAAATGAATTTGATAAGGACGAGAAGAATCTGCTATTGCCTCAGTTGACTGTGTTCCCACACTTCTACATTAAGTTTGACTATAAAGGTTAAATAAACATCATGTTTCAGATGATATGGCCCTAAATGAAATCCAGTACAACTTAGTTAGTTGATCAAAACATCATTAAAGCAAGTAATTATAAAAATATATATGTATATATACTTAAATCATTTGTTTTACCTTAAAGTACACAATTACAAATTTAATAATCATATATTTTGCTATAGAGCCAAGATTTCAAACACTTTTTTAAATTAAATTGTTTTTTCTTAATATGGGTCCACTGATTGGAGTTCCACATTACATTCCTAGAGTAAAATTTAGTACTTTCCAGTTTCGGGCTGCTTGGGTGGTTCAGTGAGTTACACGTCCAACTCTCGGTTTCAGCTCACGTCATGAGCTCGTGCTTTGTGAGTTCGAGCCTCATGTCAGGCTCTGCGCTGACAGCACAGAGCCTGCTTGGGATTCTCTCTCCCTCTCTGTCCTTGCCCTCCGCTCTCCCCCACCCCATCAAAAATAAATAAACATTAAAAAAAACTATTCTTAAACAAAATACCTTCCAGTTTCCAGTAACAGTACAACTTTGAGAGTCAACACTATCAAGGTTGTGAGCAAAGAAATGAATAAGGTGGCATCATAGCTCAGATCTGTGTGAGTTTAAAGGCCATTGCTTTTATTCAGTTACAGCCTATGACCTGTGTCTTCGGGATGATATCGCGCACTTCTGACAATGTGTCTTGTGCCTGTACACCCTTCACGTGAGTCCCAGTCCTGGCTGGCAGATCCTTGCCCTCAGTTCAAACACCCTAGATGACATGAGCTGCTGGATAGATAACATGCTACCATATATCTCTCCCTCTACTCTATCCCTCTTGGATTTTAATAACTTGACATCCAAGTGGGCAGGTAAACCTCCTCACGTGCCTCCCAAAGAAAGTACAAGATTAACATGACCTCGTTTCAAATTATCAAACTAAACAAATACTACATGGTTAAGCCATGTACAATAAAGATGAAATCTTCCTTGCTCATCACCTGGTCCTGCCCACCAGACCTCCACCCCAGCATCCCCACACATGCTCATCCCAGCTCCAGCACCATTCAGCCCAGTACAAGAAAAAGATTGCTGTCTTGCTTCTAGATGCTCGAAAACAGCAAAATATAATCCAATATTTATATACAATTAATCATTATATTTCTGCTTTGATAGAGCCATGCATATTTTCTCCTAGGACCAAAAATGTTACGTTGATCCTTCCTTACACGTGATTCTTGAGATGACATCACAGTTATTACTCCTAAATAGTCGTATGTATGGCATCATTAATATTACAGAAAATTTTTTTTTACTTAAGAAATTTGTTCTTCGTGGGACTACGTTGGTTATGATAGTTGCCAAAGTACACACACAAGCATACACACACACACACATTCACACACATCTATAGGAGGAAAAAATATAAAGTATTCATGTCACACCAAAAATGTGAGACACCAAGCAGCAGGTAGTATTCATAACCCCTGCCATCTCCGCATCCGGACCTGGAGACACTGACTTGCCATTTGCCATGGGGAAGTAGTTGCTCCCATCATCAGCTCAACATCAACCCAAGGGAGGAAATGAAAAGTTGCTTTTTTATTCTAAATCTTAAAGATAAACATAGCGGACATATTACACATGTAGGAAGCAGTGAAACGATATGCCCAAGCCTTGACTTTGAGATAAATGACCTCAGGGGCAAGGAAGAAGATGCCAATACTTATATCCAAAGCCAGGGAGCTACCCCTCACCCTATCTCCCCAGGGCCAACACCACTATGAGAAGAGGAGAGATGAAAAAGTCCAACGAAGATTAAAAGATGGAAAAAATGAACAGTGGGAAATTTTTTTAATCTTTTCCACCTCTGGCCAAACTAGGGGCTTGAAGGGTACCAGGGCATTCTCCTGTGATGTTTAGAATATCTGGGGGTGGGGGGAAGCCTGCTAATACATTTTCCAGGTACAGTTGGAGAGTGGCAGTCTTTGCAAGTCTATCCAGCCCCGTGAAACTTGCAGGAAACAAGAGTGTGGTGGCACGTGCACCTAGACTTGAGTGGTGGTCCAATGCCATCATCAACCACAAACCAAACCTGAGGAACGACAAGGATCTCATGGTCCTGGAGTGAAGATCGGCCAATGAGTGGCTCTAAGGGCCTGTCTGGGAAGGGACCCCCAATGGGAGGAGGAAGGGGAGGAGAATGGAGCCACCAGCAGGGTGAAAAGAGGGACAGTTGCTCCTCTGTGTGATTCCTCCAGGTGTTAGCCACAGCAGGATAACAGACTCCAGGAACATCAGCAGAACAGAAAATGGATGTGACTTCTCTCAGCCTTCAACATCATGAGAGCAACCTCTGCTCCCCTCAGTGTAACTTAGAAGTTGGATCAGGAGAAAAAGAGAGGCAGAAACTTTGGATGGGGGGGAAACAGTCTTGATACAATGGAACGTTGAACTAGACAATGTCCATTTTACAGATCCTGACCAATCACTGAGTGCACCAGACAGCTTTACTTTGAAAAAAGTCTGAAGACTCAGAGGCAGAAATTAAAGATGTTAACTTTGAGTTCCCAGAGTTTCAGTTGTAAACAAAAATGATTAAGACATAAAGCTACTCTTTGGAACAAAAATGTGGATTGAGCATCCGACGCTGGCTCAAGTCCTGATCTCATGGTTGGCGAGTTTGAGCCCCCCATCAGGCAGGCTTCCTGCTGTCAGCACAGAGCTCGCTTCAGATCCTCTGCACCCCTCTCTCTCTCTGCCCTTCCCTGCTTACTCTCTCTCTCTCTCAAAAATAAACATTTTTTAAATAAAATTAAATAAGTAAATGAATAAAATGTATGACATTATAGTTAATATCAATTACAGGATACAGTAACTGTTACTGTAGTTACTACAGGATAACAGTAATTGCCTAGACAGAGAAGTTTTGACCTCACTATTTTGAAGGTGAATGAATGAGACGTTAGCATGATAAAAGGAACATTCAAAAGACCCATTTGATAGAGAATATAAGCCCTATCTAATGATGAAGTTCCGTTAGCCAAGAAGAGCCCGGAGGCATGAGACGGAGCCAGGTAATTCAAGATTTGAAGCGTCAGTCTGTTGAAAAGCAAGCCCTCCTCTATGCAACGGCCACCCAAAAGTGGAGGGGATTAAAAGTTTATTTTTTTATTCTCAATCTGAGAACAAATGGTTGATTCGCTGCTGTAAGACATCTTCCTCTCAACTGAATCCTGGTCCCTCCAAAGATCCACTTTAATTGTTAGCAAAAGTGCCACTTGAGAGAATTACAGTAATCTAATCTGGCTGCAGCCAAAGCAGGCAACTTTGCTTCTAAATCCATTGGAGCCAACCAGGATTTCTTTCCTTCTATATTTTGAAAATGATAATAGGTACATTAAGTGTATTTAAACTATTCTTTTCAAAGCAAACAAAAGAAAGCTGTAATCCTACCCCACCCCACCCCACCCCACCCCCCAGCCCCCAGCCATTCGAGCTCTTCATGAGAAAGAGAGGGAAAGAAATGAAAAGCAAAAGACTATTTTGCTAAAATCTGTGAAACCCAGGCTTCGGCTAGTTGTTTTTACTGCCAGAAATCAAATAACTGTCCCCTCCCACCTCTTTACCCCCTCCTGCTCTGGCTCCTGTCCACTGGAAACCATCCGGGATTCACACTTCAGCACTAACAGGGTGGGGAGGGCAAGGGGGAAGAATGCTGCCTGGTTGGCGTCAGAACCAGAACATTCATAAAGGCGCGCATCATCTGCAAGCCAAAGTGCTACCTCTCAGGAATGGCTCCTAAGGGCAGTGCAGAAACAGCAAACAATAAAGAAGCAGCTACCAGCCAGGCAGCAGGTGGAACAGGTGCAGAGAGATGGGCACCCAATGTCAAGGTAAAATCGGTCACTCGGATATTCTTTAAAGAAAGCTAACACACTGTCTGAAAAGGCCCGTGCAGCTCTCCAAGTGAGAAATAGTCCAGGATTGTTATTATTTATCTGGAGCCCCAGGTGCACACTGAGCTCTGTAATAGGTAGCATGTGCCAAAACAAAGAGCAGAGCCCTTGCCCTGAAGAGTTTGCCGTCTAAAGGCACATTTGGGTACAGTTATCCTCCACGAATCGGCAAGGCAGAAAATAAACATAGCACAGACAGACACCGAGGAATAGATCTCTGCTGAATGTGTCAAAGCTTTCCGAAACAGGAGGGCTTTTAAGAGAGTTGTGGTTTTCATTTCATGTTGTACTGGACTTTAAAAAAGAAGCAACAAAAAAGAAGAATCTGCTGTTAGTAAGGATTTAAAAAGATCTTGACAGGCTGGAGCAATCGGCTAAATATAAAAAGATGACTTTAAATAAGATCTACAATGTAATGATGTACATCGGGGCACAAAATAAAAGGACCTTTAAGGAGCGGACTGCTAGTTCATACCACGTACACCGTGTTTGCTGAACTCCCCAAACAGTAAGTTGATCTCAGGGTGAATCGATAAAAGGACTCTCTCGCTCTAGAATGAGAAAGGTGATGCTTTGGCTCAGGGCAGCCTCTGAGCGGGACTGACTCAGACTTCACATCCCAGAGCAGACGCCTGAGAGCTGTGTGGCAGGGTGCATGAGAGACCAGGCTCTGGACTCACGTTAATAGATTAGAGATCAGCTCTCTACCTGCCTCGAACTTGAGCGAGTTAATTTGCTTCTCCCTGTTACAGTTTCCTCATTTGTTAAGAAAAGGGAAGGGGTGGGGGGCGCCTGGGTGGCTCAGTCTGACCTTGGCTCAGGTCATGATCTCATGGTTCGTGGGTTCCGGCCCTGAGCCCTGAGCCCCGCATCAGGCTCTGTGCTGAGAGCTCAGAGCCTGGCGCGTGCTTCAGATTCTGTGTCTCCCTCTCTCTCTCTGCCCCTCCCCTGCTCGTGCTCTAAAAATTGTTTGAAAAAAAGAAAAGGGAGGGGAGAGAGGGAGGGAAAAGCCAACAGAAAAGAAAAAATGCTAAGAACACTTCATTTTATGGGAAAATCATCAGAGTCTCAGTACAGTGTCTGGCAGAGTGAGCTTACTTCAGCGGACCCTCCAACACCCTCCCAGCCTCTCCTTTCCCTCCACAGAAAGCCTGCGTGTTTAACTCAGTTCTCCAGCCCTGTCCCTGAGCTGTGGTTCTAACGACCCACCTCCCCACTTCAGAGTGGGAAGCAAGCCTGATGGAGGAGAGGCATGACACTCCATGAAATGCCCCTGCCCAAGTCTTCCTGGTTCTTACATTCTAGCTTGGTAAAAATTCTCCCGTATTTACATTTCTGCAGGAAAAAAAAAAAAAACAAAAACAAAAACAGAAGCAGGACTTAGTGTTTCGCAATTTACATCACTGATTTTCCATGTGCTATTGTGGTTCACGGTTAATTAGTTTCCAACAGTTTCAACATTTCTTTCTCTGTGACTTTGAGACACTAGGGGTGGGAAGTTTATGATGTGGAAGCCTCGTGGCCCACCATTCTGGCCTTTGCCTGGGATGGGTATCCTGCCTTATTCTCACCAGAGCCTCTTCTCTTCCTTCTGGGACCTGAGCCACTGCCATTGATTGGCAGGATCTCCTTGAAAGTTGCCCTCCTCCTCTGCCCCATCCACCTAGTGACACATTTTCCTCCTTTGTTAGGACCCCTCTTGCCCCACCCCCTGCCGGGTCAGGGGTCTGAGATCTCTCCTCTCCCTCAGGCATCGTGCTTCCCAGCAAACAGTCTCCAGGCGGGCCAATCCTGCCAAGACTCCAGGCCAGCCCTGATCTGCCATTAGTAGTCTGCTCCACCAAATCCCAAACTGCCCAACCTCAGCCAGTCAGTGTCCCAAAGCCCCTGCCTCCCACAGTTGACACTTGTCTGATTGAAGGAGGGTCTTGCTCCAGCAAGACATCCCACTGTCCTCTCAGATCTCCAGTCCTGCCACCTCCAACATTCTATTGGCTACCACAGCGAGGGGAACACTGGATCAACAGAAAGGTCTCAACTCCAGGTGCTCATGGGGGCCACACGTGGATTCCGATGTTATGAGAGGTCACTCGTGTTGGCTGAGGACCGCTTGTAATAACATTTTCTGATTGGTATTTGTTATTCTGCCCGATGACTGTGCCATTCCAGCCCGCTCAGAGTCCTAGCATCACTGCCTAGTCATGCATTTCGCACACCATCTTCCTCCTATCTCATTATTGGGTGACTTTTCACTTGGCCTTTCCTGCAGATCAGCCCCTCAGAATATGCCATCTGGAAAAATGAAGAGTGAAAACACTGCTTTAAATTAAAAAGAAAAAAAAAAGTAAAGGGAGAGAAAGAGACTCCTCATCACCCTGAATTAGACCCAAGTTTCCCACTCCATCAGCACCCTCACAGGAGTCGGCAGTCTTCGGAAGCTGTCCCCATTTCTTCTAACTATGGGGTGGGGGGGGGGTGCAGAGAATGAGAGAGAGAGAGAGACATCCAATGCATTAGATAGATTTGGCTAGATTGATGTCATTGCTCATTAAGAAAACAGGCAATCTGCTTCTCGTTCTCATTGGAGAAAATAAATCTGCACAGAGCCCAGCCAAATAATGTGTAGCAAATGATCAATGTTATCTGAGGGAGAAGATGATTGATCCTTTATTTCTTACACCCTCTCATGCATAATGCATAAAATCCAGGATGTCCTCAGCTTGCCTCAGGACCTAGCAGCGATGTGCCACATTACCATGCAGAACACTCATTCTGAATTTCTAGTGACAGTCTCCGTATCCCTGAGCAAGTGGGAGCCAGGAATGCTTCAGAATTCAAGAGTCCCTGATAGTGGCATGATGGATTTTTGAATCCCTTCCAGGCCTTTTCACAAACACATGCATGACTCAGGGAAAGGCTCAAAGAATCTCAGGACTCAATACACCCTAAGGCAAAACAGAATTGGTAATATTGGGTTCTTTCAGAATAATCGGATCAAAGGTTAGAAAAATAGAAATTTTTTGAAGAACCAAAAATGAGGTAAGTGGCTAACAAGGAAAACAAACTGTGTTTCATTTTCATTAGAATGATTAGGTTTCAGAGATAAAGGGAATCACTGGTGATTTTGGAGAAAGATGGCTTCTCAGACGTTGTATCTCAAGTTGAGGCTATTTTGTTGCTTTCTCCACACACATTAAATACTGACAGTGGCGACGATGAGCATAACAATAATGGCAGCTAACATGTTTCAACACTTATCTGCCAGGCTTTGAATCAAGCACTGTCCATGTGTTATTTCACGTAATGTAAATTTAGGCTTGGAGAACTTAATTAACTTGTCCAAAGTTCGCAACTAATAACAAATGAATTCCAGAGGCAACACTACTAATCCACACACAAAATGCTACTATGGTGGTTTGGGATCAAAATAGAGGAATCGGGGGTGCCCAAGTGGCTCATTTGGTTAAGCGTCCGACCCTTGCTTTCGGCTCAGGTCACAAACTCATGCTTCATGAGATCGTGCCCCGCGCTGGGCTCTGTGCTGAAAACACAGAGCCTGCTTGGGATTCTCTCTCACTCCCTCTCTCTCTCTCAAAATAAATAAATAAACTTTAAAAAAATAGAGGAATCAGAGTGTCAACGTGTCACTGGCCATCTTTAAGAACTAAGCTGAAAGAAGACTTTGTAAACCCGTAAAAAATTGAAAAGAACTGATGAGTTTTAGCCCTTACTATGAGCCAGCCATTGCACTAGATTCTTTACATAGATTATAGTGATAATAATAATGATTAAAATGATAACCAACTGGGGTAGGCAACATCATCCCCGCGCTGGTTATTAAAGGGTTGTTTCTCAGTTTCAAATCGGCCTTCCCTGCTCTGCTCTGCGGCAATGGGGCTGGTGCTCTGCAGCCCACGGTCAGAGCCTGGTGTTCCCCCGCTAGGCTCTGTCACCAGGGGTCATCCGAGAGAGACCACAAGACTGGAGGAGGAAGAAGGATTTGTTCCTTCCCGGCTTATTCCCTGTTGTCCGCATGGCTTAGCAACACTTCTCAGCTCTGGAGGCCACAGCTCACTCCAGCTCACAGAAGTTCTTTCCAAGCCAGCAGCAAGGGTGAGTCAGCATGCAGCTTTTCTTACACTCCTACAACCAGCCTCGTGGATGCTGCCCTCGGGTGACACCAGCCCAGCCAGTGCACCCTCCTCGGAGATCTGCATCCAAGCCCTGCAAGGCCCCTCCTCCAATCTTCTCAGTATTAATATTCTGTCTTCTTCCTCCTGTTTCGCAGCTGAGGGTGGTAGCTTCTTCCCACATCATCACCTCCATGGTACCTAGGCGTTCGTTTTTAACCTTTTCATTTCTCCAACACCCAGTTAGTAATTCTTAATATTAAAAGCTCTCTGTTAATATAACTCATATGGTTGCAGCCTCTTGACTGGAATCCAAGTGATAAATCCCTAAACCAAAGATGAGAGTAAGTTGCTTGCATTCACTACTGAATGATTAGAGTATTTGGGGTGGAATCCAATCTCAGGTCTGTCTGTTTCTCCAATACTCCATGATGACTTCCCACAAGGCAATGGTATCTACTTTGCCTACATCAAATAAAAGGACACACATAGTGGGGCACCTAGGTGGCTCAGTCGGTTAAGAGTCCAACTTTGGCTCAGGTCATGATCTTGTGGTTCATGAGTTCAAACCCCACATCGGGCCATGTGCTGACAGCTCAGAGCCTAGAGCCTGCTTTGGATTCTATGTCTCCTTCTCTCTCTGCCCCTCCCCTGCTCACACTCTGTATTTCTTTCTCTTTCTCTCTCTCTCTCAAAACTAAATTAACATTAAAAAAATTTTTCTAAAGGGGGTGCCTGGATGGCTCAGTCAGTTAAGCTTCCAACTTTGGCTCAGGTGACGATCTCATGGTTCATGAGTTAGAACCTGGCATCGGGCTCTGTGCTTACGGCTCAGAGCCTGGAGCCTGCTTCGGATTCTGTGTCTCCCTCTCTCTCCACCCCTCCCTCACTCGCACTCTGTCTCTCTCTCAAAATTAAGTAAACATTTAAAAAAATCTCTTTAATAAAAAAATGTTAAAAGGACACACATGGAAACCATACATCATGCAAATTAAAGTCTAATAAATATCTGGATATGGTGTAAAATGATGAGATTGCATGCATTAAAATTATCAATATTTTTATTGCTAATAATGACTATCATGTATACAAAGTGAGTTCTATTGCACTGAAATGCCTTATTTAATGAGTTAGCCTGCTTCTGTGTTCAAAACAATATGAATCCCTCTTGGTGCCCAAAAAAATGTCATGCAACCCTCTACCTGGTATGACCAGGGATTACACCAGAATTGATTCTAGCTCTGCTAAGAAACTTTGGGCAGAGAACAAGAAATGAGTTATAACTCAATCCATCATCATTCTCATAATAAAAGAAGCGTCCAAAACTTCAAAAGATCATGGTAGATTTACACTTGTCAGTATCTAGCAGGACTCTATGATGTAATGGCAGACACCCAGAGGCCAAGAGACAGAAGGTTCAAAGGGCATACTGTGTGTGCCAAAATGAACAGATATACCTCAGACCCACTAGACTAACAGGGTAATTATTATAGCAATATCTACACTGTGAGACTTAAGAAGGTTGATGAATCCAAAGACTAAGAAAATTGGAAGCTCAGACTCTATCTCGATCAGATGCCAAGAAGTCAGAAACCACTCTCGGAAGGGTACATTAAGTCCTCACCTGAAATTCCAGGACATGATGTGTCATAAGGTAAATTAAGTTTATTTGGGTAAATGGGTCTAGAAATATTTACAAGTCTTAAATTAACCCAGCTCCACAGCATGCATACTGAAATGAAAGAAGTCCTTATGCCACTTGAGTTACAAATACACACACACACACACACACACACACACACACACACACAATTTCTTTCTCTTTTCTCAGAAAACCTTGCTTTCTTGTTTGCTCTTTTCTCAGAAAAGACTGTCTTTTCTTACTATATTTGCAAATTCACCCAAAGGCCATGTTGCAACGAGCCCATCTAAAACACATGACAAACACTGTCACCTTTCTAGGGAATCCTAACGGAGTCCAAGGGACCAAATGGGTCATTTGACCAACCTGGTGACCAACACTATGGTGTAAGGTGGTGTGGTGCACCATAAAGAAAAACTGTCGTCCTCCTCTCTTGTAATGCTTCATTCTACACAAGTGCCCTTGGCAGCACGTACCACAATGTCACACAGCCGGTGGATGCCTAATAAATACTGGTTGCCTCTGATAACACTGACAGAACACAAAGGCATTATAATGAATAGTGGGTGATAAAAAAATATATAGGTAATGGCTCAGTAGTGGTTGTGTCTTTCAACAGCATTTTGGAACAATGAAGCCTGCCATTATAGTATAGATAGATAACACTAGATGTGAAAACTATAACTCCTTCGTCTGGTGTCACCCAAGGAAAATGGAACTGGATGAGAGCACAAGCTTCCTGTTAGTAGCGTGAAAGAAGGCACTGCTCATTTGGGGGCGGTAATCAAGAACTCGCACTCTGAATTTGGAGACAAGGTCAGGAAACAACCGCCCATTGAAACAGACGGTGGTAAAGGTCAGCATACAAGGGATTAGCATATTCAGTGGTCCTGAGATTTGGTGTGTAAACATGTTGCTGCATGGACTTAGAGATCTACCAAGCCCAACAGCTAAAGGCTAGCATGTAGGGAACGAAGGTTATAACCTAATCAACTGTACATGATAACAAGTATAACGAAGAGATGTATCAACAGAAGAGAGGTATGTGTGTAAGCAAGGAAAAGAAGGCCAAAGAATGTGAATTTGTCAGGGTTTATCTAACGGTGAATAGGAGACAGACGTTGTACTGAGAAATAACCATCCCTGTTATTTGAAGACGTACTCAGTTTGGGGGTGCAAGAATAATTTATCCAGTGTTGAGAGGCTGGCATAAGCAACAGCTACTGGGTTAAGGAATAGAAAAGGAGTATAAGAAGTTAACATAAGTCACATTAAGTCGTTTTAGTGTCATACAGGGTATTAAAGGCAGGCCTTATAATCAATGGGAAATTCACCTTCATAAACAATTTATGTGACTCAGACTCCATGAGGGAGAAGACACCAGGTAAGTTGCAACTGCACCTGGGCATTTTCAGTGGCACCACCCATCTGATTTAGGAACCCTTGGACATCATAAGGATCGGTAGACAAAATATGAGAAGAGAGATGTGCCATGTTTATAAAAACGGTCGGAAGCATGCAGATCTCCATGCTTTCTGGACAGGGCACATGATCTGAATCAGCCCTGTTTCATCAGACTTGTGCAGCTTCTCAGATCAGATAACCTGAGACCATATATTTCCTGCTTGTGACTCCAGATCTGAACTGACTCTAGATCAACTGGACCACCAAGCTGAGAACCAATCCCTTGACACTGATGACCAAATCAAGCCATTGCCCCCGCCCCGCGAAATATGTCTTAAGCAGTCAGCTGCCCTACTCACACCTCTGTACCTGTCATAGCAGCCCTGAGTCTGCCTCCTAACAGACGGGAGGGTTGGAATGTGCGTGTTCACCTTATGGCGCGTCATCAAATCATCTGCCTTTTCATGTTTATCCTTAATCTCTGCAATCAAGGCATGCGCAAAACCATGAGAAGGACCACATCCTAAAAGTCTTTCTATTATGAACAGTTATTGTTGAATATGTTATATTCCAAACTGCACAAAGAGCTTTACACAGATTATTTCACTTGTCACAACAACTCTGTGAGGTATTATTTTCTTCATTTTACACAGGAAGAAATCAAAATCTGAGAGAGGTGGGTAATTTACCTGTGATTATATTTGTAGTAAGTGACAGGGTTGGACTCAAGTCCAGGCATGCATTCACAACTGCTATGGAAAGATGGTGATGTGCAGTGTCTAAGTAGACAAAAGGATATGCCCTTTGGTTGCTCACTATATTATGTTAAAGTTTTTGGAAAGGTATGGTGCTAGTATAAGGGTAGATGGATTAATAGAAGAGTGAATTCAGAAATAGACCCAGTATGTATCAGAATTATAATCTCATAAAGAAAGCAACTCAAAACAATAATGAATTTATGGAAAATTCAATATGTGATGATGGAGAAGGTGGTTAACCATTTAAGGAGAAAAGGTTAAGTTCCTAACCAGTGCTGTATACTGGAATGTATGCAGCATTTCATATAGATTAAAGATTCAAATAAGAACAAATAAATCATAAAAGCACTAGAAGAAAATATCAATGAGATTGATATAATCTTGGGCTGGAAGTTATACCAAAGATAGAGATCATAATGGGAAGAGATGAATAGATTTTATTACATATAGTTTTTTAAGCTTATTTATTTATTTATTTTGAGAGAGAGAGAGAGAGAGAGAGAGAGAGAGAGGGAGAACACAAGTGGGGAAGGGGCAGAGAGAGACAGAGAGAGAGAGAATCTCAAGCAAGCTCTGCACTGTAAGCATGGAACCTGATGTGGGGCTTGAACCCATGAACTGTGAGATCATGACCTGAGCTGAAACCAAGAGATGGACACTTAACCGACTGAGCCACCCAGGTGCTTCTATTACATATCGATTTTAAAGTTTCTATTTGACCCAAAACGACATTAACAAGGTTTTTAAAAAGTTGACACTTGGGGGCCTATGGCAAAGAATTCATGACAAAATAATTAATGTGCTTAATATATAATGAACTCAGGAGGGACTGGGTGGCTCAGTAGGTTAAGCACCCAACTTTCGCTCAGGTCATGATCTCACGGTTTGTGAGTTCGAGCCTTGCATTGGGCTCTGTGCTCACAGCTCAGAGCCTGGAACCTGTTTCAGATTCTGTATCTCCCTCTCTCTCTCTCTCTCTCTGCCCCTCCCTGGCTCGCACTGTCTCTCTCTCAAAAAAAAGATAAATAAACATAAAAAAAATACATAATGAACTTAAAAATCAATAAGGAAAATATAAACATCCTAAAAGGGAAAAAAATGAGCAAAAGTCATGAAAAGGCAAATGGTAAAAGAATTTAAATGTTTACCAGCATATAAAAAATGCTCTATCTTATTAGTAATAAAATAAATGCCAATCAGGACAACAAACTGATAACATTTTTAATTTAGCAGATTAATATAGATTAAAAAAAAAAAACCAGAAAACCTAATGTTGTCAAGTGTTTGAGAAAACACAGGGATTCTCATATGCTACTGGCAGGAACATAAATTATTTTAACATCTTTAGGTGACCGTTTGGCTGTAGCTATCATTTTTTTTCCCAGAAATTCCATTTTCTAACATAATTTGTTAAATGTGTACCAAAAAAAAGATTGTAAAGGTATTCGTCATAGTTTGTTATAATCGCAGAATAGTGGAAACAAATTAAATGTCCATCTATAAGGAATCAGCTTAATAACTAATGATAAATCCATACAATTGATTACTATACTTAAGCTTAATGTGTTGACATGAAACAAGACTGTGATATTATCAGGTGAAAGCAGCAGATTATTAACAACATGAATGTGGTGATGCATGTGGTTATTAATTTAAAAAGTTACAGTGTATGTGGAGGGGGTAGTTTACACACGCATACGAAACAGTACGGAAAAACATACAACTAAGATGTTAACAATCATTACTATTGGATCATGGGATTACAACTCAAAGATATTTTGTTTCTCTTTTATTTTTTTCAATATTTTTTGGTAAAAATATTTTATATTATTTTTAAAAGATAGACAAAAAGTGACAGTACTTGAAAAAAATGAAACTTAACTTCTACAATTCTTTTTGTTAGAGCTCTTCTTATGCTAATACGTGATTTGCTTGCCCACCAAAGTGCAACAAGTGTCTAATCATTGGAAAGGATCAAGCCCTGCACTTGGACAACTGGGGAGCCTATGTCACCTGCTAGACCAAGAGTAGAATCAGGCTTCTGTGGATCAGTTTATTGTTAGCAGGAGTTTTGAGATGCTGTCCTGAGAGATCAAGTGAACTCCCTCTTGTTCTCTGCTCATGAAAACTCTATAATGGGCAAAGTATTTGATTCATCTTCTCACATTTTCCATTTGTTTCCAAATTGCTGATTGGCAGGTGGATTAGCACTGAGTATTGAATTGCTCAAGAAAAGTCAAAGACTGAACTCTTAGGACGATTCTTATGCCATAAGTGTCTTAAATTTGGAAGACAAAGGAAAAATTAAAACATTTTGTGACCCTCTAATCTGACACCTTCCACCCTCCCTGTTTATCCTTACACATATCAATATATATCCACAGATATATATCGTTCTCACCTCTCAGAGGGCTCAGCCAGAAAAGCTGGAGCTGTCAAAGAGAATCCTCTTTGGGGTGTACCACGTGTCCCCACTTGAGCAATTACAGCCTTGTGTTCATCCAGGCTGGACAGGCTGACCTGTCTCTTAAGTTCTTTATTAAACAACATCTGTACTTCACCTCCTATTGTGGCGAGGTAAGAGATAGATTCTCATGCAGCCTGATAACATCTGTTTTATCATTCCTTGTACAATCTACAAGAACACCAAGGAAAAACTCCCAACTGTGAAGTAAGGATGATTGCAAACACCCTGAACACCAGATTAAAAGCAAGAAAATTGCACCAGACCTCAGAGAGATTTTTTTTTTCTATGCTTCACACAGAGGCCCCCCACCATCACTGACTTCTGGATTAAATTGTTAAAGTTTAATGAATTATTACCATGTTTCTGTGGAAAACTATAACCTAGGACTTTTTTTTTTTAACTAAAACCTCCATGCACTGGCTGGCAATTTCCCACCAATGCTGAGTTTTAAAAAAGAGTACATCTTTCACATAGAAACACCCCCCCCAACCCTAATCATTACATTCCTCAGACATATTTCACTCAGATTCCAGACAAGTAACATTACAATTCATCCTCATATCAGCAATTGTTACATCAAAAAGAAAAGACAGAGATATAGCTAAATGAATTGCACGGAGAAAGCCAGATAGTAATAAGAGACAGCTTTCATTTGCACATTTATATTGCTCAGGAATCTACTACAGGGTAAAGAAATAAAATCTGAAAAATTATTTACCCATATTTTTTCATTTGTTAGAAAACTTCCGTTTTAAAACAGGTAAGGCATAAATAGGGTGACTGGAGAAGACTAGATGGTGAATTATTCATTCTAGTGGGGCATTCCAGGTCACAAGACAGGAGACTTCTTATAATCTTAGACATAATAGAGATCGAGGATGACAGAGCTCTGTTAAATCAACTCATACTGCATTCAATTCTTCAGAACGCAGCACTGATAAGACACTGGTAGACCCAGGAGAGAAACATCTGAGATGAATTGTCAGGTATCAGAGAAAAGCAGGTCAGAATGCAAGCCTGTTTTTTAAAGCGATTTGTCCAGAAGACCAGACAAAGGGAAAATATTGTGGAATAGTCCTTCACTTCCCCTGATTCCATGCCACCATTATTAAAATGACTGTAATAATAGACCAATCAGCATATTTTTAAGGTGGGGGGGAGAATGAAAAAAAATCAAGCCCATGACCGGTTTGTTTTTTTAACATTTTAAATGATCATAAAAATATTATGTATTCCCAGAGGCAATTTTTTTAAATATGGAAAAACAAAATAAAGAAATGATCTCTTCTCTTACTACTCAGAAATAGAAAAAATCATTAAGACTTCGTAAAAATATCTTTGGTCTCTTTCATGTGGAGATGTGTGTATTTGATAGTAATGATAATCTAAAGCGTATATATTTTCCCCAAAACTGGATCTGTATCTATGTCTATCTATCTCTATCTATCTATATATAGAGATAGATAGACATAGATATATAGATATATAGATATTTCTCCTCAAAACTGGATCTATATTATAAACAGGCTTTATAACCTGCACTTTTTTTCACTGAACATTCTTAAGTATTTTAATTACAATGTCATAATGTGCTAATTTATCATCACTATTAAAAATGACGTAAGGCACCAATGTGCATATTATATAAAGGCTTAAAAAAAACCTTGATATAGGATCAAGCAAATTCCCAACATATGAACATGTATACCAAATCCTAGTTTTGCAATATCCACTGCGGTATCATTAATTATCTAGAAAAAGAAGACAAGTTACATAATCTGTAAATTTCAGTTTCCTTACCTATAAAATGCCATCATATAGTTGCAGATTCCTATTCTTCATAACTCAGTCCTGGAATTAGTTATAGAAGCAAAAATATCAGTTTAAAGGGGGAGTCCTAAAATGATACAAACCTTAAACATTTTACAGTAACTTAGCATATATAAATGAACACTCATCAAGCCCATGAAATAGTGTAAAAGCCTTTTATTTCCTTTCTTGCACAAACCACACCCATAATGTATCTATAATTTCCAGTTTTACTTTCTTTAACAAGAAACAGAACATGCAGACACTTGTAAAGTAGTCTAAGTGCAAAATCTTTCCAGATTTTCTCCTCATACTAAATTAAACAGTAATTTGTTTACTGAATTCCTTTATTAAGAATTTTTTTATATGAAATTTATTGTCAAATTGGTTTCCATACAACATCCAGTGCTCATCCCAACAGGTGCACTCCTCAATGACCATCACCCATTTTCCCCTCCCTCCTACCCCCCATCAACCTTCAGTTTATTCTCAGTTTTTAAAAGCCTCTTATAGTTTGGCTCCCTCCCTCTCTAACTTTTTTTTTCCTTCCCTTCCCCTCTCCAATGGTCTTCTGTTAAGTTTCTCAGGATCCACCTAAGAGTGAAAACATATGGTATCTGTCTTTCTCTGTATGATTTATTTCACTTAGCATAACACTCTCCAGCTCCATCCACGTTGCTACAAAGGGCCATATTTCATTCTTTCTCATTGCCACGTAGTATTCCATTGTATATATAAACCACAATTTCTTTATCCATTCATCAGTCGATGGACATTTAGGCTCTTTCCATAATTTGGCTATTGTTGAAATAAACAATAGGGGTACAATAAATAAAACTTGGGGTACAAATGCCCCTACGCATCAGCACTCCTGTATACCTTGGGGAAATTCCTAGCACTTTCTAAACATTCAAGTTCGTTTTCTTAAAAACAGTATCTTTCTTTCCCACCTATATATTATCACTTTACATGACATTTAATCAATTTACATTAATTTCAACCACAAAAGGTTTGGGAACAAAGCTCAAGTGGTCCTTCTGAGTACATTCCTCCACCAAAAGTGCACTACAGTGTTCAGCGCACTAAAGAATATCCTACTGGTCTTGAGCAGCCACTATGTCAGGAAGACCATTCAACACGTGGTAGAGGGAGGGAAAGCCTCCAATAAGACAGACATGGAGAAAGTGCATAGGGGTTGCTATAAACATCAAAAGAGGCAATGTACACAAAATATTTAGCAGGGTGTGTGGCACTTAATTAGCTTTTGATATGCATTCGCTTAAAAGAAAAGAAAGAGAGGGAATAAGAAAATAACAGCATCCCCTTCTGCCCTTCACTCATCATCACTGAAATGTAGTCAACGCTCAATGAAGAGCAAGCAAAGAGAACCTCAGTGTTAAGGATTTGTCAGGCTAGTCCTAACAAGGCTCGAAGATAAGGATCTGGCATACATCAGATGCAGCAAACCAAAAGTACTTTCCAGAACACAAGTTGTCTGGCTCCGATGGTAAGTTATCATTGGATACGCTAGATCCCAGAGTCACATGAAGCCATATGAACTCCCAGGCCAGAAATATGTTGGATCAAACAAGCTGATTATCAGGAAACAAAGACACTGACTGGGAGCATTAACTATTAGACTACCCTTTTCAGCCCAAACTATCTACTTCATCATCTCTGGGATGTTTCATGTTTACATCTGTAAATGGCTGCTTAGTGTCTTTATTTCTCATGTCAGCCACTACCAGGAAAAGAAGCACCTGTGAAAATTTAACTTAAAAGAAATTAAAAAACTGCATTATTCTGACTTTAATCAATTTTTATCATCATCCTTCTCTATCTTAAGAAATTCCTTTCTTGCCACCAGCCTAAGCAGAGCTGTTTTCTATTCAGTTTTCCCTAAAGCAAAGAGGATGATAGCTAACAAAGGGTTTCAACGAGCTGCATTTTGAGAACATAGGAAAACACAGTGCAAGAGTAAGTGAAAACTTAATTGTCTGTAAGACATAGGATTAACGGAGCTGACACTAACAATCAGTAGATGAAGTGTCAACAATGTAAATAAATAAGAACAGAATGATAAATGCAGTCAAAATCTTTGAGAGCTAGAGAGGTTGTGAATTTCTCCTGTGGACAATGGATGTTGAAAAGACTGCAGATGAATAGAAGTTAGAGGAGTCCTCGGACCAGAGGTGTAGATGATAAGTAAGGAATGTCCTCAAAGAACTGTTGCTGAAGTTTTCATGTGAAATGCCTATGAGGCAGCAGAAAAAAGAATGAGAAAAGAGAAGTTTCCTTACATGACAATTTGGAGCAAAAACTGGGTTCCAGGCCATATTTGGGTCATGTCAAGTTAGTTCAGCCTTCTTATGATCACAGTTCCCTTTAATAATCTGTGACAAAGCTACAGACCCCCAAATAGTTTTGCAATGTCTCACACAGCTATATGTGCTTACCATGTGACCCAGCAATTGCACTGTTGGGCACTTACCCCAAAGACATGAAGACCTGTTCACACAAAAACCTGTACACTAATGTTCATAGCAGTTTCACTCACAATAGCCAAGCACTGTGAACAACTTAAATGTTTTCAGTGGGCACATGTATAAACAAGCTGTGGTACAATCCTACTGTACCACATATTGCTTAACAATAAAAAGAAGTGAATTACAGATACACTCAACAACTTGGATAAATCTCCAGGGACTTAGGCTGAGTGGAAAAAAAAATAATAAAGCAAACCTCAAAAGACTACAAATTTGATGGCTCCCTTTATGTAACATTCTTGAAATAACAAAATTGTAGAGCCAAGGAACAGGTAAGTGGTTGACAGGGATTAGGGATAGTAGGGACAGAGGTGGATGTGATTATAAAGGGAATAGTAGGAGGGACATGATTGTGGACAGTTCCATACCTTCATTGTGGCAGTGGTTACATGAGTAGTACATAACACAACTGCATAGAACCCCCCCACCCCCCCCCACCACACACACACACACACACACACACACACACACACAGGTATATGTAAAACTGGAGAAATGTCAATAAGCCCTGTAGACCTCAGGTCCTGGTTTTGATACTGTGATATAATCAGGCATTATATTACCATTGGTCCCAAAACACAGGACCTCTCTATACATGTTCTGCACCTTCCTGTGAATCTATAATTATATCAAAATAAAGGTTTTTCAAAAAAGGTTGGTCTATATGTACTGATATGGAAATATAACTTTGTATTATTAGAATCAGCTGTCAAATAGAATTGTGGTGTGATCCTCTTAGCAGGAAAGAGACTGAAGATATAAAGAGTGAAAAGTGGAAAAAAACAAATTCTAGGTTTTTGCTTGATCTGCTTCTGTGCTGGTTGAATTTTTTTACTTGATATTTTTGTACAGTTTGAATTTTCTCACAGTGTGAACATATTACTTTTATTATTTAAAAGGAAAATAACAATAATATAAATTATTTTTTTAATCTATGGATCTTCTCCCCCCCAAAATTCATGTACAATTATGTACACAATTTTAGCAATCCCAAAGACCCTGAAGCCCATCCATGGATCTTCTAAAGGGTATGTGTGCCCCTGACTAGGCACCCCCACTTTAAAAAAATTGATGCCTGCAGACTTGGAGAGAAGTAGGATCAGGGGACCTATTAAATATATTCTGTAATCACCCTGGGCTCCATTTGCTATGATGCCCAGCCACCCTCAAGTGGGAAATAAAGATTCATTTCTTTGTTTCTTTGGAAGTGACTACATGTGGAACTCTGAATTGCAACTTCAGGAACCACACCATGGGTGATCATAACAAACATGAAGGAATAAATTAACATATAAATAACTTATTACTAAGAGTACTTAGAACAACATGAGGAAATAGAATGGTTCTTTGAGCATTTGTTTACTAGCCATATTCCAGGCAATATGCTAGGCACTGGAAATAAGGCAGTGAGAAAAACAGGCTTGTTTTCCACCTAGAAACTACTGGGTGCCTAGAGGCATGGGAATGTTCTTGGCCTGCTTAATGCAAGACATCCCATCTTGTTGAAAATCTTCGGTATATAAAAGGCAGAGGGGAGAATAGGTGAATTAGAAGATAAAATTATGGAAAAAGAGGAAGCTGAGAAAGAGATAAAAAATCCAGGAGTTATGAGGGGAGAATTAGAGAACTAAGTGATGCAGTCAAACGGAACAATATCCATATCATAGGAATGTCAGAAGAAGAGAGAGAGAAAGGGGCTGAAGGTGTACTTGAACAAACCATAGCTGAGAACTTACGTGATCTGGGCAAGGAAACAGGCATTGAAATCGAAGAGGCACAGAGAACTCCCTTCAGACATAACTTGAATCAATCTTCTGCATGACATATAGTGAAACTGGCAAAATACAAGGATAGAGAATTCTGAAAGCAGCTAGGGATAAACGGGCCTTAACATACAAAAGTAGACACATAAGGGTAGTAGCAGACCTATCTACTGAAACTCGGCAGGCCAGAATGGAATGGCAGGAAATCTTCAATGTGACGAACAGAAAAAATATGCAGCCGAGAATCCTTTATCCAGCAAGTCTGTCATTCAGAATAGAAGGAGAGATAAAGCTTTTCCCAAACAAACAAAAACTGAAGGAATTCATCTCCACTAAACCAGCCCTACAAGAGATTCTAAGGGGAACTCTGAGTGAAATGTTGCAAGGACCACAAAGCACCAGAGACACCACTATAAGCATTAAACCTACAGATAACATAATGACTCTAAATCCATATCTTTCAATAATAGCACTGAATGTAAGTGGACTAAATGCTCCAACCAAAAGACATAGGGTATCAGAATAGATAAAAAACAAAACAAAACAAGACCCATCTATTTGCTGTCTACAAGAGACTCATTTTAGACCTGAGGACACCTTCAGATTGAAAGTGAGGAGATGGAGAACTATCTATCATGCTACTGGAAGTCAAAAGAAAGCTGGAGTAGCCATACTGATATCAGACAAACTAGACTTTAAATTAAAGGCTGTAACATGAGATGAAGAAGGGCATTATATAATAATTACAGGGTCTATCCATCAGGAAGAGCTAACAATTATAAATGTCTATGCACCAAATTCGAAAGCACGCAAATATATAAAACAATCACAAATATAAGCAACCTTATTGATAATGTGGTAATTGCAGGGAAAATCTTCAGTATATAAACAACGTGTATAATTGATACATAAGGATTATGGAACCAGAGTGGAAATGCTTTATAACCATCCTAAAAGAAATATAATACATAAATATATAAAGAAATATCAGATAGATAGAAATAGAGATATAGAGAGATAGATGATAGATAGATAGATAGATAGATAGATAGATAATCAAATACCTATATTCATCCAGAACCCTTTCAGACAACCACTAGTTTCAATCTTTGACTCAAACATGGTAAAAAAAAAAAAAAAAAAAAGCTAAATGATTCCATAATCCAAACAAATAATCTTATGTTTAAAAAAAATTAAAAAGAAAGCTTGGTGGAGAATTGTAATAGTACCTTAACAAGATTAGGACTGAAAGAAAGACACATGATATATTAAAAAATTTGAAGTTGAAAAGTAGTATAGAATACATGTGGCTAATAACCTAATAACACATTCTGTAGCCAGACCACCTGGGTTGGAATCCCAAATCTGCCACCTAACAGCTCTGTGTCCAAGGGAATCACTCACTCTCTGTACCTCAGCTTCTTCATCTATAGAATGGACACATGACATAGTTGAATGAATTAGAGTTCTATAAATGCATTTGTCAAATAAACTTTATAGCAAACATTTATTGGAGTGAAACCAAATGTTATAGGTATTCACAGAAAAATATTCATAGGAAAAGAGTTATTCAATGAGTAGGAGTTCACCAGGTGGTATTAGGGAGACATTCTCCTCCAGACAGAATCCAGGCAAGGCCAAGGCAGGAAAGTGAGAGAAGGTTTGGAAAAAGCAGTCCTGTAGAAGTGTGACAAGAAGACAGAGGTTGAGGGCTGGGGGTGCCTCGCTGACTCAGTCGGTGTAGCTTGCGACTCTTGATCTCGGGGTCATGAGTTCAAGCCACATTGATCTCTACACCACATTGGGTGTAGAGATTACTTAAAAATAAAATCCTAAAAAAAAAGAAGAAGAAGACAGAGACTGGCCTGAAGGGGCAGATTAGAGGCTCAGCAAAAAGAGACCTGGCCTGCCAACTAAGGATTTGGGTTTTACTTGATAAGTAATGCTAAACCCTTGAAGGATTTTGAAAAAAAAAAGAAACCTGATGGGTACTATGCTTTAGGAAAATCAACTTGTCCCATGGTTTAGATGAGTAGATGGGAAAACCAGTTACAAAACCATTGTACAATAAATGGTTATACACCAGGAGAAGTATAAGCAAGGCCAAAGCAGAACGATGACAGTGAAGAGGAATAAGAAACAGAATGAAAAATAACTAAGCAGAGAGACAGAGAGATTGGAAAAATGGCTGGGCCAGCAAAAGAAATAGAAAACTATGAAAATAGCTCTGAGAAATTACTATGTGCCAGACATGCTAGGCAATTTCCCATAAGTTTTCACAAGTAATATGCCAAACAATCAAATGAAAATAACCAAGGAAACCGGTAAAACTATCCCTTTGTTTACCCATAAGAAACTGATGCTTGGAAACGTTCGACTTTTTTTGCCTAAGTCATGAGGCCCATGAGTAGCAGAATCAAGATTTGAACCCAAAGCTTCCTGACCCCAGGCCAGATTTCATGCTGTCTCCATTAATCCATGCTAGTGCTGGGGGGAAGGGGCAGGGGGGTGGGGGGGAACGTCAACTCCATTTTGGCTACATTGCTGAGCCTCTGGATGAATTTTTTCAGCAAGCAACTAAAAAGACATGGGCAAGTCTCGAGGTGGGAGGGGGTGGACATCAGGGTTGGAGAATGGAATTCAGAAGCCTCACAGAGGTTTTGTAAGGATTAGTGAAGTCACTGAAGTGAATAATCAATAACAGATCATTTATAATTATTAGCTTGCATGTTCATGTGCTGGGATGTAATCATGTTTGTCTGAAGAGCCAACACAGCAGTTTTAAAGGGATTCACAAACAGAAGAAAGCTGCTGTTCTCTCCAGTAAGCAATATTTTAGTGGCAAAACACCCTGTGAATGGTTTGTGAGTACAAAGCAGCAAGCATGTGAATAGCTTTTTACAATGTCACGTTCTCTCCTTCCACTTGGGAAGGAAGCACAATGCTACCATAAGCAGATACTAACAGCACAGATGCTGGCGCTGATGTGAGCATAAATGCTGTCCCGCACCAAAAAAAAAAAAAAAGAAAGAAAAAAATTCCCCAAGTACCATCCCTGCATAAATCTTATATTTTTATGAATCACTGCCATTACGGCAAATGCACACTGCAAATTTGTGTCTTAGGATGTGAATGGATCTTTCTTGATACTTTAGCTTATCTCAGACTCCTCATAATTTATACTTGTCCGTGTATCATATCCAAACAGGGCTTTGCTTCCTAGGTTGCTTGAGTCGCAGCCTGTACCCTGTACGACTGAAGTGCAAAAATAGAGTTTAATTGTAATCCAGAGGAGCGAAATCTTTCTGATGCCTCTGTTGCCATGTTGTAAACATCCGACTACGGATTCAACGTTAATTTTTCCATTTCTTATCAACAGCAGTTTTCCAGAGCCAACAAATATATTCTACCATTCAATTTTATGCTTTGTAAAAGGTGACCTATACTTTCTTTTCAAATGCAGTTCCTTTAATGAAAATATTGTAATGTCAGTCCATGCAAAGCAAATGCATATTAATATGCGTTTACATCTGTCTCATATTAATATTCATGCCTGAATCCACATCCCTACACAAAGCCAATTTTCTGACCATCTGTGTGATGGCTGGTGGATGCAATGAATAAATTTTATTTGTGAGGGGAGTGATAAATCATGTATCTTCAGTTTTTCACCCACAATCTTTCCTCTTAGGTGCAAAAATGTTTTCATCGTGGTTTGGAATATTTAAGTAAACGAAACGGATTAACCCTTTAATATTCCTACAGTTACTGACAATTTTATAAAGGCCATGAAAATGCAATCTCAACACCTCCCACCAAAAATCAGGAGAAGGGACTATGGATTTACGTGGTTGGATTTGACATCTCTGGCTCTGATGTGAGTTCAGGATCTTATAATAATTTTCTGTGGTGTTTAAAATGCACTGTAGCTGTTTTTGAAAAGCTTCACAGATGAAGATAAGGCCTTTGCAAAAGGGTATATTCCTGAAGAAAGTCCTTACAACCATCATGTATCTTAAAAGTCATATGAAGTGTAACCATACACAATGGACAGGTTTCAAACAGGGCAAGTTTATCAGTATTTAGATAATGATCTCAGTACTTTACATTTTACCCAAGTGAAATATCAAGATTTCAGCAGTAACAACTTGTTTGTAAATTCAGTGATCTTTGGGGGAAATATTGCATCCAGATCTTAGAAACAATCAGGATCTGAGACAAATGCAGTTAATTAACCTGGCAAACAGAGCCCAAAAGGAAGGATTCAATTGAAAAACAATCATATCATGGTAGAGAGAGCCTGAAAAATATTGCACACTGAAAAAAGAAGTATGATCTGGTGGCCTGGATAATGAAAACTGTGTCGAGTGGTCTAAGATGGCTTCCTTGCCTCTTCCTGGAACGCTTTCTATGAATTCTAGATGATTGGGCTACTAGATTGAATCCAAACCCAAAGTTTCCATCCAATTTAGTTTACCTCCTCTGAGTTAGAGAGGGCTTTCCTAAGGTCCCTGAGAATGTCACAAACGGCACAAACCATAACTTCCAGGTCAAAGCAGAAATAAATTGGAACTTAGTGTTCTCACTTACAAGCTGCCAAAAGTTTCTACATCAGCTGTAGCAATGCTGAACAGAGTGACAAGGTCAAACAAGAACCCTCAAAGCTATCAGTCTACGGTACATACAGCTCCGGTTAGCACATAGATATTCAAACCACAAATGGAGCCAGTTCAGAGAAATTTTGTCCCAAAGAAGCATCAGTTACTGATCTAGCACCTGTGCCCTGCAAGGCACCATTCCAAGAAGGAGCCTAAGATGCTATGCTGCCTCTGAAAGCTGACCACCTCGCTGGGATGAAGACAGATGCTCCCACAAGAAGAGTCTCAGCCACTAAGTGGGTGTGTGATAAACATGAACTGAGCACGACAAAAGAAATTTTTAGAACAGTGAGATTTCCACAAGCCCAGGAAATCAAGGAAGCTCACCAAAAAGAATTTGAAATCAGTCTTGAAGGCTGAAAAGATTCAGATGGTCACAGAAAAGGAGAAGTCATAGCAGATGGGAGAAGCTTTACAGAGCCCAGAGCAGGAAGTATTTCATTGGGAGGAAGCAGGAGTAACGGGTGAAATTGTGGGGAGCCCGCTCTGGTTACATCTTGAGAATAAATGTCCAGCCCTGTAGAAGTGAAGAGAAATGATTTTGAGTAGTACACGTGTAGGCATTAAATAACATTGAATTATAAAGTCAGAAAAATAATCTCCTACTAACTCTGTTAATTCTCCTAATTGCCTTAAGAAGACAGTCTCAGTTTGGTGCCAATATATCTTCCACACCACTTGAGTACTTGCTAAATCTCTCTTTTTCACAAAGAGAGCCAGCCTCGGGCCCAAAGTCTACAGGCTGGAATTTGATAATATCGTTTGCTTTCATAATGTTGGTTATCAATGTTACTTTATTCTATACCAAGAAGCACTTACTGGTCTTCCATTTGTGGTGGTAATATAACATTTCCTTTTAAGGAAAATTTATTTAAGATTTTTTAAATTTATTGTTTTTTATTTTTTTTGTGCTTATTTTTATTTTAGGGAGAGAGAGAGCATGCACAAGCTGGGGAGAGGGGCTGAGGGAGAGAGAGAATCTTAAGCAGGCTCCACTCTTGGTGTGGAGCCCAACACAGGGATCGATCCCATAATCCTGGGATCTTGACCTGGGCTGAAATCAAGAGGCAGATGCTCAGCCAACTAAGCCACCCAAGCACCCAAAATTAGTTGTTTTTTAAAGATAAATAGTAGAATCAGTGAGGGTGACCAAGAAATGATGAAGGTGTGGAGAGGACCAATGTTGGCATAGTAACTGGCAAGATGGAAAGATGGCTTGGACTCAGGCTGGATTTGCCTCAATACAGAAGCTAACTGGATTAAATTACAGTCTTTGATTTCAATTCCATTGGTAATTCTAAGTATCTCTGTTTCCCTCTTACAGGGGCATTGCTGAGGTCATGTTTGTAAAATCTCTCTCAGGCCTAGAATTTTTCAAAAATATATTTAAACGTTTTCATATAAATGTGAAAGGAACATTATCTAAATTAGTGATGGAGGAAAACATAATAGGTCACCAAGCCCTATCCCTCACTGATGTACCCCAAGAGATAAAAACATAAAATACTTCACCAGCAGCAAAAGGATATTGCTTTCATTATATCGCCCAGGATTTCACACCATATACTTAAGTATGATTTAGCATAATATTGATACTTGTTTATATTTGCCACCTACCTATTTCACAGTGATGTTGTAAGGATTAGTGATATAATATTTCTTAAGCCTTTTCGGCTCTTAAAAGAAAATATGCACTATAAAATCAAGGTAATAGTAATAATAGTCATCATCATAATAGCAATAACTGCTCATGCATTTTCAAATGTGGGCTCTGTGTTGATGGAAAGGGAAATTAGGCTGTAAGCTAAAAATGCGTGCCTATCAGCTGGTTAGAACGCAGACTTCGGATGGGATAATAGTGATACTATCTACAGTTACCAAGGTCTAGAGTGAGGTCTGAGATTCTGCATTTTAGTTACTTCTGGGTTGCTGATGCTGCTAGTCTGAGGCCACACTGTGAGTGGTAAGGCCTTAAATGACACCACTCTCCCAGCGTCAGATCTAAAATATATGCCATTGACCATCAGCAGATTTAAGGAAGCTTGTGTAAACTCATCTTGGCAAATCTGTCACCGCTGCTGAGGCCGCCCCCATTTTTGCCCCTTTTGTGACTGGTAGTCTATCTCTATTGTCCAATTCACCACCTCCATGAAAACTCTCTCTCTCTCATTGTCTTCCTCTCATTCCCAGGCCAGACGTGAACTCTTTAAGAGCAGACACTCCATCATTTATCCTAAAAACTGATCACAAAGTTTCAACAAAGATCTATGTTCAAAAATGTTGACTTCAGGGATGCCTGGGTGGCTCAGTCAGTTAGGCATCTGACTTTGGCTCAGGTCATGATTTCAGGTTCGTGAGTTCAAGCCCCGAATCGGGCTCGGTGCTGTCAGTGCAGAGCCTGCTTCTAATCCTCTGTCTCCCTCTCTCTCTCTGCCCCTCCCCACTTGTGTGCACTCACTCTCTCTCTCTCCCTCCCTCCTCTCTCTCAAAAATAAATAAACATTATTAAAAAATAAATAAAAAGTAAAAGTAAAAAAAAGACTGGGATTGGAGGAGCCAAACCCTGGGCTTCTGCTCCCTGGCTCTCTTCGGTGTGCCCCACAGGGGGAAATGGCTCTTGGATATCTGGGGTCTGAACAGTCCCTTGTGAGCCCTGACATCAGGGAGCCTCCACCACTGAATGGTCTATGAGGGCTGGGACACAAGGGGCAGAAGACCAGAAGCCCTACCAATTTTTCCAGACTGCACAAGCCCTCGGGGTCTTTTACAACCTCAACAGAGTCATTGACCGACCCAAGACCAGGGGCTAAGTCTTTTTTAAGGGGATGAGGAAAAAGTTTTTTAATATGATTTTTTCTTACATTAAAATATTATAGGAAAGTACATATACATGTACAAATGTATATGTCTATAAGTGAAACTCTGGAAGAAAATACTCCAAAATGTTAATGGTAATTAACATTTGGAAGATTTTTTTTTCTTCTTTACACATTTCCATATTTTTCAAAAATTCTGAAAAACACCTAAGTTGCTTTTAGAATTAGGAAAAGAAAGTACCAAAAAAAATGTCATTTTTTAAAATCGAAGCACATATTTTATTCACCTTTTTTATATGCAGCACCTAGCACAGTTCTGGTTCACACAGCAGGCGCTCAAATAAATGATAACGAAATTAAATACAATAAACTATTAGAAGCCCATGCCATAATGGTAAATTAATACAATCACCCTGCTATACAAGAAATGGTCCGTGTATATATGAAAGACAGCAAGTTATTCTGAGAGAGCTATTCTGAGAATATCATTTTATATAATACTATTAAAAATTATCATGAGAGAAGTATCAAGTAAGCATTAAACAAAGGCAATCTGGGCTCAGGGACAGTGTCCTTGATCTGGAGACAGGTTTTGCTTAGGTCCCCATGTTAACCACTAAGTACATCCCTTTGGTGAGTCACTGCTCTTTGCAAACCTCCAATACCTCATCTGTAAATATAACTTCCATCAACTTAAACATGGTATTGTTAAAATCAAACGAAGGGTAGAATGTGAGAGCAATTTTGAAACTATGATGTACTACCCCAGACTATTTTTATCACTAGAACGTGTTTTGGCAGTATGAAAAAGTACTAATAATATAGCTAATTCTTTTAAATCATTTATCAAGTAAAAAAAGAAAAAAAATCAAACTAGACATCTGTATCATGCTCCTGCCTCCTTGTCCAGCCAGTGATCTAAGTCATTCTTAACACGATCACAAACTAATATGAGAAACACAAATGTAGACAGAGGAAATGAAGGTTAGTTAGTGACCTTCTACACGTTACCATGTGGTTCATTCACATATTCATTCTTTCAACAATATTTATCGCATCATTATTCATTATTCATTATCCATTCAAATAATATTCATTATTTCAACAATATTTATACACTCTTCCAGGAGCTGGAAAGTCAGAAGCGAGCCAGGTAAGTGTTTCTGCTTTAGTACAACTTTCATTCTAGTGGGGAAAAGATCACCAATTAACAAGTAAACAAATAAGAGAATCCAAGATTGGGATAAGTGCTATGAAGAAAGTAAGCAGGAGTGTGGTCACCAGCTTCTAAGATCGCCCCCAGTGATTCCTCCTCTTGACATTCACACCTTTGTGTAGTCCTTTCTCACATTTTACAGAGTTGGTCTGACTGACCAATAGAATACAAAAGAAGTAGTGAATGGCATGTCACTTTCAAAATTGGGTTATAAAAGACAGGGTGGCTTGTTTGGTCACCTTCTCATGCTCTCACTCTGGCAGAAAAACCAATTGCCATATGTTGGGGACCCTCAGAAAGCCTATGGCAAGTCCCATGTGGCAAACGGCCAGCAAGGAACTGAGGCCTGCCAACAACAGTGTGAATAGTCTAAGAGGTGGGTCCTCCAGCCCTTCAGATGACTGCAGCCCCAGTCCATGCCTTGACTGTAACTTCATGAAAGTTCCTGAGCCAGACCACTAGCTCCCAGATTCTTGACACACACAAAGTGTTAGACAGTAAGTCTTATTGTTTTAAGCTGTTGAATTGTGGGGGGATTTGTTACAAAGCAATAGGTAACGATACAAGGATGTGAAATAAACTGGCAGTGGTTTGAAAAGACCTACGTGATGAGATTATATTTGCTCTGAGACCTAAAGAACAAGAATGAGCTCTGCAAACAAACAAACAAACAAAACCCAGCTAAGTTAAAGGACCAGCCAGCAGAAATGGAAAAGGACTTGGAACATTTGGGAAGCAAACAAACTTTTCTCCCCAGTCTGTTCATTGATTAGACAAGTCTCCATTCAGCCCATGTCCCCTACTGCTGGCAATTCTTATTTCCCATTGCCTTATCTACTGCATTTATGCTTTTTCCTTCTAGTGTTTCTTCATAGAATTATCATCATTTGGGGTAATTCTCCATAGTATAGGATTACCCACATATCACAGAATATCTTGCAACACAGGCCCTTCCACTAAATTCTCAATCTCCAGTGACATCTCCAGTGACAATCTCACGTAAGTACCCAAACCTCCCTCCTTCCTCACTTTTCAAAATAGCCTCCAATAAGGCAGTATTGTCCCCACTTTGAAACGACACAGTCTAACCTACAGAAACACAGAGTGGTAGTGACTAAAAATATTCTTGGGCACCAAAGTTTCTTAAATATGAAACTTAGCTCCATCACTTATCAGAAAACAAACTTCATCTTTCTCAACCTCATTTGTTCATCTGTTAAATAAGCCTTCCAAAGATTAAATGAAGTATCATATGTACAAAAGCACAGGCCTGGCACATGGGAGCTTGTATTAAATTATTTCTCTTGGCCAAGCCAAATCCCTCTCATTCTTTAAAATCAAACTGAAGTCAGATCTCTTCCCAAAAGCTCTGGTGGCTGCACTTACCCTCTTCTTTGAGTTTATAATGGATGTGCCTGCCACCAATGGACACCTTCCTTGTGGGTAGATGGCACACGATGGCTATTGTTCTCTATGGAAACTACAGGGGTATCAGGGACAGTTTTTAAGTTATATGGCAGTCTTCCTTTTCCTCTCCCACTGCAGACCACAGTGATGGAAGGTGTGCTTACCTTTCTGCTCTTCTGTACCATCCTTTTGAGGTTTTTCCCCATCGATGTTGGTTGTAGAGGTGTGGTCTCTACAGTACGCACCCCTTCCTTGTTGCCACAAAATAAAACACAGGGGCCTTATAACCCACATGTCAGCTGCCTAGATGTCCCCCTACAACCTTCTGGCACTGAGGAGGCAAAGGTGGTGGAATAGTCTTAGTATCAATTTTCAAAATGTTCAAGCATTAATTAACGTCATCCCAGGATCTCAGGACTCTCAAAAGAACTCTATTTCCCCAGTCTCCCTTCGCTTGGATTGCCTGCTTTCAGTAACCTCTCTCGACCCCTGTCGTGTCTTGCCTCTTTCAGTCACTCTCTCTTCTCCAGCCCATATCCATACTAATGTGAAATGTGGCTCCCTTGTCCTTTTCCCTCTCCTACAAATGAGGTAGAAGGCAGAGCTTTGGGAGTGACAGGGGAACGTCTGCACAACCAGCACAGCAAACAGCTGAATGCTTACTATTTCAATTCCTGTTACTAACAGTCCACCAGCTCCAATCTCCTGAAATTTGTTTTCCTCACTTGAACACAGTGATAGTCACCATGGAGGGGGAAAAAGAAGCTTAAAAAAAACCAGAAAGTTTATGAGGTAAGAAATGTCCTAAATTTCTTAGTATGGATCCTAGACCTATCATTCAGACTCTCTTTCTCAAAGAGCATCAAAGCTGTGAATCAGACTTGCCTCCTTTTTCTTGTTGCTGCTGCTGTTTCTCTAAAGGATTGCCTTTTTCCATGGCCATCTATCCTACACTGGGTTGAACCCTTAATTTTTTTTAAAGAACCCTGCCCACTGTAACATGAAGGTGTAAATCAGAGATGTGAACTATCGCCTTTGTGTGTAACTACCTTCCTCCGGTGTGTGGTTGATACACAGCACCTCCACACTGGAAAGTCCCCCCTCCAAGGGTTTCCAGGTTCTCACCCACCCTGACTGACCCCTACAGTATAGCCTTACTTCCCCATCTAGATTAGCAATCTCTTACCAATCCCCTGCTAGATTACCAACCCTTTGGGCCATGTGCTCAGAGTTGTTACATTTTTGTCCCTGTGCCCCCAGATACCTAGTCCCAGTCATAAAAGAAGGCCTAATGTCTTTATTGACTGATTGATTCTTGAAACCACACCCACTTATCAATCAGTTTTTGCTTTCTTTATAATTGACCTCATCCACATGTACTCATGGCAGAGGCACCATATGTTAGTGCTTATGTTGGACTAAATAAAGGAAAGAAATTTGGAAAGAACTTCACACATCATCTGGGTAATTATCCTGTATTTATAATAGAGCAGCTTAATGTCCCTGCATTAATAAATGACTCAAATGCTGCTACAAGGGCTAAGCATGATTATCGGAGCTTATTACTTAACCCACACAATTAAAAAAAAAAAAAAAGCCTGTGATCTGATATGGCAGAATAGAACCTAAATGTTCTTTAGCTTCCACAAGGAACAAAGCTATTTATTTACTGTTATGGGGGTGAGGAGTGGTCAGCTGGTGGATTCTAGACCTGGCAGTAACAAGAGCCCTACAGAGAGGGGGGTTTTGGGGTCTGCTTGCTTCCCTGCCTGGCTTCCTTCCTAACATTCAAACCTAAATCCATTTAAGCCTTTACTTTAAAACCTGGCCCCGCTCCAGCCTTAGGCACCAAACTTGTGCACTTGCCCTAAATTGAGGAAGGACAAGGAGCCTTACGCTACTAGCTTGGTCAATTGATAGGACTTTATTCTGTTTTCCAGGTTCACTCTGGCATTGGCACCCTAGTTCCCAGATAAATAGGTTTCTAAGTGGCAGTATCTCGCACTACCAATAAGTCCCAGCCCCCAAACCCACTGGCAGATGTAGAATTTCCACCTCCAAAGTCCAGGATTCTTGGGACCTGACAGCTGAATCATCCTATAGGATCTCCTGCATTGCACAACTCTGCGTTGGCAACTCCCCATGTCAACTCCATGGCAAATAATTTGCCTTCCTGGAATCTGAGAATTTACTTATACTGTCCCTGCTTGGGTTTGAAAAATCTTGAATTCAGTTTGAGCTTTTTAAGGATACTTTCCTCCTCACTCCCTAGTTCCGCAATCCTCCCTGGTGTGGACCTGAAGCTCTCAAACCTTAAATCAGTGTTTCCCAAACTTTTACACGTCATGGCACACATAGAACATAAAATGTGTTCCTTTTTTTGAGATATAATTGACATATAACATCAAATTAGTTTCAGGTGTACAACATAATGATTCAATATTTATATATATTGTGAAATGATCACCACAATAAGTCTCATTACCATCCATTGCTACACGTAGTTACAATTTTTTTCTTGTGAGAAATCTTAAGATCTACTCTTTTAGCAACATTCAAATATACAATACAGTATTATTTTTTTAATGTTTATTTATTTTTGAGACAGAGAGAGACAGAGCATGAGTGGGGGAGGGTCAGAGAGAGAGGGAGACACAGAATCTGAAGCAGGCTCCAGGCTCTGAGCTGTCGGCACAGAGCCCGACGCGGGACTCGAACTCACAGACCGTGAGATCATGACCTGAGCCAAAGTCGGAAGCTCAACCGACTTAGCCACCCAGGCGCCCCCAATACAGTATTATTAACTATAGTCACTATGCTGTACATACAAGATTTGTTCTTATATTGTACAGATGTTCTCAGCCAAAGGCTACTGGACCAGGGAGGGGCCTCCAACCACCTCAGACCTTCTTTAGCTACATTCCAGCTGAGGGTACCACTATCGAGGCATGCTGGTGACCCATTCATGACCTGCTTGCCTGCCATTTCTATGGACAGTGAGGCCTTAAGGGGCTAGCTGGCCTCTAGCCTGGGTCTACCCTTTTAATAGTTTACTTTTGGGTCAGCCTGGATTTTTCAGGCTTTCCTATCTTTAAGCCCTGATTTTCTCTGCAAAGCAATAATATTTCCACGTTTTATACCAACTCAAACAAAGATGTGAGGGATGCACATAGAGAAAACTTGAGACTTCTTCAAAACCACGTTGCCCAGTCAAAAAGCCTTCCAATTCAAAAGAATGAGAACCTCAGGGCCTAGACAGAAGACTGGAAAAAAACACCTTCTCTCTTTTCCTACCTTTGATCACCCCATTTGCCACCTACATTTAGTGCTATACATATGTGCCTTTACATAATAGCTCCCAAATATTTGGCATTTACTTTATGACAGGCAATGTGCTAAGCTCTTTCCAGGCATCATCTCACTGATTCTTCACATCATCTTCAAGGCAGTAATAAGTTACACAGTGCGATTTGCTCTCAGACCTTTCAGAGTTCTTGACATCCTCCCCTCTCTAGAATCTCACAGAAACCTGAGAGGCTCCCACAAACCCAGAACAAAGTCACATCTCCAATCTCCCATCCATAGGGTCACAGCTGTTGCTTTATGGCCCAGGCTCACTTTGTCCAGATAGGAACATCGACCCCAAGGGTCCTGGGTGGAAATAGACATGGAATCTTCGGCTTAACTAGCAAACCTTGTGCCTAGGGTCCAGCCTTCCGTAGTGCCATTCCCTCCAAGGTCCACCGTGAGAGAACAGAATACAAGTATCCACTACACCAAGATCCGGCCAGTTACAAAGGATCTCTTCTCTCTCCTGTTCTTCCTTCTCTTACCTCTCTAACTCGACTGATTCCCAGGGCATTTTAGTATAATCAGCTTAACAAGTTTAGGCTTTCACCAAAGACAGGAAGTGAAATTCCCTTCTGACCCAAACTCACCCTAAGGTAAGTGAACCCAAGGAATGGCCACCTCCTTTTCATGAACAGGAAAGGCAAAACACAGGTCATATCTCAGTGAATGATCTTGCCACCCAATATGGGTAAATTTGGCTCTATTATCTTTTTCTACCAGTGGCACCTCCTTACCCCTTTTTCGTATCTTTGACTTTAGGCTTAGGTAGGAAATATTTCTCTTGGTAGCAATGACATCAAACTAGTACAAAAATGAAACTATCTTAGTTTTCTTTCTTCTGGTCCATCAAATTAAGAACATTATCTGAAGTACCACCACAAAAACAAACAAAATAATAGCAATGATGACAAAATAATAGCTTCTTTCCATCCTATGTATATTTCTTCTTCCTGCTTGGCTCGTCCCAACAAAGAGGTCTGGGAAAATGAGCTAAAACAAAGTGCAACCCATTCTGCTTTAAAAGGATTCTTGGCAATCTCTGGGTTTTACTTTATTTGCAACCAATTAGGTCAATGTTGATATCCTTTTAACCACTGATTTTTCTGAAATATTTATGACATTAACATAACTGCACTGGCAAGATTTCCTACAGGTGCCAACTCTTCTGTTCTCCCAATTTTAAATAAATCCTCAATTCTCTTAGTCCCCAAACAGCCCCGGGTATGTGGTAGCAATTGGCTTTAATGACATAGTCTATATCTACCTCTCTAGCAAGGCACGGACAGTGCATACACCCTTGGGGTTATAAGCTTGTCTAGTTATGAAGAAATGTGGCCCTAGTTATATTTTCAGAGATCCCACATAAATAATTCGTGGCTGCAAAAGAAGCAATTGAATCCTCCCTCTCATGTTCTATCCCCCCTTGCAATTTTAGGGTTATAAACTCCCTCTTGCATGAGGACAGGGTTTTTGCTTGTCATGTTCGTGCTGTATCTCCTAAGCCTAGAAGAGTGATTTGCCTCTAAAAAGTGTTTAATAAATATCTGTTGACTAAATGAATGTTCATGTGAGCAAATGAATAGACTTTATTAAAAGCTAGAAGATTAAAATATCCTTTGATTCATATCCAAAAATAAAAATGTTGCTGTTTTTAGGTTTCTATGAAATCAGCTCTTAAATAAAATTGTTCCCTGTAAGTTTGACACTTCAAGAGGGTCAAGAGAAAATATTTCTTCTCTTTCCCAATAAATAAAATTATTCACCACCTGACACCTGTAATACGGGGTTGGGGGGTAGGTTTCTTTCAAGCTTTTAGTGAGTGTTATTATGCACTGTTTCCTAACTGGGCTGTTACTGGAATTCTGTATAGGATTGTTCCACGTGCTGTAGGAAACTTAGCATCATTTCTGTCTCCCACTAAGCATCAAGGGAAAGGGTAGTGCAGGATGAGTAGGTACTAGCGGGGCAAGGAAAGATGAGAAGAGTGCCCCCAGGTAAAGGCAGTATGTGGAGGGGTCAAGAGTGATAGACTCTATTCATTCTCTAGCACAGCTTTCTTAATGCATTCAGAGTCATGTTCAAAGTCCAACTGCCTAGGTCGGAATGCAGGGGCCACCACTTACAATCTACACAACTTTGGGCAAGGATCCTATTCTGTGATAGATTTGTTATGAGGACGAAATAGGGTAATCTATTCAAGGTGTCTCGCACAAAGTCTGGCCCCATAAATATTATCTCTTATCATTTTTTATTATCATTATTATTATTATTCCACAACCATCTGTAGGCCTGCCCACCATGTGCTAGGCGGGCCCCACACCAATCACAGGATACAAAGAGGAGCAAGATGCAGTGCAGGTGCCAGGAAGGCAGGAGACAGATGTGAGCAAATGAGAGCAACACACACAAAGGAAACACTCAGTAAAAGATGGTTCGGGTTGCTGCCGGTGTTAGAAGTAATGATAGTAATAAACAAGTGCGATAGAGTATTCCCAGTACTGCGATGGAATCTGAAAACTCTTTCGCTGTTGGCCTCCCCTCCTGCTTCCATCCTCCACACGTGACACCTTCCTTCTCCTCTAAGCCGCTTCCAGTGCCGTCAGCATCAAAGGCCTCATTGCAGCCTCACTTCCTCCCTAAAATCCCTCCTATGCCAACCCTCATCGTCCTCTCTCTCGCTGCTCTGATTTAGTGCCTAATGAGAGTGTCTTGTCTCGTTGGCTGCTTTTTCACAATTGGGACTGGCATAATAGATAGGCATATAAGTGGTGTGTTTTACAACCTTAAAATAAGGAAAATAATGGGCCCGTGAGCCCATTCCAAGTAATCAAAGAAATATGTTTGTCATGAAAAATTCATATATCAAAACTGACCAACAAATCATGCAGTATCTTGGAGTCATTTTATCGTCGTTAACTTTCCATGCTACTTGTTAAAAACCGATTTCTCCAGCCCTACTCCCAGCCAATCCTGTTAAGTCAGAATGCCCAGGAGTGAAACATGGGAATCTTTAACTTGCTCCCCAAGTGGCCATTGTGGAAGGTAAGTTCGGGAAATACTGGCTTGCCCAGTTAACTGCTGCTGTGAACTAAACATCCCCAAACTAAGTAGTGTACGATAACTTTATCATTCCCATGGATTCTCTGTGTCAGAGACTGGGAGAAGGAAAAGGAAGCATGGTTTGTCTCTGCTCCTCAGCGCTTGCAAAAGTCTCAAGGTGCAGCCAGCTGTTGCCCTGGGGACCTATAAGTGGCCTCTCCAGTACGGAAGCCTCAGGGTGGTGGGATTTCTTTACGGCATGTGGCTGGCTTCTCCCAGAGTGAGCATCCCCAGAGAACTGGGTGGACACTGCATGGCCTCTCCTGACCAAGCTTCAGAATCACATGGCAACGCCTTTTGCCGCATTCTGGGGGTCAAAGCAGTCACAGACCTACCTAAATTCAAAGGAAACAGACAAGACCCTGCCTCTCAATGGGAGGACAGCAAAGAATTCAGGGCCATATTTTTAAACTGCCACATGTCTTGTTTCAGTCCTTAATGTGCACCCACAAACTTTCTTTTTCTGTAGACATTCTTCACATTTGTAAGGTCTTGACAAATACCAGAGCAAGGCTATGGGTTACTGGTTCCTTGGAACTCATCAATAGTCCCAGATGATGCCTAAATCTCCTTATGAGAATATTCTGCTTTGTAAAGTTGGTTCTTAATACCTTCAATTCGGAAGCAACCCTTGTTAATCCTGTCTTTAAATTCATTGCCACTAATCCATACTCTCTTTGGACCTCTTCAGAGAGGTTTAGAAACATTAACAATGTTTTACACATCTTTTTGGTTCATATAAAACTAAGGATTAAAATCCTTATAGGACACAGGTTATAAATTATGCCCTCCCCCCTCCTAGATATTTCCTATAAAGTATTCAGTCTTACATAAAATATTGTGATCCAAAGTCTAGAGAGATTAAAGGATGAATTTTCATCCTGATTCATCATGCACACATACAATTCTTTTGGCTGGTGTCTGTTTTGTTTATACATTTGACCATGTTTTATTCATGTTCCTGTACATAATTGTCCATGCTTATGTCACACAATCCATTCAAATGCCTAAACATTATAAATACACATATAATTTTATACTACTTGGGATTACATAGAAATTAGATGTGTCAGGTTTTTGTGTATTTTAATATGACACTAAAATAGTTGAGTCCATAAGTTCAAAATTTAAAGCATATTAATCACTTTGTTACAGGAAAATGCACAGATGCAATAGAATAATAGCAGTCTGTGTGATTGCTCTAGCAAGTTCTATTAGAAATGTGTGTATTTTTCCCCCAAAGCCATCTTCATTTTTTTCCTTCCATGTAAAATTGGTTTTGGGGGGAAAAAACAGACTGAAATCCACATTGGCATTTTTTAAGGAATCGCTCTATCTAATGTGAGATATTTTATCACATAAGTAATCATATTCCAAGACAAAGATTTTTTTGGACATGTGAGATTTTCAACTCATCTCAACGGCTGTAGAACTAAATCAGTTCACTGTTGCTAATATAACCACATAGGCCCAATCATACAGTAATAAGCCTTCCATACAACTCCTGTAATTTGATATTGCTGCCTGTTCTAAATTGCCATGGAGTTTTAAAGAATACTGTCTATTTGTTTTTGAATACGCAGTGTATTTTCTTCTAATTACATTCTGATCACATTTCACAGAGAAAAATACATCTGGCCTATCAGTGGCATAAAATGGGTATTTCCTCAGGGGTGTGTAAAGTGTATATAAATCTCAGCTCCTGCCTGAGATTTGCAGAGATGCTAATACACAGGTCACTTGTGTGCTGATTTTTCTTTGTGATTGGGGAGCAATGCTTGCAAGCTCTCTGCGGTGTAATGAGATCATGGGCAGTTTGGCTTACATGCATAAAGATTTAACTCTTTTGCAAGTAGTCCCTCCGTCCCAGTACATTAGGTTCCTACATTGCCTTAATGTACCAGCCTCCCATCTACATTTATTTGGGGGAAAAATGAAAGCAGCATTTCCTTTAGTTTACTCAAACTAAAAAGAAAAAAAAATCATATAGATGTATACATCGTCTATGTGGTACCTAGATGGTATTAAATAAATACAGTATAGTGGCTTTCATTTTTAATGGCTCGGGTTTTTTTTCCTTTGATTGCCTTCGCCAATAAAAGTGTAGTCTGTAGAAAAGCACCCTTCTGGATAATCCATTGTCTCATTTTAACTCATTTTTATCAAGGAATTCCCCCTGCAGCAATCTCCACTGCCAGCCATTAGCTGTGCACATCTGCCCACAGTAATGACCGCTCCTGTGTACATACATACCTGACTGCCATCTAATTTAGACCTCACCCATAGGACACTAATGCAATGTCTCCAGGGCCAGCTAAAGTCTAGACTGTTGATGCGTTACAGTTATCACTTCATTTGGTCTTTGGTAGTGAATTAAGAGTGCCTGGAGTTGAAAATAGGGCAAGTGCTTATGCTAGGGGCCCTCATCTTACCTGTATCCAGTCTCATGTATGCCCTGACAGAATGTGTGTCACATCACAACCCTTGGGACTTTATTGGACTTGCGGCCAAAATAAAAGATGTTTCAATCCAGTCCCTTCCTCTGTACAAGTACAAAATATGGGTATGTTTGTGTGATCACAAAGAAACATATATTTTATAGCAATAAGTAGACCATATATTAACATTTGTTCTACCTGAATTTTATTTCTCTTTGATCCGTTTTCTTCTGTGAACATGTCCCAGTTTAAAGGGATCATTTAATTAAAGCAACAGAAATTAAAGAAATAATTTTTAAGGTTCTTATAAAATGCACCCACATCCTTGTCCCCAAACCCTGAATGTTTGATCTTTTGTACCGCATTGTAAGGGACCAGAAGGCAGTGGATGTAGGAGGACACTGTATTCTATACTAAGGTGGTTGGGCCATTAGAAGACGTTAGTAAGGACAGTCCTAAGATGAGACTTCATCTTAGGACAATTTATGCGTTACTGGTGATAAGGAGAATGGTCAGGTGACTGCTGCAATGATCCAGACAAGAAATCATGATGCCTTGACTGAAGCTGGTAATGTTTCAAAAGATACTTTGGAAATAGAAGTAAGAGGGCTTGGATAGAAACCATGAAGGACTAGGAGTGAGGCAGACTTTGATCTCAGCTCTGACATGTAAAGATCTTGGAAATCATCGTCCCCTTTCTTATAAGGAGAAAAAAATGGACAAACTGAAAATCAATTAATTTGCTTGGACCTATCATAAAATTGAAGTAGCAGGGCAAATTACCTCCCTGAAATCTGGAGAGGTAGGTACATCTCAAGAAAGAAATACAGTGACTGAGATCTGTTTACCTCAGGCAGAAGTTACAGGAGCCATAAACTGGTAGAAACACTTTCCTGGTAATTTTGACAAATTGCTGGAGATTCAGTGTAGACTGGGGTAAGAGTGAGAAATTCCTGGGGTCCATAGTCTTGAGGCAAGGAAGCTTTCCTGAGCTTTCCCTCCAGGAACACCACCAGGTTCACAGCGAGAATCTGAGAAAGATCCCCTCCCAGCTGAACGATCCTTGTGACACCCATCCAGAGCCATCACCATTAATAAAGCCCTGTTCTCCAGAGAAAATGACTTCACCTGTGCACAATTTTGAACGCTTATCTTGCCTGGGGGAAGGGAATTCCTCCCCACTGCAGTACCCTACAGTCTTCCTATAGAGAAGTAGGGGCAGAAGGGGGAAGGAGAATCCCATAGTCACCAAGGAGCTGGGCTTCAAGGAAATAAATTGAGGAAACTGTAGCCCTGGTATGGAGTAAAGGGCAAAGGAGAAAGGGGCTATACCCCTGGAAGAGAGGTAGAAACTCTTGTGAAGACTACAGTCCAAAACACAGTCTCCCTATGAGCCTAGAACTGAGACTTCATCAGAAGATCATGGATCACCTACACACACACACACACACACACACACACACACACACACACACCCCCTACAACTTCACCAACAGACTCCAGTGTCATAACAGTGAATTACAGGTAAAGGAAGTGTACAATGCAGACTCTCCAAGAAGTAGGACACAGGGAAGCTTCAAAGCCAAGAGAGAGGACAAAAATAAAGATGAGAAAAAAACTGAAGCCTCTGGGACCTACAGCTAAAATAAACATTAAATATAGTCCAGCTCCTAGTCAGATTAACATAAATCCTCCCACTAAAGACCTATTTCCCTCAGTTCTTATTATGCAATACAACATGCCCAGCTGTCAACAAAAAATTACAAGGTATGACAAAAGGCAAGAAGAAACACTGTATGAAAAGAAAAAAAATATCATCAGAACTAGACTCAGATATGACACAGAAATTAGAATTAGCATACAGGCAGTTGAAAATAACTATGATTAATATATAAAGGACTCTAATGGGAAAAGTAGGCAGACAGGCAAGGTAAGGTCAACACAAGGACAATGAGTAATATAAGAAGGGAGATGGAAACTCTAAGAAATAATCAGAAAGAAATGCTAGAAATCATAAATGCAATAATAAAAATGAAGAGTGCCTTTGACTGGCTCATCATTAGAGGGAGCTGAGGTTAATGCAAATGATAGAGCAGATGGTGCTGACATTCATCAAGATAGGGAAATACAGGTGGAGGAACTAGTTTAAAGCAAAGATGATGACCTGAGAGAAGTGATTTCTAAGGTGGGTGTTCTTAGGCATTAACAAATAGAGGTGGACAGAAAGAAGACATTCAAAACAGAAGAAATGGTTAAGATGCCAAAGAAAGGTGAACTAAAGTGAGCAGTAATAGTGCTCATTGGATGTGGCATTAGGTGATTACAGGTGCTCAGGGCCAGAGCATGAAAGCCAAGGCAGCTCCCACGGAATGCTGAGGCAGAACCCAGACTGCAGAAGGAGAAAAGTCAAAGGGACATACAGAGAGCATGGACAAAAACTTGGCAGGAATGAGGTGTGGTGGGGAGAAAGGACAACCGATTTGGGATGGAAAGTTGTAGGGTTTTTCTTCAGATGAAAGGGCTGTAAAACTATTCACAAGTTGGGCAGAAAAAAGTTACATGTGTGAGTAAGGGAGTGAACAGATTTATTGAGTAAAGAGTCAAACTTAACCGATTGGACTGAGACTCTGAATGCAGGAGGAGAAACCACACAGATGAAAAGAAGAAAAGCCCATCTTTTCCACTGAAAGATATCTTTTCCATGGCAAAAGGAGTAAACAGGGGGAAACAAGGCTATGGATACAGATAAGTGTGCAGATAAATTAGGGGCAGGAAATCAAAAGAATTCATACAGACTGTTTGATCGAGCTATATTATTCTATAGACTGGTCATTTCCAAACACTGTTTATGTTGTACTTGATTTGAGCACACTCCCAAATTTATACATATAATATATACAAGTATATATTATATGTCTTTTGATGATACATATATACAGCACAAATGCTAATGTCAATCTTTACCTAAAAATTGATTTCTGTCTTTTGATAAGAAGGCATTATATGCTTTGCATATCACATACCCTGAGATCATCATGCCTCCTTCCTAGAGTGTACATTCTCCATTCTGAAGGTACCAGTCTATGGCATAATTTTCATGTAGTGATATAAAAGTAACTTAGCCATCACAAACTTAAATCTTCTCATTTAGTTTCAGAATCAACCTAACCACCCACGTGGACCTCAGTGCACTTCCATTTGTTAACACTCTTGCCGACCTACCTTGGAAACCATCTCTTGGTCTTTCAGCATCTGGCTTGAGCCACACAACCTTTGCCCAGTTTCCTATCCCAGCTTCCTCGCCAAGCAAAGCTCTTTGACTTGGCAAATTCATGAACAACTTTGAGAGATTCACATCCTCCTGGTTGGATCGTTTCCATCCACTGACTCCTTCCTGTGTGTCATGCCTGAAGGCAATCCCCACTGTGTCTATCTTGGACTTACAGACAAAACCAACAATTCTGAGCTAGTCTACAGCAGTCCTGCATTGCTGGTTAAGTTTTGCCATCACCTCCCTTTGCTGTCAGGTGTCATTGTTCTCTCCCATTAGTATGACTTTGACTTGAAACTTCCTCTGCCCTCGTCCAGTTTACTGCTTCTTCGCTGCTCTGGGGTGGGGAGAAAGACAACTGAAAATGTTAGATGAGAATGCTAAATAGATATCAAGAATAGGAAGCACTCAGGGGCCTGGCTCACATGCCGGGACATGAGTCTCCTGCTTCATATCTTCATAGTCCTTTTCCACTTACTTTTTTCAGATCAAAACTGTATTTCAGACTGACCTCTATATACAGGTGATACGCCACCATATATATATCTTTAGTTTTCTCAAAGCAAAATAAATACCAGCCTTCCTTAAGGCACTAGCATCACAATCAATCTACAGAAAACTAAAGATTCCATTGTCCCCCAAGAAGAACATACAGGGAAATTGATCAAATGTAATGTATTTTTCATCCTGTTTAAACAACATGTATTCCTAAAATTAGTATAAGTTGTCACAATTTATATACTTATGTCCTCCTTTAAGCTTTTATGTTGGGAGCTGGTCCTAATTCTTTCATGTTTTCACATTGTACAACATGAACCATCTACAGAATTGATGACCACCTTCCAGGCAACCCTGACTTGGTGAAACCCAGAGAAGAGTTAAGAAAGCAAATGCCCATTCAGCTACTCCCCAGGAGTGTCCCAGCTACAAGACAGAGAGAAGCATCTAGTAACTGCTCCACCCATACCAGCTATCCTCATTTCCATTATAAGCTGCAAATGACAAAATCAATGTGTAGAGACAAAACTGGAATATAAAGAGGCCTAATACCGCTACAGATCACGTCTCTACCTGGGAGGCCCGTGCAGAAACTCCTCGGAGAGTTTCCCTGAGAAAGGCTCTGCTGTGTTCAGCCAAAGAACTGAACTTCTCCTTAAGGACCATTACTCCCAAGTGGACATTAGGCCCTTGGTACCTCCCAAACCATCTGGGGAGGGAATAGTGTTCTCCAAGCTTCTGTAGGCCTGTTCCCAGAGAGATCCCAAGCACAGAAGACAAGAGAAAAGCACAGCTGCTCTGCTGGGTAATGGCAAATTAGGTGCTCTTCCCTAAGCCTCCAAACAGCAGGATGGAGGGCAGGGGGGGCAGGAGGGGGGGCCCACAGGCAGGCAACAGGTGTATAAAACAGAGTGGTGGGGAGGACTACCTCAACTCAGGCTCACTTTATTCCCTAAGTAGGTAAATTCTCTTTTGCTGTCAAGGGGAAGGAATCACCCCTAGATAGATTGCCTTCTACCTCCCTTGCTGCTCTCAGAAGAAAACTTTTTTGAAATATCCAACTTCTTCCACTATATTCCTTTTAAATTCTTCAATAATTCACTCATCCATTTATTCCAAATATTTTTAAACTCATAATATGTGCCAATTATTTTTCCAGGTGTTGAATCCCCGTACATCCTAGACAGAGAACAGAAAAGCAAATAATATGGAGTTTGTTTTTTTTTTAAGTCAGATGTTATGAAGGAAGATAAACAGGGTTAGGGTCTGAGAAAGCGCGATGAACACCGAAAGGGCCTCTCTGAGGACATCAAGTTTGAGCAGAGCCATGAAGAATAAGAAACAGCCAAGGGCAGTTCTGGGGAAAGAGTGTTCCGGAAGGGAGGAGCAAGTGAACATGGAGTGTCCAAAGTGGGAGGCCACTTGGAGTGCTCCTAGAGCAAAAAGGAGGCAAGCAGACTGAGAGCAGCAAGCAGGGGAAAGAGATGGAAACGAAGATGCACAGACAGTTATGGGTAGGGTCTTAAGGAACATCACAGGCCATGGTGAGACACTGGATTGTGTTCTGAATGTGACACGTCATTGGGGGTGGACACAGAGAAGTGACACGATCACTCTGGCTGCCTATGGAGATTAAACTAGAAGGGCAAGAGAGGAAGCAAGACCAAAGGAGGTCCTTACAGTCATCCAGGCAAGAGGTGATCATGGCTAGGATTAACCTGGTAGTGGTAGAAGAGAAGAGAATTGGTTAGATTCAGAACAGGTTATTAAGGGAGAACTGACAGGATCCACTGAGGGATGGGATGTGGGGTATGGGAAGAAGGGAGAAGTCAAGGAAAATCCCAGGTGGCAAGCCTGAACACATGGATATATAGAGGTCCTCCCACCAGAAATGGGGGAGACAGGATGCATGGATCAACAGTGAACCTCCCAAAATAAGTGAGGAAAAGAGAATGCGAAGATGAACAGTGACCCTCCTAACAGAGATGGGGAAGGCTCAGGGAAGCACGGTTGTGATGGAAGTGAATAAAAATCATGTAGGACTTTTGATTAAGCTTTGTCAATCTCCAAGAGAATTGTGGCTATTAGAAATCTACATTCAAGTACATTCATAATATAATGCGTTCGTAATAAAATATTACTACCACTGGGAACTGAGAGAAGAACAGAGAAGCGTGTACTCCAGCCTCAATATACCTGTGCAAAGACACAAAGATGACCACAGAGATGCTATGTAGGCAAAGCTGTGTTGCAGATCCTCTCTCCTGTGTGTTAACATCTACCGGGTTCCAAAGCCACCCAGTACCCAGGGCATGGGTGCAGTACAGTTCAACAAAGATTTATTAAGTACCTGCTATATTCTATGCCTGAAACAATATGCTCTATACCCATTATTTCACTTAACCCTCATAATAGCCCTATCTAGTAGGTACTGTCAGCTCCATATTGATAATACAAGAAAACTCTGGCTCAGAAAGTTCCATTTTTCCAAGGCCAGAAAGCTCTTTGTGCCAAGATCTACCCTCTACTCCTCTTCATGACGATATCGAATACCCTACTGTGGGCTTTCCTATTCTGGTCCCATACCTGAGTCCATGGGGAACAAAGGTGGTCCTGATTATTCCTGGTGAGTTAGAAATTAAAGAAATACTTATGCTCAGAGGACTCAGGAAAAGAGTCCTCCAGAGCCTGCCTAGCCACCTCTTATCACGGACAAGCAACAGAGCACACAAGTGAGGGGCAAAGACTCTGAAGCCAGCCTGTTGGGTTTGGATCCCTGCCCCACCAATTATTAACTATGTGACCTGGAGCAGGTTATTTAAGTTCTCTGTGCTTTGCATTACCTACTTTTAATGAGGGGAGTCATACCAGTTCCAAACCAATATGGTTATTGTGAGCATTAAGTAACTTAATATACAAAAAGTCCCCAGAATGACATCTGAAGCATAATAGGTACCGTATACAAGTAGCTAGATTGTTCTAACAGTTCTGTTGAATACCCCTAGAAACAATCAATTGTACTGCCAGTCCCCTTGAGGTCCTGTGGTCTAATGAAAGCAGTCACTTATCTGGAAGCGTTATTTATCTCTTAATAAATAACAGATTGATCACTGTAATTTATGTTGGAATGCTTCTTTTTAACCTTAACCCTTCTTTTTAACCTTGATACTTTTATTTTACCATTTTAAGTCTACCCATTCATTCCGCAAATCTTATTATGAATCTGGTGCAAAGTACCAGAACAGAGGTTTGGAAAACTTTAGCAAATGAATCAGAAAAATACCTGCCCAGGAGTAGCTCACTATATGAAGTCAATTCAGTCAAACATAACGATCAGTTAGTCCAAACAACCAGCCAACTCTGCGAAACACGTTTTGTTGTTTGTGTTGACGTTGTTGTTGTTGTTGTTTGTCTAAGTTTCTCTCTTGTCGCAGTCAGAACAAAGACGTGTTTCAGAGATGATAGTTACTGATTTATGTGCCAATGCGTCATCTCCATATTCTCAAAGAAAGCTCAGGGAGCATCCAGGATGCCGAACTCCCGTTCCATGAGGAAATGTAAGCCAGAGTTAAGGGGCTTAGCCAAAGTCACTGGACTAATTACCATCATAGGTGAAAATAAAATTGATGGCTCCAACTCCAAATACTTTCCACTAGAGCATGCAGACTCTGTGTTCTGCTGTCCACTAACTAGGTCAGTGTTCAACATGACAGTCAATTTATTATGCAATCTTTATGATCATGCAACCCTGTCAGTAAAAAACAATTGAGGAGACAACATACCATACATGAATTATAACTATTCTGCTATGCTAATACATTAATTATAGTGCAAAACCTAGGCAAAACTATACATTGAAAAGTTGAGTTTTCTTTCTTTACTTAAAAGGATCCTTCTGTGCACACCTGGGGCTGATGGACCTCTCACCCTTAGTTAGAGACCACAGTGCTGGGTGCTGTCCTGGGCAACCAGTGGAAACAGTATGGAACTGGGAATCACCTGAGTCACCACCAAACAACTTTTGCAACTGTATGTGTATTCTATTGCCACTGTCACAGATTACCCCAAATTGAGCAGCTTAAAATAACACATTTATTCTCTCATGATTTCCATGAGCCAGGGATCCAGGCATAGCATGGCTCAGCAGGTGCTTTGCTAAGTGTTGCACGTGGCAGGATGAAGGTGTTGGCGGGGTTGTGTTCTTTTCTGGGGGTGCTAGGGGAGAACACACACCTCCAGGCTCATTCAGGTTGTTGGCAGAATTCAGATCCGTGAGGTTGTAGGACTAAGGACCCCACTTCCTTGCCAGCTGTTTGCCAGAGTTGTTCTCAGCTTCTTGAGGCTGCCCATATTCCCTGGCTATGGCCTCCTCCATCTTCAAAGCCAACAATGGTGGGTTGAGTCTTTCCCACACTTCGAATCTCTCTAACTTCCCTTCTGCCTCATCTCTCCAGTCAAATCACTTCTCTCAGGCTCAACTTCTTCAACGGCAAAATGGGAATAACAACATCTACCTCACATGACTGGTTTGAAGATTAAGTGGAATAATAGATACAAAATTATTTGGAATACTGTAAAGCAATAGATGTGAGGCGTGGTGGGAGATGGGGGAAATTAAAAAGAAAAGGAAGTACAGGGAAGCTTTTCTTCACATTTAAAATGATCAGCATGACTTTGATACTAGGAAAATAGGGTGAGTGCCCACAGAACATTAAAATTAAGGGAGAGATTATTTGTAAAAAGCATTTTATAAATGCTACAGTGGTGTATAAGTGTTGGGAATTTTCATAAAATACCATATACCAAATGAAACACAAATTAACCTTAAAGCTTATTGAGATATAGTGTAAACTCCCCAAATGATCATAATTTAAAATCTATATAAGGAAAAACTGAACATAAGCTAGCACAATACCACAGAGCCTCTAGATACACAAATACCTTTGGGATAACAGGTGTGTCCCTAGCTCTACAGATATTGTCATGGGGCCAGCTACTTAACTTCATTCCTCATCTGTAAAATGGGAGTAATAATAATAGCAGCTACCTCAGCATTGCTGGAAGAATTAAAGAACTCGTGTAGAATATTCAACACAACGCCAGACTATAAATACTGTCTACCATTTCATCATTGAACTCAAAAGAATGAGACTATAATCAATGGGTCATAAAACCAAAAATATGACAACCAATAATCTATTGCTTGTTCACAGCTCTTATTGAGACAATAAAAAGACTCACATATCCCACCAAAAAATATGCAAAAAAAATTAAAATATCTTTCAGGTTCCAGTATTTAATAGATATTTTATCCATTATATACACTAACCTGATTTTTTTCTTTTTTCTTTTTTTTTTTTTTTTTTTTTTTTTTTGCATCTGGTAGGACTTGGAGCAGTAATTTAGGTAAAAGCAAAGGGTTATGTGAATTTGCAGTTTCAGCAACTAGCAGTTCTAGAAGATGCTTCCAGCAGATGCACCCTCATCCTGAGCAGATTTAGTCAAGGCATGGTTGCCTACATTGCTGACACCTGTTGTTTTTTATAGCACATAGTCAACTAAGAGTAATGGCAAAAGAGAGGACCGAGCGTAGTTAGGCAAATGCATTCTACTCTGGGCATGGGTAAACTGTACATAACCCAGCTGCACTTCACACGTTCGAGAATTATACACACTGAGGCAACTGTGCCACATTGCTGGCAGAATTTCAAGACGCTCTGAACTTGTATGCCCCCCGAGAGACCTGTTGAGGAACCAAAGAAAGTAAGAAGAGAGATTTAAAATACCAAATGCCTTACTACCTGATGTGTTATTATTTAACAGATGTAATTTAAAATGAAAATCAAAGGACTTTTCCCTTCAATGTGACAGGCTCTAGGGAAACTCTTAAAATAGAAAACATATAGCAAATCCAAACGGAGATTCTGTAAGGAAAAAGAAATAAAACACTGAGGGAAAGTCAATGAAAGAAGAAAAACTATAAAAGAACAAGATTTTACAATGGCTGTAAGTTAGGAGAAAACCATTTGAAAAAACTTTACATAGTCACATAACATTAACAAAGCACAATAAAGTACCTATTGTGTGTGAAACACTATGCTAGGAGCCCCCAAAGAGCCAAGTGGAGATGGAGACAGTAAGCAGGCAATTACAAAACAGAGAGGAACATCTCATCATGGGGTAGGTAAAAGCAGGATACATCAGAAAGAGTAAAGAAACACCCAGCTCTACAGAGAAGTACAAAGAAGATTAACCCAACAAGATAAAAGATGGAGAATAGAAAAGAGAGAGGGGCTCCTGGGTGGCTCTGTTGGCTGAGCATCCAACTTCAGCTCAGGTCATAATCTCACCAGTCATGAGTTCAAGCCCTACATCGAGCTCGCTGCTGTCAGGGCAGAGCCTGCTTAGGATCCTCTGTTCTCTTCTCTCTCTCTCTCTCTCTCTCTCTCTCTCTCTCTCTCTCAAAAATAAATAACCATTTAAAAGAGAGAGAGAGATAGAGTTGTGCCCCTCCAGATGGAGAGCAACCACTTGCTTGCTGCTGGGGCCTGGACAAGCCATTCCTCTCTGTACTTCAGTTCTCCCACCTGTGAAAGAAAGTTCTTGAGCTGTATGATAAGGCCAGGAATCCTATGAATACTGTAAGTACAGGGTCATCCTTACCTCTTCTCATTCTTCATATGCCACTTTCAGTATGTTGCAATGTCTATTGATGCTACCTTCAAACTATGTATTCAGGATCTGACCTCCTCTCACTTCCTCAGTCTGTCACTATTATTGTGGCCTGAGTCAATGTCACCACTCATCTGGATCGACACAATGGCCTTTGCTTCTGTCTCCCGTTCTCAAGGGCAGGTAAGAGTGAGTCTATTCTTTAGGAGCAATGCATGACTCTGTTCAGAATACTACAATGGCTCCCCATTGTGTACTACACAAGTACCCCCAACCACCCCACCTTGTCTTCTATTACACACCCACCATACACTTCTCTCCAGCCACAGTGGCCTACTTGCCATTCTTCCAACACTCTTGACATGCTCCAGCAGAGCTCTCTGCCAGAAGGGCTTTTGCTCTGGTTTCACTCTGCTGATGTTCTTGTCTGCTTTAAGTCTTTGCTCAAATTTCCTCTTCGCGGTGAAGCCTGCCCTGACCGCCCTAGAGAACCCCACAAACTGCTCGTATGCCCTCGATCTTCCTGATCATCTGATAATTTATTTATTTTGTCTATTGTTTGCTATCTCTCCCTGCCCCTCTAGAATGTAAGTTCCAAGAGGGCAGGGACCTTGTCTGCTTTGTTAACCAGTAGCCACTTGGTCTCAGAACAGTGCCTAGTACATGGTAGGCACCTGATAAATATCTGTTGAATGAGCAAATATGCCATTCTAAAGACAGATACAAAAGCGAGCAAATCACAGGATCTTCTGGTGAGACTCTCAGTCATCCCACTTTTACCCAACTCGTTGTGCAGCTTGATAAAAGACAGGAAGGGCCCTCCAAAGTCAATGTGCCAGGGAGAACAGTAAAAAGGAAAACGTATTGCATGGTAGGATGTCTGAAACAATATTCTGGTTTTGATTTTGCCACTATTATGTGACCTGGGCCTCATTTGTCTAGTTTATAAAAGGAGAGGTTAAGTTCGAACAGGAAAAAGCAAACCTCTGCCCTCGGGCCAAATTCAGCCCACTTCTTGCTTCTATAAATAAAGTTTTATTAGAACACAACCATGCCCATTCACTTACACATTATCTATAACTGCTTCAGTGCTATAATGGCAGGGGTAAGCAGTGGTGACAGAGACAGTATGGGCTGCAGAGCCTAAAACATTTACTGTCTGGCCCTTTACAGAAAAAGTTAGCCAACCCCTGGGCTAGGCCTGTTGAATATAAGAGACAGAAAAGTTGACTTTGTTTTGTTCGCCGCCATCTCCCCAGCCCTTAGACCTTCCTGGCACAGAGTAGGTACACGATAAATATTTGAACAACTCAGAGGTTTTCAAGCTGCGTCACTGACCTGTTGGGTAGATTAAATAATACTAACAGCAGCTGATAGGCAGTATCGCATGCAAGTACTGATCTTAGCGCTTAACTCATAATCAACTCCTGTCTTTAATCCTTACAAAAACCCCATGAGACTGCTTTTATTCTTATCATCCCCATTTTATAGTTGGAGAAACTGAGGTACCAGGAGGGTAAGTAACTTGCCCATCTAAGTAAGTAGGAAAACTTGAGACCTGAGCCCAAGCAGTCTACCACTCTAGGTCATACTTGAACCACTGTACCACACTGTCTCTCAACTAACCAGAGGGACTGGGGGCACCCTTGTACCTGTTTTATCTGTGAGCTCCTTTAAAATAGAGAACTATGAGTTTTTAAGTTTGAAAACCACTGATCTCAACCAATTAAGTCGCTTTAACACTCTAAAATCTGGTTTAGCAAGAGCTACTCTAAAGAAAAAAGTTAATAAAATTGAAACCTACATTCTTGACTTTCTCCCTGCTCTTCACATGTGGAACCCTAAAAGACATCCCTGCCTGGGTCCCTCCCAACTCCAGGAAATGGAGAAGACTCACTGCTTCTCAAAGGAAGAATAAGCCCCCAAAATCAATTGTAACTTTCATGTCCATTGCATTCTCCAAAAAAAATATATAGGAAGGGAATTGATTCAGAGGGACTCAGAATCTAATTTAACTTCTAATTGCTTCACTTACTGCAAAAGCTTAGAAGATGAGCTGGAAAGGTGCACAATACATGCAGAATTCCGAAGACTGAATCTGCAAGTAGCATGAAATTTCACTCCAAACTCCAAGGCTACCGCTCTTGGCCCTGAACCGCTCTTATTTTTCAGCATGGAAGCACATGTTTTCCAACACACAGACATCAATAAGTCAGGCCAAGGATAATCTCTAGGTCATTAATTAAACCCTGTGTACAGGCATGCACACGATATCATCATACATAGCATACGGAGCCATAAACACTACGTGGAACCAGCAACTATAAATTACGAGCATATAATTCCCTTGAGCTTCATAAACCATAAAAATGAAGCTCAAGTGGTTTGTGTAGTCATTTGAATCCCAGAAGGAAATACAGCATCGCGATTCAAAAGTTGCTTATTGTTTATTTTTATATAATGGATGGATCCTACTTCTCAATTCACGCGTGCCCTCCTCCCACTGGGGCCATCCATCCTCACACTGACTCTCCCTGTCAGCCATCCCCTCCCAGTCTGACTCCCCCCAAGCTCTCCTCTCTTCACAGAAAAGGCCCCTCCATGGCAGGAGCAGAAAGAGCAGCCTGATGGGAGTTTGGGCCTGCGTCTCATCTCATTAGCAAATTTTAATAATTCACGAGAGTAGTGTAACTCTTGTGAATAATCAATGGGGTTTTTTCCCATGGGGTGCAGCATATGTAACACTGCGTCCCATGTATTATGACATACTTATAGATTGCAGAAACACAAAAGAAAAACAATGGTTATTGAACACTAATTTCTTGGTGAAAGTAGTGTTTTAAATGATTCTTTCCCATTCCCTTGTCCTCAAATTGCTGAAGCCTCAATTCAAAACTATTGTGTCCTTTCCTTGAATCCTTTAGTCCTTCCTATATTCATCTGCTTATTGACCTAACAATGAGAAATCAGATATGTAGTGATCACTGACTATGTACTTGGAAAAGAATCAGAAAGATGTTTTTGTCTCCCAAGAATGTGCAATCTGGTTAAAAATAAAGCAAAATGATTAGAATAGAATAGAATAGAATAGAATAGAATAGAATAGAATAGAATAGAATAGAATAGAATAGAATAGAATAGAAAAATACACTGCAGTGGAAAGAGCATGGGAATTGGAGTCAAGTAAACAAGGTACTTGAACTCTGCTTCTGCGTAACTGTATGCTATTAGGAATGCCACTTAATTGCTCAGAACAATAATTTTCTCATCTGAATTAATGAAGATGATAAAATCTGTTCTGAGTTGCTGTGAGAGTTAATAATATTACCTCTTATTTGTTATATGCCCTTATATACACATAACGGCTCAGTGCCTCCATTTCCTCATCTGCAAAATAGGGATAGTAAGTGTTCTTCTCATGAGGTTATTCTGAGGATTAAATGTGTTACTGCATGTAAAGCATGCAGAGGACTGCTTAATACAAAGTAGGCCCTCAATAAATGTTAGTGGCTATGGTTGTGGGTTTAAACGAAGCACCTATTTCATACCACTTAGTAGGTGTTCAAAGTTTTATAAAATAATATCACCGATAAAGGAGACATTAAATGATTTCATTCTAAATCGTGTAACATAGACTTACATAACCTTTTAAAAGTAGAGGAACACCCTCAAAGGAGTGAACACCAGGACTCAAACTGATATTTGGGTTTCTATTGTTCGACTGTTTGTTTGTTTGTTTTGAGAGACTGTGACAGAGAGCAAGCACACACACACACACACACACACATGCACACACAAGTGGGGGAGGGGCAGAGAGAGAGGAAGAGAGAGAATCCCAAGCAGGCTCTTGTGCTGTCAGTGCAGAGTCCGTGTGGGGCTTGAACTTGCGAACCGTGAGATCGTGACCTGAGCCAAAATCAAGAGTCAGACGCTTAACGCACTGAGCCAGCCAAACTGATATTTGTACACCCATGTTCACAGCAGTATTATTCACAATAGCCAAAAGGTGGAAACAACCCAAGTACCCCTTGGCGGATGAATGGATAAATGAAAGGTGGTAAGGTGGTGTGTGTGTATATATATATATATATATATATAATGGGATGTTATTCAGCTTTAAAAAGGAAGGAAATTCTTAAAAAAAAATAAAAAATAAAAAATAATAAAAAAATAAAAATAAAAAATAAATAAAAATAAAAATAAAAAGGAAGGAAATTCTAACACACACTACATCATGAATGAAACTTGAAGGTATTATGCTAAGTGAAAGAAGCATATCCTGTAAGGGCAAATACTGTAAGATTCCAGTACTTAGAGTAGTCAAAGTCATGAACAGAAAGTAGAATGGTGGTTTCCACGGCTGGGAGAAATGGGAAGTGGAGAGCTGGTATTTGAGGGGTACAGAGTTTCAGTTGGGGGAGATGAAAAAGTTCCAGAGATGGATGGTAGTGATGGTGTACAATAATGTGGAGGGTATTTAATGCCACAGATCTAACTGTACACCTGGAAATGGCTAAAATGGTAAATTTTATATTATGTAAGTTCTACCACAAAAAAAGAAGTTTAGAAACAGAGGGCATTGTACAGAAGGCCTAAGAAGTCTAGGAAGTCTCTTCAGAGCAAGTGGCATGAGAATTGTGCCTTAAAAGATAGCAAGATCTGGGGAAAGGGCACATTCCGAGTGAGGGGAACATGTGAGTGAGGGCCCAGCTGGGACAAGGAACAAGATGGCACAAGGCAGGTGCGGTCAGTGCTGAGGCTCTCTGCTGGAGAGAGCGGGAACCATAGCAAGGGGGCCTGGCTCCAGCTACTGCCTCTTCCTTCCCTGTCAAGCCTCACTGCACCACTCTTACCAACACCCACCCTCAAGTCACCTTGAGTTAACCCCTGAATTGACACCACCTCACCAGTCAGTGCCCTTCCATCACTCTTCACACAGTTCCTTCTCTTTGGAAATCCTTTTTGGGGTTCACCCCCTTTGCAAAGCCTTCCTGGATTCCAGAACGTCCTCCTACACTATCCATCTCTCTCCTCCACAAGAATCAATGCTCCTTGAAGGTGGGGCTTATATCTTTTTCTTATATCCAGGCCATATGGCCATGCCTGGCACATTGTTGGTGCTCAATAAATGCATGTGAAGCCAAGGAATCGTAGAGAAGCTCAAATAGGGTTGAGACTTGCACCGATACTGGTTAAGACAGGGAAGATGAGAGTATGAATGGGGTTGAGGAAAGATAAGTCCAAAAACAAGAACACAGAATGGAGAAGAGGGCTAAGAGACTGGGTTCAGGAAATAAGCTAGGAGAACCACGCCAGAGTCTAGGCAGGAAGCTTCTGGGAGCTGGATTAAGTAATTATGATAAAAATGGAGAGAACTATTGGGGGGGAAAACCTCCTTCACTTAGTACAACTGATCGAATGTGAAAAGTCAAGAGTACAGATAGATATTTTTAATAGCTTAAAATTTTCACTGTGGATAGTTGAATTACATGGTTTTCATTAACTGAGACCTAGAAAATGGCACAATAAAGATGTTTAGTGAGCAGAAGTCTGGTTTCAAGCAAAACCAAGCCTCTGTGTTTGTAGAATGGAGGAAGTACGACAAGAGAGTGGAGGCCGGAGTCCTGCCTGAGCAAACTCACTCATACGTCATTTTCTAGGCTGCTACATTTTCAGTGTATTACAGGCCTTTTTCCTTTGTTTTCCCATCTTTAAAGAGACCTGTCCTCACCAAAAACAAACCAAACAAAACCAAACAAAACAACAAAAACCAGTAAATTCAATTACATACAACATTCAGTTGGAAATGAGTATAACAAAATCTCCACTTAATGAACTTAACATTAATATCCTTCTTTGAGGGAAAGAGTAACCTGCTATAAACATCAGAGGGATGCCTTTTAAGGTCCTTGTGTGACTTTAAACAAGGGGAGATGTGTCTCTGCCTCACCCTCTTCCCACTGTGGTGTGCCTTTGGGCCAAGACTAACTTCCTCTTGCCTGCCAAATGAACTGAGCAGAAAAAGGCCAACGCTTAGAAGACACACATGTGCTAACAGAAATAATCCAAGGTGCTTTCTAGTTTCCCCTTAAGGGATATTGATTATTATGACATTATACATACTGCAACTTTGCACCAAGAAATCATGGCTCCTGGTAGCGGGAAGTTGACATTCTAGATAGACATTGGTCGTGAGCCCACTTACAGTAGAGAATCATGATAGCGCAGAAGGATGCTCTTATCTCTGCCTCCAGGAGATGACTGTCTGGTTGTTATCACCCCCACCCCAAACACAAAGAGGAGACTCAGTCCCCTGAAAGCAGGCTTTCCCACTCAAGTGTAGACTGATTCACACAGACAGTACTACTATTAATGCTAGGGATTTCCCTCAGAACGGCTTCATGTGGCCAAAGGCCTATGGAAAAATCAGCAGAATTGTTTAACAATTAAACCAGTGCTCTGTCAATGCTGGACTTCCTTGGGGAAAAATTATTTCTCAGACAATCAACAAATAATTTTAGATGGGTGGGCTACCCGCCGACCGATAATGGAGATTTTCACAAAACTCAAGTCATAAAACTCCAGGAAATAAAATAAAAAAGCAAGGTAAATCACCATCCGTTTATTTATGTTATTCATACCCTTCTAATTGTAAAACTGGATCTAAAGATGATAGTCCCAGCAGGGTTGCAAAGTTTCCATCTCAGCGCTCCCCGCTGTTTCCAAAGGCACATGAGCTCAGGCACGCATTCCCTCCACACACACAGAGCAGCTCGGCTGGTGTCCTGAGAAGGCAACAAGCAAGGAGCTATTCTTCCCCTCCAGTCCCTGCATTACTAGCACCACTAAACATTAGACTCTCGGGATTTTAAAATAAGCCTAGGAGATCACTCATGTGATAGTTCTCTCTCAGAAAATACAAAGCATCAGAGGATGAATTCTGAAAAGGACTCACTGGTTTCTAAATGCCAGCCTTGGGACTTGGGACCATGCAAGATACCTTCTTTACCAATCCAGGAAAAAATTAGAAAAATAAGGACAAGGAGATGAGTTTCCCAAAAGATCCATTTGATGAATTTAAAGATTTTTTTTTCCTTTGGTAATATATGCTCCCTGTATTTTCTATATTTGAAGGTCAGTTTGTTTATGAAAAGAGGGTAATACATCACCCTAGATTTTTAACATCCTTACTATATATGACTTATCAATTCCCAAACATTGTTTTTTAAATATTGCTAGCTGATGAGATTACACAGATTGGGCACTGCTCACATGATCCAAGTCTTTCTTTTTTGCTTTAATTTTTTGGGCCATGGGTGCAGAGAGCTGTGTTAATAACACTCCTTAGCTCATGCTATACTACTGTCTCAGTCCACACAATGCTCCTTCTCCTGTATTATCTGTCCCCTCACCCGTGCTCCACGGTCCTCTCCTACTCCTCCATGTAAGTATCCCCCTCACAGTGATGACTGGAAAAGATAAGCAACAGTCTAGGCACATTACAAGCACATTTTCACAAGCGCCTGGGTGGCTTGGTCGGTTAAGTGTCTGACTGGCTCAGGTCATGATCTCATGGTTCATGGGTTCGAGCCCCACATTGGGCTCTGTGCTGACAACTCAGAGCCTGGAGCCTGCTTCAGATTCTGTGTCTCCTTCTCTCTCTGCCCCTCTCCCACCTGTTCTCTCTCTCTCTCTCTCTCTCTCTCTCTCTCTCTCTCTCTGTGTGTCTCTCTCTCTCAAAAATAAATAAATAAACATTTTTTAAAAAGCATATTTACACACAAGCAGCATCATTTATTTTATAAATATCCATACAAATCCAAGGACCTGTATCAGTCCTCTCATTTTATGATGGAAGTCACTGAGGACCAGCGAAGTGAAGTGACTTTCACATGGTCACAAGATCTGAGTCACAGCTGAGCTAAAACCCAAGCCACCCTGTACTATCTCTGTTTTTTCATAAGGTCTTTGGCCATTTCAGTAAATGAAAACACACACATACACACTGTAAAAAAAAAAATCTGTTAAGGAAATGAAATTAATCATATACATTCATAAAAATGTTCATTAAATCTCAAAACAAAAACTCTATGAATCTGGCTATTTCTATAAGGTTATACTGATCACATAAAAGGTTTTGTGGACTTGATCCATCTATGATATTATGAACTGGAAGATAATTTATTAGGCATGTTTTTGAGATGTGATTGACACATAACACTCTCTTAATTTTAGGTGTACAACATAATGATTGGGTATACGTATATACCGCACAGCATCATTACCACAATAAATTTAGTTAACCATCACTACACAGAGTTATGTCTTTTTTCTTATGAGAATTTTTAAGATCTACTCTTTAGCAACTTTTAAATATTCAATACGACATTGTTAACTAGAGTCACCGTGGTATATATTGGGCATATTTTTTGTAAACCCCATGTGATCTACATAAATTCCCTCAGGGATATTCACGAGTATTTTGGTAAAAGAGTGGGAAACATATTAATCACAACAATCTAGACACTTGTCTAGGATGTCTCTGAGCTCACCCCATCCCTTCCAAACCTCAGGTCCTATCCTTCCTGGTGTCTCCTTTCCAGATTCCACAGAGAAAGCAAATTCCTCAAGTCCTGCCACTACCTGCAGCCTATTTTTGCCTTCAAGGTTGGCGTTAGAAAACATCTCCTTTGCCCACAGACATGTCCTGGAAGCCACAGTCTGGGGCATGACACTAATCTTTTCTTTTTTTTTTTCCCATACTCTTATTAGAATTCATGACTCCCTCTCTTTCTGCCCCTCCCCTGCTCATGGTCTGTCTCTCTCTGTCTCTCAATAACAAGTAAATATTTAAAAAAAATTTTTTTAATGGGGTGCGTGGGTGGCTCAGTCGGTTAAGCGTCCAACATCGGCTCAGGTCATGATCTCGCGTTTGTGGGTTCGAGCCCCACATCGGGCTCTGTGCTGACAGCTCAGAGCCTGGAGCCTGCTTTGGATTCTGTGTCTCCCTCTCTCTCTGACCCTCCCCTGCTCACGGTCTGTCTCTCTCTGTCTCTCAATAATAAATGACTGTTAAAAAAAATTTTTTTTTAAGAATTCATGAAGTGACTAACGCTAGTATGTGCCTGAAAATATTTCAGGTGCTATTTTCAAGTATAAACCATAGGGTAATCTCATCTAACTGTTTAAAAAATACTGTAAAGTAGCATCTTATGGTCACACGCCCTTCATCCATGAGAAACAGTGCCTTTGATCATGGGCTCCCTGCCCCATAGGTTCTGACTAAGAGACAGCCTCACTGAAGACCTGTTTATTTATAATGAACAGCCAAAAAAAAAAAAGGTCCCACTCCTGGCTTGGAGATTCCAAATTTAAACTGAAATCCCTCCAAAAGTCAACTAAATCTATTACCTAACAGAGCCTAGCAATATATCACTGTAAGTCTATAAAGCCAAGGGCAACCTTGACGTTCACACTCTCTCAAGAGCTTTAGTACCCCTTGGTTGAGAAGTGTCCCAAGAATTAGGTTCTCTGATCACCAACCTGAGACTGACACTGTACAGTTTATTTCAGCAGAAGTGATGATATTTACACAGCAAGAATGGCTTTCACTGCTCTATGAAATAAGACCTCCTTGCTTTAACCATTTGCATCCAACACTAATTACAGCCATCCTACTTCTTTCTACTAACCACTCTGTGATCTCAGTGGAACTATCCATCTATTAAAATGCTTACTCATTAGGATTCCTTCTTTGGTTTTTCTTAGACCCCACTCTAATGAAGTATGCTTTAGTCCTTACACAATGCTTCCACTGTATTTGCATAAAATAAACCTTCAAATACACTACTCTGTTTTAAAAGACAAAACAATGTTAAAGTGGACATTTTTCCACAAATTTATCATAGAATTTGATTAGTTTACTGGAGTCACGTAATCACTAATCTGGTCTTTAGGCCAGTTTGAAAAGACTGCCTTTGTCTCTGCCTACTATGACTATTTGTTGGGAGGGAGGAAGGAAGGAAGGAAAGAAAAAAGGGGGAAGGGGGGAAGAAAAGAAGAAAGGAAGGAAGGGAGGAAGGGAGGGAAGAAGGAAGGAAGAAAGGGAGGGATGGAGGGAGGAAGAAAGGAAGGAAGAAAGAAAGGGGGGGAGAAAAGGAAGGAAGGGAGGAATGGAGAAAGGAGGAGAGGGAGGAAAAAAGGATGGGGGGAGGGAGGGAAAAACTTGCTTGAATAAAGCTATTTCTCAAGATGAAAATTCATCACAAAAGAGAGAAATTATACTTAAGTAACAGAAAAAAATTAACTCTTTTCCTGGATAGAACCAAGATAAACTTTAAAGGAGGCAGGAAAGGGTGCTGCAGGAGCTTCCCAATCATTATCTCATTTACCCCTCACAGCAACACTGAGAGGCTGATATGATTATCCACATTTTACACACAAAGAAACTGAGAAGCAGTGATGTAAAGGAACCCACTTACAGAAACACTGGAGTTGTGATTCAGGATGAGGGTTTTTACCCCAGCCTCCACCTAGGTAGTCAACACCTCGGGTAAATTCCACTAGCCCCTAATATATGAAAATTATAGTTGCCACACGAGCTTTATTTCCTTCCCAAAATTTGTTCTTGTCTTTTGAAAAGTTAAATGAGCACCGGCCATAGTGACTAAAAGAATCAAAAGAATAAATGGAGTAAATGTTATAAAAGACCATAGAGAAAGATTGATTCCCTTACCCAGAAGACACTGGACAACTTGGAAATGGTTAGTTATGATTGATGCCCCTTGAGATACTCCCTAGAGTCAGCCTGCCTCTACCTGTGGGGGCACCTAAAGTGCCTGCCACCCTTTCCAATCTTTTCATCCTCCCCACACTCAATTTAACATCAGTAAACTTGCCAGTGAAGGAAACCAGAGGCCCAATGACCATCCGGCCTTGAAGGCAGGATGGCGCCCTACCTGTGTGCCTTGTCTTACTTTCTCCTCTGGGTAATTGTGCATACAAATTGCTGATCTTTCTTCCAATCCAATTTCCCACCATTCCGAACAACCTTAAACTAGGATGCTCATGGAACAAGGAACAGAGGCAACTGGCAGTCCAGAGAAGTCCACAGTGTCATGACTCCTGACTTGACCTCTCCATCCACAGCTTTTCCAACATTCACTAACCATGTGGGTCAAAAGCTATATTACCAGCCACAGGCAAAGCTGCGGTATCACAGCAGCTGTCTCTCTCTTCCAGGCTGTTGGCAAACTTAAGAATCCCTGAGTGGAAGGAAGAAATGGCATGAAATGGAATGGAATGGAATGGAATGGAATGGAATGGAATGGAATGGAATGGAATGGAATGGAAACTCTTCATCCTCTTGCACCAAGCAGGAATAAAATCTATTAAAACAGTGCCTCATAATCTTACCACATAGTCTCATTTTCCCCCCGTCATCCACGTAACAAACAGCATGGATACACCTTTAACCTAAAATGACAGGTGACTTGAGAGTAGGTAAAATGCCTCACAATTCTAAGAAAAGATAAATGCTTGTGAAAAAGATAGGCTTGGATACAGAGGAAATATAATTTTCATCCTTTTTAAAAAGAGAGAGAAGGAGAGACAGAGAGAAACAAAGAAACATCGCCAGAGTCCTCAGTGACCCACACATATCAAATTATACAGGATGGGGTAATATGATTGCCCATTCTCAAATCAGCCAACAGATGTGCCGCTGCATTCTGCATGAGCAGCAAGTGACAGAAAAGCCCTGCTGGAAGTCCTACTAAAAGAGAATTACAATAATCAAGCCCGTGCTCCATCAGGACATGTGTTACTGCAGCAAAATTAAATACAGAAGCACAACCTGCCTAGAGCCTGAAAAGCACAACATCATTGTCTTAATCTCCCAAACATTGTTCATTGAAAGAAAGGGGTAGCATTTAAAAATTGAGATCAAGCCCAGCAACGTGACTCAGTTTGATTTTGCGGTGTGTGCGCCAGTAAATCATTGATTGGGTTCATCTTCGCTCTTTCTTACCCTTGTTTATATTGTCCCCTTGATCTTGACCTCCAATAATGAGATTTCAGTGTAAGACTGAAAGCCAAGGATTTGGAAGTTATTTCCTCCAAAGAATACTTTAAATAGAACACGTGTGGTCAACAGTTTTTATATACCTCAGTAAACATAACATACTTCCATCATCTAAAATTATCTTGTAACCTTCCAATACAACAAACCAGGATCTTAGCTTCAGAAGAACTACACACCCCACCCCTAGCTAATCTGGTCAGTTTAGTCAAGTAGTGGTTACGTGTCTGAAAACGTCAGTCAAACTCATTTCTACACATACATGGGTTCGTGATTTTCAAACTCTGTTCCCAGAGCCCCAGGGCTCCACAGAGGTGGGCCTTAGGATGAGAAGGGAACAACTCCCACATTCAGCCCTGCACGGGCTACCTGAAGCCTCCCCACTGGATACCAGCCATGGCCTCTTTGCCCAGACCACTCAGGAACCTCTGTATGACTCTCCTTCCTCTCCTGCCCACCTCCATCCATTCTTCACACAGCAGGCCTGGCATTCTTCTCAAAACATGAACTAGTTCATATTTCACCCCTGACTAGGTCCTTTCAATGAATTCACATCTCATTTCAAAGAAAACCCAAGCTCCTTGCCCAGCCTTAAAAGACCCTGCATAAGCTGGCATTCACCCCTCCCCTCCCCATCCTCCTGGTTTGTGCTAATCTCTTCCTTACGGCTCCAGCTGTGGAAGAAAACGGTCTGTGCCTTAAAAATAGCAAACTCTTTCACACCTCAAGGAGGGCAAACCTCAAGGCCTTTGCATATGCTATTCCCTCTGCTTGGAATGTTCTCCCCCCTTCTTTGCAGGGCTGGCTCTCCTCTTTACTTTCAGTGAGAGCCTCCAGGTCCCCTCCTCAAAAAGGCTGTCAAGCATTGCTTTCTAACATTATATCTTGTTCATTTCTTTCACAGCAGCCAGCACTATGTGCAATAATCAAGTTATTTGTTCAGTGTACAAATTTACTGACTATATCCCCAACTAGACTAAGTCCAAGAGCAGTGGATTTTAACATCCATATAAAGGTTCCTTGCAGGCTGTGTCCCTGCATTATCTCGATATCAGCTCCTAGCAAAATGATAAGGCAACTAATTCTTAATAATGGAAGGAAGGAAGGAAGGAAGGAAGGAAGGAAGGAAGGAAGGGAGAGAGGAAGGGAGGAAGGAAGGAAGAAATGAAGAAATAAATGAACAAATTGGCTTACATATAAAAGGGGAATATACGTAATTGGCAAGCCTAACCATTGTAGTCATATTATTGTGGCCTGAAATTTAAACTGAAGTGAATTCTGCATAATCTGAACTACCTCTTTACATGCCCTTTTGTCCCACATCCTAGGGGGAAGCAGGTAACGAAAGAGATTATGAGTATATTTGGGATCTGATTCTCCCCACTTCATCCAGCCTTGCCTCCTGTTTGATGGAGGTAAACTGAGGCAACCCCTGGACACTCGTGAGCCTCCTCTTACAGCACCTTGATTTCTGTAGCCAGCTTTTCTTATCGGTCCACAGTCCTCCTCGTGTGTGGCTCAGGCAGCATAGTCCACACTTTCTACCCAATTCTGTGAGGTCTCCTGGAGCACATATAACATCTGGCAGCATCCTGAAATCACACGTCTGGATGCTGCAAAGGTATCTCCATATATTACGTTCCTGCTCTGCAGGGAGAAATGTTATTTTTGGTTGAAGTCACTTTTTCATTTATCCCAGGTCAAGGGAAGTTCATTCTCCCTATTGTTCAATTTTCCTCTGAGTCAAATTTTTAAATTTTGTCTCACTTTAAAATAAATGACTTTCAAATGTACTATTTTACATAGATATGTAGCTAAAAGCAAAGGCATGTGATTGAGTCTAACTTACAAGAATGAATACATATATATATATGAAAATTAAGCCTTATTTTACATTGTAATTCACCATGCAATGTCTGTCAATGGTTTCTATGCAACCACTTATCACACAATTTATCAATATACTTACCTTTTTTTTTTAATTTCAAAAAGATTATTAATTTAAATCTGCCTTCATACTGGAAAGAAGCTCACATGCAAGAAAGTTTTAATTCAGCACCAGGAAGACAGAAGAATTTATTGTAAAAATTCTAGAAGCAAGTAGTGTAACAGCATTAACAAATGATGTTCATTTTAAAACTGAACATCCACATCCAGAGTTTACAAACAAAATGAAATAACATTCTACCCACCCCCCCACACACACATGCTAACAAAATTATAAAGCAATGCTCACACACCATCTGGAAGAAAGCCACGTTTTTCCATTCCCGTTTTAAATAATTTGGTCAAATCTTGAGAAAATAGAACTTCAAAAAATCATAAAGTGTAAAAAAGAATGATGATTAGAGGTCTTTTAAATACTAAGGTTAAATCAAGCCAAATAGATTCTCTTGCAAAATAATTTATGGCAAATATAATTTCTGCTTCCAAAATATTTTGGAAAGAAATAATTTCTCCAAAGATCTGAGGTTTGCATATGAAAACTGCTTGGTGACCCATTCTGGCTCTGTTATAATTCTTTCTTTATTTTTTTAAGTTTATTTATTTTTTTTTTTATTTTTTTTTTCCCAACGTTTATTTATTTTTGGGACAGAGAGAGACAGAGCATGAACGGGGGAGGGGCAGAGAGAGAGGGAGACACAGAATCGGAAACAGGCTCCAGGCTCTGAGCCATGAGCCCAGAGCCTGACGCGGGGCTCGAACTCACGGACCGCGAGATCGTGACCTGGCTGAAGTCGGACGCTTAACCGACTGCGCCACCCAGGCGCCCCAAGTTTATTTATTTTTGAGAAAGAGAGATCAGCAGAGAGAAGGGCGGGACAGAGAATCTGAAGCAGGCTCTGCACTGACAGCAGAAAGCCCGACACAGGGCTCGAACTCACGAACAGTGACATCATGACCTGAGACGCAGTTGGGTGCTTAACCGACTGAGCCAGGCGTCCTCTATCATAATTATTTCAAAAACTTTTTCTCTTTATTTTCTTTACCAATCTATACATACTTATTTTCCCCTTTAATTTCTCTCTTTTTCTCTTTTTCATTGCTTTCTAAGAAAAAAAAATTGGGGGCAGAGGAAGGTTTTTTCTTAGTTTTTCCTACTTCATGTGATGAGAGCAGCAAGCACCAAAATATTTCCCATCAGAGCCAGTTACTTGCAAAATTGGGCTTTGGGCACACTGTCTTTGGCATACCCTCATCCCCTTCCGGTAACTTTTTTATAGCTGTAAGAGGCCTGCCTTTCTCCCACCAGGGACACCCACTCTGCCATCCTGTCCTTGATCATGACCTATTACTTCAGTGCTTACCCTTCCAAGTAGTATCTGATTGTTGCCTGCTCTCTACCTCATTATCACAGTTTACCTACTTTGTGGCTCATTCTTACAGAAATACCCTTTTGTGGAGGCATCAAAACTAAGTGGAAAGAACATGGGCTTTGGAGCTCAAGACCTCAGAGTTTGAATCCTAGTGATGCAGTCCATAGCTGTATGACTTTTAGCAAGTTACTTAACCAGTCTCCCTGAATGTAAATGGGAATAATAATTTCTTCTGCATTTGTTGATAGGAGGTTTAAATATAATAAACATGGGGCACCTAGATGGCTCAGTTGGTCAAAGTCCAACTCTTGACTTTGGCTCAAGTCATGATTACATGGTTCATGGGTTCAAGCCCCTCACTGGTCTCTGTGATGACAGCATGTAGCCTGTTTGGGATTCTCTCACTCTGCCCCTCCCCCACTCATGCTCATACATGTTTGTACACACTCTATTCTCTCTTAAAATAAATAAATAAGCATATATATATATATATTTAACATGAAGGAGTTTTAACAGGGGCTGGTATATAGTAAGTACTCAATAAATAAGGAAATGGTAGCTACAATAATTTTTAATCTAACTTTCAGTTTGGAAAATGATCAACAAATAAAATGTAAACACATAAAGAGTTAATATCAACTTACACTAGAGCATCTCTGGCCTAGGGTTACTTACAGTTCAAGAAATACCACACAGACCTTTATCTTTCATTTTTCATCCTAAATCAGGCTTGATACACTCCCCTCGATATCATGAAAAAAGTGTTTTTGTACCCATAAAGTTTTAAAGTTTATTTAATTATTTTGAGAGTGAGCGAGCCCATGACTGGGGGAGAGGGGCAAAGGGAGAGAGGGAATCCTAAGCAGGCTCTGTGCTGAGCTCAATCTCATGACCCTGGGATCATGACCTGAGCCGAAATCCAGAGTCAGATGCCCAACCAACTGAGCCACCAGGGTGCCCCTATACCCCATAAAGTTCTGAAAACACACACACACACGCACTCACACTGGTTATAAATCACAATGAGATGAACAAACATTCAGAAAGAAGGCATAGCAAAGGCAGAAGTGATCCATGAACTAAGAAATTTAGTTACTTATTCAACAAAATTAACTTCAAGTCAGCAAACCTTTACAAGGTGCCTCCTGCCAGACACTGAGAAAACAGAGATGATTAAAACATCCTCCCTTATATCAAGGCGCTGGCACACCAGTGAAGGACCCTTCCCCTAAGCTGCTGTCAAGGAAAGGTTTTCCCATAAAGATGACACCTGAACTGCCTTATAAATGAATCCAGGAGGAGGCGCCAGGGTGGCTCAATCGGTTGAGCATCCGACTCTTGATTTCAGCTCAGGTCATGATCCCAGGGTCATGGGCTCGAGCCCTGCGGTGGGCTCCTCACTGAACATGGAGCCTGCTTGGGATTCTTTCTCCCTCTGCCCCTCCCCCACCTGCACGCACGCTCACACTCTCTCTCTCAAATAAAAAAAAAAAAAAAAATGAATCCGAATTATCTATGTGAAGAAAGATGTATGGGCAACCACTGCAGGCAGAAGGAACTGCTTGAAGAGAAGCGTGAAACATTCAGGTGGGTACAGTGAAGCGTCCAGCAGTAAAGTGTTATTAGAACACTAAATGGGCAGGGGAATGGTGGCAAAGGAGGTCCGAGCAGAACGCGGGACACAGAAGCCTTATCGTCTGTGCCAAGGGGCCTGCCCTTCATTCTCCCCGTGGTGGAAGCACATGGAAGGGAACCACCCCAAATGGATTTGGTCTTGAGCCGTCACTCTGGCTGGTGTGTTGAAGGCAGCCTGGGGACAGGGTTTGAGGCAAGGCGCATGAGAGTGGAGGCAGGAATACAAGTCAGGCTTGAGTTGCGCAAGCCCAAGAGTGAGCACGAGGGCCTGAGCTGGGAGATGCTGTAAGAGGACAGATTCAAGAAACACGTAGAGGGTAAAATCAACAGGTTACACATAAAACCATGAAGAAGTACATGAATATCAAAATGTTAGCCTTGGACTAACGGTTCCTAAATATTGGAAGTAGTCACAAGTACGTGAGTGCCTACATTCACTGCAGCTCCCGATTTGCCATCTACAAACCTATGTTTTTACTCACTAAACCAGGTCCATTTGTTTAATGAAATGTTTTAAATCACTACTGTCAGTTTTCAAGAAGTACATGGAGCTTTGGAGCTACACACAGAGCTAGATTCCCAAGAGATATTTCCTGGAATTCTTTTTGTATCAGGTCCCATTTCTTTGCTCCAAGTTTTGAATTAATTAATGCAGATAGAAGGCTATGTCCACACACTCAAATTATTTGACAATCTTGAATAAAATGGCAAATGTTCTTGATCAAATAATCATTTTTAACAGAGCTGTAAACACTAAATTGACTCATCAATTCAATCAACATGGCTGAATTAGTTGTCCTGTTGACACAGTTTCTTGTTAGAAAACAAAAATGATCTGCCATTGAGCAAGAGCCAAATGTTCTTAGGCATTGGGGTTTGATGCACCAAAAAACAAACAAAATTTTAAAACTAGAATGCCTGATCAGGTACTTTAAGCATTACTGATTGATGGGAAAATTTATAATAGATTTAAAAATCCATTAACATTTGGTTAATAGCTTTCCCTCAAAAATAGCCATGCTATTGAATGGAGATGTTCTTTTTTTTTTTTTTTTTAATTTTTTTTTTCAACGTTTATTTATTTTTGGGACAGAGAAAGACAGAGCATGAACGGGGAGGGGCAGAGAGAGAGGGAGACACAGAATCGGAAACAGGCTCCAGGCTCTGAGCCATCAGCCCAGAGCCTCACGCGGGGCTCGAACTCACGGACCGCGAGATCGTGACCTGGCTGAAGTCGGACGCTTAACCGACTGCGCCACCCAGGCGCCCCTTGAATGGAGATGTTCTAACGCATTCACTGTTTTTTTGTTGTTTTTTTTTTTTTGCATTCAGTATTTTAAAATATTGGTGTGTTAAATGCCAACCAATAGAGGGATGACTGAAAATGGGTTCAAGGTTTCTTTTGGAGGCGATGAAAATATACTAAAATTAGATTGTAGGGAGGTTACACAACTCTGTGGATATACTAAAATTCATTGATTTGTACACTTAAAATGGGTGCTCTTTATAGTATGTAAATTATATCTCAATAAAGCTGTTTTAAAAAACCAAAAGAAGAAGCATTTGAAATCACACACCGATCCTCTCTCTCTGAAGAAGACAAGTATTTCCAAATGAACGTGGTCACCTACGTAAAGATCACTTGGAGAAGTAGTCAGCAAGATCCTGAAGGAGACAACAAATGTCATCACCACCACCAGCAACAAAACAGGGTGGGTAATTTGAAAAGATCATCAACATTCTCAGCCCTAAGAGTCTGAAATATTCTTGGAGACATAGCCATGGTCACATGAAGCCGCAGAAAGAACACAAGGACAGTCACAGAATATACATTAGAGGTGCCAGCAAAGAACTTTCAGTTGGGACAGGGCTGTGTACATGCTGTTTGGGGAAACAATGCAGCATCTGGGACCTGCTCTGTGACCTCAATGAAGAATATGATGAATCTGAATAGGCAAAACGAAGCTGGGGCAGAGACAGCATGAACAAAGGCCAAGAAGTAGAATGATCATGAGAAGGGGTGGAGAGTGGGTGAGGAGGGGTCTGGGAAAAGGTCCTGTCAAATTTGTGGAAGGTAGTAAGGATCACCCGAGTTAGGTAAGGTTTTTGAAAAATCTACCAGCAAAGCCTCTGTTTGCTCTTACCAGCAGTAGAGTCTAAACTGTAAGTTCTGGGGAAGATGAAGAAAACAGCATAGAAAACAAGGTTGTACATAAAACTAATTTGAATTTTAACCTGTCAAACCAGATGTGAAAGACAGCAAAGATGTTTGTTTTCATGCTCAAAAAGAGGAAGCATTTCAGAGGAGGAACTTGGCGACCACAAGGGTTTAGAGGAGCAACAAAAGAGAAAAGATTCCAAATGGCCACAGGCTTTTAAACCTGAAGGAAGAGCTAAAAGGATTAAAAAATACTAAAGTTTAGGGGCACCTGGGTGGCTCAGTCAGTCAAGCGTCAGATTTCAGTCCGGGTCATGATCTCATGGTTCATGAGTTCGAGCCCCTAGTTGGGCTCTGTGCTGACAACGTAGAGCCTGGAGCCTGCTTCAGATTCTGTGTGTCCCTCTCTCTCTCTGCCCCTCCAATGCTTGTGCACTCTCTCGCTCTCTCTCTCAAAAATAGATAAACATTAAAAAAAATTTTTTTTAAATACTATAGTTTGGAAGAGAGAAAGGTTGGCTCATGTCTAAGATACTTAACTTGAAGACAGAACACCTAAGTGAAATAGTCCCATCATATCATGACTGATTATGAGAAACATGAAGGAGAAAGAGAAAGATCAACACAGTGCCTGCATCCTTACTTCTCCCATCTAATTCTTAGGTATAAAAAACTGGGCTATGTCCCAGAAAACATTCTGAGTACTCAGAACTTCAGCTTTTAGAGATATTTATTTAGTTTCCTCCAGTACATTTAGTTATGAAAAAAATATGAATTAACAAGAATTCCAATGTCTTGAACACAGAACTCAACAATTACACATTATTGCTAGTTAAAGCCATTTCCAAGGCATATACGTATTAGTTCCTCAAGAACATTTGCTTTGTGTGTTTTTCTTCTAGAAAATTAATAATTTTGGCAATGTGTTTGCGATGTTCTTTCTAACGTGTTGTAGAAGGATATTGTTGCAACTGCTGCTTTGTGTATTCTGGCTCTTATAGATGATTTCTCACTTACTAAGTTTGAAATTTAAATCGTAGGTTTGGCTATAGCTGTTGCCAGACAGCAATATCACAGAGTTAGGATGAAGTTAAGAAATTTGTGTTGTCATTTGGATTTCTAACTTTATTCAGGGAAAAAAAAAAAAAACTACATAATCTTAGGACTACAAGCATATGAGGTGTAGGCTAATATTTTGCTTCTGATGAGAGTTTTTGCTAGTTCTGAGAGATCTGCAGGGCATGTGCTATTGAAACAGCTCATTCCCAAACTAAGCAATAAATCTAGAATTGACAGCTACACAAATCTATCACCAAGTCAGGGAGGCACCATGCTCAGTGTGTAGACATCTGGGTAATTGGAGAACAGGAGGGCAACAGTGAAATGATAGGACCTCACTGCTGGGCGAGATCTGGGAGATCATTTTTAGATTACATTCTGTTTAAAATCACCAGATTTGAGAGTGTATGGGAGATCTTTAAGTGTTTCAAATTCTAATCACAGAGCCCATCAAAAGTGTAACTTATCTCATAAAATATATTTAGATTACTGTCTTAAATAGCAGCACCAAGAAGTGATTAATTTCTTAAAATCAAATAGACATTTTCCAAAAAAAAAGCGGTATGATTCAGGGTTTTGTGGAAAACTATGAATTTTAAAGATCTTTTTAATGAAAGTTAAAACCTTCCTTAATTTATGCATTTAGGTTTTTGGTTTGAAGTCATATTTTGTTGCATGACAAGGGGGAAAATAGGAAGAAAGAAATTCTATTTTAAAATGTACATTCAGTGAACTAAACGAAATCACATACTGGGAAAATCAGTCACTAGAGTTACAAAAATTATAATTTTATTAATGATAAGATATTTTCTTCAGATTCTCCCTAATTTTGTCTTCCATGAAAATTCTTAAGACACCTCCCATGAAGGCATCTTTGAGATATTTACAACAGTAGGCTGGTCTTTCTGGTGGCTGTATATTTTGTTTTTCTATCGTGGAGATGTATACGTCTGCTCTATAATGCTCCCTTTGGCTTATTGGCACAGCATTAGGGAGAAAATGGCAAACTGTTTCCAGAAAACTGATTCTCAATTTCATCCTTTAAGATTAAAGGATGTCTTGCGGCTTAAAGAGAAAGGGAAATATACAAAGGAATAAAAATCAAATGGGTTACACCATTTGAAAAGTTTCTTTAAGATATTAGAACTAGAACTTCAAAGGTTTAGCTGGAAGATATTGTCAATTATACAAGTTTTTTGAAATCCCTTTTCCAAAAGGCAGCATCTCAATACCTCATGGAAGATGGCATGATTTAATGAAGATCTCTAAGGCAGGGAGCTAGGTTCCCCCCCACACACACACACACACTAGCATCGCAATCAGAAAATAACTCTTCTACAGAAATATCTAAAACGGGGAAGCACTGTTTGAGTAGTTTACATACATTTGTGAAACTACTGCCTAGAAGATATGATTATAAACAAGCAAAAATCAAACATTTCTGACTCTAAGGTGGTTCAACACAGAACTTGATATAGGAGGCCTGGGAACCAGGATGACAACCAGGAAGCCCTTTTTAATGGTAAACCAGGGACATCTACTGTCTGAAAATGGAAATAGCAAACGAAAGCCATTTCCTACCCAGCATGTGGCGGGCTCTGGGAGAAAGCGGTGAGGCTGTCACAGGTGTAGCTAATTCTGGAAACCAGGATGGGCCTTGGCTGGTGAGAGCTGTTGAGGGTTGAGTATTCAAAGGAGACCGAGGTACGGGAGAGAAGAAAAACAGAAAGAGGGGAGTTGCTTTGGCTTAAGTGGTGACCAGGTAAAGATACCCAGCCAGGATGAGCCTCTGTGAGAGGTAAGGAAGAATGCAGGATCCTGGGGAGTGTTACCAGCAGGAATCACATTTACCCTGAGCACTTAGCTGTCTTCAGAGAAAATCTCTCTCCTGTGTTGTTGACTTTGTATATCCTTTTTTCCCCATTCCCCCATCTTAACTACACCGTCTGTAAATCATTTAGAGCTGGAAATCTGTTGATGATCCAAGGTTTTCAAATTGCTTCATAAATTAAGGAATTACTGGCTTTAAGACAATACGTAAACTTCTACAACTAGGCTGATCCCTTATAGACCATCTTAGTCTGCATTTAACAGTAGAGGAAACCGAAGCTAGAAGAATGTAGGTGACCCTGGGGTCACCCAGCTGGTGAGCGACAGACCACAGATTGGGCCCTGGAAGAATAAATTTTTCCGCAAGTAGGCCACACATATAAAATGTTCCTCAAAAGTTTCCTCACCTCCAGTCTGTTTTTATTTGTTTTGCATATGTTTGGAATTTCAGAGGCTTAATAAAATTCTATACTTTCCTCATACATACTTTCCTCACTTTCTCTGAGCTATTTTGAGGAAAATCAGAATTTAATATAAGTACGTAGCTACATGAGAAAGTAAAATGGGCAGTTATCTCTAAGTTGATGTATCCAATACATATGTTTCTGAAAAGAATAAACTGATTTAAATCTAAATTTTGTGGTTTTATGGTCCTTTTAAACACAACACAACAAAATAAAACACTGAGCTTTTTATCTTTAATTCACTCTATCTTTATGGAACTTTCTGCCATAACAAAGTCATTCACTGTAGAATGAAACTTCCTAGGGGGTCAGGAAATAGTCTTTAATTTTTTCATAAAGCAAGTACTTTAGAGTAAACCTGGGTGTTTACCTTTTTGGTAAAGTTCTAAATAGTGACTTTGATTAATCCATGTTTTAAAGATTTATTTTCTCCTACAATTCTCATTTACAACCATTAAATATGGAATGCCTCTGCAAGTCAGCTAGTATATAAACCAGAAAATCACATCCTTTAAGATGTATTTTATTTGCAAGAATAAAGCTCCAAAGATATTTTATATATTCACCTTTTCTTTTTCTGGGAGGAAAAATTTCAAATTTCAAATATTAGCAACCATCAGATTGTTTTCACTGTAATCCTTTTATAAAGCAGGCAGAATAAGGTCAGAGTATTTTTCCAAATTCATTCTAGGTAGAGAAACTGACAATGTTGAATTTTACCTGAGTCCTGTGCTCCTGGAAAACAACAAAAATTAAAGGAATTCTCCCTCTGCTTTTGTGTTCTGGAAAATGGCTTACTGCAAAGAACCACCCTTCCCATACTACTTAGATAAAATTCACAGGTTCCCCACTTGTTCACCCTATGACAAGACCAGCCTTTGCCTTACAAATGATTAGCTGAACCTCCTGGTCCCCACTGATTGACTAAAACAAAGCACTTGTTCACCAAACTTTGGTTAGGCTTCTCTTCTTGCTTTGGGTCCCTGAACTTGATTGAGCCCACTTACAGCCTGAGACAGCATACAATACCTATTTATGGGTCCCACCTGGAAAGCAGGGTGGGGTCTGAGTAAGGCATTCTCTGAGCTACTGTCCTATATGCTGTGCTCTCATCCCACTTCTCCAGCCCAGTTCTTGCTAGCCTTGTTCACTCCTCCTGTAAAAGAAGCCCTTTTTGCCTAACTCTTCAGACACTTGCCGATCACATGGTTACAGTGTTCTACCTATGGAAAGAGCCCCCTCATGACATTGTAATGGTCTCTGCCCACCTCCTGCAATAATCCTTTCAAATAAAGTCTCTCCTTACTAAGTCCAGATTTGCTTTTTATTTGACAAAACCGAGAACTCTAAGGCTGAGGGAAGTTGACTAAAATAGATCAGGATTATAAAGTCTTCCTGCTCTAGAAGAAAAATCATATGAGGTTCATAAAGATATTCATATTTCTCATATTTTTTTCTTTAATCCCAAGATAAAATTTCAAAACTTTCCAGGGGCAATGCTTTCTGGAAAATATTTGCACTCAAATGAATAGTGAAATTAGCTTTGTTTTTGTTTTGTGGAGGGGGATGGGGGTTGTTTGTTTGTTTTAACAAATCCTAGTAAAAGTCCCAGTATTTCCTAAGTTTAATCCTGGCACACCAAGTTCCTCAAACTTGCCCAGATCCAAGCTTACCTTTCAAGGAGAAAAAGAACGATTTATTTAGTATTAGCTCACTAAATCTTGCAACTCACCATTTTGCAGTGAGGTGAGAAATCTAAATATGTTTATTCAAGATTCTTGTTAATATGATCAGTACTCAATTGTCTACCAGAATGGAAATCTAATTTTTCCATGACAAAACCACACATTGTAAGGCCTAGTGCTACCACAAATCTTCAGGACATTTCTATGGTCAGAACTGACCGATACCATATGCCATATTATATAAACAAATATGTACCAATGGGCTCAACTGTATAAACCACAGGAGGAAATGAAAATGATGAGCTGAACAGATGTCTTAGAAGCATAATCATTTCTCTGACAATCCAGGAAACAAAGACCTATGTTTCCCTTTGATCTATGAAAACAGGTTGGAAATATTTATACGCTCACTCTTTATTTTAAAAATATGTATTTTGAAACATTAATGAAACAATTAGTTGGTTTCTCATAAACTTAACAGACCCAGGTAAATGTGAATTAATTTAGCTAGTGCCCTTCTACACATGTTGGAAAGAAACATTCATTTCCCTTGACATCATTTCTAGGCTCAGATCCAATGCCTATATACTCTGATTCATTTCTACTGTATTTATTTAATGCTTCTATTTATTCCTTTATTTGTTAATATTTACTGGACACCTACTGTGTGATAAACACTAGGGATACAGTTCTTTTTTTTTTTTAACGTTTATTTATTTTTGAGAGACAGAGCATGAATGGAGGAGGATCAGAGAGGGAGATACAGAATCCAAAGCAGGCTCCAGGTTCTGAGCTGTCAGCACAGAGCCTGATGTGGGGCTCGAACCCACCAACCGTGAGATCATGACCTGAGCTGAAGTCGGATGCTCAACTGACTGAACCACCCAGGCACCCCTAGGGATACAGTTCTGAACAAAATAGACAAAACTCTCTGTCCTCGTGGAACTTGTAATTTAGATAGAAAATGAACCAGATAAATGAGTAAGATACATAAAATGCTAAATGTATTATGTACTAAGGAGAAAAAATAAAGCAAGAAAGGGAACTACAAAATGCTGAGGGGCCGGGGCGCCTGGGTGGTGCAGTCGGTTAAGCGTCCGACGTCAGCCAGGTCACGATCTCGCGGTCCGGGAGTTCGAGCCCCGCATCAGGCTCTGGGCTGATGGCTCGGAGCCTGGAGCCTGTTTCCGATTCTGTGTCTCCCACTCTCTCTGCCCCTCCCCCATTCATGCTCTGTCTCTCTCTGTCCCAAAAATAAATAAAAAACGTTGAAAAAAAAATTTAAAAAAAAATGCTGAGGGGCAGGAGGATTTTAGGCAGTGATAACGTGATTTTTGAGTCAAGACCTCAAGGAAATGAAAGAGCTAGCCATGCAGCTGTCTGGGGGAAGAACCCTCCTGAAAGAGAAGAGCAAGTCCGAGGCCTAGAGGTAGGAACACTGCTACGTACAGTGCTGAGCACTGCAGAGGATACAAAGACGAATACGCTCAAAGAGCTCAAAATCTAATAAAGAAGCTTGGAATACAAATGTACTAAAACTAATACCAAGTAGACTGCTTTAAGAGTTGTTAGTGAGCTACAAACGCGATTCCATAGCACTTAGGGTTTCACGGCAATAATAATATAGTTGGGAAGGTTCGGCGTGCAGGGCGAGGTGTGGTTACGTTGGGGTCCACAAAGGAGTTCAAATCTGAGAGGAGTTTACGCAAAGCATGTAGAGCAATGAAGCAGCACCCCTGGGGTTAACTAGACTTAGGACCAAAACAGGGAGGAAATAGAAATACTAAATACCACGCAGACACATAAATATATGTGTGTCTGTTAAGTCAGCAGTATATTACATATAAAATATGTTTGGACTTATAGTAAATATATCATATTTCCCTATTCACAGAACTTTCCTGGGTCCCTCATATGTGTATTTGAAATGGGTGTCTTCTTACATTCATTTGAGAAAAAGAAGTAAATTCTTTGTCAAATATAAAGCCTTACAAACGGAGGTGGCAGGAGGGATAGGAAATGGCATCCAGCTGTTGATTTAGAACCTAGAAGAGTCCCGGTAATTGTTTTCTCTGGCCTTGGCAAAAGACACCCAGTTAGCAATATCCTGAAGCTTGCTTTTCTTCCCGGCCCCCCATGCTCCAACTGTAGGCCTCTGCCTTGACCACAGTCGCCCTTCTCACGTCCCCAGTCTCAGCAGGGCCCTTGCCCCCAACCTGTCTGTCCTCTGCACCACCGCATCCCCCCCCCCCCCACCGGGCTCCCATTCCTTCCGTTGCCGGGACCCGACCGGGCTGTGAAGTCCCCAGGAACCTAAACACCCACACGGCGCGGTGGGGGAGACCAGCCAACAGCGGTTAGGAAAGGACCTGACAAGAGCTACAGTGGCGACACCCGGCGGGCTGTGGCAGGGGCCGACGACCAAGAGGAGGCAGGGGACCCCCACACACACCCTTTCTCGAGGAGGCGGGGACAACCAGGACCCCGGGAGGCTGAGCAAAGGCAGTGAGTTAAACTCCCTCCCCTACTCTGCAGAAAATCGGCCAAGGACATCAGTTGCCCCAAAGTGTTAACAATGACACGTCCTTCGAGCACAAGGGCTGTTTTTAAAGAGCTTGTTCTAAGTGTGAGAAACCGACCTTGGGTGGTGGCCCGTGGGGAGGCGCTTCGGAGCGCAGTCCCTGCAGCCCGGCGGCAGCCAGAGGCGGACTAGCTGAGGCCGCTGGCAGAGGGAGGAGGAGCTCGCGCGGCTGGGACGCCGGGTCCCCTTCCTCCTCCCCCTCCTTCCTGCCCCAGCCGCACTGCTTGGGGTGGAAAGTTCACCTGGCCCTGGAGCGGGGCTGCCCCCTGACCTTTCACCCGGCAGACAGCCCTGCCCTTCTCCTAGGGCAATGCTTGGGTTCCTCACTTGGGATTGGTGTCAGACTCGTGTTGAATGAAGAATTATGAATTCCCTCTGCTTCAAAACTCGTGTCCGTCAGAATGTTAGGGATCCTGTGTCCCACGCCAAAGCTTCCATTCGATTTGGGAAAATAAGCTGAGTCTCAGTGTTCCCCTGAGATCATCTAAGATCTTTATTGAGTTGCTCTTTATTAAACATTCCCTAACGACCAAATCCCCTATTCTGCTATTCTACGAGTTAGCCCTTTAAAAAGCTCTGAGAGGGGCGCCTGGGTGGCTCAGTCGGTTGGGCGGCCGACTTCGGCTCAGGTCATGATCTCACGGTCCATGAGCTCGAGCCCCGCGTCGGGCTCTGTGCTGACAGCTCAGAGCCTGGAGCCTGTTTCAGATTCTGTGTCTCCCTCTCTCTGACCCTCCCCCGTTCATGCTTTGTCTCTCTCTGTCTCAAAAAAATAAATAAACGTTAAAAAAAAATTTTTTTTTAAATGAAAAGCTCTGAGAGTACCCCCAAATCTTCATCTACAGTTTGTACAACTACATTTGATCCTTGAACAGCATGGGTTTGAACTGTGGTGATCCACTTATACATGATGGATTTGTTTTTATAAATACAGTACATACTGTAAATATATTTTATCTTCCTTATGATTTTAATATTTTCTTTTCTCTGGCCTCGTATATTATAAGAATACAGTATATGATACACAAAATACCTGTTAATTGACTGCTGCTATTATTAGCCAGTCAACAGTGGACTGTTAGTAGTTCGGAGAAATTCAAAAGTTATAGGTAGATTTTTTTATTGCACAGGGTTGGTGCCTAACCCCTGTGCTGTTCAAAGGTCAACAGTATACCCCGTACAACTCAGAAAACCTAATTATTTAAGTTGGTAGACATTTTTCCACAACACTTCTTCCTTTGTGAAGCTTTAAAAAAGATTTTATATGCATGAATTTCAAATTCAATTTCCAATGAAGAAAAAAAAGAAAAAAGAAATTCAATTTCTAATGAAGAATAACTAAGCATAAATACTCCATTCTTTAGTTGTGATAATAGCAATTAAGTTATTTGTAAAGAATACACATATTCAGGCATCTAAAAATATTATAAAGCCAAACTGGAAATATATTAGGGATACTGATACTTAGATCAAGATTCAGATCAAGGTGATAGCCTTTCTGTAAATTTATTATTTTAAAGAAATATTTGTAAATATTACTTTTAACATGAAAGTAATTTTATTCTAAAAGATTAAAGAAAAGCACAGGGAAGACTTCCATTTTCTCATCTTGAGGCTTATTAACTACATTTAAACAGTTCAAAAAGCTATCTGCATTTGTCATCTGCTTTGTACATAGTTTAAGAGCAATCATTTGCTGCCCCCTGGCTGTAAAAAAAAAATCTTTATCTTTCAATAAAACTACTGTCTTAAAAAAATTACTATAAAGTGAAAAAGCGTAGTGGAGAATTTAGGAAATGTATCACTTCCCACAGATATCAGGGTACTAATTAATAGTGATTAATAACTTGAACTTTTAGATCAGATCAGACTGATTGGATTCGAATCCCAGTCTGCCATGTACTAGCGGTGTGAACTTAGTCTCAAGTTACTGAACTTCTCTCTTCATTTCCTCATCAGTATTAATGAAGATAATAAGAAAAATAATACCTACCACATTTAGCTAGTATGAGAATTCAGTGAGCTCATATAGTGCTTCAACTGTCTGGCTCAACTGTTAGGTATTAGCAGATGCCATGCTTTAAAAAAAAACGAGGAACTGAAATCATCCACTGTGACAGCAACACTGCTAATCGCTCGGACCCTGCTCTGTTTTCCTTTTGTTATACCACTTACCACATTCTAACATACTATCAAATTGGATGATGCCTGCACCTCACCATGAAGTAAACTCCAAGGGCATCTTTGCTTTGTTCTCTGACTCGTGCCAAGCACCATATCATAGTCCAGCACATAGTAGTAGGTACTTCATAAATATCTGCTGTTGAATACATTTTCTGCCATACTTTTGTCAATATTCAGAGAACCTTAGACTCTTGAGGTCGCAAGGAGTTTTCAAGAACAGTACCTTCATTCATCAGCCTTTTGTGACAGACTTCCTCTGTGGCTGATGTTGTTAAAGGGGCGTGGCATCCAAGAGGACTGCACAATGTGCGATGAAGGAGCAAACACAAGCACAATAACAAATAATTTCAATACAATCTCAACACTGTAATAAAGAATAAAATGTTGAAAATTGAAAACAAGAGAATATAAATCTCTCCACGGGAGTCAGAAACAACTGAGCTCGGATGAGAGGTGCTATCCAGGCAGAGAGCACAGGCTATGTTCCAGCACGGGAGCAGCTTGGAACAGAACCATGGAAGAGCACTGTGTATCTGGGGGCAGAGAGGAGCAAACATAGCTTGGGATGGGGTGAGATTTATTACTGTAATTATTGGCTGACATGCTCTGAGGTGCACAAGGGCCGTGTTGTGATTATGGGTGTTAACAGAGTTTTGGGTTTGGTTTGCTACAAACTGAGAGGGAGGGTACCAATGCGGGGTGGAGACCAGGCTAGCTGAGGCCAGGTTGTTATAGGCAGATAATCCAGGTTGTTAGAGGTAGACAGTCCAAGATCAGAGCAAGCAAGGAAACATGAAAAACAAAGAAATGAGAGTCGGAGGAAGCCATGGAAAGATGTCAAGAAGACAACCACGGCTCTATTCTGTGTATGCATTGGGGGGTCCAAACAACCAACACCAGCTCTGGAGGGTGGCTGGCCAGAACTGGGATGGCAAAAGAATTCATCTGTGGGCCACAGAACCTTTGATGTCAGTTACACAGCTAGCTGATAACTCTGCCAACTTGCCTCCAGGTGAGTTGTTACAGTGAGTTCAGGGGAAAAAAACAAAAACAAAAAACCTTCAAACCACTTACTCTGTACACAAAATGATGAACTGATTGATTGGATTTTTCCACCTTTTAATTGCTCTTCTTGGCACAGTATAGATCCCATCATAAAGAAATGGAATTTCTTTCTATGGATTGATCATATCAGAAATCACTTAAAAACATATTCTTGATTTTTTTTTATGCAACCTCCTTAAACGCAGGGAGTTCGACAAACATGACATTGACGGTATTTTCAGGTTTACAATTGTGAAATGTTGGAGGTAAGAATATTTCCAATTATTTTATAGGGGAGTATCCCCTTATTTGCAGGGGATATGTTCCAAGACACCCAGTCATAATACCAAACCCTATATATACCATGTTTTTTCTGATGTAAATATATATGTATATGTGTTCACATATGTGTGTGTGTGTGTGTGTGTGTGTGTGTATGATAAAGCTTAATCTGAAAATTAGGCACAGTAAGAGAGTAAGAACAATAACTAATAATAAAATAGGACAATTATAACAATATACTGTAATAAAAGTTATGTGAACATCGTCTCTCTCGAAATATCTTATTGTACTGTATTCACCCTTCTTCTCGGGATGATGTGAGATGATAAAATGTCTACATGATGACATGAAGTGAGGTGAATGATGTAAATATTATGATGTAGCATTAGCCAACCATTGGCCTTCATTGATTGACCAGGAAAAGGATCATCTACTTCCAAACTGGGGCTGAGCACAGTTGACCGCTGGTAACTGAAATCATGAAAAATGAAGCTGCAAATAGGGAGATTTCTGTATTCTTTTTTAATTAGTAAAAGTTATATAACATAGATAGGAGTACACAGGGTTCAGCAAGATTTTTTTTAAAGGGTGGATAGTAAATATTTTCTGCTTTTCAGCCCATATGGTGTCTGTAGCAATTACTCAACTCTGCCATTGAGCACAAAAGCAGCCAGAGACAATATGTAAACAGACGGGAGAGGCTGCATTCCAGTAAAACTTTATTTACCAAAACAGGCAGCAAATTGGATTGTTTGCTGACCCCTGATCTGTATACAGTTCTGTATCTTGTTTTTCTCTCTTTATAATATATCTTAGAGTGAATTCTGTACCAGGACATTAAAGAGATCTCATTTTTTAAAAGAATATATAATAAGCTACTCTATGGATGTATCATAATGTATTTAGCCAATCCTACATTAATAGTTTTTTGGTTGTTTTTTTGCTATTATAAATAACTGCTAGAGTGAATTACATATTACATACTTCTTTGTACGCATGTGAATATATATGTTAGATAAATTCCTAGAGGTGGAAACATATAATTCGAGATTGCCAAATTGGCCTCCAACTCTGCACTCCACCAACAATATATGAGACAGAATATCCTAATTTCACGTGGCATTATCCTCATATAGAAGTAAGTTGGGATCAAACTTTATTATATTATAATGCTACAGATGTGTGCCCAGTTGTCCCAAGATGATTTATGAACTACATTATCTTTACCCACTAATTTGAAATATTATCTTATTAAAGGTTTCTGCCACTAATAGCAGCCAAGAAAAACGTTTCCTATCAACATATGAAATAAAAATTTTTAAGTATGAATGTCATTTTCATCAAAGCTGCCTTCTCTTTCTCCCCATAAATCTAAAAGTAAAGAATTTTATCTTGATGCTGTGATGTATCGATCTATAAAAGGAACATGGAGATCAATTTAGATAATCACATTATCCATCATCTAATTCTAAAAGCATCACAACTAGTTGTTAATACCATAAGCATGAGAAATAAGTGGTTGTGTGTATGTTTTTATTGAAGTACTACCATATTGTCTTATCCCTCTCCAAAATTCTGCAATTCTTTGAAAGATTTATATAAGGATCTGCACTCACAACCCTGAGATTATATCAAAATCCAGTCTGGTGGGAGAAGAAACCCTTCTTTGGGACATTGTCCTTTGGCAGCTAGTATTAAGTAATGCAAAACATAAAGATAGATTACCAAGGGTCATTCTAGATCTGTACTGTCCAACACACACACTATATTGTGAGTATTGAGCCATATAGTAACCACTAACCACATGTGACTATTGATAACTTGAAATGTAGATAGTGCAAAATGGGATAGGCTGCAAAATATACACTGGATTTCTAAGAAATTATCAAAAAAGGAATTGAAATATTTCAATAATTTTACATTATTTACATATTGAAATGTTTATTGGAATCACATTTACATATGAAACACACAAAATGGAATACTACTCAGCCATTAAAAAGAAAATCTTGCCATTTGTAACAGTATAAACACACCTAGAAGGTATTATGCTAAGTGAAATAAGAGGAAGGAAGACAAATATTATTTCACTTTTATGTGGAATCTTAAAAACAAAACAAACAAACAAAATAAACATACTTTTGAATACAGAGAACAAGGGGCACCTGGGTGGCTCAGTCGGTTAAGCGTCCGACTTTGGCTCAGGTCATGATCTCCCGGTTCACAAGTTCGAGCTCCACATCGAGCTCTGTGCTGACAGCTCAGAGCCTGGAGCCTGTTTTGGATTCTCTGTCTCCCTCTCTCTGCCCCTTCCCCATTCACTCTCTGTCTCTGTCTCTCGCTCTCTCAAAAATAAATAAACATTAAATAAATACGCACATACAGAGAACAAACTGGTGGTTCCCAAAGGGGAGGGGATTGGGGGAATAGGTGAAATAGATGAAGGAGATTAAGAGATAATTCCCAAAATGCTAAAACTTTAGATATATTCATTGAATAAAATATATTATGAAAATTGACTTCACTCTTCCTCTGTACTTTTTTAATGTACTGATTACAAGTTACAAACCAGTTAAAAAAATGGGTCATGTTGTATTTCTATTAAATAGTGGTATTAGTTCATGCCAAGAGAACTTATAACTTTAGGATATAACTTGAAGGTTAGCTATGACTCTTGGAGACCACAAATAGAACTTGTGATCATAGGGATTCCTAAGAGTTCAGTATGAATACTGGAAAGCACAATGCACTAGGAAAAAAGAACATCATTCATTCTGCAAATATGGATTAAACACCAGTTATTACTAGGAACATGACTGGAATTAGTTCAAGGCTACAGACTTCTTAATAACCATATAACTTTCACCTTGTCAAGTCATTAAACTACTCTGAGCCCCATGTCTTCATCTGCAAAACTGGCCTCACCTGAAGAGAAGACACTGGAATGGATGAACTCTTGAAATCCTTTTCTGCATCAAGATCTATGATTCTGTACATATTTCAATTTTTTAATCAAGGTCTCTAACTGGGTGTAATAAAAGCTTATCTCATAAATTTATAAACCACATTTTTACACATAATTTACTATGAGCATTTTCTCTCAGCAAGTAAATATATTTCCTTAGTGTCTAAAACATTCAATTATATAATCAATGGTGAACTAAAAAGAGATAAAATCAAATATATTTTGTATTATATTTTGACAGTTTTATTTTGAAGTACATAGATTTTTTTAATTCATTTATTTCTTATTAATGAGTATAAGGCAAGATCCTATAAGGGTAACAAACATCCATAAGCATAGTCCCTGTTCCTGAATAACTTATCTCTGTGAAGCTTTCCCAACTTCCCTGGCCAGAGTTATGCCTGAAGGTAGATTTAATTACTCCACTGTTCATGCCCCTATTACAGCACACAACTCATGTTACTGTCCTTTTTCTGTTTACATTTCCATTTCCTTCCTACACTGTAATCTCCTTGGCAGAGGAATTATCTTATTCATCTTTGAACCCAGTACTTAACTTATAAGAGATGCACATTGAAGACTTGGCAGATGACCATTACCATAACCAATAAGGAAGAGATGAACATGTGCCCCAGATGTGATACTCTGAGAAGAACACACCATCTACAATGCAGTATTTTTGCCAAGAATGCATAACCTCAGTCTTTTATGAGGAAACATCAGACAAGCACAAAATAATGAACTTTTACTAAGAACGTGGGACATGGGGGCATTACATTCTCACAAAATGTCAATGTCATAAAAGACAAAGAGGGGCTGTGGAAATGTTCCATATTAAAGAAGGCTGAAGAGACGTGGCAATTAAATGCAATACCTTATCCTAGACTGGATCTTTTATTGGACTGGAAAAAATGCTATCAAGGAAAATATTAGATCAATGAACAAATCTGGAATATGAATGATAAAGTATTACATCAATATTAATTTTTTTATTTTGGGGAGAGTCCAAGTTGGGGGGGGAGGCGGGCAGAGAGAAAGGGACAGAGGATCCGAAGTGGGCTTTGCACTGACAGGCTGACAGCAGGAAGCCCAATGTGGGGCTCAAACTCATGAACTGCAAGATCATGACCTGAGCCAAAGTCAGAGGCTTAACCAACTGAGCCACCCACATGCCCCTCAATATTAATTTATGAATTTGATAAATTCATGTGGTTCTGTGAAAAAGTGTCCCTATTCTTAGGAAATATATGTGGAAATATTTAAGAGTAAAGGACTCCATATATGTAACTTCAAATACTTCAGTAAAAAATTATGCACAGACACACACACACATACATGCGAACATACACAAAGAGAGAAATTGACAAAGCAAACGGAGTTAAATGTTAGCAATAGATGAACTTGAGTAAAGAGTATATATATGTTCCTTGTACGGATTTTGTATTTCCAGCTTTGAAATTATTTCCAAATGAAACATTTTAAAAAAGACAAAAAAGAACACATATATTTAAAAAGATGCTCAACTTAACTACAATTTAAAGGAATGCAAATTAAAACAATGAGAAAGCATTATTCACTATTGGCAAAAATTTTAAGGAATCATTAAAAGTCAAGGTGTAAAAAAAAACAATACTGTCTCGCACACTTTAAAAAATAAACATGTCATTGTATGTTTTTATACTACTAGAAAATCTGTATGTATTTCTTTTCCGTTGGCTAGAGTTTTAGATGGGACAATTACCACAGCTGCAAATAGATACATACATACGTATTTCTACAGAGAGATAGAGATAGAGACAGAGACAGAGAGATAGATAGATACTTGGGACTTTTAAAAATCTCCTTAAAAGGGGAAGAAACTTTTAGGGAAAGGCTTTTTTGCCCTTCAGCCTTCCCAAAAGTTGTCTGAAGCCAAAAATCTGTATATAATGACTGTGCTGCTGTCTTGTTGCAAAGAAAGAAGTCTGCATTCCAGATAACTTTATTTATCCTCCAGACAAGCTATTGACTGCCTACCATGGCACTTCTTTTATGTGAAAGAAAAATTAATTTCTATCTTGTGTAAGCCCCCCTGACTCCCGGTGTCTTCTGCTTAATGCAATTCCCAAAGCAAATTGCCAATTTTTTTTTTTCTTAATTAAAACTGTTTTCTTAGGGCAGACTTGGCAACACAGAGCCACCTGGAAGTTCACATATGGCCAAAAGCACAATGACTTTTCCCACCATTCTGGGAAAATTCAACATTTCTGGAGCAAAATGTGCAAAAGTGAAAAGCAGGGATAGGGTCAAGAGCACTTCTGTGATTTTGAATTATGGTTCCATTCCTAGGCACATACTTTAAAGAAGCTTCTTGGAGACCAATAAGAGGAAAAGAAATATACAGAGCCTCAAATTATCAGAGAAGGTATTTATATTATTAAATCAATGGTACTGGGGAAAATAGCTAATTAGACATATTGGTCATACTGGCCATTTAACACTGTTGCCTCACAACTTAGAATGAAATAAATTTTTAAAGGATTAAAATGTTAATTACATAAAATGAAACCTTATAAAAGCTTGGGGGGGGGAAGGTGAATATTTAATTGATCTCAAATTGGGAAAGGGCTTTCAAAATATAAAAGCAAATTACACTGACAAAGACTGCTACAATGGATTTTATCTGTTCGTTTTAAAGCATAAGCTTAAGAGGCAAGTTACAAATTTGGGAACTAAAATATTAAAGTAAAATATTTACTATTTTTAGATATAATTTGCTCAACAAAAATATGTTGACTGTTACACTTAAGACAGTATTCTAGCTTCTAGGGGTGCGGTAATGAATGATGTAGCATGCTGTCTATATGAGGTCAGACATATGAGTAATGCGGTCTATATGAGGACAGACAGACACAAATAGTACTCATTACCCAATCAGATATTTACTTATAATTGTGATCGGTGCTACAGAGTAGTATGAGATATCACATAGAGAAGTATGAGATATCAATAGCACCCAGGGGTGCCTGGGTGGCTCAGTCGGTTAAGCATCTGACTCTTGATTTCAGCTCAGGTCATGATCTCAGAGTCATGAGATCGAGCCCCATGTCAAGCTCAGCACATCAAGCTCAGCATGGAGGCTGCTTAGGATTCTCTCTCTCTCCATCTCTCCCTGCCCCTCCCCTGCTCGTGTTCTCTCTCTCTCTCTCTCAAAATAAATAAATAAACTTAAAAAAAAGAAAAGTGATTAACAGTGGTTCTGCATCTTGCAAGCTATCTAAAAAAAAGTATTATAACTTTTATAATAATAACAAAGCAATAAATATGTGAGAATTTTTAAAGAAAATAAAAGTTTTAGGTACACTCTTTTAATAAAATACCCATTTTTCTATAACACAATATTATCTAGATAAAAAGGAAATGTTTCTGAAAATTATTCCAATGCTTCAGTTAATCCCAAATAAAGATCTGGACATACTCTAATAAATGACTGAACTTTTCACTCCATGGTATTTGTCATAGAAACCCCATATTTACTAGATTCTGCTATCAAAATGAGAAGTATTTACAAAAACTGGTGATCTGAAGAAACATTACTCTTTCTTCCCAGTAGGCTAAGCCTATGAGTATGTTAAACTGCATAAAACTGTCTCTAATACAAGTACAATCTCAAACACACTATTTTAAATTTTTGTTTATTTAGGTTGAAAGAATAGGAGCACAACAAGCTATGATTTAACGCAGATTTTGACTGTGATAGTCTTTGTTAAAAAGATAAACATATTGTTTTCAGTGACCATTACAGCTAACAGTCAAAATAGATGCTTTCAACTCTTTACTCAGCAGGCTTGCTATTCCCAAAACTCTCTCAAGAAAATGCTTTAATAAGGAATTCAGACTTTTCAGTTTAAAGTGACGTCTAGCTGTTCCTTGCAGAATTGGCTGATTCCAAGTCTTGAGAAGAATAGACACAAGGTGAGTCTGGGACGTCTTGGGCCAGAACCCAGGACACATTTATGAAAAACAGGAACTTGTCAAACACAGCACCAGCTGGAATGGATCCCAATGGCCAGCTCCTGAGTAATTGGAACATCAGAAAGAATAATGGCTGCAATCACCTGTAATACACTGACTAAGTAAAACCTAACTGCTCACTAAAAATAACTGTGAAGACTCAGACAAACTGATATCAACACTGAAAAACAATAAAGAAAAAAATTCATATGGACAGAACATGAAGCTAATATGTGAAATACAAATGGTTGCTAACACAGGCTTTTCTTTTTAAAAAAATTTTTTTAACATTTATTTATTATTGAGAGACAGAGAGAGACAGAACATGAGCAGGGGAGGGGCAGAGAGAGGGGGAGACACAGAATTCGAAGCAGGCTCCAGGCTCTGAGCAGAGACTGATGCGGGGCTCGAATTTACATAGAGATCATGACTTGAGCTGAAGTCAGATGTCAACCAACTGAGCCACCCAGGTGCCCCTAACAGAGGCTTTTCTGGTTGAGAAAGATAATCTTCCAATCTAAAGGACAAAAAAAAAGTTACAACGTATGCCCACAATATAGTAGCTTAAAAATTTTTACATTTCTGTCAGGAAAAAAAATGTTAATTCATATCTAATTTTATCCTTTTAAAAAGTTAATAGAATTATTGTCTAAGCATCTGTAAAAACAAGGAAATCTACAACTACAGTAGTAATAGTAGTAGCTTCACAAGATCATTGTGAAGATTAAAGAAAATAATATAATATAGCAAAAAATACAAGGACTTCCAGGTAAAGATGATAGAATAAAGTTGGTTCACAGAATCCTTTCCCTCCATATCTGACAAAATAAACAAATAAATAAAGGTTGCAAAAACTAGCCAAAAAATTACAAGCAAAAGTAAAACACAGTAAAGTATACTAAATCATGTCATAAATTTTGAAAAGTTTCAGCCATGACTAGATCATAATCCCATACCTTCTTCCAAGGAATAAGGATAAGGGAAAATATTGAGTTCAACTAAATCCTGGGAATTCTCCATTTTATCCCCAAATTTTTAAAGAAGTGAAAAAAGAGTAGGTAGGGAGCTCAGAGAAGCATTAAGGAAAATCAATGAAAGTAGAATTTTCTATTTTCATTCAAGATCTTCCCAGGGTCTGCAACCTAATTCACATTAGAATCACCTGGGAAGCCTAATTTAAGATTATCAATTGCCAGGCTGCATTCCAGATAAATCAAATTATAATTTTTATTGGTAGGACACAGGCATTGGTATTTTTTAAAGCTTCTTAGGTATTTCTAATGTGCATCCAGCATTAAGCTCCACTACACTGGAGGAATCTCTTGAAGTAACTGCATCCCATGGCCACATGCTGAATTGGAGTCAGCAGATATCCCCCACCATAGGTGCAGGATATACTGCAATTACATGGAGTTAGCCCTGACACAGGATATTAACAAAGACATCAAAAAATAATAGGACCCAGGTCTTCCAACAAAGGAAATACGGAATATATTTAAAAAGCTACCAAATGGTAGATTTTAATATTACTATATCAATTATTACATTAAATGTAAATGGCCTAAACCAATTAATTAAAGTCAGAGACTATCAGATGGATAAATCAAAACCTAACTATATAAGAAACCCATTTTAAATATAAAGATACAGATAAGTTAAAAGCAAAAGGAAGGGAAAGATTATACCATCCTAACACTAATAAAAAGTACATTAGTATCAGGAAAAATAGTCTTCAGATTAAGGAATAGTACCAGGAATAAAGAGCAATATTTTTTTTTTAATTTAAATCCAAGTTAGTTAACATATAGTGTAACAATGATTTCAGGAATCAGTAGTCAGTAGCTTCTCATAGATTAAAATAAAAAGCCCGTAACAGCCAAGCCTAGTTTTCATTTCACTAGGTAATTCATAACTTTCCTCTGGCAGTGCTGCCAATCTCTAGGTGAGAGTCTGTCTCTGCCAGGTCCTACTTATTTGTTCCCTTCTATTTCTTTTTTTTTTTTTTTAAGATTTTATTTTTTTTTTTTTATTTATTTTTTTTTAATTTTTTTTTTTCAACGTTTATTTATTTTTGGGACAGACAGAGACAGAGCATGAACGGGGGAGGGGCAGAGAGAGAGGGAGACACAGAATCGGAAACAGGCTCCAGGCTCTGAGCCATCAGCCCAGAGCCCGACGCGGGGCTCGAACTCACGGACCGCGAGATCGTGACCTGGCTGAAGTCGGACGCTTAACCGACTGCGCCACCCAGGCGCCCCTTAAGATTTTATTTTTAAGTAATCTCCACATCCAATATGAGGCTCAAACTCACAACCCCAAGAACAAAAGTTGCATGCTGTACTGACTGAGCTAGCCAGCCAGGCACCCCTGTTCCCTTCCATTTCTTTTCAATGATGAACCTCTGATGTATATCAAACCTAGGGACGTTTGTGTTTCTATTGTCCCTAATATACCATCTAATGTGCTGCGAAAGGAAATGACTAGTTGTCCATTAGACAGGAGGAACAATTTCTCAGCTCCCAAAAGGTTGCAATGTTTAGCACCAAATGCCAACTGTTTTAAAGCAAAAATCCTAAATGCTTTGAATAATTTTTAAAAGTTTTGCTGAGATATAATTCACATATGATACAATTCACCCATCTAAAGTATGTAAGTCCAATGGTTTTTGGTATATTACCTTTTTAATATTTTCAAATTGTGGTAAAATATATATATATATATATATATATATATATATATATATATAACCTTGGCATTATTTTCTATTTTTATTAAAATTCCAGTTAGTTAACATACAGTGTAATATTAGTTTCAGGTGTAAAATTTAGTGGTTCATCACTTTCATATAATACCCAGTGTTAATCCCAAGTGCCCTCCTTAATGCCCGACACCCATTTAGCCCATCCCCCCACCCAACACCATACCAGCAAACCTCAGTTTGTTTTCTGTATTTAAGAGTTTCTTATGGTTTGTCTCCTTCTCTGTTTTTATCTTATTTTTGCTTCCGTTCCCCTATGTTCATCTGTTTTCTTTCTTAAATTCCACATATGAGTAAAATCATATGATAATTGTCTTTCTCTGAGTGACTTATTTTGCTTAGCATAATACACTCTAGTTCTATCCATGTTGTTGCAAATGGCAAGATTTCATTCTTTTTGATCACCAAGTAATATTCCATTGTATGTATTGTGTGTGTGTGTGTGTGTGTGTGTGTGTGTGTGTGTGTATACACACACATGTACCACACTTCTTAGGGATAAAAAGCAGTATTATACAATCATTAAAGGGTCATTAAGAAGATATATCAATATGGTACATAATCTAAACATATATGAACCTAACAACACATATTCAAAATGGACAAAAACTGATGGAACTGAAGGGAGAAACAGGCAAATCTATAATTACAGTTGGAGACTTCAACATTCTTATTTCAGAGCAAATAGAAAGAAATTCAGTAAGGTTATAGAAAACCTATAATACAATGCTATCAACACTTGACCTAATTAACATTGGTAGAATTTTCTACCCAACAGTAGGATACAAATTCTTTTCAAAAGCATATGAAACAAGGCCTCATATGTAAGTGATGAATCACTAAATTATACTCCTGAAAACAATATTACACTATATGTTAACAAAGTAGAATTTAAATAAAAACTTGAAAAATGAAGTATAATAAAAATGAAGCATATGAAACATTCACCAAAATAGACAATATTCTGAGCCATTAAAAAATCCTCCAGGGGGTGCTTGGTTGGCTCAGTCGGTAGACATTGTGACTCTTAATCTTGGAGTCATGAGTTTGAGCCCCATGTTGGGCATAGAGATTACTTTAAAAAAAATCCTTCAACCAATTTGAAAGAACCAAAGTCATAAGATATATATTCTCTGAGCATAACAGAATTAAACTAAAAATCAGTAACAGAAATAGATCTGTAAAATTTGAAAATTTGGAAGTTAAGCAACACACCTCCAAATGACCCATGAGTCAAAGAGGGATCTATAAGGGAAATTAGAAAGTATTTTTAGTTGAATGAAAAGAAAAACACAACATACTAAAATTTACGGATGCGGCAAAAGCAGTGCTTAGAGAAAAGTGCATAGTATTTACATAGCATTAAATTCATATATCAGAAAAGAAGAAAGGTGTAAATACCATGATCTAAGCTTCTATCTTAAGAAACTAGGGGGGAAACGGGGTGCCTGGCTGGCTCAGTTGGTAGAGCATGTGACTCCTGATATCAGGATTGTGAGTTTAAGCCCCATGTTGGATGTAGAGATTACTTAAAAATAAAATCTTGAAAAAAAAAAAAAGAAAGAAAGAAAGAAAAGAAGAGGAAGGACGCCTGGGTGGCTGAGTCAGCTAAGCATCTGACTCTTGATTTCGGCTCAGTTCATGATCTCACGTTCATCTCTCATGAGATGGAGCCCCGTGTCAGGCTCTGCACTGACAGCATGGAAGCTGCTAGGAATTCTCTCTCCCTCTCTCTCTGCCCCTCCCTGCTCATGCACATACACTCTCTCCATCAAAATAAATACATAAACATTTTTTAAAAAAAAGAATAGCAAATTAACCCTATAACAAGTAGGAGGCAGAAAAAAAAAAAAAAGAAGGAAAAGGAGAGGGAAGGAAAAAAAATGGGACCAAAAGCTAGTTCTTTGAAAAGATCATTAAAATTGATAAGTCTCTAGCCAGACTAATCAAGAAAAAAAAAAAGAGAGAGAGAGAGAGAGAAGGCACAAATTATAAATCACATAAATGAAAGAAATGAAAGAAGGAACATCATTACTCGTCCCACAGACATTAAAATACTGATAACAGAATATGACATACAACTCTGAGTTTATAAAGTCACCAACTTAGATCAAGTGGACTGATAGGGAGCAATGAGTCAATGAGTCAATGTAAATGTACAACCAAGACTAAACCACTATATGGGTTATAGCTTCAAACATATTGTTAGGGACATTGATAATATAAAATAATAGTATTATTAATAAAAACAAAATGTGAGGAAAAGGGAAGTGATGGAAGGTATAAAGATGGTAATTACTTTATTTTTCATAGCAGAGAGTTTACCATAAAATTTGAAATTGAACTACATGTTTACAAAATATAAAATCTTCAATTCTTAGGCAGCCTGGGTGGCTCAGTTGGTTGAACATCTGACTTCTGTTCAAGTCATGATCTTACTGATGGGTTCCACCCCCATGTCAGGCTCTGTGCTGAGAGCATGGAGCCTGCTTTGGATTCTCTCTCTCCCTCTCTCTCTGCCCCTCACCACTAATGGTCTCTCTGTCTCTTTCAAAAATAAATAGAGGCTCCGGGATGGCTCAGTTGGTTAAGCATCTGACTCTTGGTTTTGGCTCAGGTCATGATCTTGCAGTTTTGTGGGTTCAATCCCTGCATCAGGCTCTGCGCTGAAGGTACGGAACCTGCTTGGTATTCTCTCTCCTTCTCTCTGCCCTCCTTTACTCATGCTGTCTGTGTATCTCTCAAAAGAAATAAATAAACTTTAAAAATAAATAATTAAATAAATAAATAAAGATTTTTAAAAAATTAATTCAAAATTGACCATAGACATAAATTTAAGTGCCAAAACTATAAAACTCTTAGAAGAAAATATAGGCGTGATTCTTTATGACCTTAGGTTAACCAAGCCCTCTTTGTTTAAAAAGCACAGACAACAAAGGAAAACTTACATAAATTGGGCTTCATCATAATTAAAACCTTTTGTACTTCAAAAGATACCATTAAGAAAGTGAAAAGACAATCCATATAATGGGAGAAAAATATTTGCAAATCATATATCTGATAAGGGACTTGTATCTAGAATACATAAAGAACTTTCATAACCCAATAATATAAGAACAAATTACCAATTTAAAAAATAGGCAAAGGATCTACATAGATATTTCTCCAAAGAAGATATACAAATGGCCAATAAGATATCCAATAAGGGGTTAATACCCAAAATATATAAAGAATTTATACAACTCAATGCCAAGAAAACAAAACAAAACAACAACAACAAAACAAATAACCCAATTAAAAATGGGCAGGGGGGGGTTGCCTGCGTGGTTCAGTCAGTTAGTTGACTCTTGGTTTCAGCTCAGGAAATGATCCCAGGGTCATGGGATCAAGCCTCACATCAGGCTCTGTGCTGAGCATAGAGCCTGCTTAAGTTTTTCCTCTCTCTCTCTCTCTCTCTCTCTCTCTCTCTGTGTGTCTCTCCCCCACCCCTCCTTCACTCTGCCCCACTTATGAGCTCTCTCTCTCTCTTTAAAAATTTTTTTTTAAAAATGGGCAGAGGACCTGGGTAGACATTGTTCCAAAGAAGACATACAAATGGCCAACAGACATATGAAAAATGTTCAACATCACTAATCATCAGAGAAATGCAAATCAAAACCACAATGAGATATCACCTTACACCTGCCAGAATGGTTAGTATCAAAAATACAAGAAATAACAAGTGTTGGTGAGGATGTGAAGAAAAAGGCACCCTCGTGCACTATTAGTGGAAATGCAAAGTGCAGCCACACTGTGGAAAACAGTATGGACATTCCCCCCAAAATTAAAAATGTAATTGCCATATGATCCAATAATTCCACTGCTGCGTATCTATCCCCCTAAATGAAATCATTAATTCAAAAAGATATACACACCTCTATGTTTAATTGAAGCATATTTACAACAGTCAATATATGGAAGCAATCCAAGTGTCCATCCATAAATAAATGGATAAAGATGTGATATATATATATATATATATATATATATATATATATATGATGCATATATATACATATAATGGAATATATGTGAGATTTATATATATACATATATATGTACACATATATACACATATATACATACATACATATACACATATATATATTATATATATACATATATATAATGGAATATTACTCAGCCATAAAAAAAGAATTGGGATCTTGCCATTTCTAACAACGTGGATGGACCTCAAGGGTATAATGCTAAGTGAAATAAATCAGACAAAGACAAATACCATATGATTTCACTTATACATGGAATTTAGGAAACAAAAAAAAAATGAAGAAAGGGACAAACAAAGAAAGAAACGACTCAAATACAGAGAACAAACTGGTGGTTGCCAGGAGGAGATGGGTGGGCAGATGGGTGAAGTAGATAAAGGAAATTTGTAGCAGTCTACGAGTCTGGAGTTCTCTCTTGTCCAGCAAGAGAGCAGATGCAGAATTGAGTGCAAGAGAGGCTAATGCCTGGGAGGAGACAAGAGCCCCAAACAGGGATTTTGTCTCCCTATTTATTGAGTTCACAAGATACTACCCACGTGGTGAACATGAGGAAAAAAAAACCTTACACACGTGAACATGGAGAAAGCAACCAGACAGTAATCATCAACTTGTATGTGTAAGAAGCAAAGGATCTGGGGGGCAAGCGGAGTTTGTGATAAAGGTACATTGGCGCCAGATGGAAAGTAATTTCCTGCAGGTGATAGAACTCGTGATTCCATTACAGTATCTCTCTAGCTAACCTCGGGTGTTTTCACCCCGTGGTGGCAGTTTTCCAACCTAAGTTTTTTTTTTAACCCATTTAGAACCTATTTCCCCACAGAAATTAAGAGTACATTTCTTGTGAAGAGCACTGAGTAATGTATAGATTTGTTGAATCATTATACTGTACGTTGGAAATGAATAACACTTTACGTTAATTATACTTCAATTTAAAAATACAAAAAAAAAGATAAATGGCCAATAAGATCACGAAAAAATGCTTATTATTAGCCATCAGGCAAATGGAAATCAAAACCACTATGTCATATCATTTTTTTCCCACTAGTATGGCTAAAATGAATAAAGTCAGAAAATAACAAATGTTGCAAAGGATGTGGAGTAATTAGAGCCATCATACACTGTTAGTGGGAATCTGGTGCAGCCACTTTGCAAAACAGTCTGGAAATTCATCAAAAAGTTAAACATACTGTTACCTTATGATCCAGCAATTCAACTCCTAAGTATATATACTCAAGGGAAATGCAAACGCATGCCTACACAAAAACTTGCACAGAAATGTTTACAGCAGCATTATTCATAACAAGCAAAAAGTGGAACTAACTCAAACGTCTATCAATTGATGAATGGGTAAATCAAATAGGTATATCCATACAAAGGACTATTACTCAGCAATAAAAAGAATAAAATACTACTACAGTTTATAACATGAATGAACCTTGAAAATATTATGCTAAGTGAAAGTTCAATCACAAAAGACCACGTATTGTATGATTCCATTTATTTGACACACCGAGAACAGGCAAGTCCATAGAGACAGAAAACAGATTACTGATTGCCTAGGGCTGGCGGGTTTGAGAAGCAATGGCTAAATAAGCCAATGAACAGAATGCCTATAAAAGGTCAAACTATGTATGGGAACTTGGCATGTGACAGAAGTAGTAATAAAAATTAGTTGGGATGGGGGGATAATTCAATAAATTAATTTGGTACAAGTGGTTATCTGTATGTTAGAAAATAAAATTAGATCCTTACTTCCTAGTATATACAAAAATAGATACCAACTAGATTAAAGGCCTAATATTAAAAACTTTTGTAATGTAAAAGTTATTACAAACAACACAAAAAGACAAGCCAACTCTATATAGATACTCTAGAGAAAATAAAGTACATTGCAGCATATTTTGTTAGACAAAAAATTGGAAACAACCAATATTCACCAGAAGAATACAAACACTGTAGTTTAACTACACAGCACCCAATGTAACAATATGGATAAACCTCTAAAACATAATAATGTTGTGTTAAAAAGCAAATTTCAAAAACGTACGTAAATATTACACCAATCACATAATGTTTAAAAACACAAAAAATACTACATCATTAATGAATACATACATATAAAGTAGAAGTATATAAACAGGCATGGAAAGAATATGCTTGAAGACAGTGATTATCATGACAAAAAAGGGAGAGAGGGAACAAGATGAAAGGGTAGGATTTTAACTTATCTGGAATTTTTGCTTATTAAAAAAAAACTGAAGCAAATATGGTAGAATCTGACCAACGAATACACAGAGGCCAGTTAATTACTTTCTGTATGTTTGCTATATTTCATAATGTAAAAAAAAATTAAATAATACCTAAAATAAAAATTTAAAACACACACAAAAATCATATTTTTGTAAGATTATTTGTCTTCAGGCCTACTATATATTTGTATTTTTACATATGCATATATATGTTCTACCTCTACCTATCAGATCAATCTAGAAAAACAGATCTACAAAAATGTTTACCTAATATTAACATAACATTTTACCTATAGTATTGGCATTCTTTTCTTTATTATACTTTTCAACTTTTCTCTTTTTTTTAATTTTTTTTAATGTTTATTTATTTTTGAGAGACAGAGACAGAGAGAGAGCAGAGGAGGGGCAGACAGAGAGGGAGACTCCGAATCCAAAGCAGGCTCCAGGCTCCTAGCTATCAGCACAGAGCCTGATGCAGGGCTCGAACTCATGAACCACGAGATCATGACCTGAGCTGAAGTCGGATGCTTAACCGACTGAGCCACCCAGGCGCCCCTCAACTTTTCTTTATTATACTTCTCAACTTTTCTCATTCTAATAATGAATATGTATTCATATTTTTCTAAAAGTCAAATAACTTTGCTTTATTTTTTTCTGTATTTTATTCAGATTTCCTTAGTTCTTACCGTTTACCTAATGTCCACTTCCTGTTCCAGGACCCCATCCAGGATACCACATTACATTTAGTTGTCATGCCACCTTAAGCTCCTTCTGCCTGTGACAATTTTTCAGACTTTCTAATTTTTTTAATTTATTTTATTATTTTTTTAATGTTTATTTCTGAGACACAGAGACAGAGCATGAGTGGGGGAAGGGCAGAGAGAGAGGGAGACACAGAATCAGAAGCAGGCTCCAGGCTCTGAGCCGTCAGCACAGAGCCCAACGCAGGACTCGAACTCACAAACCATGAGATCATGACCTGAGTTGAAATCAGTAGCTCAACCAACTGAGCCACCCAGGTGCCCCGTTTTTAAATTTATTTTTGAGAGAAAGAGCAAGAACGCAAGTGGGAGAGGGGCAGAGAGATTGGGGGACAGAGGATCTGAAGCGGGCTCCATGCTGACAGCAGAGAGCCCGATGCAGGGTTTGAACTCATGAGATCATGACCTAAGCCAAAGTCCAATGGATGCTTAACCAACTGAGCCACCCAGGCACCCCCAGACTCTCTTATTTTTGATGACCTTGACAGTTTTGAGGCATCCTGGTAAGATATTTTATAAAATGCCACTGTACTTGGATTTATCTGATGTGTTTCTCATGATTACTCGGGGGTTATGGGTTTTGAGGAGAAAGACCACAAATATAAGATACCATTTCCATGACATCACATAAAAGGTACATACTTGTAACATAACTTACCACTGTTGACATTGACCTTAATCACCTGGCTGAGCTGATGTTTGTCATGTTTCTCCACTTTAAAGTTACTTTTTCCCCCTTCTTTAGAAAGAAGTTACTATGTAAATAAAAACAAAAGAAAGAAAGAGAAGAAAGAAAGAAAGAAAGAAAGAAAAGGAGAAAAGAGAAAGAGAAAGAGAAAGAAAGAGAAAGAGAAAGAGAAAGAGAAAGAAAGAAAAGGAAGAAAGAAAAGGAAGAAAGAAAAGGAAGGAAGGAAGAAGTCACCAAGTGTTGTCTACACTGAAGGACTGAGTTAGGCTTCCGCTTTGAGGGCAGAGAATCTACATAAATTATTTGGTACTCTTCTGCATGGAAGATTTGTCTCTTCTCCATTTACTTATTTATTCATTCTTTCATTCATTTAATCATTGACCTCGGCATGGACTCAGGGATATCTGTTTTTCACCTTGGGTTATAATCCATTACTACTATATTTTATTGCTCAAATTTTTCCAGCTTTGGCCATTGGGAGCTGTTTCAATTGGCCCCTGTGTTTATTTGACACACTCCCCTTCAGTGTGTAGTTTCTGTTTTGTTTTGTTATCAGTTTTTCAAAGCAATGAAAAAGATTAATATATTAATAATGAGGGAGATTCTATAGATTTGTTAATAATGCTTAGTACAGTGTCAAGCACAAAGACCTTAACCATAAGTAAAATTACTGATATAACTTAGCTGACTATTTTAACTCAACAATATTATTAAACAGTTTTACTTTATTTTTTGAATTTTCCAAATTAGAAAACACTGCGTATCTGTGACATTAACACAAGCTAACCTTTATGGAGCATTCACTATGTCAGGAATCATGCTAAGCACTTAATTAACATCAACTACTCCATTTAATTCTCACAACAACCCTGCAGCTCAACCCTGAGGAACAGAAGGCTTACTTAGTGACATCACTCTAGGAGTCAAGGATCCTATTTCTCAAAGTGTGGTTTTGAAAGAGAACTTTACCTCCATTTTTACCTTAGTCTGTACTTTCTAACTGATGAAGTTTTCCAACTTAACTTTTAACTCAAGCAAAAGAGCTGGCGGTTCCCATGATGGGAACCGAAACTACCCCCTCAAATAATAATAATTGCCCTGATGCCAGCAAGACCCCCCACGACTGACCCCAGGACAAGGCTTGACCTGACCTGTATTGCCCACCTACATGTACCCACCAACCTCTGTCCCACATTTTCCTTATATAAACCTAGCACTATCTTCAGCACTTTGGAGTCAGTCTTTGGGATATTAGTCCGCTGTCTTCCCAGTGTTGTCACTGAAATAAATTCCTTTCTTGCCTCACTACCCTTGTCTCTCTGCCTCTGGATGATGTCAGCAATAAGTGGCTGAACGTGGTCTGTTTGGGACCCCTGGGGCCAGGCGCTCTTGTACCCTTGGGCCCCGGCTACAGTCCCTGGATCAGCAGCATCAGTGTCATCCGAGAATCTGTTACAAATGTATATTCTTGGAGCTCACTCCAGATCTCGGAGTCAGAAACTTGGGCTGGGGTCTAGAAAGCTGTGTCTTAACGTGCCCTCCAGGTGACTCTGATGCACACCAACCCTCAAGAGAGTGATAAAGCCGGGCTTTAAATCTGGGTGTGAGACCTCAGAGCCCTCCAAAGCCCATGTGCTTCATCACTTTATGACACTCACTCCTTAAAACACTAAGAAAGCCAGTGATAGGTAAGTTCTGCTTGAAAACTGATCATAAAAGGGATAGCAGTCTGGGGCAGTTTCATCCTAATCCCTTGGTTCTAGTTCTTGACCAAGTCATTTTAAGTACTAAATTTACCACTAGAGGGAGTCCTTATATCCCCTCAAATATTGAATCTTCAAAGAGTAAAAAAACAAAATTAGGGGCGCCTGGGTGGCTCAGTCGGTTAAGCGTCCGACTTCTGCTCAGGTCACGATCTCACGGTCCGTGGGTTCGAGCCCCGCGTCGGGCTCTGTGCTGACAGCTCAGAGCCTGGAGCCTGCTTCCGATTCTGTGTCTCCCTCGCTCTCTGCCCCTCCCCCATTCATGCTCTGTCTCTGTCTCAAAAATAAAAATAAACATTAAAAAAAAATTAAGGGGCGCCTGGGTGGCGCAGTCGGTTAAGCGTCCGACTTCAGCCAGGTCACAATCTCGCGGTCTGGGAGTTCCAGCCCCGCGTCAGGCTCTGGGCTGACGGCTCAGAGCCTGGAGCCTGTTTCCGGTTCTGTGTCTCCCTCTCTCTCTGCCCCTCCTCCGTTCATGCTCTGTCTCTCTCTGTCTCAAAAATAAAAATAAACATTAAAAAAAAATTAAACAAATAATAAACAAAACTATTTGCTAGGGAGAGGTTTTGTATCTGTGTATCAACATTAAAACAATTTTCTTAAGCTATCTAACATGTAACAGCTACATCTGAAGTCATGTTGTATAGGCATAAACAACGGCAAAAAAAATACAATATATCATGGTTGCTCACTTAATATTTTCCTTTCTAAAATGGGACAAGGGGGAGGGGAGGAGAAAGCTAAGATTAAGAAAATAATAACATATGATTTAAATAAAATAACCTAATTTAAACTACATCATCACCTCTAAAGTTTCAAAGAAATACGACTGGAAAAAAGCTGAAAAACTGCTCCAGTTATATGTATAGGTACTTCCTTCCACCTCATGCAGGGCACTTGGTTTAAAAAATGGTAAATCCAGGGGCGCCTGGATGGCTCAGTCGGTTAAGCATCTGACTTCAGCTCAGGTCATGATCTCACGGTCCATGAGTTCGAGCCCCACGTCAGGCTCTGTGCTGACAGCTCAGAGTCTGGAGCCTGTTTCGGATTCTGTGTCTCCCCCTCTCTCTACCCCTCCCCCTGCTTGTGCTCTGTCTCTGTCTCTGTCTCTCAAAAATGAATAAACATAAAAACAAAAAAAAGAATGGTAAATCCAGCACCTGGTATATGACAAGTTCTCAGTAAATAATGCTGAATAAATGGTGAATGAAGTTAATGTAACTCTTTGCCTCCACTGGACCTTTCTTAAACCAACCTAAGTAAATTAGAATTCATTCAATGTTATGCAAAATAAAATTGTGCTGTTTTCGCAATAAATAAATATCATGTAGTAACTTAAGAGAAGTCAGTGAAAAGTCAGTAGTAATTTAAGAAATCACTGAAAAAAGTCAAGTTATACAGCTGGTATCCTGGAAGAGTAATTCCCAGAGATTTTGGAATGCTACAACCATGATTGGCTGATCACTGACATATACTCTCCTTATTTCAAATATGAAATGGCATTCATTGACTACTTAAATTAATTTATTTAATGTTTACATTTGTTTAAGAACACTGCAAAAAAAAATCACAATGTACGTGGTGTGTGTGTGAGAGAGAGAGAGAGTCTACAACAGTGGCAAGCACACTAGAAAGAGAAGACAAGGGATTTAATTTCAATGTTCTGAAATGTCTGTTAACAAAAGAGTAAAACCAAAGAAGAGCCCAGAACTCAGGAGATGGGTTCCTAGAACATATTCATTCCATATGTTAGGTGGAGGCTGAAAGAGTACAATTCAGTATATTTTTGTTCAAAAATTGTACATGAAGCATTTGCTAAAAGATTTAAAAGTTACATGACGAATACGATAGTTGTCGCTGTAACATATAAATACTAAGATAAGGACTGTGATCCTTTATTTGTATCAACTTGACTGGGCCACAGGATGCCCAAACTTTTGACCAAACATTTTTCTGGGTGTGTTTGTGAGGATGTTTTGGAATGAGATTAACATTTGAATTGGTAGACTGAGTAAAGCAGATTGTCCTTCCTAATGTAGGTATGCCTCATCCAATCAATTTAAGACCTGACTAGAAAGAGGTGAGTCAGATGGGTGATGGGCACTGAGGATGACACTTGTTGTGATAAGCACTGGGTGTTGTATGTAAGTGATGAATCACTGAATTCTACTCCTGAAACCAATATTGCACTATAATGTTAACTAACTAAAATTTAAATTAAAAAAAAAAAAAAAACTACCTGACTAGGACAAAAAATCTGAGGGAGAAGGAAAGCTTCCTACCTGACTGCTTAAACTGGAATGTTGCTTTTTTTCCAACCTTCAGACTCAGCCAGAAATATCAGCTCTTCTTGAGTCTTGAGTCTGCCAGCTTTTGGACTAGAATTCATACCATCAGCTCTCCTGGGTCTCCAGCTTGCTGACAGCATGTCCTGGGACTCAGCTCCCATTTTCACATGAGCCAGTTCTTTAAAATAAACCATATGGTTGGATGGATGGATGGATGGATGGATGGATGGATGGATGGATAATAAAAACATATATATACACTATATTTAGTACATATACACATATACTATTGGTTCTGTTTCTCTGAAGAACTCCAATGTAAGGAACAAATTTTTTCACCATGACTGAACTGCCTATGTGACCAGACCCCCTCCCTACCACTCCAACTACATCACCTATCATGATGCCCACCTCCTCTACTCCAGCCTCTTTGATTTTCTTCCATCTCCTCAAACACACCGTGCTCTTTCTGTCGTGGGGTTTTCACTCATTCATTTTTCATTGGTAAATTCCATTAATTACTAATTCCATTAGTTCCTACTATGAATCAAGGACTTTGGTGGTGCAGAGAATATAATGTGAACTGTGCCTACCTCCATGCAGATTATATTCTAATCATGGAAGACAGAAATAGCATATAAACAAATAGGTTAATTTCAGAGAGTGTCATGTGCTTCAAAGGAAACAAAACAGAGTGATATGGTAATGATTAGGTGTTCAGAGAAAACCTCATTCTGTAGGCACCTTTAAAGCAGAATTCTATGTGATAAGAAGGGGCCAGCCACGTGAAGACCTGAGGGAAGAGTGTTCCAGGCGGAAAAAAACAACAAACACAAAACTGATTCTAAAACGAGCTTGATACATGCTGGGAACAGAAAGAAAGATACTGTAGCTAGAGCAGAGTGGGGGCAGTGGAAGTAGATGGGAAGGCAAGAATGAGATACAGCCTTCACAGCCAGAGTAAGGATTTAAATCTTGATTTTAAGCGTACTGAGTCTGTCTTAGTCCATTTAAGCTGCTATAGCAGAAACAAAAACATAAACTGTGTAGCTAAAAAAAACCCAGAAATTTACTTCTCACAGTTCTCTCCCTCATTGATGGCCATCTCCTCAGTGTAACAAGGCAGAAGGAGCTACGGAGCTCTCTGAAATCTCTTTTATTAAGAGCACCAACAGGGTTGGGACATCTGGGTGGCTCAATGGGTTAAGTGCCACACTCTTGATTTTGGCTCAGCATGACCTCATGATTCATGAGTTCGAGCCCCACATTGGGCTCTGTGCTGACAGTGCAGAGCCTGCTTGGGATCCTCTCTCTCTCTCTCTCTCTCTCTCTCTCTCTCCAAGAAATAAATAAACTTAAAAAAAAAAAAAGAGCACTAATAAAGCCTTCCCCTAAGGCCCCATCTCCTAAAACCATCACCCCAGAAATTAGGATTTCAACATATGAATTTGGGGGAGACATAAGCACTCAGATGATTCAGCAGAGGCTTTGAAAGGTTGGCATGATCTGATCTACATTTTTTTTATTTTGCATTGCAATGTGTAACTGTGGACGTGCAGAGACCAACAAGGAGGGTCTGCAGTAAAGGTGAATGATGATAGTAGCTTGGATTATGGTGATGCAGAAATGAAAAAGGAGTGATTCAGGATATGTTTTGGCAGTGGAACAGATGGAAATTGTCAGTGTGCCTGGGGAAAAGAAAGGATGGCTCCAAAGTTTTTGAATTGAATAATCAGCTGGAGGGCAGTTAGGATAGATGGGAATGGGATTGGGGTTTGGGTTGGGAGGGAGGGAATCTGCCTATCCTGTCCTTCTCTTTGGACTACTTTTCCCTCCTTCTTCACCTAGTTAACCCCTTCTCAATCTCTGAATCTCAGTTCAAATGTCACTTTCTCAATGAACTACTTTCCCCATCCAGTTCAAACCAAACTTCTGTATTAAGTATATGTCATCGTGCACCATGTACTTTTCCTTAGTACCTGTGTTATAATGCAAAAGGGGTCACTAACATGTTGCCTCTGTTGCCCCTGCTGATAGCCTTCCCAACCCCAGACTTGTGAGCGAGGTCACCCTGGCTCATCCAGTCACCAGCAAACCCAGAGCTGGCCAGAAAGATATAAAAGAACCCATTTGAGTAGACTAAAGTAAAAGAACCACCCAGCCCATTCATAGAATCCTGAGTTAGCTAAAGGACTATCATAAGCCACAAGGTTCTGCCATGATTTGTTATACAGCAAAAAATAGATACAGTAGCACATACCTCAACTGCAATTTTACAAGTATTTGTTTGATTAGTGTCTATCACTCTGAGGAGACTGTGCACTCTACAAGAGCAAAGACTATTCTGATTTTAGTTTACTACTCCACGCTCAGAGTCCAGCACACTATCTGGAATACAACAGGTCCCGGATAGATAACTTGCCGAATGAATACAAGGGGCAGAAGAGAGGAATACAGGTAACATACGAGAAGAAGGGGAGTTCCATAAGAGAGGTAACAAAGGACTGGGGATATCCATTTGTCCAAAACAAACTTTCATCAGCCTAAGGCACTGACAATACAAGACCAAAATTGCATTTCCTCTACCTCCAAGAGCTCAGTCTAGACGGGGGGAGACAGCACAAAATCCAGAAAATACACTACCAAGGAAGAGGGCCCTAACGTGCTGTTGGGAAGACAGAAGTGTGAGGCGCGCGCGCGTGTGTGTGTGTGTGTGTGTGTGTGTGTGTGTGAGAGAGAGAGAGAGAGAGAGAGAGAGAGAGAGAGAGAGAGAGAGAGAGAGAAGCTTGAATTTCGTCCTAACAGTGTTAACTTGGAAGAGCAGCACAAGGTAAGGTCAGAAGACCCAAAGAACATGGGTTGTTCAAAGGCAAAAGAAAAGCCTCCCGTTTGTTATTTATCTCAGAGTATATTGTTCAACAGTTTAAGTGGCTGTCACCTCATTGAACACTAAGGTCCGTCAGGATGGGGGTCCTTTCTTCTTACCTTTGTATTAGTTCCAGTGTCTAACCCAATCTTTTCCAGAAAATAGGAACTCGACAAATATTTGCTGAATAAGTGAAAAGTTAGGGATGAGACGGTAAGCAGCGCTCCTACCAAAGGCAGCTTCCAAGAGCCCACGTTTTCAGATTCAACACAGGGACGCGGACACGCTGAGCATATGCTCTGAAGCTAAATGGCGCGTCAGCAGAAACTGGACCCCATTGGCCTTTCCTTTTACGTTTCCCTCCCAGTTACTGGCTGATTGGCTTTTCGCTCCTTTGCCCACAGTCCCGGCTGGAGGGACCGGAGGCGGTGTTTGGCGAGCGCGGCTCTCGACGAGGATGAAAGGCCCAGCAGCGGGCACCGGCCTAGGCGCTGTGCCAACCGCACGCGGCGGGAGGGAACGCGCGGGCCGAGGGCGCGGGCGGGTCTCGGGGCGGGCGCCGGGGCCCCCCGGCTTTCCCTGGCCGCGCTCCCGCCGACTCAGGCCCCGAGCGCGGGGACGCGCCGCGTTGCCGTAGAAACGCCGGGGCCGGCGCGGCGGCGCGCGGGGCGGGTTCTCAGGCTCCGGGAGGCGGCGGCTCGCGCCCCGGCGCACGCTCGGGCGCCTCCGAGCCCAGGTCGTTGGGCCCAGCCCGGGGTCCCCGGCCGTGCGCAAGGCAAGATGTTGAGGCGCAGCTTGGAAAACCGGTAACAGCCCCGGAGCCTCGGCTGGCCGGGGCCCCTCCACACGCGAGGGCTCGGGTGGGGGAAGCGGAGCCTCTCTCTCCGGGGCCTCCGTGCCGAATCTCGACCCCAGGCCGGGGTCTGGCCCGTCCCCGCTGCGATCTGGGGCCTACTTCCCAGGGCTGCGGCGAGCCCCGGAGGCCGGGGTGGATCTTGGGACCACGCTCCCCGGGCCCGGTATTGCCCGGGCGGTGCAGACGCCAGGGAGGCAGCCGGGCGCCCAGGCCGCGCCGCGCCGAGCGGCAGCCCTAGCAGCCGCCTCCCCGCGGCGGCGCGGCCAGGCCACAGCCTGGCCTCTCCGTGCGCCCGCACTGTCGGGGTGTTGAGGCCAGGCCCCGACATGGGGACCTAGAGGAGGGGAACCCGCCTCGGGAGGTGGTGGGATCGTTGATGGTTTGCTCCTTCGAAGCCGCAAAACGCCCCGGGAATGTTTGCGTATCAAATTAACGCGGAGATGAAGCCTTTTCATCTCTGATGAGAATGATTTGCGTTTTGTGTCATCTTTTTCTCTAGGGACGCTCAAACCAGACAACTGCAAGATGCTGTCACGAATGTGGAGAAGCATTTCGGAGAGCTGTGCCAAATCTTTGCTGCTTATGTGCGGAAAACTGCCAGACTGCGAGACAAAGCAGACCTACTGGTGAATGAAATCAACGTGTATGCCTCCACAGAGACCCCAAATTTAAAGCAGGGCCTGAAAAACTTTGCCGAGGAGTTTGCCAAACTTCAGGATTACCGACAAGCAGAGGTATGGAGTGAGGTCACAGCGTCATTGTTATGAATGAGCCCCGAAGTAGTGGATGAAGGAACCGTGAAGACTTCCACTTGTAATCCACCTAACTGCAGTGGCGACCACACACTTGATGATAAACGTACATTTCATGTAACATTGTGTGAGTCTGTTAAAGGGAAGCTTCCTGTGATTTGTGATTTTACCGTTTTCAAACTAAACTTTAGGGTGTTCTGAAGTCCTGAATTTCCCCACTTCATTTGGCCAAGGGGTGGCTCTTTACAGGGGGTAGTAAACATAGTACCCATGGGAAAGAAAAGGAGCATGACTTGTGTCTTGTGTGCACGTAAGTATATTTTAAAGTATGTCTGGAGATGGAAGATGTTGAGAGTGGTAATACGAGTGAATAAGTAATAATTGGACAAGAGATCTTTGCTGCTTCAGTGCTCTGTAAAGTGGACCGGTATTTCATTGATAAAAAAAAAAAAAAAAAAAGCAGCAGTGATTTGCTGATTTATATCATAGATATAAACTAGTAGTGAGACTTTGTGGAGTGGCTTTGGTTTTTTTGCTTTTGCTTTGGAAAGGAGGGAAGAAGATGGTGTTGTAATTGTTTTCTTCATGAAAGTCCATTTTTACCTTTAAAACCTCATAAGCACTTTCACTTATATTTATCTTAGGTTTCAAGATACAGGTTTACTGTCAGAAAATTGCCAAGTTAGGAGCCACATTGCTTCTCTTGGACTCTTCTCATCAGTGCTTTTGGTACTTTTTAAAAGCCTAATCCAGTAATTTCAATTATCAAAAAAACTCACAAAAACAAAGATAACGATCTTTGAACCTACATTTGCGATCCAAACGGAAATTTGAGTAGTAGCTAGATTTGGGGGTACTTTTTGGGAAAAGTTGAGTTCTTGTCATAGGATAGTCTTCTATAATAAACACCCAATTCTCAGTTAAACATAACTGGGGACTTAGTGTTCAAAAATTATTTATTTACACTCACTGATAACCCTGAATTCCCATGTTAAGACAGTAATTTCAGTGCCCCTTTCTAGAAAACCTCTATGCTATTTATCAAATAGCAAAGTGAATTGGTTTACATTTGTTCTCCTTTTTTATTTCCCCTGCTTCCCAAATGGTGGAGGTGCTAATGAACCATGAACAAAAGGTAGGCCACAAAAAGGAGAACAGAAACAAGACTTAAGATAATCCTTGCACTGCATAATCAGTGTATGGATTATTCAAAATGGTATAGACTAAACTATTCAGAGTATTCATGGTTTTTATTTTAGGATTCCTAATATTTACTCAATGAGAACTTGGTTTGTTTCATTTTCCTAAAATTTTTTAAAGTGAAGCATTCATATACATTTTGTTTGTAGAAAAACCAATATGAAATGTAAAGTACTGACTATATAAACATACATCATCAAAAAAAAGCCTTCTTCCTGGGGCGCCTGGGTGGCTCAGTCAGTTTCAAGAGTTCTGACTCTTGATTTCGGCTCAGGTCATGATTTCACAGTTCGTGAGATTGAGCCCTGCATTGGACTCTGCGCTGACAGCACAGAGCATGCTTGGGATTGATTCTGTCTCCCTCTTTCTCTGTCCCTCCCCTCCTTATGTGCTCTCTCTCTCTCTCTCAAAATAAATAAATAAACATTTTTTAAAAAGGCTTCTTCCTTCTCCAAAAATAATGTTCATTTTGAACAATAATGTCATCTTGTATTACTTGTCCTGATAAAGAAAATGTTATTGTCCAAGAGTTATTTTTCTTACACTATACATATATATTTGCCTTTAAAGTTTTGGATTGTTTTTAATTTTATTTTGAGAGAGAGAGAAGGTGTGTGTGCATGTACAAGCACCTGGGGGGGGAGGGCAGAGAGAGAGAGGGAAAGATAGAATCCCAAGCAGGCTCCTCCCTGTCAGCGCAGAGCCTGACTTGGGGCTCAGTCTCATGAACCATCTCATGAACCATGAGATCATGACCTGAGCAGGGATCAAGAGTTGGATGTTTAACCAACTAAGCCACCCAGGCACCCCTATATATGTCTTTATAAAACCTTTTTCAGTGCCTTTCACTAGCACTATTAATTAAAGAAAGTAATTACTCAAAATGAGATAAAAACTGTAATGTTTAAGAAAAACAGTTCAATTTTTTTTTTTTAATTTTAGGGAGATTGCAAGCAAGGGAGGCGGCAGAGGGGGAGAGAGAGAGAGAGAGAGAGCGAGAGCGAATCCTAAGTAGGCTTCAGATGCTCAGCAATGAGCCTAACATAGGCTAGATCCCACGATCCTGGGATCATGACCTGAGATGAAATCAAGAGTCAGCCGCTCCAAAAAAAAAAAGTCAGCTGCTCAACTGACTGAGCCACCCAGGCGCCCCAAGAAAAACAGTTTAATTCTGAATAAAAAATCAACCATGCAGTTTGACAGTTCAGCAACACTGAGACCATTTATCTTGTTCTTCAAGCTTTAGTAGTTTACAAAAGGCTTCCCAGAAAAGAATTGCAGCTAATGCAGTGGTCTGTAAGCTTTTTCTGCTTTTGAGGATTTGTGTCATTTAAAATTTTTCCAATATGCTGTAGCTTTCAGCTTCAATTTTCTTATCTGGAAAGTTGGACTATTACTTTGGAGATAATATATTTTCTTATCTGGAAAGTTGGACTATTACTTTTGGAGATAATATATGTAGAATATCCAACACTGTGCTAAACACACTGATAATGGTAGCAGTACTAAAATTTGAGAGGTCTTGAGACTTACCCAAAAGCAACTGTGAGGTAGAAAAGTAATAGATGATTGTGTGGCGGAGATAAGCTTCTTAGAAACCTGAGACACCTTCTTGCCATATTGTATACGAGGTACTTTTCTGCTTTTATTGTTCCTCTGCAACTTAATAGTTTTTATTGTATTTGAGTTTCGATTCTGAGTTTTATCAATTTCTGGTGATGCTTTTTTATAAAGATAAACTGTGACATCTTAAAACATTACTCTGTGTAGTAATTATGTTTAGGTTAAATAGCACAGGTTTTATTTCCGAATTTAAATTTTGATATGTCTGTGTTTCTTTTCAGTTATATTTTATAATAATTTTCAATAGGTTGAAAGACTTGAAGCCAAAGTAGTTGAACCTTTGAAAGCTTATGGAACCATTGTAAAAATGAAACGAGTAAGTAAATTCATTTTTTCCTACTATTTATTAGGTATTGTGGCAATGAGGATGAGATTTCCAATAATTGTCCTCTTAATAAAAAGTATAACATAATAGTTACACAGTTCTTTTCACACATTTTATGAAGCATCATTTCTTAGAACTTTGAGAATAGTGAGATATTTTTAGTGAGTTTACTAAGTAAACTATAGCAACATAAAACATTATTATAGAAAGTTTAAAATATTTAATATTTGTAGTCATGAAGAATATATGGACAGAACTTATTTTACTAAATGAATATAAGTTTATATTAAGTTTATATTTTTTCATTTTAAAGTAGGCAATAACAGGTAGACTAAAAGTGACTAAGACAAAGCTCTATTTTTTTATTGAGACATATTAGTTTCAGTGATTTAGTATCTGTGTACATTGTGAAATGATCACAAAAGTCTAGTTAACATCCATCATCATACATAGTTAGAAATCTTTTTTTCTTGCGATGAGGCTTTTTAAGATGTACTCTTAAGCAACTTTAAAATACGCAATACAGGATTAATAACTATAGTCTCCATACCGCATGTTACATCCCAAGTTCTGTTTTTTAAATCAACTTTGAGGTATAATTTACAGGCAGTAAAATTCTGTTTTAAGTGTTCATTGAGTTTTGACAAATGTGTATACACATGTAACTACTACCACCGTCAAAATTCTCTCTCTATATAACATTATATATAATGGTTATAGGTTCGTATTAAAATTATCTTGCCTGTATCATTATTTTTAGAGGATATTAAAGAAATGCACACATACATAGGCACACTCACACACACTGATTCTGCAGTAGTAATAATTCCTGTGGTAATGATACATGGACCAAACAAGGAGTGTTTTCCCATTCTTAAAACAGAGTGTGTATGGGGCGCCTGGGTGGCGCAGTCGGTTAAGCGTCCGACTTCACCCAGGTCACGATCTCGCGGTCCGTGAGTTCGAGCCCCGCGTCAGGCTCTGGGCTGATGGCTCGGAGCCTGGAGCCTGTTTCCAATTCTGTGTCTCCCTCTCTCTCTGCCCCTCCCCCGTTCATGCTCTGTCTCTCTCTGTCCCAAAAAAATAAATAAAAAAAAAAAAGCATTGAAAAAAAAAACAGAGTGTGTATATATTACTTCTTAAATCAGAGATTTGTATTAATCATAAATGCCTCTTTTCAGGATGACCTCAAGGCAACATTAACAGCAAGGAATCGAGAAGCTAAACAGTTAACTCAGTTAGAAAGAACACGACAGCGAAACCCATCTGATCGACATGTTATTGTATCCTTTGACTTTTGATCTTTAAAAAAATGTTTTGTAAGGTATGCCGTACAAAAGTAAATATATATGGAAATTATGCATTTCTACTCTTAAATGTGCAGAAAATTTGAATATAAAGGTTGAAAAGAAGCCTATGCATTTACAAGTTCTCATTATAGAAATCAACTGCCCTGCTTTTGAAAAGGAAGGAAAAGTCATTTTTCCCCAGTATAATCCCCTTCACCTTTAAAAACAACAACAGTGTGAAACCACAATTATGACTACCAGCCAAAGACCCTCAGGAGGTTCTAGAATACAATTGAGGTCCTTAGCTGGACACAAAAGGATCTAGATAGGACTATCAACTGTGACAAGGATCTTCTGTTAAGACTGACTGTTACTTAAGGTAGAATGTACCTTGTTCATGACTAAATAAAAGGATAGAAAATAGTGCCTGGCTAATTGCCAACCATTGGAATAGGTGCAATTGTATAGAAAGTACTAATTTATCCCCCTGCCTCTTTTTCCCATTCCTTGTGTCTCCTTCCTGCTTCCTGAAGGTTTTTACTGCCCTAGCTCAGCCAATTAGGAGTGCCCCTATTGGGGGCATTTGAGGTTCCATAACACCTCCATCCCTGAGGGGAACCCCTGGAGCAATAATTTGGGGCTACACCAGTTGCGCGGTCCTCCTTCTCTGGACCAAAGGTACATAAGCCCAACCTTGTAATAAACAAAAATGGGCAGCCATAGGGCTGGGACAGAAACATCTAGTTGAGGATTAAGATTTACCAACTAGATTATAGAGTCTGGATTTTAAGCAAGTCAGAAAAACCAGAGAATGGTGGAAAATTTATGACTGCCAACTAGGGACTAAGGCAGAGAGACCAGGTTATCCAGATTTTAAGAAGCGAGAGATCAAAATTTTGTTGTTTTGTTTTGTTTGGAGGAGAATACATAAAGGCAGAAAAATGTCACATCTGGAATCCCAAGTGGTTGGTAGGATTGAATCATGGGTATTAGTGTGGAGATTCAACACAGAAATGAACATTTCTAAGACAAAGATGTTTCTGACTTAGATGGTCTGTTGTAAACACTGCTGTGGAGGAGGCAGTCATACTGTAGATGAAACTGGTCGCTAGGTTCACATTGGGGGAAATAAATGCAACAATGGGATAGATTACTGCTATAGGTGAATTGATATGCTCACTGGAAAAGTGAGTGGATTTTGACAACCTAAGACTAGAAAATAAAGGACAATCTATATACAAATGTATTCAATATAAATATAAAAATATTCAATCTTAGCATAATAGAATATTTACCAGGATGGACCCTTAAAATTCATCTGATAATTCAAAAGCAGCAAGCATGTTAAAGTTCAATATGTAAAAAACACGGAGTGGCTCTGATATAAGAGGATGGGATAAAGAAGAATCTCAGGGCTCTGTCTGCTTGCTCATCCTGCAAGGCCCTGGGTGGCTTTGGAAAAAGTTTCCTATGACACAGTTTGAAAAACGCCAGTCTGGCTCACCATTTTATAAGCCATTTTGCACTAATGGCTAGTTTCATTAAATATACTGATACCTCTAACTCACAGAGTTGTGTCATAGTATTTTATTTTTTTATTTTTGTAATGTTTATCTTTGAGAGAGCATGAGCAGGGGGAGGAACAGAGAGAAAGGGGACAGAAGACCTGAAGTCTGCTCTGTGCTGACAGCAGTGAGGCCGACGGGGGCTTGAACTCACAGGCTGTGAAATCATGACCTGAACTGAAGTCGGATGCTCAACTGACTGAGACACCCAGGCGCCCTCATAGTGTTTTAATAAAAAGCATTTCCTACTCAAATTGATACATTATAGGATTTTGAAGAATTTTCCGAAAAAACAAAACAAAAACCAGAAATAGAAACCTATGTCCTTTTTGTTAAAAATAGCTGTGTTAACTTTGTGTGAGTTGCTGTGCCTGAGTGAAAAGATCTGAGACTTTCAGAAATGAATATTAGTTGGTGGAGGGTGGGGGAAGATTAAAACACAGGTGTCCCAGCTGTAGCCTCTGCTTCCCCACTCTTTTCCTGGTTTAGCCAATTCCACCTACCTGTCCAAATCAAAAAAAATTTTTTTAATTTGAGACTATCAGTAACTGGAGAGGGCAAAGACATAATCAGAAGGAAGTAGTCACAAGAATTGCGTGAGTCGCATGTAATACTATTAAGAAATTAGTTTTCTTGAATATTCTCATCAGAAGGTTAACATGCATCAAATAACTGTTAGAAATTTTTTCATACTAATCTACAAAGGAACTCTATTTTACTTTTGAATTTCCTGTGATACAGTTATATTTTTAAAAATTGCAAGCCCAGGGCACCTGGGTGGCTCGGTTGGTTAAGCCTCGGGCTCTTGATTTCAGCTGAGGGTCATGATCTTGCAGTTTGTGAGATTGAGCCCTGCATTGGGCTCACTGCTGTGAGCACAGAGCCTGCTTGGGATTCTCTCTCTGCCTCTCCTGCACATGTGTCTGCACTCTCTTTCAAAATAAATAAGTAAACTTAAAAAAAAAAGTTAGAAGTTTGTATGCTTTTAAAAAACTTTACTCCCTTATGGCAAATGTACACATACGTATAATGACTATATTTTTAAATTCTTAGCATCTTAAAATCATGTACTTGAATTATTCTAAATTCTTCTTTTTTTGTTTACTTATTTTTGAGAGAGAGAGAGACACTGCAAGTGGGGGAGGGGCAGAGAGAGAGGAGAGAGAGAGAGAATCCCAAGCAGACTCTGCACTGTCAATGCAGAGCCTGGTGCAGGGCTTGAAGCCACAAACCTGTGAGGCCATGACCTGAGCTGAAATCAAGAGTCAGACACTTAACCGACTGAGCCACCCAGGTGCCCCATGAGTTATTCTAAATGTAAGAGTACATAATCAATATAAAATTATAATTAATGTATAATCTGATTGCAAGTTTATATAACTCAATGAGCATATGATTCTAATTTACTAAAAAAAATTGTTCTCTTTGAAATGTATTTTTTCCTTTATGAAAAATTTCAGTCACAGGTGGGTAATAAAGTGGTGTGTCGAGATGGATCCCTATAGTAAACTCTTTTACTTACTTCAATTTGTACATTTTCTTGAAAAAGCAAGGGCTAAATGTCAAAATAGTACGTGTCACTAAACTTTGATGACAAATGCACATTTTTCCATGGATTATTAAATGATGATATTTGATACTTTTGAGTAAATATACTACTAGTACAGGAAACAAAACTGTATTAGAATTTAATCAAAAATTAAGCTATGTTTTTTAAAACCTCTACTGCTTAGTAATAAAATCTTTTAAATATTTTTGGGCAACTACAATTCTAAAGTAAGAAATGCTTTTTTAAGTGAAATACATATATTGCTAGTACTGTAGCCACTAGCAATATATGGCTGTTGAGCTCTTGAAATGCAATTAAACCAAATGAGGAAGTAGTTTTTTAATCATTAAATCTTACAGTAGCCACATGTGGCTACTGGCCACCATATTGATTATACACTACAGATCCAGATTGTATGAGTACTTGTCATTACAGTATATGAAGTAAAGCGTTAAAGTTGCCATCTAATTTATTACTTACTGGCATATATTTTTTGTAATAAGCATTAACTAAATGGTAACAGTGTAATATGATTAGCTTATAAGAAGAATGTATAAATACACCCCATGCTGAAATAAAGATCTGTAGTGTACATTCTTCTATATCTGATTAGGATATTACAGGATTAGAAACATTTAATGCATTTGGAGAATTAGAAAATTTAAAATACTTAAGTCACAAGTCCATCCTTTTTTGGAAAATAAAGGGCTAAAGGGGAAAGAATGAGAAAAGAACAGAATGATAAATGGCACAGATGATAAAACAGATGAAAGGAGTAGAAAATATAGAAAATTGTTTTACAGTAAACAGCCCAAGGGTGATATAGGGAAAAAAATGATTTTGTAGGAAGAAAGGGGAAGGAGTTAACGTTTTCTTTTGTTTGAGGTCAGGAATCATGTCATTTAATAGATTTAAAGTTCTTTATTCTGCACATGCTTATTATATAGATCATTTTATTTTATGTGGTAAAATATATTCTTGAACAGTTTACAGTATTACGCCAAAAAGCCAATAGGGCAATTGTAACATTTAGAAATAGACTCAGTTGAATGGATTCTAACTTGAACTGTTTTATATCTTTGGTTGGGGAATACTTTTTGTAGGCAGAAACTGAATTGCAGAGAGCTACAATGGATGCTACCCGAACAACTCGTCATCTGGAGGAAACCATTGACAATTTCGAAAAGCAGAAAATAAAGGATATAAAGGTAATAAAGTAACTGTTAAAGTCTGCAACATGTTTTCTAATGTTATTTTTTGTTTATTTAAATGTATGAAAAATTTTAATGCTGATTTTTTTAGCCCATAGTCTATATGGAAAAGGTACTATAAATAAAAATATATCAGATGATATTTTCCTATTTCCTCAGATATTCAACTTATTCCATTTCTATTTAATCAAAGGAAACTAACATTTCTTACGTTTTTGTGCATCCAGTGCTGTTACAGGCACTTTATATGAATTCTCTTTATAGCAACTTCATAAGAATGAGGTGGTGTTATCCATACATTATATAAAATTTAAGCAAAGATAGAAAGTAATTTACCCAAAGTATCATAGCCAAAAATCTGAAACTATAAACCAATTATGTATTTTAAAAATCTGTGCTTTCCATTATAATACACTCATTAAATGCTCTCTAGTAACTAGATATTATCACATAAAAAAATAGCAAGAGTAGCCAACCACATAAATTTGCATCCACCATGATACAGTGTCATAAGAACTGCCTTATCTTATTGCAACATACCAGTAGATATGACATCTTTCAGATCATAGACTTCAGAAGTCTTCAGTGACTTTTTCATATGCATTTGGAAAGATTTGGAGGATTGCTTATGACCATATTATGTCCTTTAAAACAAGTAATCTAGGATGTGTTTTGGCTTGCTGCAAATTTTCTGAGAAAAAGGCTTTAAAGAAAAATACTTTTGTCATTTTACAACTACTAACAAAGAAAACATCTTGCTTTCAAAAGTTACATTTTTATCAGTAAAATTATCTGCCATTTAATTATATCATTCCACTTTACAGTCCACGAAACAACATTCATTTGTACCTTTTTCTCCCCGTTACAGTTTTAAAGGATTCAGAACTTTGATTTTTTCTGATAACCATGCTCAAAAGTCTCTGGTTTGGTCCTGAAGACCAAAACCCTTTTTTAAAGCCTCTCAATTCACTTTGCACTCTGCTTTGTAATGGTAGATTACTGCTCATAAAGACCATCTCATTTAATAGAGGAGACAAACTCCATTTACTGAGGTGGGAGAGTGTGGGCAGGATATAACATTTTACAGTCACTGACATCATCTCATAAATTGAGGGAGAAAGGAAAGAAGATTATTAAAATAAATAGCTTTAACCTGAACAATGAGAATGAAGACTGGGGAGGTATGCTTGATTCCATTGCCACTTAAGGGCTTCTTCAGTGATGGCAGACTGATTCCTCTCTCCTGCTGATCCTCATGCCTGCAAAATTTCCTTGTACACATGGCAATCTGTGTCTCTGATCTTTGGGCTCACTTCAGGGGCAGACTACCTCTACATGTGTTTTTAATTCCCTGAGTGACCACCAGTTACAGAACAGGCAGAGACAGTGAATGCAGAATTCCCAACTGCAATTCCAAGTACCTGGGATTTTCTGAAGCATTATGACATAGAAAGAGACTGCACAGTGGAGGGTGCACAGAGAAGGGCTTCCAAGCTTTCTCTTTACCTACTGTATCATGCCCTTGGAAGGCTCTTGGTGGTCACAAAAGTGTTAGACAGGAAGAAACCTACTTTTTAGAAAATTGAGATATAATTCATACACCACACAATTTACCCACTTAAAATGTACAACTCAGTAGTTTTTAATGTGTTGTGATATATGTAATCATCACCACTCAATTTTAGAACATTGTTATCACCTCAAAGTAAGACCTAGTACTTCACTGCTCCTCCCACCCCACCCCACCCCACCCCAGCCCTAAGCAACCATCACTTACTTATCTCACGTCTCTATGGATTTGGCTACTCTGGACAGTTCATGTGACTGGAATCATGACATGGTTTTTATAACTGGCTTCTTTCACTTGGCGTAATGTTTTCATTATTAACTATACTTATATACATATATGTATATTAGCTGTATACATGCTATCATGTCATAACATGTATCCTATGAGTATAATCCATTCCTTTTTATGGCCAAATATTCTATTATATGAGTATTGCCACATTTTGTTTATCGGTTCATCCATTAACGGACACTTGGGTGGTTTCTACCTTTTGGCTATTGTGATTAACGATACATTCATATACAAGTTTTTGTATGGACATAAATTGTCATTTTTATTAGGTATACATCTAATTGAATTGCTGCATCATATGGTATAACTTTATCTGTAATCATCTGAGAAACTTCCAGACTGTTTTCCAAAGGGGCTTCAAGATTAGGTTCAAATTTTTTTGCATCCTCACCAATACTTGCTGTTCATCAAACTTTTTCATCACAACCATCCGAGTGGGTGTGAAATGGTAGGTCATTGTGGTTTTGAGTTGCATTTCCCTGCTAATGCTTATTGGCCATTGGTATGTCTTCCTTGAAGAAATGTCTATTCAGACCCTTTGCCCATATTTTCATTGGGTTGTCTTTTTATTATCGAGTGGTAAAAGTTCTTTATCTGTTCTGGATACAAGTCCCTTTTCAGATATATGGTTTGCAATTATTTTCTCTCATCCTTAGGGTTCTTTTCACTATCTTCATGGTGTTCCTTGAAGCAGAAAAGTTTTTATGCTTGAAGTCAATATATTTGTTTCTTTTGTTGCTTGTGTTTTTAGTGTCATATCTAACAATCCATTGCCAAATCTGAGATCATGAAGATTTATCCCTGTTTTCTTCTAACAGTTGTATAGTTTTCATAGTTCTTTTAAGTCTTTGATCCATTTGAATTAATTTTGATGTATGGTGTGAGCTGAAGGTTAAACTTCCATCTTTTTGCATGTGACTGTCCAGTTGCCCAAGCACCATTTGTTGAAGAAGCTATTCTTTTCCATTGAATAGCCTTAGAACCCTTGGTAAAAATCAGTTGACATGGTTTTTGTTTCCGAACTTTGCCTTTCATTGATCTATAGGTCTGTCCTATGCCAGTACCACACTACATTGATTAGCATTGCTTTATAATGAATTTTAAAATCAGGGTGTATAAGTTCTTCTACTTTCTTCTTTTCAAAGATTGTTTTGGCTATTCTAGATCTGTTGTAATTCTGTATGAATTTTAGAATCAGCTTCTCAGTTTCTATAAAGAAGTCAGGTGGGATTCTGGTAGGAATTGCATCAACTCTGTAAATCAATTTGGGGAGTATTGCCATCTTACAATTAATTTTTTCAGGCCATAAACATAGGGATATTTTTCCATTTATTTAAGTATTCCTTAATTTATTTTAACCATTTTATAGTGTTCAGAGGATACATTTTTGTGTTTCTTTTCTCAAACTTTTTCCTAAGTATTTTATAATCCTTCATGCTATTGTAAATGGAATTGTTTACTTAATTTCATTTTTGGATTATTCATTGCAAATGCACACAAATATAATCAGTTTTTGCAGACTGATCCTGTATTCTGCAACCTTACAGAATTCATTTATTAGTGCTGATAGTTTAGTAGATTACTTAAGATTTTCTACATACAAGATATATATCATCTGTGACAACCTACACTTTAAATACAGACCCCCCCCCCACGATCTACCAAACTTCCAGAAATGAGTTCCAGAGGTCAAAATTAAATTCTGTTAGGGTTCTGAATCTCCATTTTATACATCTTTCCTCATCACTATCAAATTGTTTCTTTTCCAAGTCAGGCCTCATTTGAGATCTTTTATGATAAAGAGGGATGCACAAATCCCAGAAGTTTCAAACACAAGTCAAAAAAAGTGACACTACTGCCCCCCTATGTTGATTTTAGCATGTCTTACATTTCTGTTTATGATAGAAATTCTTGGAAAAGTAAAAATCGTTGCTGCCACTCATAATTTTGGGAGAAACAAACCTAGAACATTCTTATTCTTACCTTTTATCAGGCTACTGGTTCAGATGGGGGCAGAACTTCTGGCTCCTCTAACCTCTCTGGGGGCAGAAATGAGTGAGCACTGCTGATTACTGTACAACTGTGTGGGAGGTAGGTTTAACTGACAAGTCCATCTGAATTTTGGTAAAAGCAAAAGTAGCACAATTAATTAATCAGCAAGGTAGCACAATTTTTAGATAAAGACCTCACAGGAACCTTGCAAAAAATCGGCTTGAGAAAAGTTGTTATGGAACTTAAGAGTACAGAATGTGGATGAAAAATCACAATCCCATTTGTTTCCCATATAATAGGAAAAATCATCAGTTACATGGTGAATGTCAAGGGAATTTCAGGCCTACAGAAAGGATCTTAAACAGGGGGTCACTCCTGGAACAGAGAGGAACAGGAATTCAGTATGTGGCAAAGTAGCTGACATGAACAAGAAACATCTTCTAAATTTAATTTTAATAGCTTTATTTTTCTTATAACTAAATATAAAACAACCATAAATTTTCTGCATGAAACTATTAAGAAAGTATAATAATCCTACTACTGAGAAATAATAAATTAGCATTTTGGTTTATGTCATTACAACTTTTTTCTATGTACATATACACAAGAGATAGGATAATAAATATTTCTTAGGCGTTGACTATGTCACATATTGTATGCATTTTATGTGGATACACTCACTTACTCCTCACAACATCTTTATGAGGGAGGTAATATCATTACCCCTATACAGTTATATTTAAGTGGACCACACTATATGTAGCATCTCTTTTTAAAATTTAATATATCACAGACATTTGCTAAGAAACAGATGTGTATCATCCTTTTGGTATCTTCACAGTTTTTGCTATGGATATATATTACTTTATCTAACCAGTCCTTATTGGTGATATCAACATTATTTTTGCAGGTATAGATCTCATTGCATCATTAAACATTCGGCTTTTTGCTGATCCAGTTGTTCTTTTGGGATAAATTAACAGAGTGGTATTTCTGATTCAAAGAGCATACACCCTTTAAATTTTGATACCTTCTGTCCACAAAGCTTTAAACTCCTGCCCACAAAGTTTTAACTGGTTTACATTTCTATAAAACCTGCATGAGCAACCCAGTATACCAATGATGAGTAGTAGTCTTTTTAATAATTAGTCTGATAGGTGAAAAAAATCGGTGTAAACTTAATTTGCACTTACTACTATTAAGACAATATTTTTTCATATATTTAATAATACATTTATTTCTTCTTTAGTAAATTACCCACACTTGTCCTTAGCCTGTATTTTTATTGAGTGTTGGCAGTTTGCTTATTAATTTGTAAAAAATCCTTATATTGAGAGAATTAACCTTTTATATTGAAGAGAAATGTCGCAAATGCATTTTCCCATTTTGTTGTTTATGGTGTGTTTGTGCCATAAAGTTTTATGTTTGTTGCCAGATCTGTTGGTCTCTTTTTTGGTTTCATACTTGGTGTCATGTTTGAAAGGTTGTTTTCATCCTCAAGATTGTAAATACTTGCTTATATTTTCTTGTAGTATTTGTAAGTTTTAAAAATATTTTAAATATTTAAACATTTTATCTGGCAGTTGTGTTTTGCATATGGTATGAGGTAGATATCTAGCTTTATTCTTTTCAAGTAGATAAAAGTTCTCCTGGCATCACTTATTGAATAGCCTCTACTCTGGAGTCATTATTTCCCCTTTATTTGCCAAAATGTTATTGGTCAGACCTTTCATGACTTTTTTGTTAAAAGTGTTGCTTGCTAATTAAACCAGGTAGAGGCTTTAATATTAACATAAGGAACATTTTCTAACTTAGCAAGTTTACTTCTTGAGTGATAAAAATAGCTAACGTGTGTTGAGCACTTACTCTAAGTCAGTCACCATACTATACCTTTTCTTGGATTCTCTCATTTAATCCTTCACCCCCAAACTTATGAGTTTGATACTGTTCTTATCCCCCATTGTACAGATGAGAAAAATTAAGGAAAAGTACAGATAAACTGCTTATATTATATAACTGTTATGTTCGGTCATGATTGGAACCCACATTTATCTTAATCCAGAGCCCATAATCTTAACTCCTATATACTATCCTGCTTTACAGAATACTTGTCAATAGAGAATTTCAGATTAGCTCCCCCATCTCCTACCAGTAAAAATTAAGTACATGCCCAAATTGCCCTCTAGTCATACAAAATAAAATTGAAAAGGGGAAAAAAAAATAACTCATTAATGCGTCTGTCCCTGATGATACTCACCCACTGCAGATAAGATTACATGAGATCACTGAAAGTTAGGCTAAATTTATTTGGGGAAAATTACTTCTAAGTATGATTGGGTCCTAAAAAGTTCCACCACCCTTCTGGTGATTCACTGAAACTATTTAATTTCAAAAACATGCTTTTTATGTTCTTCTTATACTAGGTGTCACCTAACTTTTCTGTTCCTTGCTATTATTCTCCTTCCTTCTGCCTATCTTCAGATGTTTTGTGAAATTCTAACTAGAAAAAAAAAGTATAATTAATTGGCAGTATTCCCTCCTCGCTATACTCAGGGATATAACTCTCTATGATAATCTTTAGGCTTCATAACTCTTAGGTCAAAAATTCCAAGTCTGGGATACTAGATTACCAGTACTTCTGATTTCCCATTATGGTTTTTGACAGAAAAATAAACAGTATAAAATATCAGTAGGGCCAGTCTCGTCTTATTTAGGTGTTACAATATAGGTTTTGTCAAGAAATAAAAGTTCATGGGGCGCCTGGGTGGCGCAGTCGGTTAAGCGTCCGACTTCAGCCAGGTCACGATCTCGCGGTCCGGGAGTTCGAGCCCCGCGTCGGGCTCTGGGCTGATGGCTCAGAGCCTGGAGCCTGTTTCCGATTCTGTGTCTCCCTCTCTCTCTGCCCCTCCCCCGTTCATGCTCTGTCTTTCTCTGTCCCAAAAATAAATAAACGTCAAAAAAAAAAAAGAAAAAAGAAATAAAAGTTCAAACCATAAAGGATTAAACCAATGTATCACAAAACCTGAGAGTGATTCCCTCCCCCCCCACCTTCCACATAGTAAATAATAGCCATTTATAGATTAAAGAGAATTTGTAAAGTACTTATCATTAATTGAAACTAAATTGAGACTGGAAAGTGGTAACAGACTCAAAGTTGATCAGTGTTTTTTAAAATGAGAATGCAGTAGATTCTCTTATCAGAGGACATGAATAAACAAAAATAATGTAGCTTTCTTCAGTGACAGACGTATCTACATATTTTTCAGGGCTCACTTATGAGCTAAGGGTAATGTAAATCCTATAAAATGCTAGTATTAAAAAATTGTTAGTTCAGAGATGACACATTCAGAGATTCTGACCATCAGAAATTTAATAACTATATTCAAATACTTGAAAAATGTTTTAAATTATTTTGAAATGTTTGCATATTCCACAAAGTTACCACAGTGGAATAGATTTGAATTAAGCCTAATCTACTGATTTAGGTGTAATAAGGTTGTAAGTATTTGGATTTCACTAGTTATTTAATAGTGTGACAGTCTATTATAAAGATTTAGAATGTCCACTTGTAGAAATATTTAAAAATAGGAGTAATACCTAACTCACTTGACTGATTAAGCTTAATGCCCTTATTTGAGGCTACTTTATTTCTCAAGTACTTTTATAGCATAAAGCAAATACCTTATCTTCTCTCTCCACATAATAGATCCACGTAAGTAAACAGATGATTTATAAATACCCAAAAAAGAAAAACTAAAAAAGAGAGTGCACTGTGTAACATTGTAAAATGTTGATTCTCTACTGTACTTAGCTGAAACATTAAACCTAAATAAATGAAAACAAATTTCTGTAACAGCCTTGAATAAAAAAAGTCAAGCTATGTCTATATTTTTTACATAGTTCTTTATTTAGTAAATGTAGAAAATCTCTAAATTTAAGATTCAGAAGGAAAGTTGTAAACCTCTGCTTGATTATTCCCATTGCCTAAAATGAGCTGCAGACCAAGAACCAAGTAGGAATCTTAAGTGTTTTGGCATATCATTGACTTCTGGTTCTGCTGTTTTCCCTCCTGGAGTTTTCACACTCCTAAGGGCACTTGACTCCTTTCTAGCTAGACTGCTATCTTAGGAAGACGGACAACTAAGTGAATAAGTGCCAGTCTTAATCAAAAGCGACTTCATTCTTGGGTATCTAGAGATTCTTGGTCATAATACTGCTTATTAGTCAGTTGCCATTCCAGTATACCAGAACCCTCTGTGACCTATATGAAGTGACAGTAAGGGTCACTGTTAGTCATACTTGTGTCTTGTCCCAGAGCCCAGTCTTTTTAGGCCAGAAGGGATACTTTCAACTACTGATCTGTTTCCATCGAGTAGTAATCAGAAGCCTATCAGTACTCCCTTAAATATTCTTAAGGAAGAAAGAATGGACATAAAGGAGAAAAAAAAAAAATCACAGGACACTAAGGGATACCTATAACACTGTCTTCCAAAGTGCAGGGCCACTCCTATTTGATGACTAACACAGGAGAGCAGCAACAAAGTGAAATGGGTATTTGACTCTTGTCTGTTGTAGCCCATCTCTTTTCTCTTGCTGCTTAAGGACAATGCTTTGGTACTTTCTACCTTATTCTTATTCTGTCCACTCCTCTCTATATTAATGCTCTGATTTTTTTATTTTGATAAGAGACAAAATAATTAACAAAAGGATAAGATCCTATTTTATTGAAAACTTTTCTGGTTTGTATCCTTTCCTTACCTACCGATTATCTCACTCCTGCTTAAATCAACATGCACATCTCCATTCATTCTCTTAGCTCATTATCTTCCTTGTTGTAAGCTGTCATCATGCTCCATAGAGTTTACATGCATAGTTTATTTGTGAAGGAAATGATGGATTCCAGCAAGAAGAGCACAGTACAATAAGCAAGAGCTATAACTTTTGAAGAATCAGACCCAAGTCACAACATTCTAGCTATGAGCAACAGGAGGCAAGTCACGTATTCGTAAACTGGAAAAGCTCTACACAAATGCATGGTGCTATTATCAGTAGTAGCAATATAATTACCAAGTAAGTCCTTTGTGGCTAGAGAATACAAGTAACACATAGAAATATGATGGGATAGAATTCCTGTCTAAAAAGACATACTATTGTTTCAACATCAGTTGGAGTTACTAAAATATCAGGTTTAGAACTGACCTGTTTTATCTAATATTTAGAGACATATGGTAACAGAGTACATATGGTATACATTTTAGTCAGATCTTTTTTTTTTATCACAAATATCAATTACAAGGTATACAAAGAACTGACTTATTAAAAAATAGGAGGAAATTAAATGGTGGGATAAGAAATATTTTATATAATTTCAACGTTGTGCTACAGTCTTTTCAACTATTTTTATTCCCATTATCTTTTATACTTGATGTGCCCTGTGGAAAAAGAGATACCTCTGTATTTCATAAAATGCAAAAACAATAATAAGGAATAAATTTACTAAATTCACAAATTCATATGATTGTTTAAATTCAAATCTTTGTGGTTTTTTTTTTTTTTTAGACTATATTTTCAGAATTTATCACTATTGAAATGTTATTTCATGGCAAAGCTTTAGAGGTCTATACTGCTGCCTACCAAAACATACAAAAGATTGATGAAGAAGAAGATTTGGAGGTAGGACTATATCTATCTAAGTTAAGTTCTTCTCTTAAGATGGAAATATTTAAAAGAAAGCATTAATCTGTATGGGTAAAAATATCTTAAGTTTGAATACTACAATGGCTCGTGTTACTGTGTGCAGTCCCAAATAGCTCAACTTTTATGTTTTTCTCATTATGTATTTTTAACTTAACAAATTGACCATGGTAAAGTTCCAAGAATTAATTTATTAACAGCTAGTTAATAAGGCCATTACGTGAAATACTGTATCATTTTGACTGGTGATATAAGTCACTTAAGTGTGCTAACCATCACATTGATTAGTGCTAACATTTGATTGCTTATGCTGTGCAGAATACCCAAAGCTTCACATGCATTTTCTCATTCACTGCTCAGAATCCTATGAAGTAGGTGCTGTGGTTATTCGCATCTTATAACTACAGAAACAGGTTTAGAGGTTTTAAGTAACTTAACTTGACCACAGCCACTTAGCTAGTAAACAGCAGAATCAGGATTCTCACCAGTTTTGTGTGATTTAATCAGTATGCTATGAAATAAGTGTAGGTTTATAATAAGGCTTGCTTTGTACTGATAGTTAGATGCAAATGCAAGTAGCCAACTAATGTTAGAGCATCTAAATATCACAGCCTGGCTTCAACAAGCACATCTGAAGAGTAACTGTCCAACCCTCCTACCTTTTAAAGGGAGGAATAAAGGCACAAAAGTATTTTTGCTGAAATAGATAAAATATTACACACAGACTTTGTCCATATTATCTCTATAGTAGAAGTGAAAAAGACCAGATAATCTCAAGATATAACCAGAATTCTCTATTAATGAGTGATAGAATTTGGGAGTATCTGCCAGTTGACAATTTTGAAGATTCCCCCAGTTGTTTATTTATTAACTAACTATCCATAAAGAGTTCACCTGGGCCTTCTTTTCCCACTACTCCACTGGTTCCAGGAAATCTAATTCATAAAATCAGATAACAGTTTGACTAAAATGAAGAAGGATACATGTTTTAACATGTGTACATGTTTTCCAATGTCAAAATCTCATCTTAGTTTTATATCAGTTATGCACACATGATATTTCTATTTATTGTCTATCAATAGATGGCTTCCTAAGTTTCCCTTCCTTCCAAGTACTATAGCTAAGGTTTCTTAATTTTTACTCCTTTCATGTCCTATCTTTTAAAAAACAGATCAAGCTTTTATCTGTCATTTGTAAAATAATAAAATAGCAAATGTTTATATATAGCGATTACTTTGGACAGCTACTGATCTATGCATTTTAATTATATTTTAATCCTCCCATCAACTTTGACAAAAGTATTTATTGTCCTCCTTTCTATGGAAGAGGAAACTGAGGCAGAAGTAGATTAAGAAACTTCCCAAAGGGTCCCATAACTAATAATGCTGGAAGCCAAACCCAAAAGTCCTGACTACAGACACTGTTTTTATCCTCTCTATACTGTGATTAGTGTGGTTCTTGATGAGTGTGATAGGCACCATTCCCTACAAGAAAAACACTGCACTGAGTGGTAGGTTCAAAACTGATCCCTTACTTTTCCTAGAAGACTGGAGTCCTGTTTAGAAGTATCTTCATTCTCCTTTTTCTAATGCCTCTGACATGCCATTTGTTAACTCTTACTAAAGTTCCTTCAATCTCTTTGAACCCCAAGATTTTCTTTCTCATTCCAGAGGTCCTAGCTAGTTTATTCTGTCACACCACTTCCCTTACCAGTATTCTTAATCTAGCTAAATAGCTCGTGGGAGGAGAGATTCATAAAACACCCAGGATCTCAGAGCTGTGTGATAGATACGTTTTTGAGTATCAACGTTCCTACTTTCTAATGGGGTAATATTGAGCAAGTTTTTCATTCTTCAGCTTCCTTATCTCTCAAATGGAGATCTAGTATTTACCTCATAAAATGTTCATTCAACAACTGTTTATTGAGCACCTGTTATATACCAGGCATCACTCTGAAGATTTAGTATTATAAGTTAGAAAAGGTCTGAGTTGTCAAAGCAAAGATTTAAAAATCTACCATAGAGTTCAGACATTTAAAAAATATACAGGCATACCTCAGAGATATTATAGCATTCCAGACCTGTGCAACAAAAGGAACATCACAATAAAGCAAGTCAAATGAATTTTTAGGTTTGCCAGTGCACATAAAAGTTATGTTTACGCTATACTTGTAGTCTACTTCTTTAAGTCTTTTATTTTAATTCCAGCACAGTTAACATACAGTGTTATATACTATAGTCCATTAAGTGTGCAACAGCATTAGATCCAAAAAGCAAAAAGGTGTACATAAAGAAAATATATTATTGCTAAAAAAAATGCTAACCACCCGAGCTTCCAGTGAGTCATAATCACTGATCACAGGTCACCTTAAGACAGGTAATAATAATGAAAAAGTTTAAAATATTGTTAGTAATTACCAAAATGTGACACAGAGACACGAAGTGAGCAAATGCTGTTGGAAAAATGGCACTGACAGACTTGCTTGAAGCAGCATTGCCACAAAACCCTTAAGTTGTAAAAGAGTCTCTGTGAAGCACAATGAAGTGCAATAAAATGAAGTGTGCCTGTACTGTGTAACTGTTTAAGTTTTATAATGTGACCAGTCCTGTAAAGAAAAAATATAGTGTGCTGTGAGGATTCTAAATAGTCTGGCGAATCAAAGAATGATTTCTTAATTAGAAGTCTGAGGGACGCGTAGGATGCCTGGCAACACCTGTAGGGCAAAGGACACAGATACACAGAGGTCCTGAGGCGTAACGAACTATAGGCAGAAGCCGTTAGTGTTCTGCCACACAGCAATTGTGGAGAGAAGGAAGCAGACTAGGGAGAGTTGTGGGACCAGGGAAAGTAAAATTCTATGAAACTGGTACCAAGAAGAAAAAGAATCTTTTACATACAGGATTTCTTCGGAACAAGTAGAGAAAATATGTAGACAGGGACAGAGAAATAACTTGCTATTCTTCTTAAATACTTCATGCTTTACAAGGACTGCTGAGACTTATTCTGGCAACAGCTAATTTTTTTTGTGGTTAGGCATCTAGTTATATCACAAACCATCTTACCTTATTTGTTCTTCACATAAAAAAGCATTGTCAGGCTCATTTTCCCCTTCAAAAGATCACCTCTGTGCAGTCACTTCAGAGCATCTTGAGACTCACTCCTAGAAGAGATCTTGGACCATATTGGGAAATGCATTATTGCCAATAAACATTCCTGTAAACCTGTTGTTTTGCATTAAGAGATTAATTTTAACACGTAGCTGGTTTAGACTTTTATCCCATGGGTGTATACTGTCTTCCATTTCCCACTTTTAACTTCATCTTTTCTAGAACAGTTAAAAAAGGAATGTTGTTCTAACAAAAATACATCCTTTCCAAATACCATTTGATTAATGGTTCTTATACCAGGATACGTGTTCCTTATATCCGTTTCTTATATCATACCAGGATATGTTTTCCTTAACTGGCATGAAAACATAATTGGATCCTCAGTAACATGTTAAATAACCTAATTAGCATGACTGAATTGTCCTAAAACATGTCTCACCTCTTGAGTTTAAGTTTCACCTCTTCGCTCCTTTTGTGTCTTGTACTTCTCTAAGGTTTAAAGAAATCCATAGAGAAATCCCTTAGTTTTGAGTTTCTTTTCCCCAAAACACGTCGTTAACATTCCTTTATGTTACAATCTTAAGCTGGGAGGAGTTGCAAAGATAAAACGGGGCTCCTTGCACTAGTGTTGGAGATAGATGCATAATTACGGAACAATGAAATGATAGCTGTATTGAGGTATAAACAGTAAGCGCTACTGACTAGAGAATAGGAGAAAGCAGAAGATGGCATTTGACTTGGCTCTTGATGAGTGTGCTAGAATTCTAGGCTGAGGAATCAGCATTGCAAAGGCAGAGTATAACATATTCTGCATATAGGTAAATAGGCTAGAGGTGAAGAGTGATGAGTAGGTTTGAGTAATGTTAAGCCTTGGGTGTCAGTGTTTGGACTCTAGGTAGGGAGGAGCCACAAAGTGTTTTAATAATCATATTCTGGTCTTCAGTAAGATAATTCTAAGTAAACTACAAAGAAAGATGTGCAGAGTCAATAAATTAAAATAGAAGTGCCTCAGATGAGAAATTTAGGGAGAATGCCTAGGATTATAGTTTGGTCTACTCAATGTATCATAACATCTATCATTGTAAAGGTGAATATAGAACTACGCTGTCTAACACAGTAGCCCCTAGGCATATGTGGCTAAAGTTAAAAATTCAGTTCCTCATTCACATGAACCACATTTCAAGGGGTAGTAGCCACATGTAGCCTGTTTAGACAGCAAGCATTTCAATCATCTCGGAGTTCTACTAGATGGTTGGTCTAGAACAGAAGTAGTTAGGCATGTTAAGTATGGCTATCAGAAGAGAGCCTATAGAAAATTGGTTAAAAGGTAGATAAGATCTACCAGAGAAAGGTAGATAAGATAAGATCTTCAGAGAAAAGGGTAAAAAAAAAAAAAAAGTGGCCTAAGGGAAATCCTTTAAAATTATTTAAGGTATAAGCAGTAAAAAAAGAGATGTGAAGAAATAGGGCAGCTAGCACATGAAAAGAGTTTAGAGATGGCATACCTGGAAAAGAAGTTTCATAACAAGGCCAGGGAGGATCAAAGATGACTTTGGTGGTTTGGGGCAAAAGCAATTTCAGTGGAAAGTGAAAGCCCACTTGTAGTTTTTTTGACAAATGGAGATGAAGGAGAATATTTGAGAAGTTAAGGAGTAAAGTTATATCTTGAATTAAAAAAAAAAATTGATCTTGAGCTTGTTTGCTGAGGGGAAGGAACCTGTGGAGAAAGAAGGCTTTTCTTTTTTGAAGTCTTAGATATAGGAAATATGCACCTTGGAAAGACTCAGATGACATTAAATAAAAGGGGTGGGGTAAAGAGTTGAGGAAAAAGGGAGTGAAGTTGAAGAAATTCACATCTGACAACATTACCTTCCAGTTTAATTATTAGAGAAATGGGGGAAGACAAAAAATATAGATAGGCTTAAAAGAGTGGTATTTGGAACTGTTGCCTTAAGGATAAAAAAACTGACAAAAGGTGTTTCAGAGTCTAGTGAGATTATAATCCATAAATCACAGTGGCTCCAACTTACTCTGAAATGATGTACTGTCAGACTATTGCGATGAAGTTAAATTGATAAGAGTTGAGACAGGGAGAAGACAAAGAATCAAAGGTATGACTTGCAGCCTCTCTCCTTGGGAGCATCCACTTTGAGGGAAGGAACTCCTCAGCAAAAGCTCTCAAGTGATGGTTTCAGAACCCATCAGCATCTTAACCTGGTTCAAATAAACTTTATAGCTTTCATCTTTAAAACTTTATTTTTTGTAATGGTTTTTTGTGTTTTTTTTTTTTTTAATTTACAATAATAGAAATTTGTTCCTGGGAGGTGGAGGTGAGCAGGTGGATGTGGTTGCTTTAAAAAAAAAAATCTTAACTAAGAAGAACTTAACATGGCTTCCTAGATTCCCATCGTTTGGTATTTATTTTATAATGTTGCTTTATCATTGCAACAGGTTTTCCGAAATTCTCTGTATCCACCAGATTATTCATCCCGTTTAGATATCGTAAGAGCAAATTCAAAGTCCCCTCTTCAAAGATCACTGTCAGCTAAGTGTGTATCTGGAACAGGTCAGGTAAGCTAAAAACCGTAATTTAAAGGAATACGAGCAGCTGCCTTTGGTATTGTTCAATACATTTTTAGTTTCCCTTATGTCCTGACTTCATATAACTTACCCTCTTACAGAAGATGATTGGAAGATTGCATTAAGTGCAGCTCTGTTCTTATTTTGTATACTGTAGTACATAATACTCTCTACAAGAACACTTGAGAGCAGAGGTGGAAAGGACAGGAGAATGCTAATCTAGATTTGTTTTCAGATGTAATATGAAGAGCATAGATTCTGAAGTCAAACTGCTTATGGTTTAAATACCACTATCATGACTCAGTGAAAATTATACCTAAAAAAAGTCTTTTTGCTGAACATGATCTTAGATCTGGAAGCACGTATCTTTAGGTAAAAAGTCCATTTTCTCATTTCTTCTATATCCAGAAAGCCTGAGTTACTAGATGTCTACAACTGGGAGGGGTGTACAGCCTTTTTCTTTTAAGAGGCCATACAGAAAATGGGCCCAAGGTGTATGTCCCAAATAAGGGCAGCCATAAACAATACATTAACAATTCTTTATGGCCGTGTTATAATAAAACTTTATTTACAAAAACAGGAGGCAAAATGGAGTATAGCTTGCCAACTTCTGATCCAGAGATCAATACTTTTTTTCATATCTAGCCTTCAGAATTTAAAATTGAGCAAAATAGGGGCACTTGGGTGGCTCAGTCAGTTAAGCATCCAACTTCAGCTCAGGTCATGATCTCAGTTTGTGAGTTCAAGCCCCACATCGGGCTCGCTGCTGTCAGCACAGAGCCTACTTCAGACCCTCTGTCTCCCTCTCTGTCCTTCCCCACCCCCTTTGATCTCTCTCAAAAAAATTAATAAATAAGATTAAGCAACATATTTTCAAAATACAACTTGTAGGTAAATGTGACCCAATGACTTCTATTTCCATTTGGTTCTCTTCTAAGCATTTATTTACTGCTTTATATGTATAGGTCTCTCTCCCCCAAACAACTCACATTTTTATTATTTATCAGCATAAAGTGCCTTGCATGTAAATTCCATATTATCTAGTATTATAGTACAAAGTTTGTTTCTATTGAGAGCTAATAATGTTACCAAAATTAGCTAACATCTGTGTCGTACTTTAGAATTACATTATCCTAGGGTTTCTTGACCTCCACACCATTGACTTTGAGTCAGATAATTTGGCAAGGGAACAGGGAGTACTGTCCTGTGCATTCTAAAGATGTTCAGCATCACTAGCCTCTACCACAAGATGCCAGTAACACACACAAACACAAACCCCCAGATGTAACAACATTGTCTCCAGACATTGCCAAATGGGCCTCAGAAAGGTCTGAAGCAAGATGACTTCCCAAGTGGCAATGGTCAGGACTTAAAAGCAAGTAGTGAATTCAGACTCACTCCATTTAAATCACAGTATTAAATTTTAATATTTCAGCTGCCTAGTTGAAATAGTCTTGGCATATTATTTGCTGTCCCTTTGATGATTCTCATATTCAAACGCCCATTTTTGTGACCTAAGAATTACTTAACAAAATATTTTCGATATCCATAGTATACTGAGTATGTACTTTTCTCTGAAGTATTTAGTTATTCAAATACTAGTACCGAACTGGAATTGGTTAATTTCATATTTTTGTTCAAAAACAATCTGATATATGAATGAAAAAGCTCTGTAACTGTTTTCAACCTTAAAATATAAGAATTCATAGGGAATTTTCATTACTAAAAAATTATTATCTTCCTGAAACATATGTTCTATGTGACCTTCTCTATAAGGGCATATTCAAAAGATACCAAGTATGTAAAAATATTTTAAGTTAATATTTTTTAAAATGTGTTAACTTTTAACAGGTGTCTACCTGTCGACTAAGAAAGGATCAACAAGCAGATGATGATGAAGAGGATGAAGACTTAGATGTTACAGAAGAAGAAAATTAATTTTCTTAAGAAAACTTCATATTTCGGTTTTCATCTTGAATGACTTGGCGTCCAGAATTACTACACTGTAAAACTTTATACTGGCTTCATACTCGTTAAACCTCAAAATGAAATCCTCCTGAAAATGAAAATTAAAGGAAATTTATGCTGACCAAAAATGAAGGTTTTAAAAAATATTACACACCAGTCATTTCAACATCCTATCTAGCAGTATGTGATTTTTGTATAGGTTCCATTAAAAAAAAAAAAATTATGTATTTCAAATGCATTCCATATAATGCACTATACCTAGTTGAGGTCGCAATAGAAATAGATGACAAAACACAAGAGATCTAACAATTCCACTTGTTTCTTTGCTTTCATTGCCAAAAAAAGGGTCTTTACTCATTCTGATTAAATACAAATTCTATTCCATAAAGCCTTAATCAAAAGGACAAAGGTTTTTTTCCTTTACTTTTTTTCACTTTTACTACAACCTGAAGTTTCATTATTTGATACATAATTTACTTTTCAATAAGTGTCATTACTTTTTATTAAATGTAATGGGACACTAGGATATCAGTGTCTTAAAACTACATAAAGCAGAAATTTTAGATTCAAAAAGAAAGCCACATTCAGCCTGATTCTGGTTTTAAAATGAAAATGCTGTCATACTGAAGCATTATACATGGTACTATAGCTTTTAGAAAGCTGTAATTTGGTGGAGTGTTGCCTAAGAAACATCATGGAAAACGATAATCATTTAAAAGTCTATAAAAATTTTACCAAACCACCATCTAATTAATGAAAGAGTATACAGTTACTTTTATTCCTGAAAATAATCAATTTAATCAGAGCCTTTCAGTATGTCCAATACTTTTGTTTCTTTGGATGGGGATTGTACTTTTGTTATTTCATGGATACCAGTCAGGCATATAAAAATTTTGAAATTTATAAAATTATTTGGGATAACCACAAAAGGCAACTATTCACAACAAAAATAAAGACTTTCTAGAAAGCTTTTTTGACTTTGTTATTCATGGTTCTGTTAACAAAACATTGCTTCCTGAGAATAGCCCTAAATGATAAAATTACTTCAGTACAAAATATTCAAAATGTTCTAAAACCCTAAATAAATTAAGACACTAAAGGTATCATTACATTGCATTTTATTTTCTCAATATTTAAACGTGGTGTTATAGTTGGGAGGAAAAACCAGGGTTATAGTATTTCTCTTGTTTACTATAGCAGCTCACTTCTCTTAGCATTAGTTGCCTATCTATAAAATTAAAACAGTGCCTGATATACAAAGCAATCAGCAAACAGTTCTGATATAAAATGTATGCTCTGCCTACTTCAAAGAAATCTTCTAAAGACAAAAGGATTACTATACATAATACGTTCAGCAATGTAAAATTAAGTTTCTTTTAGACCAGACTTAGGTTGGCAAACTATTACTTAAAGGGCTAGGCAGTAAATACTTTATAATCTGTGGGCTGAGAAACAAAATTAAGGCTATTACATAGATAGTTCTATAATCATTTAAACCACCTTTAAAAATGTAAAAACCTCTTTCAGCTTCCTAATTAAAAAAAAAAAAAAAATAGGTAACTGGACCAGTTACTTAGCCTATAAGCCTCCATATATCTCCAAAACAGTTTAAGTTTTTTAGGGTTATGGAGAATAAATCACATAGTTAATTCATAATTATAAGCCAAATATACAGTACCTAGTACAACTCCTTAAGTAATAGCTAACACTTAATACAAAAAGATGGAGGTGATGGGGTCACTGCTTAATAGGTGATCTATGGACCAAGAGCTACTGCTCTTGAGAATATCCTTAGTAACTGATAAAAAATAAACTCTTAATGATTCTTAACTATCTCCTGGTTTATGGGATCAAGTTTACTTTCTAGATGGTAACTATATTTTTCAGATACCTTCTGACAAAAAATGTTTGGTTTTAAGATAGTTAACATGTTGCTAGGTATTAAACTAGAGAACCAGTACGCTCCTAGTGTACCTGATATGTCTGGGAACAGGAGAAAGAAGTGGCTGAAACAGTTGACCCCCGAACTATACCAGGGTCAAGAGTGCTGATCCCTGCACAGTTTAAATCCATTAACTTTTGATTCCCTTAAAACTTAGCAGCCTCTTGCTTATCAGTAACCTCCCGTTGATCAGAAGCCTTACCAATAACAGTTGATCAACACATTCTGTATCTGTATTATACACTGTATTCTTACAATAAAGTCAGCTAGAGAAAAAGTATCAACAAAACCATAAAAATATTTAGTGTTATACTGTATCTATCAAAACAATCCTACCTATAAGTGCACACTTGCAGTTCAAACCCTGGTTGTTCAAAGTCAACCACATTGATGGGTCTATGAGAATTGAGTGCAGTATTCTCTTTTATGTTTTTGAAATTGGTGTGCTGTTTGACGGTCCATCATGGAAAATGCCCTGATTTGTTACATTTGCCAATTTCCATTGCAAAAATACTACCATGGCCAATTTAACATAACCAACGACAGCAGAGCTGGGAAAATGTGCAAAAATGGTTCCCAACCAGTAGGAGCCAATTTTCTCTACTTTTTTATTTTTAAAAGTTAAAAAATTTATTAAACTAAATGGTTATGAGTGTATCATTAATTTTACAATCATAATACAAAGCTTCTGTTTACTATTGTTGACCTCTTGTCTACTATCACCTCACACCCCCGCCCATTTGAGAAGCAGTTCCACATTACATGATATTTCATTTTTAGGCTTCATCTTGGCTCTTACTGATATGTATTTAGGAAGTGTTTTAAAGTCTTCTATACATTCCTCACGAAGACTGATCAAATGAACCATCTATATAATCTCTGAGCATTTAAAAATAGTGATTTATTATTTTGTTTTTTGTTCATTGTGTTTAGTTTGCACATTTATCATTCCCCTGGCTATTTGTAAGCTTACTAGTTTAAAGAGCCATATTGATGTGCTTTTTCAAACCAAATTTACCAGTTTATTCATTCTACTAGCAAGTAAGATATTCACAATAATTAAAAACACAGAAACTTCAGTTGGCCTCTCAAGTTTCTTAAATCACTGAAGATTAATCCAAAATAGTGGCAAATGGCTAAATACTGACAAAGTATTCTACTTCTGCAAAATCCTATTATTAAATTACTAAGCTACCATATATAAATTCAAATTATATTCTTATTTGCTCAATATGGGAAACCTGTGAATCACAGAATTGAGGAAAATTAACCTGGCTTTATGTAAACTATATAAAAGGCCAACCAAAATCAAATCATATTTGATAAAATGAACAATTTTAAATTAGAAGTCAATTTATGATATTATTATCTAAGAAAAGCCCTGGATAGATATATACAAACTTTTAAAGTTATTTTGTCTTTTATGAACAATGAGCATAGTAATTTTGGTTTTTTAATGCCACTTTAAAGCAACAATGGAGAGAAAGAAAATATCATTTACTCTAAAGTATTTTTAGCACAATCTTACCAAAATAAAAAGTACCATTTAACAAAAGTTAGTAGGCAAAAGTGTTAAGAGCATGAACTGGAGTCCAAGGTCTGTCTGGGTTGAACCTGGCTCCATGATTTATTAGCTATGACTTTAGGCAAGTTACTTAACCTCTAAACTTCATTATCTCACTTGTGAAATAGACATAAGTAATACACCATACTTCTTAAGGTAATATTTAAATTGAGATTGAGATTATGCATGTAAAGCACTTTCACTGCCTAGCACACAGTAGGTGCCCAATAAATGTTAGCCACTATTATGGGTATAATAAAATCAAATGCAGTGTTTATAAAACGTCTACACTAAATATCAAAGAAGTAAAAATGCAATCTCACAAAAATCTGATTATATTTAGTTACTGAGTCTTTGGATACAAAGTCTTATAATTTAAAAATGAGAACCTAGTAAAAAAAAAAAAAAAAAAAAGTTCAATGAATCATCACTAAATTCTTCCCAGAACAAACTACATCCATTTATCAGATTCTTCCCAGCATAAGCCTAAATGTCCCCTTGTACCTATAATTACTTTTTTCTTTTAAGTATTTGGAGTTAATCTTACCAGTTTGGTTGATGAGATATGGAAAACACCATAAAGGTACACAGCACTCTATGCTATTATAGGCTATTTGGTCCATCCTATCATAAATATGGTCTAAGATAGCTGTTGAAAACTTCACAGAAGAAGCTGTAATCCTTTTTTCTTTTTATACAAATACAAGTAAAGTTAATTAGCTGGTCTATTCAGTTGCAAATTTTTTTATTTTTATAAAACTTTGCAAAGTTATGAACATGGAAACTTCAAGAATCTCCTAAGCTTTTTACACAAGTAAACTTCAAGTTCACAGTCTGTCCATTTTGAACTATTTATAATTAATGGGAGGCTTAACACAGTAATATCTCAGACAAAGAAGAGGGCATTAATTCTGTAGGCAGTTAGCAATGCAAATGCTAAACCTGAACAATAGTCACTGACCATTTCCTTATACAGTGTAAAAGATGTAGACTACAGACCAGAAACAAAAGTGAATATAAAACTTATCTTCCCCAAATACAGGTCTACTTTATACAAATCTTGAGGTTTACCCATGACATCAACAAAAACTAATGCACTCAGGGAATTTTCTCCCCAACTGTCCAAAAAAGGGGGCATATATAATTTTAAATTAGAAAAAGTGAATGGTAATTTGCAAGCAAAAGAAAACCAGATTCACATTCTAATATTTACATTTGTTCTATTCACAAGTCAAAATGTTTCTTTTCATTAGATAATTAAAAATAAACACTTAAAAAAAACAAATGCATTTTACTGCATCAATACTGTGGGGAGGTAATTCTGAATTTAGGAATGCTCGCTAGAGCAACATTAATTTAACTTTGCGTGGGCCAACCGGCCTATCACTTAGGTCTTTAATAGCAGCCATAGCTTCATTATAGTTTATCATAGCAACAATGGCTTCCCCTGTAGGTAACCCTTGCTCATTATACTGTATTGAAACTGAATCAGGTATGATTCTATAACCATGGAAAAAGTCTAGAATTTCGTTAACATTAGCTTTAAATGGAAGATTCATTATCTTAATAGGTGTTAGTCTACCTGAACTACAATTTAATTTTGGGTCAGGCATAAATCTCCCCTCAGGAAAACTTCCCATACTGCGCTTTCCAAAATCAAACTTGCCACCTTCTGGGCGACCAAAATTCACAAAAGGACGATGACTTCTAAAGTCATCGGGTGGACTCCTAAACTCCTCACCAGGAGGTCTAAAACTGTCAGGAAGTCTAGGGTCCTCCTCTGGAGGTTTCCTGAGGTCTTCCTCCGGGAGCCGCCTGAAGTCCTCATCAGAAGGGCATCTAAAATCTTCCTCCTGGGGGCTCCTGAAGTCCTCATCAGGAGGATGCCTCAAGTCTTCATCGGGAGGGCCTCTGAAATCTTCATCCGGTGGGTGCCTGAAATCCTCCTCTCGGGGGCGCCTTAAATGTTCCTGGGGTGGCCGCCGGAAATGCTCCTGAGGCGGCCGGCGGAAGTGCTCCTGGGGTGGCCGGCGGAAGTGCTCCTGAGGCGGTCGCCTGAAATGCTCTGGGGGCGGCCGCCTGAAGTGCTCCGGGGCCGGACGCCTGAGATGCTCTGGGGCCGGCCGCCTGAAGTGTTCCTGGGGCGGCCGCCTGAAATCTTCTTCGGGAGAACGCCTGAAATCCTCCTCGGGAGAACGCCTGAAATCCTCCTCCGGAGGTCGCCTGAAGTCCTCCTCGGGAAGTCGCCTGAAGTCCTCCTCAGGTGGTCGTCTCCACTCCCCTTGGGGAAGCCGTCTAAAGTCATCCTCAGGAGGCCGCCTCCAATCCTCCTCAAGAGGCCGCCTGAAGTCTCCCTCCGGGGGCCTCCTCCAATCCTCCTCCGGGAGCCGCCTCCAGTCCTCCTCGAGGGGTCGCCTGAAATCCTCCTTGGAAGGCCGCCTGAAATCCTCCTCCGGTGCCCGCCTCCACTCCTCCTCTCTGGGGTATCTGAAGTCCTCCTCCCGAGGGTATCTGAAGTCCTCCTCCCAAGGACGCCTGAAATCCTCCTCAAGAGGCCGCCTGAAATCCTCAAGAGGCCGCCTGAAGTGTTCCTCCCGAGGGCGCCTGAAGTCTTCTGGGGAGCGCCTGAAGTCCTCTGGGGAGCGCCTAAAATCTTCTGGAAGGCTCCTATCAAGCTGTCGGAAATCCCCCTGGGTTTGCTTGAAATTGTCCAGTTGCCTCAAGTCCTCCTGCTGATGCCTGAAGTTTTCAGAAGGACCAACTGAGTATATTGGTGGATCGCTGGAGTCAAAAGAATGGGAATGGTCATCTCTATCACGTGACTGTGAATGGTCTTGCACTCTCTCACTGGACATCAAGGAAAAATTTACATCAAACTCCTGCATTTGTGCCTCAGATATAAGTCTTAACAATACCTCTGTCCCCAAGAATCTCCGTCGGTTTAAACGTTCGGCTTTCATGGCTTGTTCTTCTGATTTGAATTTCACCAATGCTTCTCCCAGACCAACTCCTTTGTCATCATAAAGTAAGTAAATGTCATCCTCTGCAAGAGAAAAGTCTGCAAAGAACTTTTGCACTTCAACTTTTGTAACATCAAAAGGAAAATTTCTTATATATATACACAGTTTCTGGCCAAGGTAGCCTTCTTGAGAGTATTTTTGTGAAATATGTCCAAGCCTCTCTTTTTCTATGGACACTGGTCTTTTCTTTTCATAACATTCAATGAACTTCAGCATTTGTTTTCTAGAAACAGGATCAATATGAACAGGACGATACTGTAAAACAGTCTTATGTAAACCCAGAGCAGTGTTATAGTCTTTCAGAGTTTTGAACATTACAAAGGCATATCTTGTTCTTCTTTCATCTTTATATAAAAACCTAATCTGTTCATTAGTCAGATCAGTATCTCTAAAGAAATTTCTTAAATCTCTTTTGTTAATACTTAGGGACAGATTTTTTAAGTGAACATAAAACCCGAGAGGAGAACGAGAACGTGTTCTTCTGGGAGATTTTGAATGAGATCGTTTTCGAAAATGTCTATCATTAATTCCTCTTAGTGGAGAAGAATGTTCTTCAATTCTCATAGGAATGTCAACCTCCTTAATTGCATTACCACCAAACTCAATCCACTGTTGTTCTGAGCCTTGCATTACTTCTATAAATCTTGAACCCATAAAACTTCTATGACATTTAAGACCTCCTGAAGCGTCAATACATGAAGCAAATTTTACTATGGCATCACCATTATTTCGGCCATCGTGATGTTTTAAGAAAATTACGCCATCCACACACAAACCAGAAAAAAAGACACGTACATCATCTTCATTTACTAAGTAAGGCAAACCTCGCAGAAACAAGTAAGGATTCTCTGCCTTCAATGGCCTTGTCTTTCTTGGCCTTAAATCACCATGTCCTGTACCATTAGTATGAAACCCAGCATCTTGATTAATTGGAGAGCCATATCCGGAATTACTTGCTTCTTCTTTAATAGCCTCAACAAAGTTAGATAAGCTGCCAGCCCCTGATGCCCCAGATCCCGGTCGCTCTCTTCCTATGCGATCAGTTCTTTTCATTTCTATAGTCTTCTGCATTTCTGCCTTACTACTAAGAAAGAGCTCTACAGATGAATCCTTGATAAACCCTCCTGAACGACTTATGGCACGTCTTGCATCTTCATCTGTTGCAAAAATAATAAAAGCCTCCCCAACTTCCCCTCCAATTATATGCACTCCTCCATCAGGAATAGTCAATCCCGTGAAGAAGTGACGAATATCCACAGGCCCCGCAATAAAAGGAAGCCCCAGTAAACGGATGACTACAGCCATGCTGAGCTCAAACCACAGCAATAATGACCTGCAGACAAAAAGGTACACATAATAGCAAGTCTTATTTGTGAAGTACCTTATCCCAAACTAAACTTAATAATTACTTAGTTCCTACCTTCTTCAGCATTTATAAATGAAAACAGGGTATGAGTTCACAAAAAATATTGACAGTATCTAATTTCTTAGAAAAAGAATAAACCTTCTCCCATCTAAACATAAAAATAAACCAACTACTTCGGAGAAATATTTCATATCACCTATCCTATATAGTATGAACATCAAAAATATCAAATCTTCTTTGTAAATCTGCCAAGCACTGCTTCACAACAAGACCAAAAACTATTTTCAGACTCACTTAGAAACAGATCTTCTGCTGAAACATGTGAGAGAGCTTTGTGGATTAAAGAATGTTACCAACCATGATAAGTTTTACATATGAGAAAAGCCATCTATGGTCAGAATATAATTTCTGCTCATAATAATAAACTGTCTGCCACTAGTGCATCACTGACCAAAGGTAAAGTACAGAAACCATGTGTGCCTACAGGTACTATTCTACTTTACATTTTTTTGTCAAGCTTCTGTGAATAGCCTTAAGCTCTGGATATCTTACCTTTTTAAAATTTCTTGGAGACCTGTTAATTCTGTAAAAGCAACTTAACTGTGGAAAGAAAATGAAATATAATTAATCCTTGGACCCTGTAATTGATCTTAAACACGCCAGATTAGGATATTCCCTTCAGAATTACCTATTAAAAGTGAAGCAATATACGGAACCACAACTATGGACATTACAAAATGGTCTTCTTTGTTCCAAGGGGAAATTAATCATCCTTCAGCAAAAACGAAGTACAAATTCCAGGCAGACATCTGCAAATTATTTAAAAACAAAAATCTCCTGGAAATTAAATAGCTCCTTGATTGGAAGTGGCAAGAGCAAAGGGGTGATGAAAGTGTTATACATTTTGATTAGAGTGTTGGTTACATGGGAGTATAAACTTATCAAATGAATACTATCCTTAAAGTCTGTGCATTTCACTGTATATAAATTTTACATCCACTTAAAAAAAAAAAAAAAAAAGACAAGTGTTCTACAAGTAAAAGGTCAATTTAAACACATCAAAAGTTCCCAAAAAAACTTCTGTCACTTCCACTCATGAGAAAACCAAACACCTAGCTCCTTATGTCCAACTCTCTTGCAGTTTTCCTCCCTTTTAAAATATAAGACCAAATCAAACTAATAAGGCAACCATTCAAAATGATACAATAAATGAACAAAATACTAATGTTTTGAATTCAAAAACCAATTTTTAAAGTAATAAATTCAAACCAATGGCTACCCATTTGAATACAAATTTTAAGTTATACACATATAGCTCACACTTCCAAACATGGAATTAAATTTCCTGATTCTAATATAATTAAGGCAAACACTAAAATACCCATAAAATAAAAAATCTCTGCTACTAATCCTTATCTTAAACTCCTAAAACAATTACTACTAAATTCATCCTAAGCCAAACAGAAAATGTTCAAATAAGAATCTTATTATGCTAACAAGTTTATTCCATTTTAAGCTGTCCTGCACTGAGAAAACCCAAATGACAATAAAGAAAATAAAAACACATTTATTTAGAATGTTTAGGGATTATCAGTATTAACTGCTGAGAAATCTTATTTCCTTAAGGCAATTTATATCTAATATTTTCAGAGATACTCAAAGTTACAACATTTAATGTAATCTTATCAAATAAGAGTTGCTAAATTAATAATTATACATTTATGTTTTTAATGTGCAAAGAAATGTTGCTTTAATTCAGTACTTACACTTAAGTACCACTCTTCCACAAAGTGTGGTTGGAAGACATATTCTTTGAGGTCTGCAAGGCTTATTTTCCTTTGGAAAGGGTCCACTGATTACTTTTTAAACTACAAGCTCAACTAACAAGGTATCAAGAAATTACTGGCCATATTCTACATCTGAATTATCAATGCCAAATTGATACTTAAAATATTGACTATTAATACTATTAAAATATTTACAAAGTACATGGGCGCGGGCAGGGGGTATATAGGAAATCTCTGCATCTTCTGCTCAATATTGCTGTAAACCTAAAAAAACTGCCCTAAAAAAATCGTTTATGAAAAATCCACAGTACCAAAAATAAAAATGAGTACAAACCTGGTTCCTTCAACAAACCAATATCCACACCAACGTTTAAAAAACTATATAAATGGCTTCTGTACTAGTTGTCCACATTAAAGTTCCAAGATTCCTTCCTATACAAATTAACTTAGCTCCAAAGCAAGTAAGATACATGCCATTTTGTCTATCCTCAACTTTTTAAAAAACTTAAAAAGGGATATGCCCTGAGAACATAAATATATCTACAAGCTACGTAGGGACGTTTCAAGGAATAACATGTCAAATTCAAAAAATTTCTAGTTTATCCTCAGCTTAAAAACAATATTTGAACTAAATAGTTCCAGGAGTACAAATCTCATGAATTCCAATCCAAGCAGACAAGATAAAATATTTTGTCTAATTTGCCACATATAACTAACAATTAACTTTTTTCCCTTTTAGCTGGTAGGGTAACGTACCATTTCATCCCTCAACAATGACACACCTAGGAGGCCATCTGTAAGAGACCGTTCTCAAAATGAGCACTTTTCCTCTGGTTCCCATAGGTCATTTCCTTAAGCAAATTCACCAGAAATTCTACTCTTAGAACATAACACAGAAATAGAAACACACAAAATACCCTAAAGTACACTGCACTTAGATTTGTTTCTACTTATGAATGTAACAGAAGTATTTTTGCGACTGTGTTGATTTAAAGACAGTGATGTTAGAACTTCTAACCTATGAAAAGATGAAGTGAGTCCTGAAAAGCTTGAAGTTAAGAAGTTCATTTTAAGTAATTTTGATTTTATCCAGGATTCATCACACTTGATCACCATTACTAAACAATACGAAATGTGCATCTTCTAATCAAGCCTGATAGGGAAACGAGACTAAATTTAAATAGGTATTATCTCAGATCCACCTGATTTTAACTAGAGAGTAACAAGTCATTCTCCAGATACGGTGGGGGGAAATGACTATTCCTTAAAACCCAAAGTTATGATGAAATTCTAAATGCATGAGTTTCCCTTGCAGAAAATAATCTAGCCCGGTCCACAATTATTCTTTATGAAGATCTGCCTTTTATCCTTTTATAATGTAGATGGTTAAAATAAAAACCAAAGGCATGACGACAGAGCCATAGTCGTTAATAGGAACTGTAAATGAAGACGAATCCACAGGGCACAGGATTTCCCATAACATCCATCATCCTCAAATGGGGATCATCCGAAGGAATCGCTTCTATAGCCCAAAGCCTTTGTCCAGACTCCCAAGGGTTAGAGCTTCCTTCTTTTGCGCCAGGCCAAAGTTGCTACGTGGGATCCGATGCTGTCGCCAGACCTTCAGCCAAAATCAGCCTTCAAATTAACCTGGACCGCCCAACCTCCGTGCCTTTCCGTTACGCCGTCCCAAGGGCAAACATTCCACCCTAACTCGCCACAGGGTGAACTGCCCCATACCTAACTCAAACACTTTGGCCACTCTCACGCCTAACAAGCCGGGCCTTCAGCGCTTTTCTGCCACCACTGACTACGATGACATAGCAAAGAAAAAAAAATACCTATGAAATCCTTCGAGATCTTCACTCTCAGGAAAACTGGGAAGCGCACACACACCACATGGAGGCTGACGGGAGAGTCGGTGTTTAGCAAGGAAGGAGGGTGCCCTAACGGCAGAAGCTACGCTAGCTCCTGGCGCGGCCGCCGGCCCCGCCTTTCCCCGTTCTTCCGTCCCCGTCGCCAACCCCTCCCCACCCCCGACGCCCCAAGGGTAACTGCTTCGCACTTGGCAGTAAACACACACCACTGCTGCCGAGTCGGACACACAAGACCGGGGGCGGGGGGCACTCCTCGTCGCAGCAGCCTGCCCGGCACAGGTGAAGCCCTCAGTGAGCCTAGAAGAAGATGGCGCCCACTCTCCCCTCCGCTCCGGACAAACGGACGTACAGTTTGTCTGCCCATGCGCTCTCCAGGCGTAACCCACCACCCCGGCGCCCCGGCCACGTTTGCGCACGCGTCTTGTGCTCACCCGCTTCCCCTTGTCAGGGGAAGGGAGGCGGTGCCCGCGAGCACAACGGCCCGCCTAGGGTTTGCTGAGCTTCTGCGCATGTCCAGATTCCAGCCAATCCGGGCGCCTCCACCAGAGAAGGGAGAGATTCCTAGACAAAGTTCGAGGCCGTATCATTGCAGTAAGGAGAAGCTTCAATAATAACTGCTGAGGTACGTTGGGGAAACGTCTGTGGTTTACAGGAATTAAGGAGATGCAAAAGCAGAGACGAGTTGGCGATTTGTCTTTTCACCGCTGCAGTTATCGTGTGTTGTAAGCATCTTCTATAAGGCTCTTTCATAAGCTTCAAAAAGGCACAGAAATGTTAGTTTTACTGCCTTAGATGACCAACACCCAGTGGGTTTAATAAATGCATGCCTATTCAATTTTATAGACATTAATAACTTTTTGAAGTGCCTTTTTACGTTTGTTGTTCCTACGTCCTAGTTTTTTGAAACATGAGAACAGACCAATCCTGAACAAATGGTAAGTGAAAAGCACAATTACAGGCATGTTCTGTGATGCCAGCTATGTAATATCTGCTGAACAGCCTTGTGTTTGATTTTATTTTATTATTTACAAATAACAAAGCAGCCCACCAGTTTTATAACTACATGATGCATTTATGGTTGGAGTCAAAGCTCACTAAGAAAGCAGATACTACATCTTTAAAATGGAGATGAAAAAATGAGTTTTCAATCCTTCTGATATGATTATAAGAGGTAGTCTATCAAGTGAATAAAAGGTGGTTCCTGGAATGAGAACCACCATTTACTCGGGCAAGTTATTTAGCCTCTCTATGCCTCAGTTTCCTCATCTGTAAAATGGGGGTAAAATAATATCTACCCCATGGGGTTGCCATAAATACTAAATGAGTTAATATATATAAAACCTTAGACTAGGTAAGTATTAGTGACTTGTTTCAAATGTCAGGGTTACCCAGGCCATCCATGCCGAAAGAGGGCACTTTGGGAAGCTAGGCTTATTGAGTAGATAGCATTTACCTTGATTATTCCCTACAGTCCTGGGTTTGGTCCTAGGGGAACCTGGCCTCAAAAGCTAAAATATATTGAGGACTTACTTACCACGTGACAAGCCCTGTGCATTATCTCATTATATTTTTACAACTATTTTTAGAAGTAGGTACTATTATGTTTCCTATATTACAGATAAGGGAAACTAATGCATAAAGGATTGCATAGCTTGCTCAAAACTACAGAGATAGTGAAGGAATTGAATCCAATCCAGGAATTGAACCCTGCTCATTTGCTCCCAGAGGCCACAGGAAGAGGATTCTGGCCTGTGAGGCAGGCTCCCTTTAAACAAACACAGAACCAACACTCCAGAATGTCAATATTGCCAATATTAAGTCACAAGAAGAAACACTAGTAGAGTGAACCTGAGATCACCTCTGGCTGACCAGCACTTTTCCTGGCCTGTATATGCTCTCTATATGAAGTCAAATACTCAAAGAGTTGTTCGCTACATGTGGAAATAGAACATGAGAAGGTACCTAATCTCAAAAAGTGGTTCTCAGTTAAAGGGTACCTAGGAAGCATTCTCATCTATGTTAACAAAAATAATAGCTATCATTTAATGAGCATTTTCTATAAGGCTAATCTGAACAAGTATGCTTAGATCAAACTCCCTCTTTTGAACAGGCTTAAACAGGTATTGTCAGCCTCATTTACTGTTTGGGGATAGCCATCCCCTTCTACTTGCACAGATTTTCTCCACAAATAAGACACTATACCGTATGCCTGTCTTTTCTAGTCTGCCTCCTGCCTCACTCAGATAACAATACCAATTACAATCAAAACCAGAAAATGCCAGTTGAGGTAATTAGTTTTAATTACATGGTATCCTGGTTATAGAATAGTTTCTTGAGCCTTTAGTATGTCAACATGGATGTCTAATCATTTCAGAGTACAGAAAGAAAAGTAAGTTTCTGGAACAAGACTATATCATAAAATATGGTAACCACACCAAGCCATGAGCATTCTGTGGCTCTGCCTGGGCAATTACTCAACCTCTCCCAGCTTTTTACTATATCTACATCACTTCCTACCCTCCAGAATGATTTTGGTATCAGACAGCTTTCAGCTGCCCTTCCTAGCTCTTCAACACCCACAAGAACAGTCTTTTCTCACTTGATCTCAAGAGTTCCTTGATCTTCTCAACTGCAAAGTCCTTTATCCATCTTGCACACCTTGACTTCCATTCAATTTAACTGGCATTTATTGAGCACAAACTGTGGGCCAAGAACCTTGCCAAGGCCCCTGAAAGACGAGGGTGAACAACTCAGCCCTCTTTCCTCAGGAAGCTTATACTGTAGCAGAATAGACACTGCACACGCCATTACACCAGAAGCACAGGTTGAACATGGGGATTAAGACTGTGGGCTTTTGAATCAGGCAGATCCAAGTTTAAATCCCAACTCTGCCACTTGATGACTGTGAACAAATTCCTTATCCTTAGGTTTCTCCATTTGTAGAGTGAAGATAACAGTATTCACCATTCAGGGCCATTTTTGAGGACTAAATGATATAGTGCTTGTAAAGCACTTACCACAGTCCCTAACACACAACAAACTCCAATATGACTTGGAAATCAAGAAGGCTGGCTCAGAAATCAGAATACCATAGTTCCAAACCTAACTCTGCCACTTGCTAGCTGTATCACATTAGTCACTGAATCACTCTGCCTTAATTTCTTCACCTATCAAGTGAAGGTGACAGTAGGAGTGTTGTGTATGTAAAACACACATGCATGTGCATAAACATGCATGCACACACATGCATTGTATATTATATATAATACATAGTAAAGCACCAAGAAAAGCATATAACATGAAATCTTACCTGTTGCTGTGGTGACCTGAATGCTCTTTTCCAATTTTCCCCTGAGGTGGTCCTCAGAGGCACACCTACAAAACCCCTAGGGATTATTGGAGCCCTGTTTGGACACTACTGATTAAATAAAGGAGCTTGCTCAACTGTGTGTGATGGAGTAAATGGGAGTCTTATCGCCATGGTAGAAAGATGGAGGAGACTGAGATCCTGAATGTTATTTATGTTATAGGTTAACAAAGGAGTCATGCAGGAAAGGTGGTGGACAAAATCTGTTTTACTGCTGAAGCTTTGGCCCCCAAATCTCAGTATAGAACCCACTTCTAGTGAACAGGTAGAACCACACATGAAACATGACCTCTCCTGCTTAGGCGTCATTTCTCTTGGTTCCATTTAGTACTGGGTACATAAAAGAAAGAAGCAAGAAGACCTAATAAACTAAAGAGAACTTCCAAACACAGAATATAAGGAGAAAGTGAAAGAAAGAAGAAAAGGGTGAACGGAGGAAGAAGGAAAGAGTCTATAAAACTTTGTGTTGGAAGAGGGAGTCTCCTTCATGCAGTCTTTCAGACCCCACTCAGCTGCATAAGAATGGGCCTTGAGTCTGCAACACCTCCTTGCCAAGAGTTAAAGAGCCCACACAGACTAAACCTGACCTATCACCTTATGTGGGATAGGCCTTGTTTTGGGCTAAGTACTCTTGCTCTGTTTAAAGTATGTACATTAAACATCGCTTGGTCAACCCACTGTTATGTCCTAGAGAGAGGCCAGGTTGTTTCCACTGCATCATGAGAGGGGTGTGGCACAAAGACCAGTTGCTTTGTGTCAGTGGCCAAGAGAGACCCACTGGCCATGGGGGACTGACACCACTATTGACGCTGATCCTGCTCTGTCTCTTCTCTATGTAAATAAACTATTGTCTGTCCAATGTTTGACTGCATTGTATTTCCCCTAATGACTCTAAAACGAAGATGCAATGGGCAGAAATTTTTGGAGTCCTCCCCTGAGACTGGTTATTGGTACATGGTACTTTGATTGATCAACATCAAGCAAAGTAGAAAGAAGATTTTGTGGACACTAAAAAATCTGTCTCTTAGACTATGGCTAGAGCCTACTCCAGGCTCAACCTATGTTGGTCCTCTGCCCCCTTCTCAGGGATGAAATGAGAGGACACAGCATTGAGATCCCCTTAGAGTTTGGAAGATGACAATAAACTAGAGAATGAGGGAGTGAAGCAAGTTTTAATCTTTTCCATTGCAACAAATGTATATTAAATGACAATGTGTTATGCACAACTCCAGGTACTAAGGAGACAGGGTGAACAAAAATGGACATGGTCCTTGCTTTCATAATTCTTGCAGTCTAGGAGAGGGCAGGAAACCTAGTAGAAGAATTACTCAACTAAATGTAAATTTACAATAGGGACAAGAGCTATAAAAGGGAAATACATGATGCTGTGAGAATCACAGGCCTGGCCTGATCACAAAGGCAGGAGGAGTTCCTTAAATGACAGATGAGAGATGCTTGGGTGGCTCAGTTGGCTAAGCATCTGACTCTTGATTTCAGCTCAGGTCTTGGTCTCATGAGTTCATAGGATTGAGCCCCACTTGGGGCTCTGCACTGACAGCATGGAGTCTGCTTGGGATTCTTCTCTGTTTTTCTCTCTGTCTGCCCTCCCCCACCCACTCAAAATAAATAAATAAACTTTAAAAAAAAAAAAAAAAGAAGTGACAGATGAGCTGGAAGGAAAGGTAGAGTTAACAAAGTAAATGGAAATTTCCAGGGAGGGCAAGGAAAGAGCAATAGTTCAGGCAGAGAGGTGCACAGGCTTAGCATTCAGAGAATTGAAAGAAGACCAATGTGGGCAGAGTGCACAGGAGTGCACGGGACAATGAAAGGATGTGGGAACAAGTCAGACCCTGCTGGGAGTTGTGGTTCATGCTCAAGAGGTTGAGCTTCCCACTGGGGGAAAAAAAAATTATTTTAAGCAGAGAGGTGATAGACTTGCATTTCAAAGGTTACTCCAGCTGAGGTATGGAGAATGGATTAGGGGGCGGCAAGAGTATGTATATGAGGACAGGTTAACAGGGTTTTTGACTTCCAGTTTAAGGTGACAGTTTGAACACAGGTATTTACTTCCTCTCCTTTCAGAAATCCTAATAATATAACAAAAAAGGAACTTTTGGAAGAAGCAAAAACTGACACGAAGATAATAGAGTAGGAGGCAACGGCAATAAAATTTTGTGAGCAGGAAAGAGATAGATAGGTGATAAATTCTTTTGTGAATCCAAGAGGGCTGAATCCTAAATTGACAGTGGGAAAAGCAAAAGGCAACCTGATATACACCAAATAAGTCCTCAAAGTCTTAGAAGTCCTCAGTGTCTTCTGTTGGGGAAGGAGATGAAAACATTTGGTTGAACATTAATTTATAAAGCACTAAAAACATGCACTTAAGACTCCTTTCCAGAGCCAAGAAACATAGATCTCCCCCCAGAAGATGGAAAGTTTATTCTCTTGAGAGAATATGACTATGGGACAATGGGTACAAATGAGATCAGGGGTTCTATTATATGAAAGAATGACAACGTGTAAATGATGAAACTGAATGATGAAACTCACACCCTCCTTCCCTGGCAGCCAGGCTTGCATTCTCCAGAGAGAAGTTTCTTCCTGGGGAACCTGATCAGCACAACAAGACAGAAGAAAGAAAAAACACTAACATGGGAGATGCCCTAAGAAACAGCCCAGGCATGGGGAGCCTGGGTGGCTCAGTCAGTTAAGCTTCCAACTTTGGCTCAGGTCATGATCTCACAGTTCGTGGATTCAAGCCCTGTGTCAGGCTCTGTGCTGACAGCTCAGAGCCTGTAGCCTGCTTCAGATTCTGTGTCTCTCTCTCTGCCCCTCCCCTGCTCACACTCAGTCTCTCCCTCTCTCTCTCTCAAAAATAAATAAAAACTTAAAAAATTTTTCTAAAAAAGAAAAAGAAACAGCCCAGGCAAATCACCCTACACATTGTAGACAGTCAAGAAGCCCCACATGTCCTTTTAGAGCTTCCTATTAGCTTTTCAGTGTGCCCCACTCTAATATGCATACATTTAGGAGATAAATATACATAGATATAAAACACATATACATAAATAGCAAAGGGTCACCAGATTTATAAGTAAATCCTCTCATACAAAACATAACTTTGAAAAAACAGAGATTGTGCAGGCAGAAGGAAACTTTAAACGTAAAAGGAGGGGCGCGTGGGTGGCTCAGTCCATTGAGTGTCTGACTTCTGCTCAGGTCATGATCTTACAGTTCATAAATTCAAGCCCTCTGTGCTGACAGCTCAGAGCCTGGAACCTGCTTCGGGTCCTGTGTCCCCCTCTCTCTCTGCCTCTCCCCTGCTTGTGTTCTGTCTCTGTCTCTGTCTCTCAAAAGTGAATGAACATTAAAAAATAAATAAAATTTCTCAAAAAAAAAACCTTAAAAGGAAACTTAAAACACTATTAATAAGTAATATCTTCAAAGAGATAAAATATTACATCCATGAAAGAATACCATGATGTTACACATTAGATATAGTCAGAAAATTAAAAAGTGCTTTTAGAAGTTGAATTAATAATAGTGGAAATGAAAAACTCAAGGTAATGTTTGAAAGAGAATGCTTGGAAATTTTTCCAGAAAGTAGAACAAAACAAAATGAAATGGAAAAGATAACATAAGAAAATTAAAGAAACAGTCCATGGGGTCCAGTATCTGAAACAGGGCTTCCAAAAAGAGAGAAGAGAAATAAATGAGTGATCTTCATAGGAACAATTAAGATCCAACAAGTGCTCAACACAAAAGAAGACAATGAAATACTCCAAGACACATCACTATAAAATTTTAAAAAATGAGGACAGAGGGACATCCTCAAGACTTCCAGAAGGTAAAAAGCAAATTTAAACCCAAAAGATTAAGAATCAAAATGGCAGATTTTTCAAGAGCAATATGAGAAACCAAAAGAAAGAGAAGCAGTACCTTCAAAATTCTGAGGGGATTTTCCAAAGTAGAACTTCATACCCAAATAAACTGTTAAGTAACTGTGAGGGAAGAATAAAGATATTTTCAGATACACAAGGTCTCAAAAATTTACATCTTATGCATCTTTTCTCAGGAAACTCTACCCAAAGAAAGCAGTAAACCAAGAAAGGAGAGAACATGCAATACACTTAACCTGAGATCTCGCTTTAACATTACTCCACTTTACCCTTCCAGTTTGATAGATTGCATAGTCTCTTCATTCTGGGTTTCTGTCCTGGAGGAGAGACCTCATAACAGTGCTTAAGAACATAGATCCCTGAGGCAACTGAAGCAAAAATAAACAAGCAGGACTGCATCAAACTAAAAAGATTCTGCACAGCAAAGGAAACCACCAACAAAATGAAAAAGCCTCCTACTGAATGGGAGAAAATAACATGCAAATCATGTATCTGATAAGGGATTAATACCCAAAATATATAAACAACTAATACAATTCAATCACAGAGAAACGATCTGATCAAAAAATGGGCAGAAGGTCTGGATAGATATTTTTCCAATGAATACATACAGATGGCCAACAGGTATATGAAATGGTACTCAACATCACTAATCATCAGGGAAATGCAAATCAAAAACAACGGTGAGATATTATCTCACACTTGTTAGGATGGTTATTATCAAAAAGAAAAGAACAAGTGTTGGTGAGGATGTGGAAAAAAGGGAAACCTTGTGCACTGTTAGTGAGAATTTAAATTGGTGCAACCATTATGGAGGTTCTTTTAAAAATTAAAAATAGAACTATCATATGATCTAGCAATTTTACTTCTGGGTGTCTATCTGAAGAAAATGAAACCCTAACTCAAAAAGATACATGCACCCTCACACTCATTGTAACATTATTTACAATAACCAAGATATGGAAACAATGGAAACAACAAATGAAAGAAAGAAGAAAGGAAGGAAGAAGGAAAGAAAGAAAAAGAAAAAGAAGGAAAGAAAAAGAAAGAAGGGAAAAAATGTGATTATACACATATATGTAGGAATGTTATTCAGTCATAAAAAAGAATGCGACCATGGGCCCCTGAGTGGCTCAGTCGGTTAAGCGTCTGACTTCGGCTCAGGTAATGATCTTGCGGTTTGTGAGTTTGAGCCCCGTGTCGTGCTTTGGGCTGACAGCTCAGAGCCTGGAGCCTGTTTCGGATTCTGTGTCTCATTCTCTCTCTGCCCCTCCCCCACTTGTGTTCTGCCTCTCTCTGTCTCTCAAAAATAAATAAATGTTAAAAAAAATTTTTAAAAAAGAATGCGACCTTGCCATTTGCAACAACATGGGTGGACCTTGAGGCATTACACTAAGTGAAATAAGTCTGACAGAGAAAGACAAATACCTTATGATCTCATTTACATGAGGAATCTATTTTAAAAAATAACAAAAAAATCCCCAAACTCATAGATACAAGAGAACAGACTGGTAGTTGTCAGAAGTGAGGGTAGAGAGTGGGTGAAATGGGTGAAGAGGGCCCAGAGGTATAAACTTCCAGCTGTAAAATAAATAAGTCATGGGGATGTAATATACAGCATAGCAACTATAGTTAATAATACTTCATTGCATATTTGAAAGTTGCTAAGAGATCTTAAAAGTTCTCATTACAAGAAAAAATTTTGTAACTATATATGGTGATAGATGTTAACTAGACTTACTGTGGTGATCATTTATCAATATATACAAATATTGAATCATGGTGTAAACCTGAAACCAATATAAAAATTATATGTCAATTATACCTCAATAAAAAAATAAAATAGAATAACTGATAATGTCTAAAACTGAAAATTAAGGTTTAAAATAGGTCATTGCAGTAATTCATATGAGAGAAGACATTTTAGGATGATAGAGGTTAAGAAAAGTAAAAGAATTCAAGGGATATTTGGGTGATTAATTCAAGATATATTTAGAAGGTAAAAAATCAAGAGGTCTAGGGGTGCCTGGGTTGCTCAGTCAGTTAAGCATCTGACTCTTGATTTTGGCTCAGGTCATGATCTCGTGGTTTGTGGGATAGTGCCCCTCATTGAACTCTGCACTGGCAGCATGGAGCCTTCTCCTCGGGATTCTCTCTCTCCCTCACTTTCTGCCCCTCCCTCGCTCTCTCTCACTCCCTCCCTTGCTCTCTTTCACTCCCTTGCTCTCTCTCAAAATAAATAAAGTTAAAAAAAATAAGAAGTCTAGCTAGACTGAAATGGGAGGATGAAAGAATGGAAAGCATCAAAAGTGACTCCTAGAGTTTTGGTCTGTATTACAGGTGGGATGATGTTACCATTAACTGAGATAGAAGACACTGGAAGAAGACAAGGTTGGGGGTGGAGGAAGGGATGGAGATCATGGGTTGTTTCGGGACACCTTGAATTAAAGATGCTTCATTCCACCCAAATGGAACTTCCAAGCAAGCAGTGGAAATACTGGTTCAGAGCTCAGAAAAAGAAATTTGGCCTGGATATATAAAAATATGTGAGTCATCTGCAAAAAGTGGTCAGTGAAGTCAAGGACATGGTTGACATCCAGAGGGAAACTAAAGTATGAGAAGAGACAAAAGTCTAGGACTGAGCCCTCAGGGACTATCCATATTTAGTTAGATAAAGGAAGTTGAGTCAAGAAAGGGCAAAGAGCAGGAATAACCAGAAAGTTTATTCTAGGAATCACCTGGAGAAAACCTGGGAGAGTGTTCCATTATGGAAGCCCATCCAGTTTAGAACATATTGAATGTGATGCAGCAGTTCTAGTAGGAATTGGCACCACGAGTCTGAAGATTAGGAAAGAGAGTAGGGCTTACCACACAAAGTGCCCTGACTGTAAGATCTTGACCTCACTAATTCCCCTTTCTGACCACAACTTCCACTTCCGCACTTTGCATTTGTTCATCACATTCTTTAATACTTTAAATTCTGTGATACTTTAATGCATTAACCCCCTCATGGGCTTACCTGCCTTTCCCTTTTCTTTATTCATGCCCAAGAAAGCACATCCAAGGGTTCAAGAGGACAAGTAAAGAATCAGGGTCAAGATGGTGGGCTCCAGGGGTGCCTGGGTAGCTCAGTCAGTTAAGCATCCAACTTTGGCTTAGGTCATGATCTTGTGGGTTCAAGCCCTGTGTCAGGCTCTGTGATGACAGTTGGGAGCCTGGAGCCTGCTTTGGACTCTGTGTCTCCCTCCCTCTCTGCCCATCCCCCTGCTCGCACTCTGTTTCGCTCTTAAACAGAAACATTATTTTTTTTTTTAAGAAAGAATGTGGGCTCTGGTATCAAATTACCAGAGTTAGAATCATGATCTGAGTATGACCTTAGGAAGTCATATATGCTTTCTAAGTCTTGGTTTTCTCATCTGTAAAGTAAAGTGATTATAATGGTCCCAATTTTGTCAAATGAGATATTGCAGTGACTGACACACTGAAAACAAAAAATTAATATCAGTTATTTAAATTATCCATGGTCCCAACTCCCCATGAATGGATAATTCCATAACTTTAATTTTTACCATTAATTTTTTTTTATTCAGAAAGAAGCTTTTATCTGTCCCCAGATATTTCCTGTTTTCCTATAATGTCACAATCCACCTAGCTACCCAAATCAGAAACCGAGAGTGATCCTTGTTTTTGTTTCTTTACTTCCACTGTCCAAGTCATAACATTCTCACGATTCTTCCTCCTAAACAGCTCTTTCATTCATCCTTCCCTGCCTCTCCCTTCTTCCATAGCCCTAATTTTGTTATTGTAGGTGAGGCATGGTACAGTACCCATCTCATTCTAGGTGTTCAATAAGCATTTGCTGTCCTCTTTGAAGCCATCCTCTCATGTTTTTTGGTAGACTTCTTCATAAGCTGACATTAAACCATGTTCTGCTAGTCTCGTCCACTTCTATGGATAATTCTTCCACATTTTAGCTGGGTGATACTGGGATGTCTTTAAGCTGATAAATGCACTGTCTATTTATAGGGCTGTTAAAAATATTGAAATGATGCAGGTAAGAAGTTTAGCATAAGACATGACATAGAGAAAGCATTTACTTTTTTTTTTCTTTTAAGAGACAGTGGAAATATCTCTGGTTCAGCTTATTTTCTTCTTCCTGTCTTAAATCTGGTATAGGGCAAGCACCCTGCAACTAAGAGGGAAAAGCCAAGAAAACTGCAGAGGTGACTATCTGACATCATTGAATGAACACCAGTGACCACCTATGTCCAGACTTCTCCTGTTTGTTTTTGTTTAAGCCATTGGGAACTGGCTTAAACTACTTGATCTATTATTTGCAGCAGAAATGTCCCTAATGATACACTCCCAATTTATATTTAACAGTTTTAGCTAACATTTTTTCTGCTATCCTTGTAAGCAGTTTATACAGATGAACCCATAGTATCTACAGTTATGTCAAACCTGTTTCTATTTTGAATCATTTCACTACTTTATTTAGCTTTTTGAAGCAGTTTTGTCAGGTACAGTGCCCAAAAGTCTTAGGCAATCATCGTTCCCCTGTCTGTGGTGTACAATGGAGGTACCATCTTGTTAACTAAAGGCGATCGTTTCATCCTATATATAGAATATGCCAAATTTTTCCTCTATTCCACAAAGAAGCCACTTAGTAAACTGGAAAGGTAACAGGTTGTGGAGTTGGCCAGATGAAAATAAATTCTAGTTCCACCACTTTCTAAAATGTTACTTTCTTGATCCTCAGAAAGGGATACAGAAAGGGATAGTATTACCTCAGAGGGTTATTATAAAGAGTTCAGATTAATGCTGTCAAGAGCCTAGTATAGTGCACAGTGTGGAACACAAGAAAAACCAAGAATGGGAGCTCTTTTGTTGTCTTAATTACATAGAAGGCAATGAGTAAATGTTATTGCCCCAATCCCCTCCACAGAGCATATAACAGTATGCACTTCATCAAGGAAGATTAGAATTAAAATTCACCCATACGAAGCTTTTGCAGATTAATCTCAACTATTCTGACCATACCCTTTCTGAGTCATTGACATTTGTATAGTCACATGTCTTTAAAAAAAAATCTTAATCAGATAAATGATTTCCACTACCAGTTAAACACCCCAGCAATGCATAATTACTCAAAAACATTTTTGAGATTCCTTTTTAAGAGAGAGCTTTCAGAACATATTACTGTGTCCTGTATCATAGATATTAGTGACTGAGTGAATGCTGGTCTTTTGGGGAAGGCCACATGAAAAATACTAGGACTGATGGTGGATACTGGTTAAAGTTATCTATCTTTTTTTTGAGAGAGCCAAAAGTTGTTTCTAGCTACTACTGATTGATAAGGTGGCTGAAAATTATGCCAGGTGATTTTATTGGGGGAGTGGGGAGTGTGAGAACAAAATAAAATAAAATACAACAGAAACAGAAGTGAGATTTAAATATTGAGAAATAAAATTTTATGATCTGTAAAGTGGCTCTAAAGGTAATTCTAAAATGTTTTGGTGCTAATAGCCTTCAAGGATGCCTAAACATCGTGTATGTTTAAATTTGGTTAAAAATTAGTTTCCTTCTTTATTCACAAATGAGTAAAGATAATCTAATTTTATATACATGATTTCCTTTACCCGAAACAAAGAAAGTAGAAACACAAAGAAAAAGTCTGGCAGGAAAGATCTTTTTTTAGTGCTTAAGCCAATTTTCCAGCATTGCATATTTCAAATCAGTGGATTTTTTCTACTTTTTTGACAAATGTATTTTGCAAATACTCTGTTGGAATGTCTCCTTTAACGCGAAAATGGCCTGATTTGGATAAATTCTGATGTAAACATCATTCAACAGCTTAATGAAACAATACTCATAATTCTGTCATACTATCGCATATAGTCTTTGCTGTGAAATTCTATTTACCGACCTCCTAAACTGATAACAAGCCCGGTAACGGGTCGCGTCCCAGAGTTTGAAACACATTTTAAAGAGCGGGTTGGCCTGCCAGCCTCCAGGGTTACTGTACCTCTACCCCTTCCTATCCCAGACCAGCCAGCTTCCCGAGGCTTTGCTCACCTAGCAACCAGGCGGCGACGACAGACACTTCCGGAACCCCAGGCGGAGTCGTCCAATCGGCTCTGCAGGTTCGCCGCAGCGGCTGATGGGGCGCGGGAGACTGCGCTGCCGCCGGCGTCTGCACCATGGTGACGAGCGGCGGTGGGGCCAGGGTAGCCATGGCGGCTTGGTCCACCTTCGCCGCGGCTGTGAACGTATTCCTCCTGTTGGCCCTCCCGCGAGTCTCACACGCCCAGACCTTCTCATTTCCATTCCTGCAGCCGGAGTCGTGCGGCCACAACCAGTACTTCGATATCTCCGCGCTGTCCTGTGTGCCGTGTGGAGCCAACCAGAGGCAGGATGCCCGAGGTGAGACCGTTCAGGGTGGGCCCTAGCCAGTGTTTTAACACTCCAGGCTTCCTGTTGCCCGCTGCCCCCTCCCCCTGTCTCTGAAACACATTTTCGTCGGCGGGAAGAAATGTTTCAGGAAAGTTAACTGCCAACTCCTGAGGGGTGGGTTTCCTTGGAGGATTGCAACTTGCACACAAATGAGGTTGGGGAACCCAAGTAAACTACCCCCTGAGCCATGTCCGATAATTAATTTCTCGGCGCCAGTCCCTCACTTCTCATCCGAGGGGTCTTTCGGGAGGCACCTGGAAAGTCGCCCACCGAAGATAGAAAAAAAATAGAGAAGGAACGAGGTGTAGAGAAGTAGGTCACAGGATGGGTTGCGGAGGGAATGCAAATTAGCGCTTATAAATTTTGTTAGCTCTTTATCTTGCTCTTCAAATCCCAGAAACCTAGAGCTAGAAGGGACCTTAACCATGATTAGGTCCAGTCTTCTCATTTTACAGATAAGGAAATTCAAGCCTCGATGATGTTGTTACATCTTCTTTGTTACCTAAATTGTGGATTGGAAGAACTGGTGTCTCTCTGCCCTCAGTCTCAACCCATGTATTTCCACTATACAGTGTGTTCTTAATATAGATTTCCTTAGGACTCATCCCTTTTATTATTGAATATTACTAATTGCCCTTAAAGTCTCTTTGTATTAAACTTAGTTGTTGTTTTTTTCCCCTTCAAACGTAGGTCATTTGGTCCCAGTTCCCCTCACTGAAACTGCTCAGAATAAGACTTTTTCCATATTCTAAGTCCAAAATGTTTTCACTCTTGATTTGGTCACCCATGGTGTTAACTTTCTCCCAACTTCAAATTTGATATATCCTCATTAAAGTTGTCATTTAAGACTGGGCCGGCTCCTCGTGTGAGGATGTATGAATGAGGAAGCATTTCACCGGCTCTTAAACTGTAAGGTGTTGCTTCATAGTTACGGACCCAGATATTGGATGCATCCTACTACATAGATTCCTATGGGTGCTGTTTCCACTTGATGCCTCCTTAGAGAATGTTGTCCTTACCTGTCCAGCAAGTTGAATGGTGATTATCTTATAAGGCCTACTGTCTGTCCAGAGGAAAACAATGGTTTATTTGAATCAAGGTAACTTTGCTAATAAGGTTTTGTTTTGACAAAGTAAATTTGAATTCATTGAATATATGTGTATGGTTGGATGAAACAGAACAGTAAAATTTCCCATAGCAGTTAATGCATAGTTTGATTATTAAAATTCAAGTTCAGTACTTTAATAGTTCAGTTATGCTTGCACTTAAGGTGGTAGCACATATGGTACCTACTGCGTGCCATACACATTCTAAGATCTTTGCGTATAATAACTAATTTAACACCCATACCAACCCTATGAGGTAAGTACTGTTATTGCCCCCATTTTGCCAAAGTGGAGACCAAGCCATAGAGTTTAGTAACTTGCTAAAGGTCACACAGCTGAATAGCAGAATTAAGATTAGAACCCATGCAGTGCTGATTCCAGAGTCTTGCTATTAACAGCTATACTTCTTCTCAAGATTTTAAGAATATTAAAATTTTCCCTATCTTGGAGCTTTATTTTTATTTACCAAGGTCAAAATTGACTGTTTTTATTTTAGGAACTTCATGTGTGTGTTTACCAGGATTTCAGATGATCTCTAATAATGGAGGACCTGATATTATTTGTAAAAAGTGCCCGGAAAACATGGTATCAAGTATTTATTTTAAAATCATTTTACTGTAAAAAGTAGTAAATTAACATATCTTTATTTTTTTAAACTATATTTTAATGCTGTACTATAATATGGTCCCAAAACTCAAAATTATTAAATTAACTTTGTTTTTCTCGAGTAAATTTTGAGAAATGAGTGAAATTTTATGCAGACTTGGAAAAAAACAAATGTATTGCCTTAGTTTTTAAAGTCTGAGATTTAAAAAACCACAAAGCTGTGAATATTTGTGTCTTTATATTTTCTCATAGAGTAACTCAGTGACTTAAAAAATATAGATGAATGGTATATATAGAGAACAAGTTGGGATGTGTGAGTTTTTTGACTGGTACAGATTGAGTTCTGTGCCTTACACCTATTGTGTTAACAGTCTTATATAACAATTCATGTTTATAATGATAACTGAGGTGTGATAAGTTCATGAAATGCCAATTGCATCACTAAAGAGGTTAAATAATATCTATTGCTGTTTTGTTAGTCATATCATAATTTTAGGAAAATTAGTAAATTAATGGTTACTATATGTAATGATTCTTAATTAACAGAAATACATTTTCCAGTCATTTTGGATAATTCGAAGTCTTTGTGAGCCAGTTCTTTTATAGCGATGTTTCTTCTCATTATCTGAATAAAATAATTGAATCTGGGAATTTAATGGTCTAAAATACTATCAAGTTAATTATTATTAAGTTACTAGTTTAATTTACCAGTTGTCCTAATTTATGGCTAACTTGATTTAACTTTTAAGTTTGATTTTCACCTTAATATGTATTTTATATTTTTGTAAATATTGACCATAGATGAATTATCAATGATAAAAAGCTAATATGAAATGGCTACAAAGCAAATTTATTTTTCAGTGAGATTACTAAACAAGCATAATTTTTATTTTTCCAATGTTTATTTATTTATATTGAGAGAGGGAGAGCATGTGCGCACACGTGTGCACACATGAGTGGGGGAGGGGCAGAGAGAGAGAGAGAGAGAGAGAGAGAGAGAAGGAGAGAAAGAATCCCAAACAGACTGGTACTATCAGGGCAGAGCACACTGCAGAATAGATCTAATGAACCCTGAGGTCATGACCTGGGCCAAAATCAAGAGTTGGACGCTTAACTGACTGAGCCACCCAGGCACCCCAACAATCATAATTTTTAAATAGTCCTATATAATGTACTGACAAATATAGGAGCATTTCATGACAAATCCAGTCTTTTCAACTAAAATTAAAAATAATTTGTGGCATTGTTTTGTTATTACCATTTGTTCTCTATTCATTTTGGTTACATTCATGTTTTTGATACTATATTTTTGCCCCAGGTTTAGGAAAAATCATATAATATAATACGCCTAATTGTGAATGTCATATTTTATAAAAAACCTTCATTGAGGCACTTGGGTGGCTCAATCAGTTAAGCATCTGGCTCTTGATTTCAGATCGGATTTCATGATTTCATGGTTCATGGGTTCAGGCCCTGCATCAGCTCTGTGCTGACAGTGCGGAGCCTGCATGGAATTCTCTGTCTTCCTCTCTCACTGCCCCTCCACCACTCTAAATAAATAAATAAACTTAAAAAGAAAAACAAAACTTTCATTAATACAAGCAATTCTGGGTCGAAAGCAATATCCTTATAACTTTAACAACTTTATTTACATATTCATACACTATAAAATTCACCCATTTTAAATCATAACTTAATTTTTAAAAGCTGACATATTTGGATTATAAAAATTAATGGGGCGCCTGGTTGGCTCCGTCAGTTGAGCATCTGACTTTGGCTCTGGTCATGGCCTCATAGTTCATGAGTTTGAGCTCCACATCAGGCTCTGTGTGGATAGCTTGGAGCCTGGAGCCTGCTTCAGATTCTATGTCTCCCTCTCTCTGCCTCTCCCCTGCTCATGCTTTGTCTCTCTCTCTAAAAAATAATGACCATTAAATTTTTTTTTTTAAATAAGTAAAAATTAGAATATTTTAGAACAGGTAAAACCAAACTATTAATTGACTATCTGTTGATTAAATGCTGTTGAATTTTGTTGTTTTTTTCTTTGTAAATGGAAAAACTGAATGGCAATATTACTTTGAAAGAAATGACTCATTTGAACTGAAAATCATGAAGAAGAAACAACGGTTGCCCAGAGTTAACAGTAGTCTGTACATAGTAATAATGTATAGCTTAATTTCGGAAAGTGAGCACAGTTTGACTCTCCAAGAAATATTTATGTAGCTCATATATGCATGATTTATTTGAATCTTGACTACAAATTGTACACTACTGTGGCTTCTTGAATTCACAGCATCAATTAAGGAGGAGAATTTACTTATTGATTTATTTTAATTTAGAAAGGTGTTACTGAAGATGGCTGGAATTGCATTTCTTGCCCTGCTGGTTTAACTGCAGAAGGAAAATGCCACTGTCCTACTGGCCATATTTTAGGTAAGAAGTAGATTCTTTATGAAAAAATAGTAGAATCTTCACTTATGCTACTTAACAAATATATATTTATTTATTTTGAGAGAGAGAATGCGAGCAGGGGTGGGGCAGAGAGAGAGAGGAAGAGAACCTCAAGGAGGCTCCACACTCAGTACAAAGGCTGATGCAGGGCTTGATCTCACAAACTGCAAGATTGTGACCTGAGCCGAAATCAAGAATTGGACACTTTGACTAAGCCACCCAGGCACCCCCACTTATGTTATTTTTGATAAGGACATTAATGGAAATACCTTGGTGAACAGTACTTTTTATTGCCCAGAATTTAATGATGTTTAAGTCAACAGCAGGCATTGAGAAGAGAATAAAAAGTCCTACCTGATTAAAAAAAAAAAAGTCTTAACAATGTACAATTAGATGGATAAGATGGATACTTCCTTAATATGATAAAGTATATATGTTTCAACTCAAAAGTCAACATGGTGCCTAATAGGGAGAAAGTATAAGCATTTCTATTGTCAGGAACCAGATAAAGATGCACTTAGGTAAGTGAAAGAAACAGGTGGTAGAGTAATTAAAAAGGAAGTAAAAATCATTAAAAACTAATTTTTAATGATTTAATTATATGTTTAGAAAACCCAAGAGAATTACTAAAAATTATCATAAACAATAAAGGTTTTGGGGTAAAAAATTAATATCCAAAAATTAGTAGACTTTGTCTATCTAAACAAGAATCCTTTAGAATATATGAAGGAAGAAAAGATCTTGTCTACAGTAGCAACAAAAAGAAAAAACACCTGTATAAACTTCAGAAGAAATATATAAGATAAATCAATTGAAGAACCTTAGAATGCTTCTGCAGAACACAAAAGTTGGCTTTAATAAACGGGAAGGGGAAGATTAAATATTGGAGGGGAAGATTGTTCTTGGAGGGGAAGATTAAATATTATAAAGATATTAGAGGGCCCCTGGGTGGCTCGGTTGAGCATCCTGCTCTTGATTTCAGCTGAGGTTGTGATCTCACGGTTCATGGTTTTGAGCCCCACGTTGTGCTTTGCACTGACAATGCGGAGCCTGCTTTGGATTCTCTGTCTCCCTTTCTCTCTGCCTGTCCCCCACTCCTTCTCTCTCTCCTTCTCTCCCTCTCTCTCTCTCTCTGTCTCTCTCTCTCACAAAAATAAACAAAACATTAGGGGCGCCTGGATGGCTCAGTTGGTTAAGCGTCCGATTTGGGCTTGGGTCATGATCTCACGGTTTGTGAGTTTGAGCCCCATGTTGGGCTCTGCTGAGAGCTCAGAGCCTGGAGACTGCTTCAGATTCTGCGTCTTCCTCTCTCTCTACCCCTCTCCTACTCACACTCTCTCCCTCTGTCTCTCAAAAATAAATATTTAAAACAATAAAAATAAATAAATAAATAAATAAACAAACAAACAAACCATTAAAAAAAAAAAAAAAAGATGTTAGCTCTCACAATACCCGTCTATACATTTAACAGAACCTTAATAAATTCTACTAGAATATTGTTTGTCTGTTTTAGAGACTAATTCCAAAGTTTATCTGGAAAATGTGAAAAGCCAAGACAATTATGAAAAAGGAAAGAGAAAATAACCCCATCAGATACTATGTACATCAGATACTATGTACATGAATGGCTGGTATATGGGTTACACATACTGGTGGATGGGACTTAAAATAGAGAATCAAAATAGATCTAATCTGTATCAGAATGTGATATGAGATAAAAGTAGTATTTCATGTCAGTGGAGAAAAGACTGATTAGTAAATGGTGTTGGGGAAACTTGGAAAATACTAAGTCGGGTTTCTAACTTATTGCTTAAGGAAAAATAAATTTCAGGTCAAATATCTAAATATTAAATATGAATCTAAAGAAAAACAAATTTCAGGGTGCCCAGGTGGCTCAGTTGGTTAAGTAAGGATACAGGGAAATAGTCATTCATATATTACTGGAGGATTATAAACTTGTGCAGTGTCTGTAGAAAGCAACTTGACAGTATTTATCAAATGCAGATCATTGCCCAGCTAGCCCTTATCTGGGAATTTCCTATTCCAGTGCAGGGAAATATATCTCTGAAGAAGTATATGCATGGCTTCTTATTGAAACATTAATCCTAAGACAAAATATTGTAAGCAATGTAAAAGTTTGTTAAGAGGAGATTAGTCAAATAAACTCTGGTACATCCATACAATGGTATAGAATGCAGAAAAATATAGATTATTATATAGAAAAATAATGCAGTTCTTTATTGCTGTGGAAACAAATCCAAGATCCATTAAGTAAAAAAACAAGGTATATAAAGTTTATATTCATTCATCCACAAATATTTTTTTGGTACCTGCTATTTATCAGTTCTGTTTTCTGTGTTTGGTGAACTACCATTTATGTTTTCTGAAAAAGATTATATATGCATATGTGTTTATGCACAGCCTATTTCTGGAAGAATTTACAAGGAACTGATAACAGTATTGCTTCCAGGGAGGAGAATTCGGTATCTGGGGGGAAAAGGATGGAAGAGACTTAATTTTCACTTAAAAATTTTTTGTGCCTTTTTTATTCTATTTATATATTATCTATTCAAAAATTAATTTTATAGGGGTACCTGGGTGGCTCAGTTAAGTGTCCAACTCTTGGTTTCTACTCAGGTCATGATCCCACAGTTCATGGGAGCCTGGAGCCTGCTTGAGATTCTCTCTCTCCCTCTGAGCCTCCCCTCCCCCAAATTATTTTTTTAAAGAAATACAAATCTCTGCCATCAATTTATTTAAAATCTAGCTAGAAGGCAGGATATGCCTATGGAAAAGTAATTTGCAGAGCAAAATAGCAACAAAATATTTTCACAGGGGCACATATATTAAATCATCAAATGAGCATTTATAAACAATAAATGCTCTGTAAAGAGGAAGTCACTTCAACCAGGGTTGTTTAGGAAGGTTGTCATGAGGAGGCAGTGTAATCGTGGGGCCATAAAGGATTAATGGGATTTCAAAAGGTAAAAAGAAAGAGAACATCTAGGCAGAAGGAGCAGTGTGAGCAAGAGTATCATTATAAACATAAACATCTAGATTGAAAATAAAGGAATTGGGAGGATAACAGTTTGTTGAGTTTAAAGGTGCTTTGGTACAGATGGTGGAAGGCCTTGAATGGTAGGATGTTCTGTAGGCATAGGCATTTTGTTCAAAGCTTTGAACAGGAGAATGATGATTAATCTGGCAACAATCTGTTGCATTTGTTCATTCAACAAATATTTATTGAGCTCCTACTACGCGCTGGCCATTGTGCAAGGGCGCGAAGCATAAAGCAGTGAAGAGGATACAGTGAACAGGCACGAAGTCCCTGCTTTCATGAAGTTCACATTTAAGGAGTGGAAGAGCAGAAGTAGGGAGAGCTGTGAAGAGGCTGCTCTGGTGCTGTAGACATGTGACTACTGGACCTGAACCAGAGCTAGAGGGAATTATACCCAAAAGAGTAGATGCCAGAAACATTAAAAGGATGACAGTAGACCTAGATGAGTGAAGGAATATAGGGATGAGGAAAAAGGAAAAATCAAAATATCTTTGGGATTTCTAAGTGGGGATGAAGGTGATGATGGTTCATAGATTCATGCTGTGAGGAAGTCATTATGGACTGAATTTCTGAAACAACTTTTGACAGAGATCACTGGTACAGAAGTGGCAGTTTTAGTAGGTTGCTGAGAATGGAGGCTAGATGCCCGGGGGGCCAGATGGTGGCTCTGACACCTAGAGACCCCTTAAGGTTGAGTGACAGCTGTGAAAACAGTATTTCACTATCTTAGATGCTACTGTTACGTACTTAAAATTCTCCATGGCATGAGCTCCTTAGAGCCACCTTGAACTTTTGCTGTTGATATGTTCTGTGGATTTGCACAAGGGGTTGGAGAGGAATGGAAGAGTACAGAAAGAGGGTACATCTTACTTATTGCACCGCTTCTCTCAACTCTTCCCATTTCTGACATGAAAAGAAAATGATCAGATAATCAGGTAAATAATTTTTTAAAAATAATTTTAAAATAATTATCATTAAAAATATCAAAATTCTTGAGGCTATAGAATGAGAAATAAAAGTCTACACTCCCCATCTATTTTATTTCCCAGAAATTAACCTAAAGTAATTATTTTTTCTCTATCTTTCCAAGTTTTTAATGTATTGCAAATATTTTGGAATGTCTATTTGCAATGTATTTTGGAGAGAGTGCCATAAGAGCACATGTAGATTTACTACTTAAAAAGATATATCCATATTTTTCAACTTAAAATTTTTACTTTTTAAAATTAAAGTAATACATGTATATGGTTTGAAATGTAAATAGTATAGAAAAATATAAAAACCAAGGGTCCTTGCCCTTCCACCCTCACTCTTATTCTTAGTTCTCTAATGTAACCACTATTAAGTTTCTTTTGTGTTCTTCCAAGAATGCTTTATGTATTTATATGTTTCTGTACATCCTTGGAAATATTTATATTTTGTCATACTTATTTCATCATAAATATTTGTTCACAAAAATTAAAATTTAAAATAAAATTATAAAACTTGATTTAACAGAACGGCAGTGAAGCTAAAAAGCAGTACCTGTTACTGAGCAGTACCCTGTTCAGTACCAGAAAATGGTTATCATCATGTAGGAACATGGGTCCCATGAAATCAGATTTTCCTATTTTTAAAAAAGTGCTAAAAATACACAATTTTTATGTGAAACCTTCCAAATTAAAATTTCCCAAATTCAAAAAAGAGTTTATTGAGCACTACCTGCCAGGTGCTGGCAGACAGTGGTGAATCCAACTTACGTTCTAAGCAAATTAATAGTATATGCCAGGGCATGGTAAGTGCTGTGAAGACAAGGGAGGGAGGGGGACAGAGAGAGAGAGCGAGCGAGAGAGAGCGCCAAGTGTTATTTTACGTGGATGATCATGGAAGATCTCTTTGGAAAAGTGACATCTGAGCAAAGATTTGAAGGAAGTGCGGGACAGAGCCATGTAGATGACTAGGGGACTCGTTCTAGACAGAGGGAATAGCAAGTACAAAGATCCTGAGATGGGAGAATATTTGGCATTTTCAAGGAGCAGCAAATATGCTAATGTGGGTAAAGTAAATGAGGAGGAAAGCAGAAGTAGATGGGTCTGGAAAGTTGGGGTGATTGTGTGCAGATCATGTAAGGCCTTTTGGCTGTAATAGTGACCTTAGAAATTACCCCAAGTGAGATGGAAGGCCATTAGAAAGTTGTCAGGGGAGTGAAATCATCACACTTAGTTTTGAAAAGTCTTGCTCTAGCTTCTGCCTAGAGAATAGAACCAGGACTCCAATTAGGAAGCTGTCATAAAAGTCCAGGTGATAGATTGATGTCCCTTGGCCTGGGGTAGAGTTGCGGAGGTAGAGAGAATAATTCAGTTTCTGGATATATTTTAAAGGAGGAGCTAACAAGATTTGCAGATTTATTTTGTTAACTTTAATTTTATTGTTTTTAATATACAGTATGAAAAGAAATGAGGAAACTCTAAGGACTAGGGCCTGAGTAAATGGTCGAGTGGCATTGCCATTTACTGAGACGGGGATAGGGATGACTGTAGGAGAAACAAGTCATTCACCTTTACTTTGGTTAAACTCATTTTTACTATCTTGCAAAAACTTAAAACATTATGGACAAAGCATTATTGATAACATTATGATTAGGAGTAATGCCCTTTGACCATTTTTCTCAGTGCTGGTTCTCTGTTAATTCCCTTAGCCCCAAAAGTAATTGTTAACATTTTGATGTGCGTGCACATACATGTTTGCGTGTGTGTTTCCTTCTAGAACCTTTTTTTTTCTGTTTTAAAATAAACATTACAGCCACATTATATAAATGTTTCATACCAAAAATATTGTTCTAGAGCAAACTTTTTTCAGTTACCAGTATGATCTGTTAGATTACGTAATTCTTTTTAGTCCACTCCATAGTATTTCGTAGGATGAATATACCATCATCTTGCTATTTTAAATATGTAGGTTGTTTTCTAACAAGTAACTGCCTCAGTAAATATCCTTATACACATGTACAAGTGTTTCTGCAGGTTAGGTATCTAAAAATGAAATTGTAGTGTTGTAGGATATGTGAATTTGACATTTTAATAGGTGCTACAAAAAACCCTCTTAAGTTGTAGAAACATGTCAACTGTCTATGAAATTACTTGTTTCTGCATACCTGCTGTAGCAGGAACGTACAGGTAAGAAGTAACAAAAAAATAAAAATAAAGAAAAAAATAATAATTTATTATTATGATTTGGAAGGTTAATTTTTGTAATTTTTTTATGTGGGAATGAGGAAGGCTTCACTTTTCTACACTTTGTTATGGTGGTATTTGACATTCCTCTTATACAAATCAGGTATCTTAAATATACCTGGTTATTTATAATAATTACAAGGGGACTGTACTAAGTTTATAGAAGGTTATATGTTGACTTTGAGTTACATCTTAATTTTGTTTCTAAATTGTTTAGTGGAAAAAGATGTTAACGGAACATTGTTGTCTCAAGCAACTTGTAAGCTCTGTGACGAAAATGAAAACTCTTTTACAGTAGCAAATGCTTTAGGAAACAGGTAAGTGGTGTGCTGGGTGCTGACTTTAAATATCATCGTACATTTATATGGAATCTATACCTTTTAAAAATACTTCCTATGATATCACTTGTTCCTCATAATAGCCCAAAGAAGATAAAAGTAGATATTAACATATAAAGAAGCTGAAGATCAGAGAATGAGACTGATTAGGGTTCAAAGCTTGGCTCAGTCTCTTATCAGTTGTTTGACCTTGGCTAGCTCAGTAAGTCAGTCTTTTTGTCCTTAGAATGGATATATACCACCTACTTCCTAGGCTGTTATCACAGCTCAGAAATCAGTATGTGAATTCTTAGCATAGTGCTTCAGAGTAAGTGCTCAGTAAAAGGTGCTTTTTTTGTTTGTTATTATGAAATTTGTACATTTCTATAATATATATAGTATATAAATATTAACTTCTATTTGCAGCATCCTTACTGTGTGCCAGGAACTGTGCTTTAAAATAATGTTACATAAGGGCACCTGGGTGGCTCAGTCGGTTGAACATCCGACTTCAGCTCAGGTCATAATCTCACGGTTCGTGGGTTTGAACCCTGCGTCAGGCTCTGTGCTGACAGCTCGGAGCCTGGAACCTGCTTTGGATTTTGTGTTTCCCTCTCTCTCTGCCCCTAACCCATTCACATTCTGTTTCTGTCTCTCTCAAAAATAAATAAACATTAAAAAAAAATTTTAAATAATATTACATAAAAAAGCATGTGAATAGATAAATGGTAATTATAGTGACCCAGAAACCCTGATTAATAGCCCTGTTCTTTATCACTTCCTGTTTCCCCTTTATGCGTGCATATGTGTGCACCACGTAAACACACAGCCCTGTCTCTCTAACTCAAACACAGTATCCCTATTTCAAATTCTTCACATTTTTATAGAGAGCTACATGATGACTTTTCCCAAGTTTAAGAGAAAATACTTGAGTAGCTTCTCCTGGGGGTACTTAGTATTGGATCACCTCTTCCCTTATGCTGATATGGATTGTAGTATCCAAATATTGACTATTGGGCTGATCCCCAGGTCTTCCCCTCCAGTACCGCCTTAAGCCCACTTCTATGCCATGCCCCAGTGCCTCCTACCTGCTCTATCTTACGAGTAATGAATACTACAGACCCATCACTGTCCCCGCTAGTCCGGTGGATGCTCTCCCTCCCTGGATATCATACATTAATGAAAAATACAAAGTATTTTTCTAAAATAAATAAAGATAATAAATAGACTTTAAAAGTGTTTGTCACAGCTTTGATCAGGGGATCGACACACATTTTTTCAGTATATGTTTCCTTTTTGCTTTGTGAGAGGCAAAATAAGGAATGTAGATTTGATATAACTACCTATGAAAACAGATTGGGTTTTACTTATGTGAGTTTGTTAGGCTCTTAATTGAGTGACTTAACCATCTTTTTTATTCAGTATTGTTTATTCTGTACACGCCATGTAGTTTCAAAAGAATATTCTCCTATTATTGGCTAATATTATTTATTTATACCTTGCTTTGTAATACAAGGAGGTATAAAAATAATCAAATCAGTGTTAATTTTTTTAATTTGTTTAGTTTATCATAAGTAATTACTTAGTTGAATGAATCTATTCTAATCCAGCATTTAAGAAGACAGATTTTAATGAAATTAGATCTAGCATAATTCATTAACATTTTTAAATGTTTTTGTTATATTGACAGATGTGTTCGATGTGAGCCAACATTCGTCAATACCAACAGGTCCTGTGTGTGTTCGGAACCGAACATTTTAGTAAGGCTAAGCACATTAATGAAGTGTATATTTTAAAATTAAGTTATACCTTTCCATAAACTGGGTTTTTTTTTAATTTTTATTTATTTATGAAGACAGGGGGATTATGTTTCAGCAGCACAGTGAATTTTCCTTCACGTGTAATTTCATCTGCCCGTTATGGAGAACTTGTGAGTATGTTTCAGTTTTTTTGTTCCATTCTTGTTGCATTACTTCCTTTGGTCATCAGTCTGGGGCTAAACTGAGAAATATTTCTGTGTAAGTCACTTCAAAACACAAATAAATTAAGAAACAGTTACTCTCTTCTCTACCTTAGCTCAAACTTTTTCAGTGACTCTCCGAATGTTTAAGCTGGAAAGGTCCTATATAGATCCTGTAAGGAATGAAGCATTATTTGTTAAGAGCACCAGAGACTCTAGACTTGAACCCTAGGTTGCCAGTCATTAGTTTTATATCCTTGGACTTACTTGATATTTCTAAACTTCAGTTTTACTGTCTGTACATTGGACATAATAATAATAATTACCTCACAGTGTCTATACATGCTAACCACTGGAGAAACAAGGGTTATTCATATCTGGCCAGGTTCCTTGTTCTGTGGATGAGAGCATGAATGCCTCAGGTTAGAGCCTTTGTAACAGATTCTGGTCTGACAAGGTCTGCTGTGTAAAATGGGAAGTAGATGAATTGGAAGTGAAGAGATCACAAATAGAGAATAGGAGTTCGTTGACTAACTAGGAGTTAGTTAATGAGCACTGAAAATAAAATACCCAGTATGGCAGCAGAGCTTGTGGCAGGCAGGCGAGGACCCGGTTGCTCAAATTATCCTTAGATGAATGAGAGTCATTAAGGGACAGGAGGACAGCCATGATGAAGGTGGAATCTGGGCTCCTAAGGAATAAAGCAAAAATCCCTGTTCTCCAATACGGTCTTGTGGGAGTGATAGGCAAGTACCATGCATTTGCAAACCAACAAAATAAATGCTAATATTGGGGTACAAATACGGAGCTCTGAGATCACCCCAAATTGCCTCATTTGGAATAAGAGGTGTGTCTTCTGGAGTGTTCCCAGTCTCAGGTTATAGTGACCTTCTGTATACTATTGTCAAACTTGCAGGCCTTTAATTTTCATTTTTCCATTTGTTTTCTTTTTGCCTTTTTAAAATAATTTTGCCAAAAGTACCAACAACGCCTCTTTTTTCTCTTTGGTGTCAGATCTCCAGTCATTTAGAAGTCATGCCTCTTTTAGTCTCCTCTGATCTGAAATAGGTCCTTAGTCTTTCGCTGTCTTTCATGAACTCAACAGCTTTGAAGGTTACAGGCTTTACAGTCTATAGGATGACCCTCAACCTGGATCCATCCAGTTTTTCCTCATAATCAGGACATGCTTGGCAGGAAACCACAAAAAAGATGTCAATGTATTATAACAGAGGGCACACAGTGTCCATTTGTCCCACTACTGGTGATTTTAACTTTGATCACATGCCATAAAGTCACCATGTCTACTATAAGGGTACCATTTTTCCCTTTATAATAGTTAGTATTTTGTAAAGAGAATTTCCAAGATTGCACTTCGTCTTCACCAACCCTAACAGTAAGTTAAACAACAATAAGTTTTAGTGTTGGTTAGTGATGTTTGCCTTTATCAACCACTACTAGTATGGTTGCTAAATATTTCCATCATTCCTTCTTCATTTATTAATTGACATTCTACTATAAGAAAGAATTTTTCCTTCTTCTCATTTATATATTTGTTTATTAACGTAGGTATAGATTAGTGGGTTCCTGTTTTATTCAGTTGGTTATAATCCAGTACGTGCATTATTTGTTTTGATCCTCAAATTGTCCTAGATTTAGCTAGTAGAAGCTTCTTCAGTTTGTTTCCTGTGTCTTTTTGATATATCTCCATCATTCTTTGAGCATTTCCTTCCTTTCTGGAACAAAAGATTTCCAGGCTTATCTTGTACTTTTCCTACCTCAGCCCTGGGATCAGCCATTTCTTTAGAATTTCTGGAAGATAATAATTAGAAACCAAGATTACCGCATGGAGCATGCCCTTTTAGGAGGCAGATACCTATATACATACACACATCTGTAACTATTTATTTTGTATATATATTGAAGTAAATGAGTTCCCACTGATACTTTCAATTCCAAAGCAGTACCTCAGCATTCCTTCTAACTCTCCTTTTGACAGATTTTAAGTACCGTCTCCAGTAGTGAGAAATCTGGGTCTCATCTTCAGTTTACTCATTTGCTCAGTGTAATAGTCTTCCAACCATACTGCTCTCTTCCATACCATCTCCGCATCCTTCTTCACACCACTTTGCAATAGATCTGTTGCAGACTCTGTTAAGAAAAGATGGACAGGGAAAATCAATTCCATTCTTAAAGTTAATTTGATTCAGTTAATACATTTCATTTAAACATTGTCAATCTTGAACACTGATACTTTCCTAAGGACAAGTTTGGAAACCTTGATTTTTAAGTCATTTTATAACTAATGTTGAGACAGGTTCTGTGTAGCTTAAGTTATGAGGCATGTAAACAAATATAGTTAAGATTATATGACTGTTTTGGCCCAGTCCTCAGCCTGGCTGACATAAGAACTCAGTTTTAGCAGTGCACTTGTAGTCAGTCAGGACCTAGGGGACCAGTACAAAATAATTAAACCCACAAGAGACTAGATGGTGGACAAAGCAAAATGCATGTTTATTAGTTTATATATATTAATTGCCAGCTAGATTAAAATACTTACATTGACTTGATAATGTACACGCTTCCTAATTGGAAAAGTGTGCTTAGAACATTACAAATCAGGTGTTCTCTTGGGTAATACAGAATTGGAACATAATTAATTTTGTATAATTTTATGAGAGCATTTAATCCTACTCTAGGAATGTACCTGCCAATCAGTAAAGAGTTTCCATATATACGGGTCAGTGTGTTCCCATTGTCTGTCCCCAAAGATAGTAATAGTGATCTAGCATCTTGGCTTTGTGTTTTTCTCAACTTTTTTTTGAAAATTTCAAAATTACAGAAAAGTTAAAAATATAAGTCCAGGAATGTGCCTGGGTGGCCCAGTCAGTTTTGAGCATCCAACTCTTGATTTCAGCTCAGGTCATGTTCTCACAGTTCGTGGGTTCGAACCCCACACTGGGCTCTGTGCTGACAGCATGGAGCCTGATTGGGATTCTCTGTCTTCCTCTCTCTGCCCTTCCCTGCTCACTTGTGCACTCTCTCTCAAAATAAATAAACTTAAAAAAAAATACAAGACCAGGACTATACATATATCTTTCACTTAGGTTAACCAATTATTAATGTTTTGCTGCATTTGCTTTATAATTCTGTATGTATGTAAAAATGTGCACACACATTTTTTTTCAGAGTCACTTGAAAATAAGTTGTAGACTTGTGACACTTCACTCCTAAATATCATATTATATAGCCCCTAAGAACAAGGGGATTTTCCTGGCTTCACAGCAAAGAAACTAAGATAATAAAATTATCTGATATACTGTTCATATCTAAATTTACCCTGTGTTCCAATAATGTCCTTTATGCCTCCCTTTTTGTGGGTGCAGGGAGAGAGGAGGCAAGAATCCAAGGATTCATTTAAGGATCCCACAATGTAATTAGTCTTTTAGTTTTCTTTAATCTAGACCCTGCTGAATTTTGCTTTTGTGGGTTTGCGGTTTTTTTGCTTTTTTGACTTTTATAGAATTGAAATGCAGAATCCAGGCCAGGTCTCTTGTGGAGTGTCCCACAATCTGGATTTTTCTGATTGTTTTCTCATGATTAGATTCAGTGAAACATCTTTTCACAAGAATATGATGTAGGTATTGTGTATATCCATTGCATCATAACAAAGAGCACATGTTAGGTTGTCTAGTTCCTGGTGATGCTAAATTTGATTATCTGGTCACGGTGGGATCTGCCACTTCTCTTCATTGTAAAGGTACTGTGATTAATAAGTCAGTGTGAGATTTTAGTTTGCGACTTTGTAAATATCCATTTTAGTGGCCACTGATGAACCAACCTTGCCTGAATCAAGTTTTAAATCGGTCATTTCAAGATAATTTCACAATTCTATTATTTCCTTTACATTTAGTAGCTAGCAGTCTTCTGTAAAGAGTGCTTTCCTTTCTCTCTATACTTTTTCTTTCACTTTGAACTCATGAAATCTTTATTCAATGTGCTATAATTTTTTACTGTTTTTTTTTTTTTTTCCAAAGTTCAAATTGTCTTCGGGCTTCACTTTAAGACAGTTCCTATGTTATTTTGGCGTGTCTCCATCAGTCTTTTTGCACCTTCTTGGTTTCTCTATACCATGTTCCAGGCTCAACCAATATAATTTTTAATAGTTACCTAACACTCTCATTACCTAACACTCCCCTTTGAATATTTAGGTTTTCTGTTATTAATAATATTGCTATCAATCATTTTATGCACAGATATGTTTTTCCTTTTAGAGAGATTATTTCCTTATGATAAATGTCCCAAGTGTTTCTAAATTCCTGGGTTAAAATGTGTGGATAGTATTTTATGAAAGGATCATGTAGCTTTAACATTGTCACTGGAATTGTCTGTGGGTTTATTTTACATGAATTTCCAAACACTGTTGTCTTTGCTTTCCATTTTTACTAGTTGTTTTTTATTTTTAATGTGTTCTTCAATCCTGTATGCAGAGGTGATGTTTTTCTTTAAAAGGGAGAATTTTTAAAAGGGAGAATTGCTACTTGACGAGATGAAAATAGTAACTTAGAATTTTACTTCAGATTTTTTTGATAGCTATGATGCCATGTTCCATATAATTTGGTTTTATCTCCTCTCTGTCCATGCCTCTGAATGGTGTTTCTTAGTGTGTCATTTTTTAGCAAGATGTGCAGATAAGCTCTAAAGCAGTGGTTCTTAGCCAGAGATTTGTATCTGCAGCTTTCAGAGCACATGTGTGCCTTGGTCTCCTGGAGATTGATTTGGAATGCAGTCAGGCATTTTCTGTTCTTTGGAAATTCCACAGGTGACTCTGATGCCCATCATTATTTGAGAATCGCCACTCTAGAGATTTTATATGTCAGTTACTCTGTATATCCCCAATTTCCTGTTGCTTAGAAATCATTCATAAATGTTTCTTTTTTAATACTTGCAAATTTAATACAGTATAATAATCCTAAATCAGCATGTGTTGGCAGTGAAATGCTAAATCAATACCTAGTTTTTCTTTTATTTTTTTTTGCCATTTTGTTCTTTGTTTCTTGTATTAGTAAAATGAGTGTAATAGTTTTTTTGGATTATAGACACACTGTTTCCTTTTATCTTTTGCCTAAGTGACATGATTTTGTAATGCAGTCCCTCTTTGTGATAACTGAGTTTGGTTATAATTAACTCTTATATCCTCATTAAAACTATTTTCTAATAACATTGAGAAAGTGCTAGTAGTCATCTCCCATTGGAAAATATTCATGTTAATATTTTCTTAGCAGTGTACATAAGGAATCTTCATTTGAACTTAAAACTAAAACGTATCTTTTTGTGAGCAGGGCATGTCTTTCACTTCAGAATGGTTTGCAAAGTATTTGCAGTCATCAGCAGCTGCTTGTTGGGTAAGTTTAAGTTGTTTTTAAATAATTTTATTTCATTTTACAGAATTGTCCCACCACCATTTTTTCCCCAGATAATAAAAATCTTCTAAGATATATCTTCTAGATATATCTCCTTGGTCATATTCTATAAGAAAAATAAGCCATTTCTAGTGGAAAGAAAATACACAAAGAAAATGTTTTTCATTTCACATTTCATTATACACAAATTGAATGTCTTCAAGCTTGTTCAGCTAGAATGGAGTGTTAGAGGAAAGTGATTCATACTGTCATTTCTTAAATATTAATTATTGACCTACTGTGTGCCAGGCCCTGTTCTCAAATCAGGTTATGTATTTCAGAAAAAGACAGGAAAAAAAACCCTCATGGAATTATATTCTAAGTAAATGCAGGTGGTGCTAAGTGCTATAAGACAAATAAACCAGGATAAAGAGCATAGACAGTGGAAGGGGTACTATTTTATACAGGGTGGTTGGGATACATATCTCTGTGAGTGATATTTGAACAAAGTCCTGAAGGAAGTGAGAGTGTAAATATCCAGGGAAAGAGTGTTCTAAGTAGAGACCACAGCAAGTACAGAGATTCCAAAACAGTTCTCTGATGTGTTCATGTTTAAGAAACAGGAAGGAAGCTAGAGTGGCTAGAGCAGGGTAAGTAAGTAAGGGCAAGTGGAGAGGTGAATTTGGAGATGAAGGGAGTGGCTACAGTGAGGACCTAGAGTTTATTGCAAGGGGGATTAGAAGAATTTTATGCAAAGGAAGATAGTGACTGAACTTCAGATTTTGAAAGGATCACTAGCATGGAGAATAGATTTTGCTGAAGCAAGACAGAAGCAGGGAGACCAGTCGGGAGAGTATTACAGTAACCCAAGTGGGAGATGGCGGACCCATGAACAAGAGTGGTAGCCTGGGCCTGAGAGAAGTTCAGCTTCTAGATACACTGTGAAGATTGAGGCAATAGGATTTACTGATGAGCTGGGTATGGGTATGGGAAGGGAGAGAAAGAAGATCACTGAAATGTTTGACTTGAATCAACTGTAAAAAATAGAGCTGCCTCTTCCTGAAAGGGAAACTGAGAAGTTTGAGTGGCAAACTCAACAAATAGTATTCTTTCAAATATAATTATTTTACCTAATAATTTTTTAAATGTCCTGCTATGTTTTTAGTTCTTTTTTCAACTGCTCATCTTTATATGTTCACCTGTAATTTACAATTAAAATGTACACATTATTCAAGTGGAAAGTTCTTTTCTACTTAAAATAGAGGAAAGATATTAAAGAGCAAAAGAATACCGCCAAAAAGAATTTATAGACTAGGTACAAACATAATTGTTATATCAGCTTTTGCTTAAAGTATTAAAGTCCATGTTACATTTCTTTGCCTGGTTACCTTTACATGGTTCTCTCGTAGGTGTATGCCAATCTAACATCTTGCCAAGCTCTCGGAAATATGTGTGTGATGAACATGAATTCTTATGACTCTGTCACTTTTGATGCATGCCGACTGTTTCAGTTTATCTTTGAAAATACTGGACTGCGCACTGTTCATTCTATTTCATTTTGGTAAAGATACCCTGATTGATGAACTGTCATTTTGACCAAATTCAATGCAGTTACTTTCACAAATATTAGTAATAAGATATATTGGTACCGTGTTACTAAAACAATTGTAATTATTTGTAGGAGACGGAATCTTCCATGGCTCTTCTATGGAGACCAGCTAGGATTAGCACCTCAAGTACTCAGTACCATACCTCTTCCTACAAATTTCAGTTTTAAAGGGGAAAACCAGGTATAAGTTATTAGATTATTAGAGAACAACTGTATTTTGATTTATAATTTAAAATTTATAATTAGTCATAATTCTTGCTTCCTTAGGTTTTTTTCTAAAAATTTAATTACTGGGGCGCCTGGGTGGCGCAGTCAGTTAAGCGTCCGACTTCAGCCAGGTCACAATCTCGCGGTCCGTGAGTTCGAGCCCCGCGTCAGGCTCTGGGCTGATGGCTCGGAGCCTGGAGCCTGTTTCTGATTCTGTGTCTCCCTCTCTCTCTACCCCTCCCCCGTTCATGCTCTGTCTCTCTCTGTCCCAAAAATAAATAAAAAAACGTTGAAAAAAAAAATTTAAAAATTTAATTACTAAACTAAACCAAAATATCAGCTGTTCATAGAAATTAAACAATATAGAGTTTAGCAGCCTTACTGAGTGTATGGATACCTCTGGATTATGTGGTTGTGGCAGTAAGTAGTACGTGTAGGACTGGGAAAGTAGTTTTCATCACCAAATGCCAAACAAACTGTCCTTCTCTGTCTCTACATTTTTAAGAACTGCTTCCAAAGACTGACTGGAATCTATGCCATTTCCTTAGCATAAAGTTTTGTGCTAAGGTCAAAATTTTTACCTTCAGCTTTTTAACCTTCTAGAATGATGGAATCGATTATTCTTGTCCCTGCTCACCCCCCCCCCACTCTTCTACACACACACACACACATACTTAACAGTTTTGAAGGAAGTTACTTGTCACTGGCATTGCCTCTCAATTCTGGGATAATAGTTTTAATGCAAAAAAAACCAGTTCATTTATTTTAGGTGTGTTTAATTATAAAGATACTGGGGCGCCTGGGTGGCGCAGTCGGTTAAGCGTCCGACTTCAGCCAGGTCACGATCTCGCACTCCGTGAGTTCGAGCCCCGCGTCAGGCTCTGGGCTGATGGCTCGGAGCCTGTTTCTGATTCTGTGTCTCCCTCTCTCTCTGCCCCTGCCCCGTTCATGCTCTGTCTCTCTCTGTCCCAAAAATAAATAAACGTTGAAAAACAAAATTAAAAAAAAAATAATTATAAAGATACTTAGGTTAATTTTGCTTCAAAGTAAAGACAGTTGAATTTGATATTTGATCTCTAGAAAAAGAAAGGATCAGTCAATAATGAACGTTTCTTAATAGAATACTGCATTGCTTCTAGAGTATGTAACATTTTATTCTTGTTTTTATTTAATCAGAATAGAAAACTGAAGTTTATTGCTGCTTCCTATGATGTAAGAGGAAATTTTCTCAAGTGGCAGACATTAGAAGGAGGTGTTTTACAGGTGAGCATACTTCTAGCTAAAGAATTCCTACCTAATGTGCCTTATTTTTGCCTCAGCAAAGATAAGGAAAAGACTAGATGTTTACTAGATTAACTTGCATGGCTACGTTGATTTTTTTATTGTGTTTTAAATGGGAATTTCTTAAAACTACTTTAAGTAGTATTACATAAAACATGTTGTATAGGGGTTTAAGAATTCTTGACTATAGGGGCGCCTGGGTGGCGCAGTCGGTTAAGCGTCCGACTTCAGCCAGGTCACGATCTCGCAGTCCGTGAGTTCGAGCCCCGCGTCGGGCTCTGGGCTGATGGCTCAGAGCCTGGAGCCTGTTTCCCATTCTGTGTCTCCCTCTCTCTCTGCCCCTCCCCCGTTCATGCTCTGTCTCTCTCTGTCCCAAAAATAGATAAACGTTGAAAAAAAAAAAAAAAAAAAAGAATTCTTGACTATAAGCAAATAAAACATTATTCTGAGACATTTACCATTTGTATTGTTTTGCTCTAGCTTTGTCCAGACACAGAGACAAGACTGAATGCTGCTTATTCTTTTGGAACAACCTATCACCAAAACGTAAGTTTGGACTATACTAGTCTATATTTTAACTTCATTTCACATCAGCAATATTGGGATGATCTTTGAATTTTCAAAATGTTTTTAATAGTAGTGAATAATTTCACTGACTGATATAGTTTTTTATTATTTGGGTGTGGAAAGTCTTACCTTGTCATCTATAGCATTTAAAATCATATAATATTAGATTTTCATAATTATTATTTATTTACTTTTAGGCATATAAAATGATATTTTCTTCTGAGCATTTTAAAATAAAGTGAAAATATTATTTTTAGTGACTAATAAAAATGTTACTCCCTCCTCTCTCTACCCCCCAGTTAATAAATCAAAATGCCTCTTTCTTTCCTTCCATACTTTTCTCCTTCTACCCTCCCTGACAGTTCCTTCCTTTGGTAACCCATTTTGAAATTACAGTATTTACAGTATGGTATAAAGGAATGTTACGAGCCATTAAACTTCTGAAAGACAGACATTCACTTGTCTACAGAAATACTTCTTGATAAAATGCATATACGTACACCATAGAACAAAACTGTGATTCCACTTTTGTTAAAACTACAATGAAAACTATCATAGAAAACAGATTGGAAGACAATAAACATTTTTAATAGTGGTTACCTCTGGATGGTGGGATTGCAGGTGATTTATTTATTTATTTATTTTATTATTTTCCAAACCTCAGGGGCACCTGGGTGGCTCAGTCGATTAAGCATCTGACTGACTCAGGCCATGATCTCACGGTTCGTGAGTTCAAGCCCCGCGTCAGGCTCTGTGCTGACAGCTCAGAGCCTGGAGCCTGCTTTGGATTCTGTGTCTCCCTCTGTCTCTGTTCTTCCCCTGCTCATGCTCTGTCTGTCTGTCTCTCTCTCTCTCAAAAATAAACAAAATAGTAATGGTTTTCAAACCTCTATCATGAACGTGAATTTACTTTTATTATAAATGACTTATGTTATCAAAAAAAAAAAGGAATGTTATTATGTGTCTACTATGAACCAGGAGAATCAACACTAGTTAAATGCCTGCTGCGGGATGCTCAGCATTTTGTCATTGTCATCTCATTTGATCCATGAAATAACTATGTGAGATACGTATCATTATTATACATATCATTCATAGATGAGGAAATGGTGCTCAGTGAGATTAAGTAATTGACTTAAGGTCTTGTAGCAGGTAAATTGTGGAACTGGTGTTCTGTTAAACTTAAAAACCATGTTTTTTCCATTGAACCGGGCTGCCTCTGAAGTAGCTCACAGCCTAATAGAGAAAATACTATATAGACAAAGAATCGCAAAGAATGTAGAATGCGGTGTGTACAAAGTACCATATTGACACAAAAGAGGAGTCATCAGCAGTTCCTGGGGAGGTACTGGAAGGCTTCTCAGAATGAGTGATATTTAGTCTTGTAGAATGAATATGAGTTTGCCAGGAAACACAGTGGGGAAGGGAATATCAGGCAGCAACATTTGTGATGTCAGAGAGACATAGAATAGCATAGCATATTTAGGAACTGCATTAGGTTGGTATGAATGGACCATAGACTGGTAGGGAGCAGTGGGAGATAAGCCTGGTTCTGTTAAGGGAAGCCAAATCTTAGACTACACTGTACGTCAGGAGAAAGAATTAAGACCTCATTCTATAGGACAGTAGTTTTTAAACTTTTTCACTGATGTACACTTACTGTTGAGAACAAAGGCATACCTTCTCCAGCTGTGTTGTAGAATAAGAACCAAGCAGTTCTTTACTTTTAGTTCTTTTGATCCTTAAAAAGAATCATATTGAAGTATTCATGTTTTGGAAGGTTCATGGGAATGCATATTAAAAAGATAGTTTAAAGATATTTTAAAAGCTTAAAAAACACTTTTACGTTTATTTTTATTTTTGAAAGAGTATGAGTAGTGAGGGGCAGAGAGAGGGAGACACAGAATACGAAGCAGCCTCCAGGCTCTGAGCTGTCAGCACGGAGCTTGACGCGGGGCTCAAACCCATGAACCGTGAGACCATGACCTGAGCCGAAGTCGGACACTCAACCGACTGAGCCACCCAGGCGCCCCCAAAAAACACTTTGAAAGATTAAATATGCTTTCTAATTTTCACTGCTTTTATTTTTTATTTTCCAGTGTGAGATTCCTATTTCCAAGATCTTAACCGACTTTCCCTCTCCTATATTTTATGATGTGTACCTTGAATATACTGATGAAAATCAACACCAGTATGTTTGGGCTGTGCCTGTGTTAAACCTAAATCTTCAGCACAATAAAATATTTGTAAACCGAGGTAAGATATCCATATATACCATTCTCTCTCTGAGCTGAAAACCAATAAATAAGTCAACCTTCATGATAATTTAATAAACTATGGGTTATAAAAAAGGTCATGGGTTTTCTCTTATTATATGGTTTTAGATAGTCTGCCAAGAAGTAAAACAATAAGACTGCTGATAATATTTAGAAATTTCTGCCAAACATATGAGGCTCACTGTTAAGAAATTAAATATTATTGCTAACATGTAAATTGAGAAAAAGTAGTAGAACTGTAAATTGGGGCTTCTTCAAGCTGTTCTCAAGCTGCTTTTCAGACAAGTTCATTTATTTTGTCCTCATATTATAAAATTCTTATTCAGGTAATTTGCAGGGAAAATCCTTCCAAACTGATGAAAGTCCAAACAATCAGAAGACATTCAAGTGAGGTCAGGAAAGCTATTACCAAGAATTTCTTGCAGCAATAGCTGTTTGTGCAATCATTTTATCTAAAACACAATGTATAATTCTGTGTTTTAAATTTATTCTGTAACTTCTCCTTGAGAACCAAGGTATTTTTTAATGCCATCTTTTTCTTTTCTTTTTATGATAAAAGACAGTAGCCCCGGCAAGTGGCTTCTAACTCGGCGCATTTTCTTAGTGGATGCACTAAGTGGACGGGAAAATGACTTAGGAAGTCAGCCAAGATTAACTCGAATTGCTACCCAAATATCACTGAGGTAAGCAAACATCTGTTGTACTAAATTAAGGTTGGAGTGTATGGGAAAATGTGATAATGAAAGTGTTTACTAGTAATCATCAGATGAAAACAATAAGGACAACTGAATTGCAGCAATACATAGAGATTTTTAGATATCTGTGTAGACTGGTATCTACACCAGTAGAAGTGAGGAGCTCCAGGGGGAGAATTCTGTTAAAGAACCTGAGGAGTTTTGTCAAAATGCACACTCTAGCCCTGCTGAATTAGAATGGGTTGGGAGGCGGAGGGGAACTGAATAGCAGTGGGCTGAAATGGGAATGTGAGAAGGAGCCTGCCCAGTGGTTTAATGGGTAGGCCCCTGGGTTTTCATTTCCTTTCATAGCTACTGCCTTGGCCCAGATTAACTATCAACACCTCCCTCTTCCTAGGAAATCTTAATGATGATCCTACCTTAGAATAGTGCCTTGTAGCCCTTATTTCTCTGTTTTTAAGTGTGAGATTCCTACCTCTAGATCATAACTGACTTTCCCCACTCTGATACATGTATTTTTTAATGTTTATTTATTTTTGAGAGAGAGAGGGAAAGAGAGCACGGACCAGGCAGGGACAGAGAGAGAGGGAGACACGGAATTCGAAGCAGGCTCCAGGCTCTGCACAGTCAGCACAGAATCCAACGTGGGGCTTGAACTCATGAACTGCGCAATCATGACCTGAGCTGAAGTCGGACGGACACTTAACTGACTGAGCCACCCAGGCGCCTCACCCACTAATATTTTTTGATGTGTACATTGACTACACTGGCAAGAATCAACACCGTCATTTAACATGAGTCTGGCATTTTGAAGCACTTCAATATCCATATACATTTTTTCATTGTTATTTCATTCTGCTTTTCATAGCAATCTTATGAGGTACAGGCAGTATAGAAGCTTTATCATGTATCTTGCTGAAGTCCAAATATACTGTGTTTTTTAGCATCCCCTCAATCTACTAATGTAGTATCACTGATAAAAATGAAATTGGACCTAGTCAGGCCTAACCTGATTGTGGTAAAACCACGCTGGCCCCTAGCATTTGGCACTTTGAATTTACAAACTATATTCATGCATTGAATTCAGCAAAATATGTTCCACTATGTACTATAAACAGCACTAGATATGACATGCATTATTTTGTTAAGAATTCATCTTTCTCCTTTGAAAATTATGGTGTTATCTGTCTTTTCCTAGGCTTCGTTTAACACTTCACTTTTGACTGTTCCTCAAAGATGGTTCATAGTACTTCAGTGATTTCACTTGTAAACTTCATAGGACCTAGATCGCGAACAGTTTCTAATTTGTCTCAGACGGCGTATTTTAATATTAAAGTTTTGACTACTTAAGATAGCTTATGTTGTTACCATTAGTTTGTTTGACCCTAGTCCTTATTAACTGGTTGATTCTGAGATCACCAAGACTATCCATATTACATTAAAACAACAACAACAACAGTAAGTCAGCTGTATGTTTAAGGACTTAGATATATTTATAACTAAAAATGTATTTTATTATAAACAGCATCTACCTTGTGCCCAACACAAAAAATGGAAACATTTACCCTCCCTTAATTACCATTGCCTACAGCGACATTGATATCAAAGATCCCAACAGCCAGTCTGTGAAGGTGAGTGCCATGCTATTCAGTGGCTCTGTATGTGTTAATGTAATACTGATGCAGTTTACATTATGGTCAAAGGTTATTAGTTCTTTTTTAAGTTTAAAAAAAAATACTGCACTAAATATAGTCAAGTCTTAATTACTTTTTACTACTAACGGTAAAGGTGAGTTCTTTACAGATCGTTCAAGTAAAAAAGCAAGAATTAAGTTTTTATCTAGACACCATCACCAGGGATACAATTGGGCATCCCTGTTCAGGATCCCGGGGGTATCCTGAAATATGCAGTGTCTGTCTCTGTCCTTTTTGCCAACTTGCTTGCACTAAGATTTTGTTTCCCTGGCTAAGAAAAGCAGAAACTCGAACTTTTCAGCAGGCATATGTGTTCCTCTTCTCATCAGGTTTGCTCACTTGATGAAAATGCACTTTGACAGGTAGAAAGATTCAAACCATCAGTAGTTTATAACTAGTAGTGCTAAAGGGAAGTAGAGAATAGTTTGGACCTGCAGCCAGGTTGGCTTCCTACTATTTCCCCAACTCAAAGTTAACTGCAGAACTAAAGGCCTCCCTTGCCTGGAAGGGCCTGTGAATGGAGTAGAGACCTCGTACACTCTGAAGACAGGCTATGCCAGAGAATGAGCCTGGAGAAGGCTCAGTTCCTCCTCCCATCCTCACGAGTAGTCAGATAAAGCATCTCTGCTTTGAGGAGTGGTACATGACAGAGATATAGAGACCAAAACCAGAGGTAATCCTTCTATACTTTTTCCTCAGAGAGATTAAGTGGCCATTCCCTTCCCTGTCTGGAAACATGAGAGGTATTTAAGCATTCCCTACCTCCAAACCTCACTAATAGCTTTTAATTTCTACTATTTTACTTTTCTGAATTTTGGCTACTTTTGGCTTCTGTATTGTATTTGTACTCAGCTGCTACTAGATTCAGGCTGCCGTTAAAGAAAAAGTAGGCACATAACTCTTCTCTGAAAGATTTTACCTCCTCATTTGTATGACCGAATTGGACGTTAAAATTAGTTTCCATTGCCTGAGCTCATATGCACCATAACAAGAGGAGAGGAAAATCCAGAAACTCACTTAGTAACAACAAGGCTGCCTGGTTTAAAATTTCCTGGTTAGGGACACCACCTGGGTGGCTCAGTCGGATAAGCTCTGTGTTGAGCCCCAAGTGGAGCCCTGTGTCAGGCTCTGTGCTGACAGCATGGAGCCTGCTTGAGATTCTCTGTCTGTCTCTCTGTGTCTGTCTCTCTCTCTCAAAATAAATAAATTTTAAAAATTAAAAAAAATAATAAAATTTCCTGGGTAACCAAGAGTATATTTATTTTAAGATAAAACACTTCTGGGTCTTTTCTTTAACAATCTTTTTATTTGCTTAAAATATTCCAAAGTAAGTCTTGATAAATTGGAAAATAATAGATACAAAAAGAATTGCGAGAATCATGAAACTATACTGATGAAGTCCACCTCAGATTCCTTCTAAGTATAGAATGTACAGTTCTTTCATCATTTCTTAATTTTTCATGAGAGGTGTTGCAAAAATTCTACATTAGTGAAGCATTCAGCTACGTCTTGGCTCTCTCACCAACAGCAAATAACTTTCCCTCACATTTTCTGAGCAGATCAAGAGCATCCCTCAGATTTGCCCTCAGATGAATGCCCTCAGTTTTCCTCTGTAATACTTCAGAATCTCTGTTTCATTATCCTTCCTGTCTCTTGCTCCGATTTTTACGAACAGAGTGCCCTTCCTCCTTACTTAATTTTCTACCTGTGCTTGTGTGTGGTACTTTCTCCAGCATCCTGTTTCACCGCTCTTCCCTTATTCAGCCAGCTTCTCTGCTGGCCCCTTTCCTTTGCCTATAACAACTATCAAGTCCTCCCGTCTTAAATACAGTAAAACAACCAAACAATAAAATCTTTCCTCAGTTCTGCCAGCTTTTTAGCTTGCTGTCATATATCTTTCCTTGATTTTCCAGGCATTTACTCTTTCATCATTTGCAGTCTAGCTCTTGCCATTTTGTGTCTTTGAAAACCTCTTTCTTAAAGGTCAGCAATGAATTCCACGTACACTGGCTTTATTTCTTTAACCTGACATACAATATTTGACATTGTATTTCCAGACATATTCTTGAACCTCTATTCTGTTATCTTGGTAAGACTTCGGTATCTCGCCTCTTCTGCCTCTCACAGTCCTGTTTCTCTACCCTTTACTGGTTTCTCTTTCTCTTCTTGTCTCTTCATATAGTGGTATCCCTAAGATTCTTGTTCAGCCCTTTGATTAATGCCTTCTAAGGTGTGATTGTTTAGCTAGTTGCTAAATTCTTGCTGCACGAGATTTGTCACATTCCTCAGTTACAGACACCTATCAGAAAATGAAATATCATTAGTTTGGTTTGACTGCTGTTAATGAACCTAAATGAGCTCCTAATGAACCCCTCTTTCTTCAATGTGTGTTCAAAAGGTATATTTAAAGCAGCATGAACAATTCCTCAGAGTATTTCCACTTAAATATAAAGGTCAACTCTAAAAATACTGATAGATTAAAAATAGGCATTTCTACAACAAATATATCTTTATAGTAAAAGTAGGTTTGTGTTACATAATTTCAGTATGGCTAATTTACTTTGTTTTAAATTTCAGGTTTCTTTCTCAGTCAAATATGAAATGAATCAAGGAGAAGCACAAGTCCAGACAGATGTGAGTTTGTTTTAACTTGTTAAAATATTTACAGTATATTTCTTAATTAAAAAATGTTTAAGTACACAAGGGAGTTGTCAAAATAGTTCTGCGATAGATCCTTCAACCAGCCTCCCCTAATGTTCACCTGTTACATAACCATAGTACAGTGATCATAATAAGGGCATTAATATTGATGTAATCCTATTAACTGATCTGCATATCCTTTCAATTTCGTTTTTTCACTATCTTTTTTTTAATTTTTTTTTAATGTATTTATTTTTGAGAGAGAGAGAGAGACAGAGTGTGAACGAGGGAGGGGCAGAGAGAGGGAGACACAGAATCTGAATCAGTCTCCAGTCTCTGAGCTGTCAGCACAGAGTCTTACACGGGGCTCGAACTCGCGAACCGTGAGATCATGACCTGAGCTGAAGTCGGACACTTAACCAACGGAGGCACTCAGGCGCCTGCCTCTCACTATCCTTTTTTTGGTTTAGGACCCAAATTGCTTTTGCTTTTGGTGATCATGTCTCCTTAGTCTCCTTTAATCTGTGACAGTTCCTCAATTTTTCTTTGTCTTTCATGACCCCATCCCAACACTTTTGAAGAGTACTGGTTATTTATTTTGACCTTCAGTTGGGGTTGTCTGATATTTTCTCATAATTAAATCAAGTTTTGATACAGATACTACAGATATGATGTTGTGCCCTTCTCAGTGCATCATATCAGAAGGTACATGATGTCAGGATGTCTTATTACTAATGATGTTAACTTGGATCATGTCTAAGGCGCTATATGCAGAGTTCTCCAAATAGTATTTTTTTGTTTGTAATTAATAAGTATCTTGTGGAGAGAGAGTTTGAGAGGATGCAAATATCCTGCTTCTCATTATCCTTTTGGTCTCTGATTTTAGTATCTAGTGATGATTCTTATCTATAAAAAGTATTACCGTGACATCTGCCTGATGGTGATTTTTCTCTTTTTTTATTTATTTTTTTCTATTTTTCATTTCTTCTATGTTTGTTAAATGGAATTCTAGAAGAAGTCCCTTTGCCCACATGGATTTATTTATTCAATGATTTCTTTAAAAAAATTTTTTTTTAATGTTTTATTTATTTTGGAGACAGAGATAGAGCATGAACAGGGGAGGGGCAGAGAGAGAGAGAGAGGGAGACACAGAATCTGAAGCTGGCTCCAGGCTCTGAGCTGTCAGCGCAGAGCCTGACGCGGGACTCAAACTCACAAACCATGAGATCATGACCTGAGCCAAAGTCGGACGCTTAACTGACTGAGCCACCCAGGTGCCCCTATTCAGTGATTTATTTAAATCAGTATAGTTTCCTGGATATTTATTTTATTCTAATGATTATAATTCATTACTGTCTATCTTCTTGGTCAAATTGTCCTAGATTTGGCCATTAAGAGTTCCTTCAACTTGGCCTCTATCCACCATTTTTTTTTAGCATTTCTTTACTCTATTTGCATATTTGAACATTGATGAAGGAAATTACATATATTCCAAAATGTTGTGTTTTTTTAGATTGCTTTAGGCGTTTTGGGTGGGCTGGCTGTTTTATCATCTCTTTTGAAGACAGCAGGATGGAAGAGGCGCATTGGGAGTCCCATGATTGATTTACAGGTATGATCTCAGGAGTTTTTAAAGTATATTTTCATCTTTTGACTATTTTGTGTCTTTCTTTTAAGATACAGCTGGAGAATGAGTAAAACACTGCCTTCTTTCCCTGGGGTATATAACCAGAAGAGGTGTGTGCACACCGCATTTTCCTCCCACATTGCTGTGTGCCGGTCCACACTCCCACCCGCAGTGCTGTTCTTATTTCCACACATCCTCACCAACGCTTGGTATTTTCCAGCATTTCCATTTATTGCCAATCTGGCAGTGCAAGTAGTACGTCATTGTTGATTTCATTTTCATTTCTCTGCTTTTCATAGCCTTTATTAATCATTTTGGTTTCCCTTTTTGTAAACTGCCTGTTTATATCCCTTGCCAATTTTTCTATTTGGTTTCCGGTTTTTCTCGTTGATTTAAAGTAGTTTTTTGTATTTTCTAAATATGAATCCCCTTTTGGTTTTTGATGTTGAAATATGTCCTCCAAATATGACCCATCTGTTATCTTTATCTATGTGTTACTTTGTTTAACAGAGACTCTTAATTTTGATATTGTCACATTGATTAGTTTTTCCTGTGCCTCTGGAATATTTTTTAGGAAAACCTTCCCAGTCTCAAGATCACAAAGATATCCTCCCAGGTTTTATTCTATTAACTTTATAGTTTTACATCTCATATAGTCGTTTTTAATTTACCTTTGTTTTTATTTTTATCTAACATTTATTGAATGTATGCTAGGCACTTTTTTAAAGCTTTATTTATATAATTTATTTAATCCTCACAATAGCTCTCTGAGATTAGATACTATTATTATCATTCCCATTTTACACAGAATGAAATTGTGGCAGAAGTGAAATAAACTTTCTACTCATTTAATTTTTTACAACTCAGTAATAGGTGGTATTTATTTCCATTTTGCTGATGAGTTACCTGAGAAAGGCAACATAGTAACTTGTTTGTACTGATACATCTTCCCGACACCAAAGCCAGTGTGCCAAGGAATCAGAGGAGAGGCGCTTGGTTTACTGTTTGGAATAGTTAAGAAAGGCTTTCCAGAGAAGTGAACTTTAGGGTGGGTTGGGTTATCTGAGCATTCCACAGATAGTCACTGAGGACCTGCTTTCTGATTGCCAAGAACACTACCAGGTGCTGGGATGTGATAGTGAGCAAAGACATATTGGGTCTCTACTTTCAGAGCTCATGAGAGTTTGCCACAGAGAAGAAAGAATATTGGATGGAACAATAAGCAATGCCCATTTCATTCCACAAAATAATTCAAATGCAAGTTAATCATGGAGTGGTTGGAACTGGCATATGAAGTTTAAAAAGTCCATTTTGGTCTAGGTTGTGAAGGACCTTATGGGTCTGGAATTTATACTCTAGTGAAGAGTCATTGTACATTTTTAGGAAAAGGAATGACACAATCCAATTTACATTTAATTTTTCCAATTTAGATTTTAGAAAGCTAACTCTGGTGGTAGTATGAAGGACTGATTGGGGTAAAGGGCTCCAAACTAGGAGAGAATTAGGAAGCAATGTAACTTTCTTAGATAGTGAAAAGATAAGCCGGGTTGAGTAAGACAATGTTGGTAATGGACTGAAAGGTACAGATTCAAAGGAACCCAGGAGGTGTCCACAGTTGGGCTTTATAACTGAATAATCTATAGATACATGACACAGGCTTTAAACTTGAGAAACTGGGTAGAAAATAGGTTACTAAAAGTGATAGTATAAATAGATTGAGTCTATAACCGCTATAATTCTCTTTTTAAATTGCAGACAGTTATGAAATTCTTGGTGTACTATGCTGGTGATCTGGCCAATGTTTTCTTCATCATCACTGTGGGAACAGGTCTATATTGGCTTATTTTCTTCAAAGTACGTGAGTTTCTCAATTTAACCTAAATGTCCATACCTGAATAAATGAGGCTGTCTTTATAGAGGAACTATCTTTATTTGGGGATATTTCTGATCAAGAGAATTGAGTGAGGCAAGTGATGAACTCCCGATTCCTTGAATATGGTATTTACTGAGTCTCACCACCTACCTCTTTTATGCTTTCTTTGATTTATAAATTGTGCTTCTTAAAAACCCTGTATGGTCATATTTAACAGTGTAATTTATATCATAGGCACAGAAATCTATCTCTGTTTTGCTACCAGTGCCAGCTCAGGAAGAACGTCTTGTTACTTATGTGGGATGTGCTTTTGCTCTGAAGGTAAGTTTTAAAGGACAGGTTCCTGAATTTAAAAAACCTGCTAATAAACTCATAAGTCTTTAAAATGCTTTCAAAATCTTTGGTGTAAAATTTAGTGTGATTTTACTTTTTTTGTTTATTTTTATTTTTTAAAGTTTTATTTATTTAAGTAATCTCTACACCCAACATGGAGCTCGACCTCACAACCCTGAGATCAAGAGTTGCCTGCTCTTCCCACTGAGCCAGCCAGGTGCCCCAAATTTAGTTTGATTTTATTTTTAATTTATTATTTATTTATTCTTTTTTTTTTTTTTTTTTTTTTTTTTTTTAATTTGAGAGAAAGAGTCAGGGAGTGGCAAAGAGAGAGAGGGAGAGAGAGAATCCCAAGCATGCTTCTTTCCATCAGCGCTTGGAGCCTGATGCAGGGCTTGATCCCATGAACTGTGAGATCATGACCTGAGGTGAAACCAAGAGTCAGACATTTAACCAACTAAGCCACCCAGCTGCCCCTCTAATCAGTCTTATTTAAAATACTTAAGGAGCTCCTGGGTGGTTCAGTTGCTTAAACGTTCAACTCTTAGCTTCAGTTCAGCTCTCGTGGTTTGTGGGATCAAGCCCTGTGTCAGGCTCCAAGCTGGCAGTGTGGAGTATGCTTGGGATTCTCTCTCTCCTCTCCCTCTATCTCTCCCTCGTGTATTGTGTGCTCTCTCTTTCTGTCTCTTAAAGGTAAATAAACATTAAAAGAAAAAAAAAAAGCACGAATTATTTTATTTTACCAAGAAAGTCTACTTTTATTTATAATAGATAGTTCATTCTGAAAAACTGACTTAAATAATTTTCATAAGAAGCCATACATATTTTTGAATTAATACAAGTTATATTAATTTGATAAAGTGATATTTAATTATATGACTTTTCTTTTTGAAGTCTGATGGTGCATTCACAATACCTTTAGGCATGAATTTTATCTCTTTAGTGGACAATAAAAGGTACCACTTTGGTACCATATTACTTTCCTCCTCTTCTCATGGCGTCTCCTCTCCCTATTTCATTGTTCTATCAATGTACGGGAAGCTGTCTAACATGGTTCTGGTAGATCTCATCCCGTTGTACTATGATTATTAGTGTCTGCTTTTCCCACTGATCTGTGAGCTTCTTGAAGGAAGGAATCATGTCATACTTAACACGTGTATTCTTTGATAAATAATGCTTCTACTAGGAAGAACGCCCCAGATTAAACATATTACTTATGTTAAAATGAAAAAGATGTGTTTCAACAACACATTTTTAAAAATTAGCAATCTCAATACCAGAAATAGACAGTAAAGGCATCTTAAAACTTTAATTAAGACAGCAAATTACAGTTGAAAAATACCTTTACTCATAAAGAAATCAGATGATCTAGAAAATAAAGTGTGCTTTTGGAAACCTAGGGAAAGAGAGTCAATTATGCATGGCTTCTGTATGAGGAGAAGGTAGTATGTCTACTTTTTTCATATCCCTATTTTAAAGAAAGAAGAAAGGAGGGCAAATGTATAAAAATTTTGTGGATTTGTTGATTCCATGTTACTTGATGAGCTTCTAGTGATCCCATAATGATATTATAACTTTGTCATTGTGTATTGTATATTCTTGTGATTAAGTATATTTGTTTCTTAAAAAAAATCATCATTATTTTCATAGGCAGGTTTTTTTAAATGTTACATATTATTTTTGAGAGAGAGAAAGAGAGACAGTGTGGGGGGCAGGGAACAGAGAGAAAGAGAGACACAGAATCTGAAGCTGACTCCAGGCTCTGAGCTGTTACCATAGATTGCAACATGGGGCTCAAACTCACAAACCATGAGATTGTGATCTGAGCTGAAGTCAACCGCTTAACCAACTGAGCCACGAGGTGCCCCTCCATAAGCATGGATACATTTAAAATGTTTTGTTTGTCATTTTCAGGCTCTGCAATTTTTGCATAAGCTTATGTCCCAGATTACCATAGATATATTCTTTATTGACTGGGAGCGACCTAAAGGAAAGGTTCTGAAAGCTGTTGAAGGTAACTGAAATAACCATTGTACCAAAATGCTTTTGCTGCTTTTTCAGAACAAAGATGAAACCCTCTTGCTTATTTTCTCTCTCTGACCAGGTGAGGGCGGTGTTCGCAGTGCCATGGTTCCTGTGAGCATATGGAGAACATACTTTGTAGCAAATGAATGGAATGAAATTCAAACTGTGAGAAAAATTAATCCACTCTTCCAAATACTTACTGTCCTCTTTTTTTTGGAGGTATGAACTTTTGTAATTGTGTGTGACTTCTGTGTGCCTCATATATATTAATTTCATGTAATTCCAGCTACATTTTTTTTCCAGCTACATTTTCACATCAGTGGAAGTCTTCTAAAGTTTTCTAAAGTTATCAAGCCATTACAAAGAGTGGCTTTTAAAAACTTTGTTAAAATACACATAACATGTAAAACAAAACAAAAAATCGCCTGGGTGGCTCAGTCTGTTGAGTGTCTGACTCTTGATTTTAGCTCAGGTCATGATCCCAGGGTTGTGGGATCGAGCCCTGCTTCCGGTTCTGTGCGGCGCATGGAGCCTGCTTAAGATTCCTTCTCCCTCTGCCCCTCTCGTCTGCTCACTATCTCTCTGTCTCTCTAAAATAAAAATTAAAAAAACAATACACATAACATGAAATTTACCATCTTAACCATTTTTCAGTGTGCAGTTCAGTCTCATTAGGTACATTCATCTTGTTGTGCCACCAGCCCCTAAGACTCTTTTCATCTTGCACAACTGAAATTCTGTACTCATTAAACAACAACTTCCCATACCCCTTCCCCAGCCCCTGACGATTGCCATTCTACTCTGTCTCTTTCAGTTTGATTACTCTAGGTAAGGAGCAGTTTGTTTTGTTTTGTTTATTTTTGAGAGAGAAAGAGCATGAGCAGGGGAGGGGCAGAGAGAGAGGGAGAGGGACACAGAATTCGAAGCAAGCTCTGGAATCTGAGCTGTCAGCACAGAGCCTGACATGGGGCTCAAACTCACGAACTGCGAGATCATGACCTGAGCCGAAGTCAGACGCTTAACCGACTGAGCCACCCAGGTGCCCCAGGAGCCGTTTTTAAACTACTGGTTTGTATCAAAATCCCCTGGGAAGCTTTTGCAAAATATCTGTTCCTGGTCTCACCCCTAGAGATTATGTTTGACTCAGTAGCTCTGAGGTCTAGTTATCTGTGTTTTGAAAAAAAACAAAACAAAACAAAACAAAAAACTTTTCTTTCTCAGTCACATTCTTACTAGAATTAGAATTCTGCATCAGAACCACTATCACAGGTGAAGTTTTTCAACCAATTATCATTGAATGCTTGCTGTGGGCTATGTTCAGTGCTGAGAGCTGCACTATGCACAGAGAATGGGTGATGCTTGTGATGCCTTTGCAGCTATTTCATGGATCTGGTTGGAATTATTAAAGGAAGTATTCAGTACTGAATAGGAGACTGAACTATGAAAACCATTTATGTGGGTAATAGATTTTCTCAGGAATTAGCTGCTTAAATAAAGTTAGATATGAATTACTAACTCATGTCTGTCTGCCTTCCTTTTTCCTCCTTTTCTTCCTTTCCCTTTCTTTCCTTTTTTAAGCTGGGAAAATATACGTATTTCTAAGGCATATGAATGATTTTTCAAAAATTCATGTATAGTTTTGTTTGTTAAGAGTGTTCTATAGAGCTTTAAAAGGTGTTATATGAAAAAGAATTTTTTTAGATGAGCACATTTGGAAAGCATTGGATTCAATAAAGTCGTGTAGATTTCTTTACTGTAAAACTTACCAGAACTGGGGCACCTGGGTGGCTCAGTTGGTTGGGCGACTGACTTCAGCTCAGGTCATGATCTCACAGTTTGTGAGTTCGAGCCCCACGTCGGGCTCTGTGCTGACAACTTGGAGCCTGGAGCCTGCTTCGGATTTTGTGTCTCCCCCTCTCTCTACCCCTCCTCTGCTCACACTCTGTGTCTCTCTGTCTCGATAATAAATAAACGTTTAAAAAAAATTAAAAAAAAAAAAAAACTTACCAGAACCTTTATTCAATGAGAGTGGAAGGCATGGACAGGAGTATAATGTACAGACTATACTTACTCAGCTATGGCTTCCTTTTATCACAGAAGGTACCTCCTTCAAAAGACATTTTGCAAAAAACATTTGCAAAAACCACTGTTGAAAAGTATAAGAAGTATTTTGCATAGTGCCTGGCATATGTTAAAAATGTGTGAAATGCTAGTTGTTCATTGCTGTTTACTGAGTAAAGTTTCATTCTTCTTGACAGAAATTTTTTAATTTTGTCAGTGTGTGATAATAAGGTTATATCTGGCCCTTAGTCATATTGAAGAGATTTCCAAATGAACTAACTAAATATTTTGTTTTGTAATGAAAACTCCTGGATAATTATTTTTAATCTAGATTTTCTAATGTTTGTACAAACTTTTATAAATATTTTAGTTTTTTAAAGTAAGGGTAGGGAAGAGTGTCTCATTTTCATAGCAGAGCCGTTTTCTTTATCCATGTCTATTTAAATTTTTCTTTTTTTTACTTCAGGTTGTAGGATTCAAGAACTTAGCATTAATGGACTCATCCTCTAGTCTTTCCAGAAGCCCAACTAACTATATAGCTCCCTATAGCCGCATTTTAAGATACGCAGTGTCTACTGCTCTTTGGCTAGTCATTGGAAGTTTACAGGTAACAACAGATCATACTTTTTAGCAACATTGCCTTTCCATATTTATAACTCTGTTTACATACTAATTATCTTCAAATATTGACCACAATCTTGGTTTCTACAGCAGAAATAAGGTAACAGTGGAAACAACAATAGCAAATAGCTCACATTGTGTTATGATTCAGGCCCTGTGGTAATTAATTGCATTGTAAATATTAACTTAATCTTTATAGTAGCCCTCAGAGATAGTTTCTATTAGTATCCTCATTTTATAGATGAGGACACTGGGGCACAGAAAGGCTAAATAGTTTGCTAAAGTCATGCAGTTAGAGATCGACAGAACTGGAATTTGAACCTCTGATGTCAGAGCCAACCCAGTGGGCTCCAAAGGGTCTTTCAGACCTGCAGCTTTCTAGTCAGAAGACGGACTTTGTGTTTAGTTTATATAAACTATAGGGATAGCTAAGCTACTTTTATTTATTATTTTTTTTAAGGTTCACTTATTTTTGACAGAGAAAGAGAGACAGAGCATGAGTGGGGGAGGGGCAGAGAGAGGGAGACACAGAATCCCAAGCAGGCTCCAGGCTCTGAGCTGTCAGCACAGAGCCCGACATAGGGCTCGGACTCACAGACCATGAGACCATGACCTGAGCCGAAGTCGGACGCTCAACCAACTGAGCCACCCAGGGGCCCTGTTAAGCTGCTTTTAATATTTCCCTTTTTTTTTTTTTTTTAAATACAACTGAGTGTTTACATTTATTTATATATCATTAAATCTCATTCAGATTGCCAGTACCCCTTGTGAAATTTTTGTTGAAATATTTATTGAGAAAACTGAAACTAAAAATAAATCTTCTTGGCCTCAGGTCCTGTGGCTCTAGCAGAGGATCTTTTCTATGCTCACTTCCCTTATCTTCTTAGACCTTAAAAAAAAAAAAAAAAAAAAAAAAAGATGAAAGGAAGAAGAGAAAGCAGCATGAACTAAAGCACCTGACTCCAATATCTGCACTTCTTTCTCTTGCTTCTAGACACTCCCATGAATGGAAAGAACCTTTCTGTTTGATTAAAAATTTCTTTAAGTCAGCAAATGAACATGGGACCTTTAGACACACCGCGTTAAACTTTCTCCAGCCTGGCAAAACAGGCTATTTTTAAATCATGATTTGGGATTAAAATCCAAAAATTCCTATAGAATTGGATCCAGGTGGCATTCTGTAACCTGAGAATAGACTCTGAAAATTTACATTTATCTTAAATTGATGAGACTTGTTTAAACTAGAAGCTACAGGGATAGATCCAGTGAGAGATGGCTTAATAATCAGAAAAGAAAGTCAGGGGCGCCTGGGTGACTCAGTTGGTTGGACATCCAATTTTGGCTCAGGTCCTGACCTCACAGTTTGTGGGTTCAAGCCCCACATCAGGCTCTGTGCTGACAGCTCAAAGCCTGAAGCCTGCTTCCAATTCTGTTTCCCTCTCTCTCTGCCCCTCCCCAACTCATGCTCTGTTCCCTCTCTCTCAAAATATAAATAAACACTAAAAACAAGAAAAGAAAGCCAAACACATTAGAATTTGAAATGAGATAGGATCAAAAGAGAATGGGGTTTGATATTTATCATCAATATAATAGGGAGAAAAGTCATTTTAAAGATATATAAGTATACATTTTTCTGAGTAGATTGGATTCATCTGGATGTAGAGAATTTAAAGGAATACCATCTGAACCTTTTCATATTTGGTTAAGTACAACAACAACAAAAAAACAAAATAGCAATGGCTGAAGTAAAAGTGACCTGTATCATGAGAAAGAAGAATGGAGATGTGCAATGCAGGGCGGCTCCATGCTGCCGCCTGGACCCAGAAGCTCTGCCACTCAGAACTTCCCTCTCTAAGGTCACCTTGTGGAAGGAGTCAGGGGGAACAGCTCACCCTCTCTTCTCTAAGAGCCTTTCCAGAAGTGCTGTTCAGTATTTCCTTGGCCAGAACTTAGGCAGATGGCCGCACCTTCCTGCACTGGTGTCTTTCAGCTGGGCAGCAGTGTGCCCGCTCCAAAGAGGGTTCTGTCACTAAGGAGAAAGCAGGAAGGATTGGTGGGGCAGAAACTAGTCATCTCAGGCACCACCATCTCACCTCATTCTTTGTTTCTCACCCTGCTTTCATTCTGGTAGGAGTGTTTCTCTCCGTGGGTTATCAGTGTTTATTCCTCAAGTATTGTTAAGAGTCCCTTTAAAATTTTTTTTTTTTTTCCAACGTTTATTTATTTTTTTTGGGACAGAGAGACAGAGCATGAACGGGGGAGGGGCAGAGAGAGAGGGAGACACAGAATCGGAAACAGGCTCCAGGCTCCGAGCCGTCAGCCCAGAGCCCGACGCGGGGCTCGAACTCACGGACCGCGAGATCGTGACCTGGCTGAAGTCGGACGCTTAACCGACTGCGCCACCCAGGCGCCCCAAGAGTCCCTTTAAAAACCTGTTACCGTTCCACAAATTTGTTCATAAAAAGTGTTTTTGATTCTCATAACGTTAAGCTTATTATTTACTCCTTTTATTTCCCTAAACCCAGCTTCTTCAACTTTTAAGTGATATCCTTTAGTTTTTAAACTTTGAAAGTTGCTGTTTTTCAAGTCCTTTAAAGGGATTTAAAACAAGACGTATATAGAATGTTAGGGAAGTGTGTTCAGTAATCAGCTGCTGTAGATTCATTTATTTATTCATTCACATATCTGAGTACATTTCTGTACTAGGCTCTGTGCTGGGCTCAAGGATATGCTTAACAAGAACAAGCTACAGATTGTGGCAAATGCTGTGAAGGGCATCGGGAGATGAGATAGGGAGTAAGTGGAGGAGAGGTGGGTGGAAGTTAGGAACGGGGGCAGCTTTCAACTGGGTGGTTAGGAAATGTTCTCTTTCTCTGACATATATCTAAGTAGGTCTACGACATAAACTTTTCTCTTTTGATTTATAAAATAATTTCCTTTTCCAGTATTGTTATTAAAGCTAAGAAAACAGTTGAAACCATTCCATTTGAATATTTAATGCAGTATCTGCAGTTGAAATAGAATACTTGATATATGTTTTTTATGTGCTACTCTGTCAGGGAAGATTAATTTGAAAAGCAGCATGTTTTCTAATGGCTTTGGAACTTAGGAGATGAGCAGGATTGCAGAACCAAACATAAATCTGGCCACTAATACATTGGTTTATGCTAAATTTTTTAAAGCCCTTCTTTTTCCTCCCATGTTTGTCCTGTCTTGTTTTAATGATACAGAAAAGTTTTTAAAATGCAAAATAGGCTCCCTCAATGAATCTTAATACAATTCCAAAACCTACTTTCTTTGACAGAAGAATCAGAAATGATAAGTAGGATTGTATCCCACAGGAACCATTCAGAGGCCACTGTGTTCTTGGGTGGACCTTCTTTTTTCTTAAGATACTATGCTGTGGCTATAAAAGAAAATTAAATTTTAAAACCTAATAAGTATGAACTTGGCTTAATGTTTCAGATCATGTTCTTTGCTGTCTTTTATGAGAGATTTATAGAAGATAAAATTCGACAGTTTGTGGATTTATGCTGTATGAGCAATGTAAGTACTTTCTAACTTTATCTTGCGACTGTTATTTTTCCCTTTTTAAAGGTCATGAGTACATTAAGAGAGGCTTTAAAAGTGATTTGGTATGATTGGATTTTTTAGTCCAATTTCCCACTGATTGTTAATTCCGGAGATAGTTATAATGAGCTACAAGCTAATGTTTACTGCCTTAGTTTCTTCTTCTTCATGTGCAGTTTCTTAATTATGAATTCCTTATGCTACCAAATAATTCACTCAGCAGAGCCCCTGAAAAGTTTTCATATATCTATCAATCCTATTTCTTCCTTTCTTGGAAAATATCTTCAATCTCATTTCTGTGTTCTTTAAAAAAAAATTACTTAATTATCCTTTATTACTTTATTGTCCTGTTTGTATATTTTCCAAGAATTCAACCCTCTTTATTTTGAGAGAAAGAAAGCAATTTTAAGAAAAACTTACTTTTCATTGTTTTCTCGATGAGCTGCTAATAGTTCCTCTCTTCTCTTTTTATAGATATCAGTGTTTCTGTTATCCCACAAATGTTTTGGATATTACATTCATGGTAGATCAGTACATGGGCATGCAGATACTAATATGGAAGAAATGAATATGAATCTTAAAAGAGAAGCGGTATGAAAGTATTTAACATCTTTTTAATTTGAGACATGGGTTCTCTTTTCTTAATCTAGGATTTGTAATAATATTTTTAAAAATTCCTCATTGATTACTTTTGAAAGTTGCTGGGGCACTGATTCATTACCCTGAACATTAATAAAGGGAAAGAATCAAATTTCATCTTACAGTTCCTTATATGAACTGTATTTCAGAGTAACCGAAGAATTCATGAGGTAAAGTTCTTCCTTATAAAAAGAAACTAAAAGAAATTCTACCTTAGAAAATCACCATTTTATAATGACTGATGGATTAATGCATATAGGTTACAATCATCAGTGGATGCTAAAACAGTTAAGGGTAAGTTGACAGGGAGCTTTATAACAAGGAATCAGGTCGACACAATCTGAGCACACTGGCTCAATCTTACTACAAGTAAAAATTAGGAAAACGAACATTATGCACTTCCTGTTATGATGCAGTAGGAAGTACATAGTATCACTCATAAAATATCCTTGCTTAAGAAAATCAAGTCTAAATACAATCAAGCCTCTAGATCTAACCGCCAGTTTACAGGAATTAGAGGAGCTAGAGGGATAAATTAAATAATACCATAGGAAGGAATTAGCCATATGTAGAATGCAGGATAGCTCACAAGGTAGATGACCCAGTGTCTCCAGCAAATCAAGAGCATGTAAAGAAGTGGGGTGGGCGGTGTGAGAACTGTTACATAGGAAGAGATTTAGAAACAAAATAATCAAGTACAATGTATAGACTTTGGATCCTGATCCAAACAAACCAACTATGAAAAAAAAAGTCCTTGGGAAAAATTAGGAGATTTAAGGACTAAATATTAAATTATATTAAGGAATGATTCATTTTATTACATGTGCAAATGGCATGGTGGTTTGTTTTTTTAAGACTTTATTAGTTATAGATACATACAGAAGTATTTACAGATTTGGGGTTGGGTGATGGATGGTTTACTGTTTGTTCTCTGTACTGTGTACATTAGACCACTTCCTTAATAAAATTAAAAAGAAAAATAAATACTTAAGAAGAAAAATTAAAAGGATTTTTTGACTAAAGGACCTGTGACTTGTACGAATCTAGTACATGATTATAGCACGTCTCAGAGAACAATTTATTTAGTACATGAACTGGTTGGTTAACTATTAGAAATTAACACCTGATTGAAAAGTTAAATGTAAAAAAAAAAGAATATCTGAGATTGGGAGATGACATTCTAAGCAAAAAGAATAGAAAACATCAGGGGCACCTGGGTGGCTTAGTCCGTTGAGCGTCAGACTTCAGCTCAGGTCATCATCTCACAGCCCCTCGTCTCCAGCCCCACGTCAGGCTCTCTGCTGTCAGCACAGAGCCTGCTTGAGATCCTCCGTGCCCTCTCTCTCTCTGCCCCTCCCCTGTTTACACTAGAAAGTAAACATTAAAAAAAAATAATAATTAGAAAGCATCATAAACGGAATATTCATTGATTTTACTTTATTAATTAATGGAGAATATTTACCTAGCCAACAGTCATATAAATAAAAGACATAGCAAATAAGGATAAAATTCTCATAGCAAATATTACAAAGATATTGATAGCAATATTGAAAGTCATAAAGATCAATAGGCGAACAGTTAAAACCTCAATGGAAAAATGACAATTTTTAAATACATAAATGAACAGGAGACTAATAAACCTCTTAAAAATGTATAGCTCATAAATAAATGTAAAAAACTAATATTTTTGCCCTCTTCAAATTAGCAAACTTTTTTTAAAAAGCTAATACTTAATAGTACCAAGGACATGATGAAATGGGCACCCGTAAAACTCCTGGTCTAAGAATAAATTTTTACAAATCTTCTGGAAAGCATTTGGAAATAAATATACCAAGAGTTTTTTTAAGAGTTGATTATCTTTTACTCACTGATTCTGTAAATCTAATTCAAGGAAATAATTAGCAATGTGAATAGCTAATTAGGTTGAGGGTCTTTATCACAGGGACTATTTATAAGGCCAAAAGCATACATAAAAATAAGAATAGGGGCGCCTGGGTGGCGCAGTCGGTTAAGTGTCCGACTTCAGCCAGGTCACGATCTTGCGGTCCGTGAGTTCGAGCCCCGCGTCAGGCTCTGGGCTGATGGCTCAGAGCCTGGAGCTTGTTTCCGATTCTGTGTCTCCCTCTTTCTCTGCCCCTCCCCCGTTCATGCTCTGTCTCTCTCTGTCCCAAAAATAAATAAACATTGAAAAAAAAAATTAAAAAAAAAAAAATAAGAATATATTAAATCAATTGGTCTTCCTACACAGTGAAATCTTAGGTAGACATTGAAAATCTTGTTTTATAGAATATTTAATGACATAGAGAAAAAGAAATCAGTGTGATCCCAATTTTATGCCATCTATATGTATATCCCTGGACAAAGGACTGGAAATGAAATACCTTCAAAACTTCTATCTCTGAATGTTGAGATCATAGGTGATTTTTTTTCTTTTCTTTCTTTTTTATACTACTCCATATTTTATAAATTCTCTGCAATAGCATGTGCTTTTTTAATCAGGAAAAAAGAAATGTTTTTCAATAGAGAAATTCACTACATGTAGACTTCCTTTCAGTCTGTGAAAAACAAGTGTTATGTTTGAAGATTAAATTTAGACAAGAAGATTATTAAACTCTGGAATAGGCAAATAAAGCAAGAGAAGGGAAGCAGAAGGACTTGAGGTGACCTTGAAGCATCGATGGGAAGTAGCTAGGGGTGGGGTAGGGCAAAATTTCACATGTTTATGGTTGTCAGGATTCAGGCTGTGTCAAGGAGACCTGAAATGGATATCTGGTCCATGGCATTAACCGTTCAATCATGTATCACTACCTTTTTATTGCATTTAATTAAGGAAGTGTTTTAAAAGTTTTTAGGAAACAAAAAGGATTATAATTATGAAAGTAGTTAATCTAAGACTAGACATTTTGGCATGCATTAAAGAGCAATAAAATTAATCATAAAGCAAGTATCAATATATAATGAATTTAGTATGGATTTTTTTTAAAGTAGTGTAAAGGAGATGATACAGAGAGCTGAAAGGCATGACAAGAAAGAAATTAGTAAAACCCGGAGGGGAGTGGGAACCTCGGATAATGTCAGAATCCCTTTTGTCTCAAATATAGTTTCAGTAAAATTTCAGTTGGCTTCCAAATCTTGTAATGTGTGATACCAACAAAAAGAAAAATTTTAGGGGTGCCTCAGTCAGTTAAGTGTCCAACTTTGGCTCAGGTCATGATCTTGCGGTTCGTGAGTTTGAGCTCTGTGTCAGGCTCTGTGCTGGCAGCTCGGAGCCTAAAGCCTGGAGCCTGCTTCAGATTCTGTCTCCCTCTCTCTCTGGTCCTCCCCCCGCTCACACTCTGTCTCTCAAAAATAAATAAACTTTTTTTTAAAAAAAATTTGTGTATTTTCTTTTTGAGATAAGGCAAAATTTTTATGATCTTTATTTAAATCATTTAACTTTTCAGGAAAACTTGTGTAGCCAGAGAGGTTTGGTACCAAACACAGACGGTCAGACTTTTCAGATTGCAATTTCCAGCCAGATGAGACAACACTATGACAGAATTCATGAGACACTAACAAGGGTTTGTATAAATTACAATTCAGGTATATTTTGTCAATATTTCATGTTACTTAAAAACCAAGAACGTAAGACGTGTTGCATTTATTTTTGTCTCTTTCACATTAGAAAAATGGCCCTGCCAGACTATTGAGTTCATCGGCAAGTACATTTGAGCAGAGTATAAAAGCATATCATACTATGAATAAATTTCTTGGCTCTTTCATCGATCATGTATGTATGTCAGCATTTATATTTAAACTAGAAGCAAAATATAATTCTTAAGAAGTTAACCAGGAATGTCAGTGATTTCTTTAGTTAACTAAGTCAGTGGACTTAGAACCCTTCTTTTTTTGCCTGTCAAAATTAATACTGTGGCTTAAAGACAGAGTTACGTTATATAAAAATAAAATGACATTTTATATCTCTACTAGCATAATGATAATTCCCTTGAAGTATGTCTACACTGCAATTGTGTCAGCTAGTTACTGAAGTATTACTATATTATTTATTACAGAGATATGCTGTGGTTGTATTCCTGAAAAGCTTGTTATAAGTTGATTTTAAGTATATCTAGCCCTAAATACTACTAAAGACATTTAAAATTTTTAACATTTCTAAAGAAAAACTTTGTTACAAAGCCCAGTGTAGTAAAATCCATCTTTTTAAAGAACATATTTTCCTTACTATTCATTTTTTCATTTTCTCTCTTCCTGATTTTACATTAATTTGGAAACATTTCACTGCTGTTTTTGAAACAACTTTGTCTTTTTATATTAGGTTCATAAGGAAATGGACTACTTTATAAAAGATAAATTGCTTCTTGAAAGAATTCTTGGAATGGAATTCATGGAACCAATGGAAAAAAGCATCTTTTACAATGGTATCCTTCAAATGCCTTTGCTAAACTTGATTACTATTTTCAAAGTTTGAAAAAAAAGTACTTGTAGTTATTTGTTTTGCTTTTATAATTTTATATAAAAACAAAGGAAAGGTAATGAACTTAATTAACTTAACAGTATTATAGTAGTTTGCTAGGTTCCATTTTATTATGTCATAGAGCAGGAAACAAAAGTATAAAAGGGGCGCCTGGGTGGCTCAGTCAGTTAAGTGTCCAACTCTTCATCTCAGCTCAGGTCTTGATCTCAGGGTCGTGAGTTCAAGCCCTGCACTGGGCTCTGTACTGGATGTGAAGCCTACTTAAATGCACACACACACACACACGTGTGTGTGTGTGTGTGTGTGTGTGTGATACAAAAAAAGATCATTATTCTGTAAGAAAGTAAAAAAACTGAATTTCAAAATCAGTGGTAGACATGAAAGAGATAGTAAAACACATAAAATTCAGGTTTTTTAAATTTGAGTATAACTGACATGATGTTAACATTAGTTTCAGGTATACAACATAGTGATTCAACAAATCTGTATGTTGTGTTATGCTCACAAGTGTAGCTACCATCTGTCACTATGCAATGCTGTTATAATACCATTGACTATATTCCTTATGCTGTATCTTTTATTCCTGTGACTTATTCATTCTATAACTAGAAGCCTGTGTCTCCCACCCCCTCCACCCATATGTCCTCCCCTCCACCTTACCCCTGCCGACCATCAGATTCTGCTTTTTGTTCATTTGTTTTGTTTTTTAGATTACACATATAAATGAAATCATGTGGTATTTATCTTTTTCTGTCTGGCTTACTTCACTTAGCATAACTCTCTCTACATCCATCCATGTTGCAAATGGCAAGATCTCATTCCATTTTTTATGGCTAATATTCCACTGTGTGTGTGAATATATATATTTATTTATGTATTCTTTATCCATTCATCTGTGAATGGATGCTTGGGCTGCTTTGATATCTTGGTCATCGTAAATAATGCTGCAATAAACATAGGGGTACATCTATATTTCCAAATTAGTGTTTCTGTTTTCTTTGGGTAAATGACCAGTAGTGGAATTATTGCATCATATGACATTTCTATTTTTAATATTTTGAGGAACCTCCATGCTGTTTTCCACAGTAGCTGTACCAATTTACATTCCCACCAACAATGCGCAAGAGTTCCCTTTTCTCCACATCCTCATCAACACTTCTTATTTCTTGTCTTTTTAATTTTAGCCATTCAGACAGGTGTAAGGTTTTCATTGTGGTTTTGATTTGCTTTTTCCTGATGATTAGTGACGTTGGGCTTCGTTTCATGTGTCTGTTGGCCATCTGTATGTCTTTTTAGGGAAAATGTCTTTTAGGTCCTCTTCCCATTTTTAAATGGGATTTTTTTTTTTTTAAGTATTGAGTTAATTTTTTATGTATTTTGGGTATTAACCTCTTTTCAGGTATGTCATTTGCAAATATCTTCTCCCATTCAGTAGGTTGTTTTTTTATGTTGTTGATTGTTTCCTTCACTGTGTAAAGCTTTTTTATTTTGATGTAGTCCCAATAGTTTATGTTTGCCTTTATTTCTCTTACCTGAGGAGACATATATATGTCTCCTTAAAAATTTTGCCATGGTCAGGGGTGCCTGGGTGGCTCAGTTGGTTAAGGATCCAACTTTGGCTCAGGTCATGGTCTCATGGTTTGTGAGTTCGAGCCCCACGTCGGGCTCTGTGCTGACAGCTTAGAGCCTGGAGCCTGCTTCAGATTCTGTCTCCCTCTCTCTCTGCCCCTCCCTTGCTCATGGTCTGTTTCTCTCTGTCTCAAAAATAAATAAAACATTTAAAAAATGTTTTTAATTTGCCATGGTCAATGTCAAAGAAATTACTGTCTATGTCTAGGAGTTCTGTGGTTTCATGTCTCACATTTAGGTCTTTGATACGTTTGAGTTTTTATTTTTGTGTATGGTATAAGAAAGTGGTCCAGTTCTATTCTTTCTTTGCATGTAGCTGTCCAGTTTTCCCAGCGCCATTTATTGGAGAGATTGTCTTTTCCTCATTGTATATTCTTGCCTTCTCTGTCATAGAACAATTGACCATATAGGCATGGGTTTATTTCTGGGCTCTCTATTCTGTTATGTTGATCTATGTGTCTTGTTTTTGTGCCAGTACCATACTGTTTTGGTTACAACAGCTTTGTAGTATATCTTGAAATCTGGAACTGTGCTACCTCCAGCTTTGTTTTTTTCTTTCTCAGGATTGCTTTGGCTATTTGTGTTTCCATATAAATTTTAGTATTATTTGTTCCAGATCTGTGAAAATGCTGTTAGTAATTTGTTAGGAATTGCATTGAACCTTTAGGTTGCTTTGGGTAGTGTGAACATTTTAACCATATTAATTCTTCCAACCCATGAACATGAAATATCTTTCCATTTGTGTGTGGTGTCTTTAATTTCTTTCATCAGTGTTTTATAGTTTTCAGAGTACAGATAACCTCCTTGGTTATTTATTCCTAGGTATTTTATTATTTTGGGTGCAATTGTAAATGGGATTGTTTTCTTAATTTCTCTTTCTGCTACTTCATTATTAGTGTATAGAGGATTTCTAGGTATTAATTTTGTATCCTACAACTTTACTGAATCCATTTATTACTTATGAGAGTTTTTGATTGGAGGCTTTAGGGTGTTGTATCATGTCATCTGAAAATAGTGACCGTTTAATTTCTTCCTTACCCAGTTTAGATGCCCTTTATTTCTTTTTCTTGCCTGATTACTCTAGCACTTCCAGTGCTATGTTGAATAAAAGTGGCAAGAGTGAACATAAAATTCAGATTTTATGAGAATCTGCAGTTAGTGGAAAACTAATGAAACACTTAAAGAATAACATTCGTGATTAGTTTTAACATTTAATTTTTTATTTTATCCAAATTCTTAAAAATCACAGCTATCCGTGACAGGAATGGTGCCTGAACCTGGTTTCTTATCTTAAAAATGTGGTATATATGTCACTTTTAATGTGGCTGATAACCTCTTATATGGGTTCATTAGAATGGAAATGATGTAACCTGTGTCCTGGTCTAGATGTCACTTATTCAGGCAGTATTGGGCATTATGTGTTGTGCCAGTCCCAGGATACACAGATACACAGACTAGTGGGCATCTCAAATGTATGAGTGGGGCGATGCTGGGATGGAAGGCTCTGCAGGCACAGGATATACCAAGTACAGAAAGGATAGTGGAATATCTAACCAGACACGGAGTTGAGCCAGAAGAAGCAACATGGAAAAGTTTGAATTGCATCTTAAACAAAAAAAGTTACTATTGTCAAACAGGAATGTCAGGGGAAGAGAGGCAAAGACATTTGTACGGAAGGGGGAAAGGGCATTCAGTACTTACGAATTTTATTGGTGAAGCCTGGTATGAAGTGGGACATCGTAGGAGTACATGAAAGATAAAGAGGGTGATGATCAAATCCCAAAATCCTTGTCTGACATCCTGAGGAGTTTTACTTTATCCTATAGAGCAGTTGTTTCCAAAATATATATATATACATCTTTTCAATGTTTGTCTCACAAGAGATGTGGTTGATTCGTGAAGGTATGATAAAAAACATTAAAATGTCTATTTGTATATTTGAGATTCAGTCATTTTTAATTTGTATTTTAAAGAATTTATAATATATAGTAGTATTTAATAAAATATACCTATTGTGGAACGCATGCTTAACACTTTGTTCTGATAGGGATCCATGATTAAAACAATTTGGAAACCACTGCTAAGGAACATGGGCGCCATCAAAAAGTGTTAAGCAAATCTGATGGTAGATTTCTACTACTCTGGCAATAGTAAAGTGTGTTAAGGTTGTATTTATACCTGTGTTATCATGTGTGAAAAGCCTGGTAGGCATCAGTGCCTGGTATGGGATGGCTCCCAGTGTAGTCATGTTACTATTTGTAATAACAATACAGTCATCTTCATCTTCATCTTCACTGGGAGATGATGAGAATATGAGCTACAGCAGTAATGATGGGGATAAAGAAGAAGAAAGGATTGTCAGAGATATTAAGAGGAAAACAGGTAGAGGAGAGAGAGTAGTAAAAAATTATCCAGATTTCCAGCTTGTATGACTAAGTGGTTGGTGGTGATGCTTTTCACTAAAAGAATGCAGATGGAGGGAAAGAAGATGAATTTAGGTTTTCTTTTAAATTTTTTTTAATGTTTATTTTTGAGAAAGAAAGTGCAAGTGGGGGAGGGCAGAGAGAGAGGGAGACATGGAATCCGAAGCAGGCTCCAGGCTCCAAGTTGTCAGCACAGAGCCCGACGCAGGGCTTGAACTCACGAACTGTGAGATCATGACCTCAGCCGAAGTCAGATGCTTAATTGACTGAGCCACCCAGGTGCCCCTAAATTTAGTTTTGAATATGTTGTATCTTGAGGTACTTTCTGGACAACTAAGAGGAAATGTCCAGTGAGGTATTAAATGTAATGAACTGGATCTCAGGAGAAAGGAAAGGCACACGATAGCCGGGAGTCTCATCAAAGGAGGGCATTGCTGGAGCGATGTCAGTGAAAGAACACCCGGGAAGAGCATACAGAGCAGGCTTGTTTATTTGTTTAAATTTATATGCAAGTATAATATGTATACAGAAGTCCATATTTTGTAAGGATATAGAATAAAGGGGAGTGAATTTTCACAAACTGAATATATCCCTGTAACTAGCACCCTGATCAAAAAAGAACATTACCAGCAAGCCAGGCATCCCCTTGTATCAAACAGAGTTCCTAACTGGATATCCATGAACAGCTTTGCTGGTTCCCCGGACCGCCCTGAAATTATGTGCCAGATTTGTATATATGTACTTTCTTCCCACTCTGGTGAAAGGGTCTGTAGCTTTCATCAGGATCTTAAAAGGGTGTTTACATCCCAAAAAGAACAAACCCCTCCTTGTGGAGTGAGGGGAAGAAAAAAAAAAGAGAGGTCGGTCTTAGAGCAGAACCTTAGAGTTCTGCTCTATTTAAGACGCAACCCATTTAAGACGCAAATTATAGCTCACTATGCACTATTTAGTCCTTGCTGGTTTGGGTTTTTTTTTTTTTTAACTTCCTCTATCTTGAAGAATCTAAGATTCTTTGGGCTTTAGTTATATAAACAAATAAGGGATATTAATTACCTGGTCTTTGAGAGGTATTGACGATACACTTATATTACATGCAATGACCAACCCTTGGTACAAATGTTAAAATTGCTTTTTATGAGCAGAATTCCTTGACTAATCTTTGAGATTAGCAATTTTTAATTTTAATACCGTTTGTTTATTTTTTTAAAGCAATGAAGTATTACAAGTAGCAGCTAGTTTCTATTGTGCTGTTTTTAAATATCCAAACTTTATCACCAGAAATTTATTCCATTTTGCAGTTTCTAATTTATATCTTATAAATTGTTTTTTTTTTTTAAATAGATGAAGGATATTCTTTCAGCAGTGTCCTGTATTATGGAAATGAAGCCACTCTTCTTATTTTTGATGTGCTGTTCTTCTGTGTTGTGGATTTGGCTTGCCAAAATTTTGTTCTAGCAGCCTTCCTTACATACCTACAACAAGAGGTAACTGTAAAGTTTTTTTACTGGATTTCTTTTAAAAGAACTATATTGGATGGGGCCCCTGGTGGCTCAGTCCATTAAGCGTCTGACTCTTGATCTCGGCTCAGGTCATGATCTCACAGCTTGTGAGTTCAAGCCCTACAGCGGGCTCTGTACCACCACTCCCCCCGCCAAATAAATAAATAAACTTTAAAACAAATATTTTTTTAAAATAATTTTTTAAAAAATACATTGGAAGTAGATATTTTATAGCAGAGACTAACAGTATCTACTTTCACAAGGAATTTATAAAGGTTTAGAATATGATTATTCCTACCAAAAAAAAAAAAAAGAAGAAACATTTCAGCCCTCTCCTTCAGGATCAATGAAATACTGGGGTCTTGTGGAGGGCATAAGTTGTTTGAGCAAATGTAAAAGGAATCCAGTAGGAAGATATTCAAATTGCTGATCATCTAGATGCCAGAAGCGGCAGTAATTAGAATCTGAAACCAATTTTACCATATATGTTAACTAACTGGAATTTAAATAAAAACCTGAAATTGAAAAAAAAAAAAGTAGAGGTAATTAGAGTTCCATTCATCCTCAGCACCAGATGTTAACATAACAAAAAGGCAAGCTAGGGTGATCTAGCTCAGGACTCAGCCCCAGAACAGCCCCCTTATGGTAACTCTCATGCATTTTCCACCTGTGTGAATAAAAAAACAACTGCTAGATGGCTTTGGAGCCTGAAATGGAGATTTTAAGAAATGACAGATTTGTTCTGGAAATGTTATTAATGTCACTCAAATATTCCCCCGTTATATCCAAGGAAGTATATGAGTTAGTAATACATAATTTATTAGTCTTTGACAGAGATCTAAAATTACAAATTCTATCACTAACAGTTCTGTTGATGTTTCCGTAGCTTTTAGAGCTAGAGGTAAGATGCCTTGCAACATATTTGACAGTGAATTTCTATGAACATGAGAAAATTTGTATTATTAATTCATTAAAACATAGTCTAAATAGGAATATACACTTCTTTGATATTATGAAAGATAATAAAGAGTCTTGAAATAATTTTGTATATCACCATGTCTCAGATGCCCGATACATGAAAATAAATAGTTGAGAGAATTAGCTAGTTTAATTTAGATATTTTAATTGGTTATACATATTTCATTTTCTTTCTGTATATAGTTTTCATTCTTTCTGTATATAAAATTTCATTAATAAAAATTGTTTTAATTTTTTTCCAGATTTTTAGATTTATACGTAATACAGTAGGACAGAAGAATTTGGCATCCAAAACATTGGTGGATCAAAGATTTCTGATTTAATTTTGTGAATAACTTCAAAGACAACATAGCTGTGGCAAAAACAGTCATGATCATCAGGTTAGTTTGCCAAAGTTTTTAAAACTTTTAATGCAAATTATTCTATTTTTATTTGTTTTCTAATCTAAAGAAAGATTTATTTTTATAATTTGTGGATACATAACTTCTTTGTGAATATGTAGTGTGATATAATGAAGAATGTTGTTTTCCCATTTGTGGTGGTATTTAATTCACCAGTTCATGAAGTAGATAAACTGACAGCAGGGCAAAGGAAATCTACATGTTGCTGTCAGCATAGCAGTCCCCATCATTTGTCTCTGTAGATAATTTTGTAAACTGGGATTTGCCTACATTTTCTCACATTGACAAAATTACTTAGTTCCAAGTTCAAGGCTAGTTTTCAGTTTAAGAGTTTCTGGTTTTTACTTAACGTTATGGTAAATAAATGTTGAAAACTATTTTCAAGTACTTAGAAATTTGAAATTGTATATTGCTGACTCAATTTGCCTCATTTTAATTTCTCACCCTGTTTGGCAATGGGCTAATTCACTCTTGGATTAATAGGCATCTCATGAGATGGTATATATTCATTCCTTTGTATACCTGTATTGTTAGGTCAGGAAATCTTTCCCGTAAAGCGTGTATATATCTTAACTATCACTTACATTTAAAACAAAGCTATAATGTGTGACATTTTCCCCAATATAGTTTTTCATACATTTTAAAAATTACATTTTAAGAGCATTCCCAAGTTTTGCTCTTCCATTATATTTAAAGATTATAAATAATGAACTGTAAATTTATCATGCTATATTGACAAGATGATTTATTGAAAGCAAACTTAGGCTTCATAAATCAGTACACTTGTATTTTTTTTAAATAAGGAAAAAAAATTAGGATCCAAAATATACTTAATGTAAATTCTGAACCATGTAGTAATAATTTCCCATGACATAATTTTTTTTCTTTAAAATACTCTTCAATAATCCTTTTCATTGTATACTGTATACTTGAAAGTCATCTTATGTTTCAAGTATAATGATCATTAACCCACAAACCATCATTTCTTACTGCCTTCTATGTTGATGCTGTGTAAATACGTAAATATAATGTTATGTAAATATTGTTTCTATTTTTTAATTGAACATATGGAATAAAACATTTGGTGTCTCTGTTTCCTGTTTGATTAATGAGTATTTCATGAAATAACATTTAGGAATATACAATACTATTGCGACAGGGGTCCCCAGCCTTTGCCAAAGTTGAATCTTTTACATTTCTTTGAGTTTTAAGAATGACTGAGGAGAAAGAAGTAGGGCTAAGAAGTATTTGAAGTATTTCAAGTATTTGAAACTAGTTTTTGAAGGGTCAAAGTACAGGAATGCCTTTATAAAACCTGTAAAGAGAAACAAATGTAATAGCCTGGATTTTTAAAACCACTTGCTCAGAAGCATATGAAAGAAATTTAACTCTCATTGCACACATGAGAAGTTAATATGTATGTGAATGTTTGAAAATGGGAATTTCAGACAATAGGTGAGTCGGCTCACCTAATAAATTAAAACAGAGAAAAAACATTTTAAAACATCATTTTTCTATACTAGTTTTATATAGTGTTGCTTTTTACTTCGGTTAGATACATAAAAATGTGTTCAGATTTTCATATGCTGTTGATTCCTTTGTCTACATTGCCACAATTTAAATTTTATGATCAGGTGCCTAATTTTCCATTAGCTCTATAATCTTATGTCGGTTTCTGTGGCACCAATTTACGGTACTTGTCATGTTACATCCCCAGTTTTACTGATTACCTAGAAACATTTGATAAGTCTCCTCATCATTTCATACTGAAGCAAACTCTAGGTTCACCTGGAGGTTCTTTACAAGCTGCTGTGTGCTTAGTATCCTACTTAGAAAATGCATGGGTCCCTGACAGTTCTGCAGACCAGTCTCTGTTATGAGATATTTATATTTGCTCATTTCTCTGGCACTGCTGTCCTAACAAACCCTTTTGAGAAGGCTCTACTGGTTACTAGATTGAGAGGCATTCAAAATGACCACTAACTCAGTGCTTGCAGGTACGAAATATGTATCCTTTTTTGTTGCCTATAAATATTGACAAATAAAAGCTGAGGGGAAATAAATATAAGTCAAGGAACAGTATGACTTAATGGAGAATGCTCCAGATTTAGTAACAGAAGCCCCGGATTCAAATGAGAATTTGAGTGCCTCTGTCACTTACTGGCTTTGGGACCTTAAACCAGGTCATTTGACATCATTGAGCTTTAGTCTGCCTCTCTGCAATGGAAATAATACCCTTTGTTTTCCACTTGTTGTGAGGATTAATTCCTTATCTTAATGATAAACATAACAGGAAACTATGTACACTAGAATTTTTATAATTTTTAGTTTAAAACACCTGCCTCCAAATATATTTTCTATCTTGCTAATAAATTATTTCCATAATATTAAAACCCAGATTACTGATCTCAGTAACTAACCAGGAACTGACCCCAGCCTCACCAGGAAGAGGCCCTCCCTGGCAGAGCCATCAGTGAAAGGCAAGAAGGAAGTGTCATCACACCATGTTTAGATACGGTTCATGGTACAGATTAGAAAAGAGGGAAGAGGGGCATCTGGATGGCTCAGTCGGGTGAGCATCCAACTCTTGGTTTCGGCTCAGGTCATGATCTCACGGTTGTGGGATCGAGCCTCACATCAAGCTCTGCACTGAGCATGGAGCCTGCATGGGATTCTCTCTGCCTCTTCCCTGCACATTCTTTCTTTCTCTTTTCTCTCTCTCTCAAAATAAATAAATAAGCATAGAAAGAAAGAAAGAAAGAAAGAAAGAAAGAAAGAAAGAAAGAAAGAAAGAAAGAAAGAAAAAAAAGGGAAGAGAGTGGAATATTTGGAAGCAGGAATTTAATTTATTCATTTATTCATTCAAATAGTATTTCTACTCTTCCCACTCCACAGCCTCTCAGGAGGGTCTTAGAACTGGTAGAGGAAATAGGTGTGTTAACCAATAATTGCAGGGAACTGAAAAGTGCTTACAGCCACCAGGGTGTGATGGGAAAGCTCTTAACTGTGCATCTGCTGTCATTAGAACTTTTACCTGAGAAAAGTGGTATTTAATCTAAAATTTAAAGATTAACAAGACAAGGGCAATCAAAGCAAGAAACTGTATACTCTGAGATGAAGAAACATAGCATTTGGGCACTACAGGTAGTTGGAATACAGAATATGTGTATTCTTTATATGTTTAAATTTTTCTGTATGTTATGATGTTTTGACATCTTAAATTTTTTTTCTGGCTATTTTTTCTGGGATTTGAATTTCAGCAAAGGGCATAGCAAGTTGCCTGCTTTGACATATAGACTAACCAATCCAGACCCATACCCCTGTCTGGCTCATACATGCCCAGGAAGCAATATCCTGCCTTAATCATCTCAGGACCAAGTACCAGGCAACTAAAGAGCACTCCACAGCTTAGAGCCCACAGTAATTATTTCAGCTAGCCAATCCTGTTTACCCTGGCCTGCCTTGCCTTTCCTGCAGAAATACAGAGACGGATAAAGGCTGGGGCCTAGGCTCTCCCCTTGCTCTAGTTCTGCCTCCTGACCAGCACTGGTGCTTCCCCATGTGGCTCCGTGTGACGTGGGTGCCTGCACGGTATGGCACGCTCTTGTTTGTAAGACCGTGAGTATAAGAACTTCTGTTTTCCTGAGCCTCTCCTGTGTCTCTTCTTGTGGCCCCACCTGACCATCACGTAAAAGAACACAGAACAGTACATTTGGGGGTTTTAGAAGGAGATGAGGTTGGAAAGGAAAATAGGAGCTGTATCATGAAAGATTTTTACATCACGCCACAGTATATAAAAAGTTCAACCAAGCTAAGCTTACCGGCTGAATACTTTACCCCAAAGAGTGAGTGAATGGACAGAGGCTGCACGAAAGGATCATCTTCCACAGTCAGATTGCCCTGGAGTACTTGGTGGTCCATGGGCTAGGAGACTGGTGCTTCTGCTGTCTGTTGCCTGGCATATCATGTTTCATTAAAAAAAAAAAAAAAAAAAAAAGCATTGCCTATAAGACCAGCAGCAAAGGGTAGTGGTTGACAACAGAATCTGGAGCCAAACTCACTGTACTCAACTTCTGGCTCTTACTAGCTGAATGATTTGGAGCAAGTTACTTACCTCCCTGTGACTAAATTTCCTGCTCCTTAAGAGGGAATAATAGTACCTACCTCTAGAGTTTCGGGGAAGATTGAACGAGTTACTGAGTATACAGTGCTTAGGAGACTGCCTGGCACATAGCTAATACTATGCCAGTGTTACCATGTAGTAGTAGAGGTGGCAGTAGTAAGTCCTATTCATATTTAATTCTGAAAGAAAGACCCGGGTTAGTCTCTCTGGGGCCGGCCTTAGGACACTGTGACATTGTGGAGAGTGCTAGAAGTAGTGGTGGACAAACTGCCCAACACAGAGCAGTCTGTGGGCTTTAAAAATAACTTCGCATTTATTATCATTATTGTTACCAAAAAAAAAAAAAAAGACATGGCTGTGGATCTTCCCAGGATAAACAAATGACCACTGGAATGAAATATAGAAACAGATCCACAGACCCACAGTCACTTGATCTATGGCATGCAGTGCAGTGAGGACAGGGTGTTTTTTCAATGGTCTATTGAATATCACAACAGAAAAAAAAACCTAGAATCCTTACCCCTATGTCACACCTACACAGAAATGAATTTCAGGTAGATCGTAGATCTAAATGTGAAAGGTTAAATGCTAAAGCCTCTAGATGGTAACACAGGACAATATATTCATAACTTTGCTGTAGGCCAAGATTTCTTTAGACCCAGAAAAGATTAACCTTAAAGGAAAACATTGGTAAGTTGGACTTTACAACTTACATTAAATTTGCACTTACATATATTTCCATTAAATGTAAATGTAAATTTGCAATTTACATTGAAATTAGGAACTCTGTTCATCAAAAGGTACAATTGTAAGAACGAAAAGGCAAGCCTCCATATGAAAAAAATTTCGAAACATATTATCTGACAAGGCACTTCCATCCAGAATAAAGAACTCATCAACTCAATAAGGAAAAGACTAACAAACCCAAAAGGAAAATGGGCAAAAGACTGCAGTATGCATCTCTCAAAAGAGGATTTCTGAAGGATCATAAGCACAGATGAAAAATGTTCAGTTAGGTGGATGGTTATCTCAGTTGGGTAGAGTGTGGCACTAACAGCACTGACGTTGCGGCTTTGATCCCCGAACAGGCTAAGAGGGGCATTAGTTCTTGTATTTAGTAAAAATTAATATTTTTTAAAAGGGCTCAACCTTAGTCATCCTGAGAATGCAAAATGAAATCAGTGAGATATCATGGCAGAATCACAAAAATGTCTAAAATTACAAAAATTAAAACACCAAGTGTTCCTAACGATATGGAGCAAATGAACTTTCATGCTATGTGTCTGATAGAAAGTAGAGGGGATCAGTCTTTATCTGTAACTTTCCACTGGATTTCTTTGTATTTTAAACCATGAGTCTTTACTCAGTGTTTGAAGCCACGGCTGGCAGCAGATGGCAGTAGAGCGCACACTAATTAAACCCTTCCCCGGTTTTCAAACAGCGTGCAGGCTGGGGGCTGCCGAACCCAGAGAATGTCGTGCTTCTTCTCCCCTCTCTTCACTACCTCTGCACCCCTCCTCGTTTCCACTGTCCCAGCCGGGGACTGCGCGTGCTCAGATGATAATGTGTACTACTCTATATGTAGTGCTGAGGTTTTCAGCTCAGGTTTGGGAACTGAATGCTAAAAATAGAAATACACTTTCATTGATCTCCTAGATAGAGGGTCATAAAACAGGTCATGCCTAAGGGGGAAACAAAAAACGAATTACCTAATTATTATGGAATCTCTCTCCCCTCATTTTAATGAAATACACGTTTTCATTTAAATCCATTAAAAAAATCAAACCATTATCCAGAGTATGTAATGCCTCCTTTACAAATCTCCCCAAATGGAGACTCGTTGGGACATTTTCCTGCCTTTCTCTTATTTATAAGAGGCGCCTGGCTCTTGTGAGGGGTCACTGGCTGGCTCAGTTGGTGAAGCACAAGAACTCTTGATGTGGAGCATGTGACTCTTGATCCTGGGGTTGTAAGTTCAAGCCCCATGTTGGGTGTGGAAACTACTTATTTTATATATATATATATAGAAAGAGAGAGAGAGAGAGAGAGAGACAATATTTATATTTAAATATATATTTACATATACAGCCATATATACTTTACATATATTTAAATACATGTATTTGCATATATTTAAATATTTATATTTAAATATATAGAGACTTATGTGATTACACTGGGCCCACCCAATAATGCCCAACTCAAAATCCTTAATCATATCTGCAAAGTCCCTCTTAGCATGTAAGGTAATATATTTACGAGTTCTGGGAATGAGGATGTAGACATCTTTGGGGGGCCATTATTCTGCCTGTCACAAGCACTAAAAAAATCTACAAGGTACAAGAACACAAAACGTGGAAAGGACATTTCAGCCAAGACATGAAAGATTAGCGTAAGTCAGCCAGGATGATGAGGTAGGAATGATGGTGAAGATGTCCAGATAGAAGGAAAGATATGTGCAAAGGCCCTGTGGCAGGAGCAACCTCATTTACAGAGGTCCTGGATCAGCCATTTGACAGAACTGACCAACATTAAAGAAAGGATTGTTTAGAGTAAAAAATACAAAGCAAGAAAAAAGCTTGCTTCCATCTAATTCCTGGCTTTGGCCTTCCTCATTGCAGCAACTAGAGTAAGATTTCATTTTGTTTTAGTTTTAGCTAGCTAAATGTGGTTCCATGCAATGAACATTTCTCATTTTCTGGAGTCTCTCTCAGAACCATCGTGTCATACTGTTTCAAAGGACTGTTTACATAGTAGGGGGAGGAAACACCAAGCTCAGAACCCAAAGCCAAAGCCAAAGCCCTCATCCTATTTGGGAAAGGTCTGTTCCTTGCTGGGGGTTGGCCATTATTCTGATCATGCTTTCACATTGGCCATTTTCTTTTGCAGCCACTCTTGCTGTGAGTTGCTGAGGGACAGAACTGATGCAGCAGGAAAAAAAAACAGCTGTTTAGTCTACCAGAGCATTAAAAAAATAGTTTAAAAACAAATCATAGAGCTCTTTTCCCCCTTATGTCATTTTTGAACTTTCTTCTCAAGTCTGCTCTGACAGAAATAATTGTAGCCTAGTGTTTGCATGGCACTTTGATTCCCAATGTTTTAATAAATGTATCCTCTTCAGCTGCCTCTGTCGTAGGAGCCCAGCTGCCAGGGAGACTCATGAAATGGACATTTTCAATGTTACTTTGTACATTACTAGGTCATTTTCCCTCTGACCCTCAGGAGGTAAAGGGTTATGAGATTTTATGCTGCAGAGTATCTATCTTAGACCCTAACCCAAACAGAATCCCAAACCAATTTCTCCAATTCTGTCTTCTCTCCTTAAGTACTGTACATCTGTGGGAAGAGCCCTCATTTAGCCACATTTTTGGGTTTTTTGTATGCTGAGATAAAGAGGCAGAGCAGAATTGTAGCTCCGAGCAAAAGCTTTGAATTCTGAGGGATCTATATCCGAATCCTCCGTTTTCTTTGTGTGTGACTGTAAGCCCAAGCTTCAACCTCTGTGAGCCTCTTCTTCATCTGTAAAACTGGGTAATACCTCTCTCAAGAGAGCCATTGTAAGGATTGAAGGAGATAATCCTGGTTAGTTACCTGGGAGAGGTTAAGTGCACAATGAGTGTAGCACAACATTGTGATTGAATTGTTAATGTGACAACCACAAAACGAGTTAATGTGGCATGTTTTGTTTATTTGAATGCTTCTGTAGTACACCCAAGGCAAGTGTAGATACGCAAATCCAGAGGAGGAGAACTGACCCGACCACAGCGTTCCAGAAAAAAAGAGTAATGGTTTCAACAGGCCAACAAGCGCAATACGGAACAACATTGGGATGAGGTTGTTAATACAATTTATGGCCACATTAGTTGAGTACCCACAATCCCAAAATAAAGGAAGAAATGGTCCTCTTATGTGCTGCCCACATCTAACCCATGGTATTGTGTCTAGTTCTCAATGTACCTGGTTCTCAGGGGCCTGATGAATTGGGCTGTTTGGAGGGTGATGATGCTGAAGGATCTAGAGCTGTCCCAGGGAAGAAAAATAGAAGGAACTGGGGAGAAGTTTAACCAGGACCACGATACCTCTCTTCAAATATTTGTCTCATGAAAGATGGAGTTAACATCCATATGACTCCTAAGTACAAATTAGGATCAATAAATGGAAGCTAAAAAACAGTAGATTTCAGCTTAAGAGAGGGAAGAACTTTATGATAATTTAGAGCTGCCTAAATAATAGTGGCTACTTGTCATTCAGATCTTTCTATAGATGACTTATGGCAATAAGTCTGGTGTATGGAGAGGAGTCACCTGCCTTGGGGGAAGGGATAGACCACACGGACTCCATGGTCCTTTCCCAGTCTGCCAGTTGGGCATGCACGTAAAACCTTCCCAGGCAAAAATCACACCACCAAAGAAGGGTGTCTGTTTGCCTCCAGATGGTAAGCCTCAAGAACTGAAATACTGAAAACACTTAAAGCAAATTGCCTTGCACACAGCACAAACTCAAGTATTCCAGACTAACTGGACCATACCAGGCTTTTAGTTATATAGTTCTACCATTTGGGCAAATATCATTTATTCCATGACGTACGTGTTTATGTCCATAAAGTGACAAACCTTGTTATTAGGTTTGTCCTGAGGGGTCCTGTAAATAAGAAGTGGTTTAGGAAAGAATCTGAAACGGATGGAGAACAAGTGAAATCTTTGTGACTTGTTTCTTCTTTCTCATGAAAGAAATGAGTTCAAAGTTGAGATACATATTTAATAGGCATATGTTTACTAGAAATAGGCAGAAAGTATACTAGGCAGGAATACCTTTTGCCTTCCAGTCTAGTATACTTTAGTCCTATCTCTGTCAGTACGGAGACTTTGACTAACCCAGTTATGCTTTCTGGACTTCGTGCCATCATGTGCAGTCCCAAAGATCTCTAAGCCATCTTCTCTCTCTAATTCCAGGATCCACAGTTGATAACTCTCTACATGGGAAATGCTAGATGAAGACAGTGTTCATATTGAGTCCACTTGTCCTCAGACAAGTCATTTCACCTAAAATATGATTTTTCATATTTTTAAATGATAGATAATAATCTTGGAAGGGCAGGTGGGCAAGATTTATAAGAAGTACAGCAGTTTGGGGTGCCTGAGTAGCTCAGTCAGTTAAGTGTCCAACTTCTGCTCAGATAACGATCTCATGGGTCATGAGTTTGAGCCCTGCATCAGGCTCTGTGCTGACAGCTCAGAGCCTGAAGCCTGCTTCAGATTCTGTGTGTGTGTCTCTCTCTGCTCCCCCTCACACTCTGTCTCTCTCTTTGAAAAATAAACATTTTTTAAAAATTTTAAAAGTACAGCAGTTTAAACTAAATCTATGTGAGAAAAATGTTACTGACCTTGACATTTGAACACGACCTGTGGTATAGAGTATGCCATCATAAGACTATGAATTGCTATCCTAAAATAAATCAGCTTGCAGAAGAATATCACTAGCTGCCTATAGAATATCCATTCTCCACCTCTTTTCTTCAAAACGCTGGCTTCATTTGGAATGGAATGTGTTCAACTTCCACTGTGTAGGTGGCCATGTTTCATGGTAGTCAGCGAGAGACAAGCAGAAGTGCACTAGATGGGGCTTCTGAAAAGACTGCTGAGTTCCTCATAAAAACTTAGCTGGCACATACTTTTTGTCCTTCCCCTCTTCCTGCTGGAAATGTGGTCATGACACCTGGAGGTGCAAAAGTCATCTTGAGCTCAGGCCTGAGGATGCAGAGCAGGAAACTATGGAAGACTGGGTCCTTGATGACTATCTTGAGCAGGTGTATCAGCCCAGGGCTGCTTCTACTTCTTGCTACTGGGAATGAGAAACCCCTATTTGTAGACAGGTATCTATTACATGCAGCCTAATGCAATCCTGACTAATAAAATACTCCTAAACAAATACTTCCCAGTCAGCCCAAATTAATTACACCAAAGGGTGAATTCCACTTGGTACCCTCCAGAATGTCCTAAGAGGTATATGTAACCATCTACAATTCAATATCCAATGACACAGTAGAGACACCTACTCTTGTATCTTTCTTATAAATATGCTATTTAGTGCCAAAATTATCATCAATACCCTCAACAGTAGCAACAATAATAGGTGGGGAGCATCAGCCATGTTCCTTAAGGAACTTTTGATTAATTGACTGACTTCCAGCAGCATTGCTTAATTCAGACACATTTTGCAAGAGAAAAGAAAGCATTAACTCGAACTTTCTTGGATAACCCCATTAAACATTTTACTTATGCCATAAAACTTCATTTAAGTACTAAGAAGGCAAAGAAAATCTTAAGTGTTTAATTAATTGTTACAACTAACATATTCCATGTTAAATTTATTATACTAGTTTTTACAACTATTCGCTTTACAGCATATTGGAGTCTTTTATGAAACTGAGTATATTCAATTTATGCTTGTTTTGTAGAACTCAAGAATAATTTTACAGTTTTAAGTGGTTATATGAATGTATACCTATCTTTGCTTTTATGACATGTGGTTGGTTGTATTTATGGTTTCTGCAGTGCTGAGTTCTTGGTCAGGATGCTATTCTGTTATAATCCTTTTCCTAGGGTGACAATAGGTTCTATTCTGTAGCAGTCCACTCAATGATGTGGTTTCCAGGAATGCCTGCCCTCCACTGAAGAATAGACAATAGACATGTTTTTCTTTTTCCTACCAGGATTTGTCTCTTATGTCCCTGCTGGAGAAAACAAGCTCTCTTCTTGGAACTCTGTCACTCAAGTCTGCCGTCAAAACCGCTAAGATCCCATTTATCTGTTCGCTCTCCATCTATATCGTTCACTGACTGTCTCAGTTCACTTCTAAGTACTCAGGCTTGCACTAACACCACAGCCTCTGCTCACTAGGCTATTCCTCAGTCTCCCTTTGAGCAGGCCAGTCACGTCCCTCCAGTGCAGCCCGGGCCTCCCTCTCCCTATGACTATACAGAAGCTAGCTGGTCGGCTCCTCTGAACTTCTTCAAGTTTCCATAAGAAATGCAATCACCCCAAACATTCTCTGATTCTTTTTAACTTTCTGAAGACACAACCCCCAACATCTCCTCTCTCATTTTATCTGTTTCCTTCTCTCTTTCTTCTCTCCCCCTTCTTCGCACATTCACCCAGGAGCTCCTTGTGGTGTGAGAAGCCAAACTCCAGCCTCTGTAGACCCACCTTTTATCTCGGGCAGGAACGGCGTTTCTTAATGAAGCAAGCTCTCCCGGGGGGGGGGGGGGGGGGGGGGGGGGATTCTTGTACCAGTTGCTAACAGAATATTCCCCCCCATCTTGTTAACACACTTATAATCACCACACCCAAAAAGCATTTGCTTGCATATCTTCATGAATAACCAGAGAAAGTGCTGGCCAAAGAATCATTTCATGACCTTGTACTTTAAACTTTGTTTTTACATGTGATAATGTAGTAAGAGCACAAAGGTTTGGACCTTTCTTCAACTTGTGGTGGTCATGGAAGCTAACAGTAAATCAGGATAAAAACAGATCCTTGAAACCCAAGCCACATCTGGTATATTTGCTTCTGTCACAGTCACATGTTAAGTGTTTCTAGTTTTACACACTCCAAATGGGGGAGCATCCACACCATCTGATACTGAAATTCAATCATTTAAATGAAAAAAAAACCAACGACAAGAGGAGATGGCCCATACGGGTGGATCAGGCATTTGTTTGGGCCCCCTTCAAGTGAAAGGATGTTGAGAAGGACCCAGGAGAGACAAAGGTCCTTGGGGCTGAAGGAATGGCCAGATTAAGGAATCTCTGTGAGTTCAAGATGTGAATGAGCTCAGCTGACTAAGCAAGGGGTTAAAATAGAAATCAAACTTTGAAAATTTTGCCAACAATTGGAGGGATTTCTACTACAATGAAGGTTGCTACTCTATTTATTTTTAATGTTTTATTTATTTTTGAGAGAGAGAGTATGAGCAGGGGAGGGGCAAAGAGAGGGGGGGACAGAGGATCCGAAGCAAGCTCTGTACTGATGCGGGGCTCAAGCTCACGAACCGCAAGATCATGACCTGAGCCAAGGTTGGTCGCTCAACCAACTGAGCCACCCAGGTGCCCCACTACTCTCTTTTAAAGAAAAAAATTGGGTGCTGGGGTGGTTCAGTTGACTGACTGACTGTCCGACTTTTGATTTCGTCTCAGGTCATGATCCCAGGGTCATGGGATTAAGCCCTGTGTTTGGGCTCTGTGCTGAGCATGGAGCCTGCTTAAGATTCTCTCTCCCTCTGCCCCTCTCCTCTGCTCATGCGCACTCTCTCTCTCTCTCTCTCTCAGATAAAAATAAGAAGAAGAAAGAAAGAAAAAAATTGAGCCAACTGAGGCTAAATTTTACTAATGTAACAAGAATGTGTTCTCTGTCAAGAATTACACATTCAAATGAAAGCCATTCACCAGTGTTCCAACCTTCTCAGAATACCCTGTCCTATAATACACAGATGGAATGATTAGCTTCCAGCCCAACCCGTATATTATGATAAGTCCTGCCTCTTTCCAGTATTTGTTAAGCTTCCCAGTAGGGGGTGCACAAGTGTGTGCATGTGCTTGTGTATGTTTGCACACGAGCATGTATGTGCATGTGCTCACGTGCATGTGTTATGTGTCACAGCTGAGGACCAGAGTGTGTGGGAGGTAGGTTGGCTTATGATCTTCAAGTCGCCTCTCACTCGGAATGCTTCTGCCAAATTCCTGTTTCTCCTCTTCCCTCCTGCAGCCATAGTTCTTGCTCCTACCAGTTTGCCCCTATAAGGACCCCTTAATTCCCCCCACAGAACTATTAACACTGGACAAGTATATGTTGTAAGCTTTTGCTGAAGGTCTGGAATAACAGGGGATGGGCTACAGCATCACACAAATAGAAAACAACTCCAAGCGGAATACCAGCCCTTGTTGTTCTTGGAGCCCTTCAGCCAAGTCTTTCCTGCTCTCCTCTCTGCTCAGACCCTTCTCTCCTTTACCCTCTTCATCAAGTCCTCAGTATTTCCAAACGGTCTCCTTCTGCCAGGAGTGGCTCTCAAACTTGTTATACAGACAAAGGGGTTTGGGGAGAACAGTCTGATTGGAAGTTAGGGTTAAAGGTATTATTTCATTATTTTGTTTAGAAGCACGCTGCTTCTACTTAGATTGTGTGTTACTTGAAGTGGGTTGGGGGTCTAATGGAGGGTAGAAGGAAGGAAAAGACACTTCCACTGATATAATCACCCCTTCCTTTTACCACGGCAAACCCACAGTCTCTCTACCTACAGAACAGTTCAGTTCTCTGTCAAAATACATATTGCTGAAAAATGCCTTGCAGAAATCACCTTTTATAACCAAAAGCCCCCTCCAGGTATTTCGCAAACAAAAGATCAGCCTAGTCTCTTCCGTCTTCCAGAATGCATAAGCAGCTTCAGACATTTCTTTTTAAAATAGCAATCGTTCCTTTTCACTGGAACATATGGAATAAAAATGATTAGTATTCAAAGAGTGTTCAGTCTTCATTATGTTTTTAGATGTTGTCAAGTCTTACCATGGAGAAAAAGAAATCCCCAAATCATAGACTTCACTGGTCCTTAGAAATAGTAGCTTACCACCCTCATTCGTGGATCACAAAACTGAGGCCCTAAGCAGTTCTGTGGTAGGCCCAAGGTTACTGGTAAATCCTCAATGGTCAGCTGGGATTACAACCTCCTCAGGACAGCCACTGCTGCTCTGATAATAGTTTAATAGAGACAGGATTTAATTTGTTCACTTAGCTTGCTGAGTGGGAAGTGTATGGCTCAGAATTCTTATAAACATCACTTATGGGTTTAAATTATATGCAAATGACATGGTTAGACATGCAAAAATATGTGCATATATATTAGCTATACAGGAGAAACTTATCTGCCAATAGGGAAATTCATGTTGTATTATCAAAAGATAAACAGAGCTGCCTTTACTGCTATGCAGATTACAGTTTAAATTGCTATAGAAAAATAACGGTAAAATCTCATGGACCCTTGAGTCTCATCCAGGCCTCAGTGCTGAATCTGGGTTTTTGCCCACCAAATAGCTGCTCATACCTCTTTCACATCCCTGGAATTCATGGTGACCTCTGACCCTTAGGACACTGTTCTCTGTCTCTAACGTACACTTCTTACATATTTAAACCTTTTTTCTGATCATAAAAATCATATATATTCCTTGCAGAAATTTTGGACAGTACAGAATAGCATGAAGAAAAGAAAGTAAATGCTGCTTGTAATCCTAGCACTAGTGATAACCACAGATTACTTTAGCCTTCACTTATTCCCCCAGACATTTTTCTTTGCATCCTAGATGATATATATCATACTTGCACTTTTTCTCCATATTGGGAGGTGTATTGCATTGTTTTGTAGCCTGCTTTAAAAAAAAAAAAAAGCTACACAGAATAAACATATTCCTATGTGATTAAATGTTCTTCAAAAATTGATTTTTAAGCCTGAATCCTAAGCCACCTTTGGGAGTTATTTATTTTTTTCCTGGATATCTACCATGTATACATGAGGTATACATGTTAATGAAATTCTGTTTTTCTCTTGTTGATCTGTCTTTTATCTCAGGTGTATTAGCTAAGAACTCAGAAGGGAGAGGGAAAATTATTTTTCCTCCCCTACAATAATCTTTTGTAAACATTTTTTCAACCCATCTTCTATTGTTAGACCTTTTGGTTATTATCTATTGTAAACCCTTTAGAAGAGCAACAAGCAGAGTTTATGAGCAGGTCTATCTGGTCCACATACACCTGCATACCAGAAGGTGACGCAAGAGAGCACTTTCCTCATTCATCCTTCATGGTCACCTTGTGTTCCAGACCCCACTCTGCCCTCACTGCAGAGGTCCGTCCGGCCTCCTCTCATCTCCTCCATTCTTGATTTTGACCTACCTCTTGTTTGCGCTTTTGCCCCATCCAGCTTTCTTCCTCACACCTCGGGTTCAGATTTTGAGATGCTCAATTCCCCCTGCTTTGTCCTGTAATGAAGCCAGAGAGAGAATAAAAGAAGGTAGCCCTGCCTGGCCTAATCCCCGAATGCTATAGCCGCAGGACTTGAGCCCCAGAAAGAAGTGATTAGACGTTTCTTCCCTATTGTGTGCCCAGTCCCCTATTTTTACAGAGTAGTAGCCTTAAGGCACTGTGCAACTTGTTTACCAACTGACACTTCCTTCCGTACACAAACATTTAATGAGTTTCTTGTCTTTTCCAATCTAAATGATGAGAACCATCATTTAGCTAAAGCTTTGCATCTATCGTTGATTATTTCTTTAGGAGAAACTTCTAGAAGAATAATTTCTGGTCCAAATGGTTTTAAGCATGCATATTTATGGTGAAACATATTGTCTAATTGCCCTTTTGGTATAAAGGTTATACCAAATGTATGTTTCTACCAGTGGTGTCCAATTATGCCCCCAGCATTAGGATAATCAATTTGTGGTATCTCATTGTTGCATTAATTTGCATTTCCCTAAAGTATGTGTTTGAAAATTTTAATAATTTCAAAGGGTATTTTTCATTTTAGTAAATCAATAGATTTTTAGGATTTTTTCTATTAATTCTAGGATCATTTGAGACAAGGAGACACCGGGGTTTTTAAATTGTATTTCAGAACTATACATATGGTTGGAGATGAAAAGAAACAGTGATCATCTGGGCAATCTTGTTTTACAGATAAAAACAAAATTAAATTTCTGTGGTTAAAGAAAAATGTGTCCAATGAAAGCCATATAGTTGAGTTAACACAAAATGAGATTATTTTTCAGCAGCAAAACTTAGGAGACTGCAATATATTTCAATGTAAGCAATATTTTGTAGTATGCACTTCACATAAGGCTGTTCAATAAAGTACCATCAAAAAATACATAAAGATTTCTTTCAAGAAATTTATATACAATAAAAAAGAAATTTACATACAATCATAAGGGATTAACATCAACAAAGTGCAGGGTAAAAGCAGTTAACCTTGAAAATGCATAGAATGAAGCTAAATAGGTTGTTGATGACATAGTCAAACTTATAGAATTCTGTCAGCATGTAATGGAAGAAAATAAGAAAAAAATACTTTATAGGTGAAATGGTTTTATATTTTTATGGGAAAAAAATACTACATATGATCGTAGTTATGTGTACTTTTCATTTATTGGAAGCTGATTATATGAGTGGAGTTTTAGAAGATTGAGTGCACTCAGATGCCTCTGTGTGATCTGCAAACTTATACAGCAGGAGACCCCAAGACTCACAGCCACTTGTTTGGAGGAACAATAGTCTATTCAATCAACAAGCAATTATTAAGGGTTTATTCTAAACCAGATGCTATAGAAGATCTACTGAGATCAAAGACAAGTTGTCTCTGTCTTAAAAGAGTTCAGCTTGATGGATAAGAAAGACAACAAAAAATAGGGTGGTAAGATCTGTGATCATCCTATCGAACCCATTGTTGGTCAGTCCCTGGGACTTGTCAGCTTCAGAAAAGCTAGAAACAGGAAACAGACTGAGGTCAGATGCCAGAGAGAGAACAGACAAGTTGCCAAAGCTTCACACATAAGTGGAACACAGCACTGTCATGGAGCTGAGGTCAGATGCCATCAGCAAGGCTGGGCAAGTTAGAGCAAGGGCAAGCCTGGAGGACAAATGTGACATCAGAAATGGCAGGAGTTGAGGAAGAGGCAGGGCAAAGGAACAAGAGATCTAAGGTAATAGACCTAGGAGAGATTGGGGAAGAGCATTCTGTAGTGGGGACTTTCTCCAAGACCTACTGACCACTCCCAGGGAACATTCCACTGCTGGTCTTAAGGGTGGTACCACCCAACCAAGTATCTAATTATAGAGGTGTGTACAAAGTGGTGGGGAAATCGCCAGCTGGGATCTTTAAGACTTCACAGACAAGGTCACAGAAGTGTGAGCTGCTCAAAGGGTGGAAGATGGAAAACCAATGCCGTAGGATGAGGCTGGTAAATCAGTACTCATAGCTGACATTCTCTTAACATGTCATATGCGCCATCTTATTTAAGCCCCACAACAACCTTGTGGGGTAAACTCTATTATTAGCCTTAGAGTGCCCATTAGGAAACTGAAGTTCATAGGGGTTATGTAACTTAAGCAAGGGTTTAACTAGAATGTGGGTCTTAATTCCAGAGCTGGACTGTTTAACTGTTACCAATAACTACTAAAGCTCCCTGGGGCACAATTACAGTGAGCCTTTTAGATGTGCTAAAAGGTCTGGACTCTCTTGTAGACAGTGGTGAGGAACTGAAGGTGTTAGAACCAAGGACTGACATGTGTTTGGTAGTATGGTTTAACATCATCAGCATAAACTTCACAGTCCTCAGGTTTGAACAACAGCTCTTTGGCTTTTTGAGGATCCTTGATCAAGATACTTTCTCGGGCCTCCAATTCCTATTCTAAATGAAGAATAACAGTGTCTTCTTGCGGGAATGCTATGATACTTAAATATGAAAATGTACATGAAAGCAATTTGTTAACTGACAAGGTAAAAATAAACATTAACCTTTAGTATTTCTACTGTATTTCAGCAAAAGCAAGGCAGCCAGGGATAGAGTGGTAGGAGAACCACTGGGGACTATTGTAATGGTCCGGGTGAAGGAGGGTGACAAGGGCATAGGCTAAAGCAGTGGCAATGAGGATGGAGAGGAAGGGCATATTTAATGAGTAATTGGGACAGTGTACAAACTAGACTGAATGACTGATTGGATATGGGGATGGAAGAGAAAGGGGGTCAGGATGATTCAGAGTTTTCTCTGAATCATCAGGTGGATGGTGATGTCATCCACGAAGGAAGAAGGGTAGGCAGAATAATGCATTCTATTTCAGAAATATTGTGAAGAGGTGGCTATGAGACATCCAGCAAGTGGAGGTGGTGAAGTATGAGTGGGACCATGAGTGTGGGGGGGATGCCCAGAAAAGAGATGTGCTACAGATTCAGATTTAGACCTCACTGGGTATTTGTGTTCCTAAAACTATGAGAGTAGGTGTGATGTCCAGGCAGAACATTATAAAGCTATGGCTTGTAACCCCATAAAGCAAGGGAAACTTCTCAAAAAAAAAAAAAAAAAAAAGTGCTGATGCAGAAGCCCAAATGGCAAAATGTATCAAAATAAAGCTTTTTCTTGACAAATCTGGTGTGAGTTGCCTGGAGCCCACTTCCTAAGACGGCCTCTGAATGGGCTTTACTGAGCCCAGCTTGAGAACCACCAACTTGGAGCAAGAAGGAAGAGGGTTAATTGCCATATTGAGTCTGAAAGAAAGCAGCTTACAAAAATCAGATTTTCGTTTTGTGTTTCTAAAAAAGCTGCTTTGAAACTCTTAATTCTTTTGGAAGCCTCACCCAGTCGTATACCCAGTACTCATATTTCTTCTGGCCTGCTCTTATTGTGCAATGAACATGCTTGCATACTGGAGGCCACAGTCCCATTTGAGTAGATAGTTGGCTGGGAGCTTAGGCTAGTAGCTGTTTTCAGGCCCATGCACATTGGTTTTCCTCATCAAACGATGGTTGTCGTGTACATCCGCGGGGTCTCTAGCACTGAGATAATCACATTTGTCACAGTTATCGTGAGACTCTTATGTGATCTCTAAACTAGATAAGTGTGATCCTTTCTTCAAATAGTTGTTTAATAAAAATTATCCTAGCTTTTTAAAAAGTTGAATTGATTGAACTTTTCCTCCTAATTAAATTAATTGGGCCTGCTTATTATTTCAACACTTTTAAGGCCTTAGTCCCATAAACAATAAAAGCAGTTTGTTTTGGTGATTAAATCAGGAAGACCTAATCACACGATAAACAAAGACAGTAAAAGGAAGGAAATGAGGAGAGCAGGAGACAGAAAGAGAGAAGAAAGGACAGCGGGTGATGTATTATTTAGTGGTTACTGTTAAAAACAGCAACAACAAGAAATGAAAGCATTCTAAAATCTCAGTGATTTAATGCGATGAGAATTTATTTCTCACTTATTCAAAAGTCAATGTGGTGGGTGTTTATGAGTGGCGAGTGGCCGTTCATCTTGTGACTTGGCCTCAACATCCTTGCCTGGATCCCTTGCCATTCAGTGATAGGAGCAGGGACCTGAGACTTTCTCTGGGCCAGACACTTCTAGACGCATTTCATTGGCCAGCACTAGTGTCTACGTGACCTGTTGTCTAGCTGTGCTCTGGGGGAGGCGGAAGCAGCGAGCCAGTCTCTGCTAGCGATGAAATAGGAATGGGCTCTTGGGTGGCTCAGTCGGTTAAGTGTCATGAGTTCTGAGTTCATTCTGAGTTCTGAGTTCGAGCCCCGCATCAGGCCCTGTGCTAGCAGCCTGCTTCAGATTCTGTGTCTCCCTCTCTCTGCCCCTCTCCCGCTCGCACCCTGTCTCTCAAAAATAAATAAACATTAAAAAAAAAAAAAAAGAAATAGAAAGTGCCAATGCTCAGGTTTTGTGAAAATTAGGAAAAATTAATCCTTTGCATTAAAAAGTTCAGTCTGTTTCTTCTTCTGTTATGGAAGTCTTAATCCAAAAGACTGACAGGGGTGCATATTGAATAGCCTCAACCCTGCCAGAAATATCAATTAATTCCTAAGCAGAAGTTAATTGCCACATCTTCAAAGTCACCAAAGAAAGTGTGTATCGCTTTTACAGGTAAGGCTTGATTCTGAAAACATTATTTTCAAAACACTGTTTATCAAATAATGAAATAAAATGTATTTGTATTTGATGCAGTTCAGCATAATTACATAAACCTTTCCTTCACAAACTTCTCACAAAAACTTCTTCACATTCTTATCCGAAAAAAGAATTTTGAAAAAGCTAGACATATACCACTGAGTCATAGAATAATTGGAATTCTGACAGGAATATAACTGTAAAGCAGTTCTTTAAAAAGGAACACCATCCTGCTTTATTTAAACTCCAAAGTAGGTAAGCATTTTATGGGTCGAGATTTTCTAATACAGGGTGTTATGCAATACACAGCTCAGCTTTGAATACTTTTCTTCTTGCTCACCACGCACATGCCCATTTGGTGACATCCTGAGGTCTGGGAGGCTCTTGGATTAGACTTTCTGAAAAGAAAAGGTTATTCTACATCATGTATAGAAAGAAGCTTTGATGATTCATAAAATTAAAGCCTTTTAGTTCCTGGCAGGGGAGATTTCCTAGTCAATGTGATGAAAGGAAAGTGGCTATATTATAACTTGCCCCCTGACAGAACCAAAGACCCCAGCTGGCTTTTCTGCAGGAAGGACACGAGCATTAGGCCAACATTGATGAGACAACTTTGAAAAAGCACAGAGTAGACAAAGACGTTGTCAGCCTCCAAAAAAGACAATGAGTGCGTGCCAATGAGTCTGCATGTTATGGAAAGTATAAGGATTGTTCCGGCAAATGTTTTCTCGTTCTGGAGCAGTGCTGGAACAGGCTTGTGTCCCTCCTCATTTGTCCTATACCATTAGTCCAGGCCACTGAGGTATGACTGACAACTTTTGCCTCACAAAATAAAAATTTGTACCATGAAAGGTGGTCTGATCAAATCTGACTTAGCCGAAAGTTCCAGCAGGGACTTCCATCCCCTCCTTATCTTCTATTTTCATCCCACCCAGTGTTTGAGCTTTTTTCTGCCTGGAGAGAGCACTCAGTAAAAGTGCATCGGGTTATCGTCAGCATCAGAACTTTGTAACTTAATAGTTTGTAAAGAGCTTTAAACTCCATAAAGGAAGTTCTTGGTTTTTCTTTTATGTATATCAACAGAAGGTTCTGTGGTTTTCTTCTCTTTCCCATTATATACAGTTCTTTTTATGCCAGAATTCTACCCTTAATGTATTTTGATCTTTAACCATTCTGATTAGATGCCATTGCAAAGAAAGTAGTGAATCCAATTATGCATGGAGCACGGCACTTTAGAATATGTGGTGTGGACCACTCTGGCACTCAAGGCAATTAGAGGTGCTATGTGAACAGAGAATTTATGAATTAATAAAAAAAACTATTAATTTCTCCAGAATGTATTATTTGACTCAGAAGTGAAACAGTCTCTCCATTTCAATTATTTTTCAATCCTCTTAAGGAGAAAGTCTCAACTTAATGATAATTACATGTTCATTCCTCTTTATCACTTTCTGTTCTTGTTAAGGAGAAAAAAAAAAATTTAAGGCTGAGAATCTTCAGCAGGCAATTTTATCTAGCTAAAACTTAGTAATATTTTTTTCTCAGTATTTTTAGTCTTAGTTTTCATTTATGGATATCAAGTGAAACATTTTCCAGTTATCAACTAATAGAAAATTTTCTTTCAAAATAAATAAGGGTGCCTGGGTGGCTCAGTCAGTTAAGCATCTGATTCTCGATTTTGGCTCAGGTCATGATCTCCCCCATTGGTGAGTTTGAGCCCCCCCATTGGGCTCTGTGCTGACAGCACAGAGCCTGCTTGGGATTCTCTCTCTCCCTATCTCTTTGTGCCCCTTCCTCTGCTCATGTGCTCTCTCTCTCTCAAAATAAAAGTAAGTTAAGTAAGTAAATAAATAAATAAATAAATAGATAAATAAATAAATAGTATTTAAATGCTAAAAAGGGAGTCACCTTAACGGAAAATACTGGATGACAGAGTCAGTGGTATGTGAATGAATCAAGAATGAAAAACACAGTTAGAGAAGAACACTGGTCTGAGATCCAGAACACCTGAGTTCCTATCCTTTGCCACTAACTAGCTATGACTTATGGCAAGTCAGTTAACTTCTATAGGCCTCAATTTTCTTATCTGTAAAAGACTGCAATATATCAGTGCTTCTCAATTTTGTCTGCACAATAGAATCACCTGAGGAGATTTTAAGACTCCCAGTGCTTGGGTCACAACCCCAGACCAATTATGTCAGACTCTATGGAGTGGGACCTAAGCCTGAGTATTTTGCAAAGCTCCCAGATGATTCTCCTGTGCATTTAAGTTGAAAACTCCCTCACTAAATGACTTATAAGGTCTTTGTAACACTAAGTTTCTGATTCTAAGACACAACGATAGGCCATGTGAAACATTGTATTAAGATAATCTAGAAAGATATCAGCATTTCATATAAATAGCTGAATGAACCAGGTTATCACCGTCATCTGTGGATTTACATATTCAAATATGCCCTGCATGCATATTACAATTTGAGACAGGAACTATACTGGGGATACGATGACGAATGAGGCAGATGTGGTCTCTTCCTCGTGGAACTGACAATTTAATGGAAGAGGAGCTCAATGAACATACCACAGTGTTTCTATGTTAGAGGATGCTGGAGAAAACTGGGAGCACATTAAGAAGGGCATCGTCAGTAAATCTTAAATTTTATTATTTAAATTCTATAAGTAAAAATTAAAACATTCTTCTGTATGGCTGGTGTTCTGTTTTACCTGGGCTACCGGCTCATGCTGAGGCAACGTGTGCCAAACAGAAAAGCTAGTGGTGGGAAAATTTCAGGTTTGGCATTTGCTGTCTGTTTCGCACATGGAAACTCTCAGGTTGGCATTGCACATCTGAATTGCCCAGCAACAAAAGCAAGAAAAAAAATCTTCCACTCTCCTTCCCACCCGGAAGGCGCTTTGGATTGCTTGTGTAAGATTTAAAGATTTTGTAATCTGCTTGAACTCAGAGTAGCAATAAGGTGGAACTCATATCAAGGATTCAAATAATGATACACACCATTTCATTCAAATAATAAATGTGCCTACATTCTGACACTCTTGTTCCTTGGAGACATGATCAACATTGATTTACACAGAAAAAATCAGACATAATTTGAAATAAAAAGACACCCTTCACTCTAAGAATAACTCTTAGTTTAGGTAATCTTTGCCAAAATAAGATTTAAAAAAAAAAGCTAAGAAGAATAAAACCTTGTAACCATTGCTAAATCCCATTAATTCCATTTTAGTTCCTAAAAATAATGGGCCACAGTTAAAGTATTGGGGGACCCCGTTAACACTTTTAAGAAATATATACTAGAGATGCCTGGTGGCTCAGTCAGTTAAGCATCTGACTCTTTGTTTCTGCTCAGGTCGTGATCTCACGGTTTCGTGAGTTTGAGCCCTGCATTGGGCTCTGTGCTGACAGCATGGAACCTGCCTAGGATTCTCTCTCTCCCTCTCTCTGCCTCTCCCCTGCTCACACTGGCTCTGTCTCTCTCAAAAATAAGTAAATAAACTTTAAAAAAAGAGAAAGAGAGAAAGAAATATATCCTAGAGGGATTCTAAATCATAACCTAGCGACCCAGAAGTGTAAGGGGAATTTCCAATAGACTGTATGTCGAACGTCACCATGCCAGCATCAGGATCAGTGCTGTTGCATTACATTTATGTTGCATTAGCTGACACATGAGGTGCATGTGGACCGTGGATCAGCGTTCTGCCGCGGTGGCCGTGTGCCACTTTCCGTGACACCGTCTTCCCTCCTTCCACCATAAACGCCAACCACTTGGCACTTGCCCAGCACCGTGGTAGCCATAAGCTGGGAAAGCAAAGAACCGCCACACGGGGTCTCGTGGTTCCTAGGTTTTTGCGGCGGCCTCCATAGTAAAACAAGAACACTGTTTTCTGTTACCAACTCCAGGCAACGAGAGTTTTTTGTATGACGCGTACTGTTGCCAGTTCATTCAACCCAAATCTATCTTGCTTCGCTCTCTCTCTCAGGCACTCTGGGTTTTTCCCACTTTCTCTGGTATCGGTTCCCACTCAGTCCATGTATGGAAACCTAATAGTTTATTCTTACTTTAGTGTCTAGCATCACCTCAAACTCCACATACCACCATTGACGTAAGCAGCTTCCCTATGGCATTTCCATTCCCCATCAGCTCCCCTTTCTTATTTTTTTTTTAGTCCACAGCACCAGTGTTCCCATCCTCCTCCTCCTTGCTTCCTAGGCAGCTCAGTGCTGCTGCTTCACTCCTAAGCGTCTGCAAGCTCTGCCACCTCTTCCATCGAAGGGCCTCGTGGTTTCTCTTCCCTCTCCGTTCCAGTCCCTCGCACCCTGCTCTGCCTCCTGGTTTCACATGCCAGGAACCAGAGGGACCTCTTAGAGTCCCTTGGCCTCCAGCGTTGCTACCCTCAGCCATCCAGACTGCATGCTGTTGCCGGACGGGTCTTCCTAAATTAGCGTCTAAAATAGCACCATGGCCACTCCTGTGTTTAGGAATTCCCAGTACCTGTCCACCGTCCAATGCACTGCTGAGGGTAACCGTGGTGATGGTGGCAGCCATGACCTCTACACGTACTGAGCACTTATTCTGTTTTGGGCCTGGGGCAAACCCTGTACGTACAGTATCACTAATTCTTACAAGAGCTGAACCGAGTACATGTTATCAATCCCATCGTACAAGTATGAAGACTGAGGATCCATGGGTTTTAATGAGTTACAAAATGGCCCAAGATTTTATACATTAGGACAAAGCAGAGATTCAAGTCCAAGTTTAACTCCATGCTCTGTGTGTTATTCCATGTCGCTTTTAAAAAACTCACGTGGATTTCCAGTTCTGTTCTAATGTGCACAGACCCTTCAGATCTAACTTTATCTCCTACTGTTCTGTGACAGGCCCCCCTCTACTCAATTAGGAAGGTCTCATCTCTGTCCTTTACATATTCCATACTGATGCCCCCTTCCCACCTTTGCCTAATATAGTCCTCACCCCAGGAATGCCCTCCCTCCTAACTTCTGTTTGTCTACATGTTAATCATTCTTCAAGGTCCTGGTCGTGTTCAATCTTCAACATGGACTACTCTGAAATCAAGACAGCCCAAACTGTTATTTCCCTTTCCTGAGATTTAACATAGGATCTGTGCTCTATAATTTACTCATTCACAGTTTTGTGTCTCCATTAAGTGTGAAAGCAGAGAATACAAAGGTTATGGAAGTGCCTAGCAGACCAACAGATCTGTGTTTGGATTCCGTTTTTTGGCTGTAGGACACGGGCATGCTAACCGTCTTCTCTGAAGCTGAGCTTCCTCATGTGAAAAGAAGATAAGAACCATCATTCGGCAGGGTTGTTACACAAATTAAACAACACCAAAAAAATGTGAAGCCCTATCTGAGGCCCACCACTCTGTGGTCCCTAAACACTTGTGAGTTTTCTCTTCTCTTTGGGAGGTGGGCTATGACTCATATTTAAAGAACTTTGCAAGCAATCAGCAACAACCCATGTGTCTTCAGCTATTATGTAATGAAAGGTTGAGTTGTGCATTTTAACTGAGACTTTGAGATACAAGATCCAACTATCTAAAACCAATTTCAGGACACTAAAAGCCCCTCATTCCAAAGGGAGAGAGTAGAGAGTAAGAGAGGATGTGTGAGGTGGATTTGTGATACAAATTTCTCTAAAGGGAAAGCAGAGACCCCGACAGATATTTGTACCCCTGTGTTCTTAGTGGCATTATTCACAACAGTCAAAAGGTGGAAGGAACCCACGTGTCTGCTGACTGATGAACCGCCAAACAAAATGTGTTCTATACATACAACGGAATATCATTCAACCTTATAAAGGAAGTTAAAATTCTAACACATACTAAAACATGGGTGAAACTTTAAGACATTATGCTAAGGGAAATAAGCCGATCATAAGAGAGCAAATGTTGTATGTTTCCATTTACATGAGGTTCTGAGAGTGGTCAAATTCAGAGACAGAAGTAAAATGGTGGTTGCCGGGGTGGAGGGTAGGAAGAATGGGCAGTTGGTGTTTAAGGAGTATGTGGTTTCAGTATGGGAATATTTTAAAGTTCTAAAGATACATGGTGGTGATGGTTGCATAACCATGTGAATGTACTTAATGCCCCAGAGCTGTACACACAAAAATTGTTAAAACGTTGGGGCACCTGGGTGGCTCAGTCAGTTAAGCGTTTGATTTCGGCTCAGACCATGATCTCATGGTTCGTGAGTTTGAACCCCACATTGGGCTCTCTGCTGTCAGCACAGAACCTGCTTCAGATCCCGTCTCCCTCTCTCTCTGCTCTTTCCCTGCTCACTCACTCTTTCTTTCTCTCTCTCTCTCTCTCAAAAATAAACATTAAAAAATTTTTAAATCATTGAAATGGCACACTTTAGGTTATGCCTATTTTACCACAATACACAAAATATAGGGGGAAAAAGGGATGGAAAAGTTATGGGACCTGTTCAAATGTGGGCAGTGACTAGACTGCCCACACCTGAGCAGGTGTCCAAGGCAGTGAAGGCCATAAATGAAGTCCATTTGTCTTTACACCATCAGAGTCCTACTGGTTCGAAGTGCAGGTGACACAAGTAACAGCAAATCCAACTTGAACTGACTTAAAGTAGGAAGCGGATTTACTGCTTAGGTAACTGCTCTAGGTCATTGTTTCTCAAACTTTAATAAGCATCAGAATCACTTGCAGGGCTTGTTAAAACACAGACTGCTGGACCCCACCTCGTAGTGTCTGATTCAGCAGGTCCAGGGTGATAACTGAGAAATTGCACTTCTAACCCATTAGCAGGTAATGCTTCAAGAATGTAGGCGAGACCACTTCAGAGTGGATACGGGCTCATATGTCATCTCTGTCATCAGGGCTGTGGCTCTGGATTTCTGCCAGTCTCATTCCTCTAACCTCGGCCATCATCCAGTTTCTCTTCGGACTGATTTTCCCCACGAGAGCTAAAACGTCTTACCTCACTTCCAGCTCTCGCATCCGTATGCCACGTGGTCCCGAGCAGGAAAAATGCCTCGTGTCCCAGCATTCCAGATAAAAAGCCAATTCAGATCAGTTAGTACTTGTTAAATGAAAGGTCAAAAACCAAAACAGAAACGTCTCTGATAGGTGGTTTCCTGCGTAGAGATCCTCATCCCTGATAACGATAAAAAGCACAGTGACACTCGCCTGACTTCTACTTGTCCTATGTCTCTTGTGCTCACGGTCATCTGCTCCCTTGACCATTAATGACAAAGTTTCCCTCCAGAGACTGTCATCTGAGAGTCTCTGCCAGAAGAGCCTAGCTCTGGTGCTTAGCAGCTGAGATGGATTCGACTGAAATAGGAAACCACATCGGTTCTCTTTGTGACCGCAGTGCTATAGCTGCTGAGGAGCCTGGTGACAACCAGGCTCAACATTAACAAGGACAAACCGCTAAGCAGCTCTGGCAGGGCCGCCCATGCTGGACACACCCACGGTGCCACCAGGGCTGCAGGGCCTTTCAGGTTCCCGGCAGACAGTGGCGGTTCAGATGGTGAGGGTAGAGCTTCAGTCTTCCCTCCGCTTTGTTCTCATCTACAGGCTTTGTCTCTTTCTTCAGGCTCTACTTAGATAGACCATCTGGAAAGGCCAGGTTCCCTGGATCTGTTTTCTTTCAGGAAATGACCTTTTCTCATAAAATTACAGATTTTTTTTAATAACTGGAAGAATTTTTTGACATCAGGTTAACCACATTTCACCTCATTTATAGGTAAAAACAGCAACTTGGGGGCTTTCTCATGGCAGCAGACAAAGGCTATTGTTATTGATTCTGATGACAAACAAGTTCTCTGATTTGTGTTCCCAGTCTTATCCAGAATCCTAGCAGCAGAGGTCGGATGGATCACAAAGAGAGGGCTGATCCCTGACGTAGGACACCTTTATCAGGTACAAAGCAGCTGATGCCTTGAACTCAAAGCAGCTCAAGCCAGGCTCCTCCAAGAAGCCTTGGCCGGTCACTGCAGCCCATGGGGACCTTCTGGTCCCTGGAGCCCCAGAGCCTTCAGTTGGGACCAGCTGATAATGTTGTAATATGTGCTATTTCAACATTGTCTGCTTCCTGAGTGTGCCTTCTCCTTTGTCTCCTGAATTGAATTCTGGGCTCTTTGACCACAGAAACCGTATTAGTATTTATTCATAATCTTCATATTGTACAACACAGCTCCTGACTCAATAAATACAGATTGGTAATCGCTGTGACAGAAAAGCCCCAGGCCGTTCCACGTCCTGTTTGTGATGAGGCAGTTCTATCCTCGTTACACAAGGACATCCTTTTAAGAAGAGGCGGTGCGTTCAATCCTGAAAATCATCTCATTCAAAATCAAAAAAGATCTGAGGCCTCTGAATAACTTCCACTGCTTTCTTTGGTATTTGATTTATTTTATTCCCCAGTCAGACAATACTTTTTACTTCATTAACATAATAACATCTTACCATTTCAACTAACAAGCATTTCTTGAATGCCTCCAATGTACAAAAACATGGATCAAAGAGGAACACAAAGTAACCTCTGCCCTCAGAGAATTTAATCTTCTAGAAGAGATAAAATGTACATAAATCAACATAAGAAAAGGCAGAATCAGATGAAATCTGTGGGAAAAGTTGAACAAAAATACATTGGAAACAGAAGAATGACGGGAATATAGAATTCAGGGTTGAAAGGTCTTTAAAACCATATGGTCTATTTCTGCAAAGGCTGCTGGAATCCCCTTTACAATATAGTCAAATACCCAGCCATCTAACCTATGTTTGAAGAGCTCCAGGGATAGGAACTTATTATCTCCCAGACTCCCAGTTTTAAACCTAGTTAACTGGTTTGTTTGGTTGGTTTTTTGCCCTCCTGTCAATGCATACATGTGAGATCCCATGTCTGATCCCTGGGGTGATTCCTGGGGTGCAATCCACTGTCCTCTCCTGCATAGCATTGGGCACACCTGTCTGTAATGTCATATGTTTCCACTCAGGTATAATTCCATATGTGTGTACACAGCTATCCGTGTACTATTAACACAGGTAAAACAGGTACAAAGCAGAAATAAAAATGATGAGATAAAGAGGAAATATAGAATACTTCTGAAGTGACCTCGCATATTATCTCATTAATTTTATCTGCCCCCTTTACTCTCGTTTTAACCATACTAGTATTAATAATTTTCTGAATGCTTAGTTTTTAAATGGTTATATCCTGATAACCATGATGGCTCCCTACAATCACGGGCTAATGTCACAAGGCATACTATTCCCTACTGCTTGATTTATTAGGGATAATAGTGGTTGTAAACTCATACTTCAGATAGTTTTTTGATGATTTCAGCTGTGTCTGACCGACTTCTAGCCAGATTTGATTATGCTTTTACTTCTTAATGTGGCTGACAAAAGTCCTGTTCTCAGTGTTGGAGAAATGCCAGCTGTGCCATTTCTTCGATGTCCTCTTGTTTGCAGGAATCATGTTAAGCCACTTATCTATTTTGCTGGGATTACTTTAGTTACATCAAGATAATATTCTCACTGGGTACGTCTAACATGCTACACATCACGATAACCGAAAGCTGGCCAAGGAGTGAGGCCTGCCTTGGTCAACCACCCATTTTATGTAACCCCTGCTCTTTCCTCCGGATACTTCAGGCATGGCAGGCACGCAAGATCTATTTGCATTCTGTTCTCCGACGGGTCATCATGTGCCTCTCACTCCATTTGGACATGTTTACAGTGATCCCTCTTTGGTTTTTGGCAAGCTCTGAAGGTGACCAAGTTCTTCCCTCCATTGAGTTAGAACCAAACTGTATGCTACAGAGCCAGTCTGCTTGCTCTCCCACATGAAGTCCAGGGTCATGGATTCTTGCTGCCTTAACCTACTTCCCCAAACAGCTCCTCGTGGGCCCAGCCCTGGGTGTCAGCCTAATGCTTGCGGCCCTCTCTGTCTTTCGGCATCTCTTTCTGCTAAATATGTATTGTGCCTCAGGATCCCTAGCCCTACCTCCTACCAATAATTCCTGATTCCACCTGTATTCCAGCCTGTCAGGGGGAAAAAATCTATATAGATAGAAAAACAGGGAGACATTTGATAGTAAACATAAATCCTTTTACCTTGTAAAAAAAAATCTGAAACATGGAGAATAACAAAAATTAAATACTGAAATCACCCATCATTTCACATCTCAGTGATAAACACTGAAACGTTTTAATGTTTGCCCTTCCAGATTTTTCTATGTGTATACACTCACATACATGCACATTCCATTCCATTCTTTTTGTTTTCTTTTTTAGGCATTAGGCTCTTCAGGTGCATCGAAAACACATCTATCTGACTGAATAAAATTAGAAATTAGAAGTGGCCCGGTCAACACCAATAAGCTGACGTGACAAGATGATATGGAGTTTTTCTAACCTAGACTGTCCTCTCTTCTGCAGAACAGTTTTGCAGCTTGGAGTCTGTGGGTGCATGTATAAGGCCTACGAGAAACAGTATCTTGGTTTTGAAAAGAATATTGCAGGTCATATAATCCAAACCCCAGTCATGATGAGGATTCCTGCCCCACTCTTTTCCAAGAGGCGTTCAGCTTCTCTGGAATATTTTCCACCTGGGAAGCTCAAAACTTCCCAAGGCAAACCATTCCATCCTTCCCTCACCCTCCACAGTCTAGTTGTTAGGAAGTTTGGACGGAGAATAAAAGATGCTGACATCCTGGAAGCCCAGCAAAGACAGTGCAGATCAGGAAAAGCTAAAAAGAAACCATAGAATTAGAAATGGACTCAGAAGGGGAATAAAGGATGATTTTTTTTCAACAAAGTTGAAAAGCCTTGAGGATCTAGCTGTTGTGGGAGGCAGAGGGATGAAGTACCAGGAAGGGCTTATTCTTTGGGATTTCAAGTAAGTTGTAAGACAATCAATCGCACATGAATGGATGACACATGGGTCCATGTAGGCATCTTGGAGAGGGTGACGTTTGAGCCAAGTCCCATGAACAAAATCAAGTTTGGGCTTGGTTTTGGATTTGTTATGTGAAAAAAACAAATTTCTAGAATGTCTAACAACCACTGGAGTCGGAGAGCGATTGGATAGACGGTCATCTAGGAAAGCCAACTGGCCTCTCAGACAGGCTCTCACAGATAAATCATTACCCTTCAGTGTCTTCCCCTCAGGTTTTTATGTTCAGAGGCTCAGTTTGTCCTGTGCTGTCATGGTGGCTTAGGCTTGGGTATTCTGACCGGTGTTAACAAAACTAAAACAGGATTAGTATATAAATCTGAGTGCCAAGTATAAAGGGTAAATACAAAATTTTTAAAAGCCATTTCCCTGATACAAAAAGGGAGACTCACACCCCCTCCCCCTTTCCGTCCAGCATTTACTTTAGAAAACCTGTCACTGTAAATTCCTTCTCTGTCCCTCTAGATGTACGTGAACCATTTTCAAAGCTAAACCAGTCTCTTGCCAGCTTTAAGACCCAAGAATACTTTTCTCAAGGATGTGGGAATCATCTCTGAAATGTAATCCTCAAGGAGGAGAAAGCGGCCCTGGGCTCCCGGTTTCTGTGGGAGGGTAGGAGCCTAACTTCAGTGAGCCAGCTGGCTCCAGCTTGCAAACCTCCCTCTTGTCATAAGGAAATTCTATTTTTCCTTTGGATAAAACCAATTAGGTAACACAGATGACCACCTCAATTCCCAGGTGCATTTATGATGAACTACATGTGTGACTAACGGTGCTGCTTGGTTTTCCTACTTGCGGACTATTGTTTACCTTGAGAACATGTATGTAATGAGCTGTATCTCCTCAACCACATGAAAGGGCAAGATTCCTTTCCATCTTTGCCATCTCTTAGCAGATTGCCTGGGATGTGGGTCACATTTGGGTCTAATGCCTATCCAATAATAAAAATGTCCCCTTACTCCTCTACTTTTTGGGGAGAGGTTTTATGGGCTGGGGAAGGTTTTGATTTATGTCCCCAACACAAGTCATTCCCTGACAATGAGAAGTGCTCCAGCCACCCACTCCCCATATTCTCTCAATATATGAGAATCTGCAGGGACCAACTGATCTCTAGAAAACTCTTTGGTGAGTATTATGGTTTGAATTGCGTTCACCCAAGAAGATGTTAGAGGTTAGCCCCCACTACCTCAGAATGTGAACTTACTTGAAGATAGGATCTTCCCAGAGGTGATCAAGCTAAGATGAGGACATTAGCATGGGCCCTAATCCAATGTGACTGGCATCCTTAAAAGGGGGGACATTTGTTACAATCTAACTTTATTACAATTCCAGTGCAGTGATATCACTGTCAATATGACACCTTGACAAGGAATTCAGATATGTGCAAGAAACTATATTCTAAAATTTTTGTCCCCAAACAAGATAACCTGGTTCGATGGTCTTCAAATAAATAAAAACCCCATGAAAATAATATATAACACTCTTGAGTGCATTTGGGGAATGTACTTTTTAATTTAATTTCTATGTTTTAAAAAAAATTTGTTTTTATGTTTTGTTGTATATTAGAGAGAGAAAAACAGAGCACGAGCAGGGAGGGGCAGAGAGAGAGACAGAATCCGAAGCAGGCTCCAGGCTCCAAGCTGTCAGCACAGAGCCCGAGTCGGGTCTCCAACCCGCGAACCATGAGATCATGACCTGGGCCGAAGTCAGACACTTAACCAACTGAGCCACCCAGGCGCCCCTTAATGTTTTTTTTTTTTTTTAAGTTTATTTATTTATTTTGTGAGAGAGATCACACGAGTGAGAGCGAGGGAGAGGCAGAGAGAAAGGGAGAGAGAAAATCCCAAGCAGGCTCCGCGCTATCAGCACAGAGCTCATTGTAGGGCTCGAACCCACGAACTGTGAGGTCATGACCTGAGCCTAAATCAAGAGTTGAACGCTTAACCACCTGAGCTACCCAGGCACCCCCAATTCCAATGTTTTATAAATGAAACCGAATCGTCATTTTTCGGAGCCTGCAGCCTCCAAAGGCAGGGTGAGGACTGCCACCGTGGCATAATGTGGCTCTGTGATGGAAGAATCCCCGCAGGAGCCTGTCGCAGTTGACTCACCTGCCATAACAAGGTACCACAGCCTGGGGGGCCTAAGCAGAAATTGACTTCTCACCATTCCAGAGGCCGGAAGTCTGAGATCAGGATGACATGGGGGCCTGTGCCTGGTGAGAGCGGCTTCCTTGCATCCCTGCCTTCTTGTGCCTTCACGTGACTTTTCCCAGGACCGTTCAGGTAGAGACAGGGGTGAGGGAAGCAAGTTCTGTGGTGTCTCTTCTCATCAGGGCACCAACCCCCCCATGAGGGCCCACCTTCACGACCTCATCTAAACCTAATTACCTCCCAAATACCCCATCACCATATACCATCACAGTGGGGGTTTGGGGCTTCGACATATGAATTTGTGGGGGTGGGGAAGGGGGTACACAATTCAGTCCATAGAATTGCCTTTGAGCAGAGAATGGGCCTTTTCTTTCCTCAGGGCAGATGGGCATGGCCTGGTGAGCCAGGCGTGGCTGGAGTTCAGCTCCCCCTTCCACCTCTGGGATGCATTTGTGCAGTACGTGAACCATACAAACTGCATCTAGGCACACAGACTAGAATCTAGAAAAAAGAGGTTGCTTCACATAACAGCAAGTCCTGTTTCAGTAATAGAATTATGGGAAAGGGAGGGCTGCCAGGGTAGGTCAGCTTTTATTCTGAGGTTTTCTTGCATTGGCCAGATGGGTTTTAAGCCACGTTATTCCTCTCTGGGCCCTCTGGCTGTTCCAGGAGGTTCCTCAGAACTAGCCTCCTCCAAGTATCTTCCTGGGTTATTATTCTCCATGTCCTTTTGCTTTCATTTTGTCCTCTTCAATTCCCAGCTGTAGGTGGGTAACCCCTTCAGTTGTCCCCACTGTTGGCCCCTCTAAGCTTGGCATAGGTCCTGATTTGGGGCCTGAGGCTTTCTCCAGGATTCTGTGGCAGGACCTATTAGCCAGGGGCAGGAACTTTCCAGTCCCAATCTCAGCTTCCACAGTCCAAACCCAGCTCCAGGCCACTCAGCGAGAGGCTGGCCAGCCTACCCCCTATTGGCTCTCCTTTCTCTTCTCTTCCCTCCAGGGTGGGAGACACACACAGATAATCTCTCAGGGGAGCTGGAGTGGCGTAGAACTCCTAGAAACCCTGCCTTGTGGCCTGGCATATAGGAAACATGTCTGCTCTGTGAAGGTTGTCCAACCCTGAGATTCAAGCAATATGTGAGAGGCCTTTCTATTTATTTTTTTGGAAAGTTTTATTTTTTTAAGTTTATTTACTTATTTTGAGACACACAGAGAGAGAGAGAGAGAGCAGGGGAGGGGCAGAGAAAGGGAGAGGCAGAATCCCAAGCAGGCCCCACACTGTCAGCACACAGTCCAACTCAGGGCTGGAACTCACGAACGGTGAGATCATGACCTGAGCCAAGATCAAGAGTTGGACACTTAACTGACTGAGCCACCCAGGTGCCCTATGGCTCTTGTATTTTTAAGGCTCCCTTTCTGTTAGCTCTAACACAACTGCTACTGTGTTTAATTTTATCTTTGACATCAAATGGTTTGATATCTGCTCACTGCCTAAAAGTCTTAGAACAGTGATGTTCGTCAAAAATTGAAAGCCCTTTCACATTTTTTTCCACATTTAATGCTCATAAAATCTTTGGAAGAAAGGTATTATTCTTCCCATTTATAGGAGAAAAACAGATGTTGGGGAGGGGACTTATAACTCCCACCCAACCTGAGGTCACTGGCTTTTGAGTCAATTCTGTGCTGTCCCCGTGTTTTAACCTGAAATGCTGGGCAAACGCCAGCTGATCTAACAACAACAAGAAAATCGCTGGTAATATAACTCCAATTACTTTCATTTTAGTGGAAGATATGTTTCACGTTTTACCTCCTGAATAACAAAGTTCCTTTACAAAGGACATATTCCAGCTTAGAAAGATGCAGTGTCCAGAGCAATTTCAGGTGTTTCTTCTTCTCTTTTTTTTTTAAATTCTTTTATTTTTGAGGTGTAACTGGCATCACATTACACCTATTATTTTCAGGTATAGAATGTAATGATTCACTATTTGTATAAATTGCAAAATGATCCCCATTGCAAATCCGGTCAACACCCCTCGCCATACAATTACAAAAAATTTTGCTTCTGATTAGACTTTCAAGATCCACTCTCCTAACTGCTTTAGAGCACCTGCAGACGTGTTTGAAATGGGTTAATTAGATTAACTACTTAATTAAATACCAACTATATTAGCTAAGATGATTGTATTTCATTCATTTATGTGATCACACAAATACTTTTAAAACATTTTCTAAATAGAGAAATATTATAAGAGAAAAATTGGAATTGAGAATGTGCGTGCATGAATGACTCCCAAGAGCTGACTCACATTACCCAAGCTTTTGCTTGATTTCATCTCCTTGTGTGAGCTCGGAAACATGCTTTACCACCAGATCGCTTTCTCTTCTGTGTCTTCAGTCTTTCCATTTTCACTGGCACCTTTTCTTCAGCCTAGAAGTCATTAAGTCCCTTCATCTACACACACACACACACACACACACACACACACACACACACACACATTTCCCCCATTTCATGCGTCCCTGTAACTTTCACTATCACTCTACTGGGTCTTTTTCTCTCTTGTTCCTACTTAACCATAATTCACGAAGGAATACTCTGCAATCACCTGCCCAATTTCTCACCTCCTTTCTCCTTGTCTCCACCATTCATTCATTTGCATTCATTCAACAAACTTTTTTTTTTCTCATATGCCAGGCATTGTTCTAGATGCTATGGATATAAAGATAAGGAATGTTTCTATCCTTTTTTTTATTTTAGTTTTTAAATTTACATCCAAATTAGTTAGCCTATAGTGCAACAATGATTTCAGGAGTAGATTCCTCAATGCCCCTTCCCCATTTAGCCCATCCCCCTCCCACAACCCCTCCAGCAACCCTCTGTTTGTTCTCCATATTTAAGAGTCTCTTATGTTTTGTCCTCCTCCCTGTTTTTGTATTATTTTTGCTTCCCTTCCCTTATGGAATGTTTCTATCCTTAAATGCGCATGGGTTAGGGCAAAGAAACTCAAGTGGTAAAGCACAGTGATTAAGAGCATGGGTTTAGGAGTTCAACTGCCTGGTTTGGAATTGTGTCTCCTACGTACTAACTGCGGCCTTGGGCAAGTTACTCTACCTCTTTGAGCTTTAGTTCTCTTAACATAATGGGGTTCATCATAGCACCTGCTGTCAAAGGTTGGTGTAAGGATTATACAAGGTCAACATATACAGCATTTAGTCCAGAACCTTGCAGGTTGTGGCTCTTCATTACTAGTGAGCAGTTTCTGTTGCTATCACATTATGATGGGACAAGACTCAAATAGGGGCATGTAAAAGGATGTTTTAGGTATAGGGCACTGCCAGTGAAAACCAGGAGAAGAGACACAGCCCTTCTGGAGAAATCTAGGTAGTGTGGCTGGGATGTAAGGTGAGGGATTTAAAGAGGAGAATGAGCTTGAGGTGCCTGAGTGGCTCAGTTGGTTTAGTGCCTGACTTGGGCCCAGGTCATGATCTTACACTTCATGGGTTTGAGCCCTGTGTCAGGCTCTGTGCTGACAGCTCAGAGCCTGGATCCTGCTTCAGATTCTGTGTCTCCCTCCCTCTCCGCCCTTCCCCTGCTTGTCCTCTGTCTCTCAAAAATAAATAAACATTAAACATTTTTAACAAGAGAATGAGCTTGATAAGTGGGCTCTATCACCCTTACCTTTCTTTTTTATCTCTTTCATCCATTTATGCATGCATTCATAAATCTGTCCATGCCCAGCATTTCTCCTCTTTAAACAACGTATTAAATGAACATCACAATCCTCTTTCCCATCAACGTTACACACCACATTCCATTACCAGCCAATAATCAAATACTGGATTGTTTTCATAAGATTTTTTTCCTTTTATTCTTGTCAAGTTTCATCCTGTTTCTACTTGGGCTGAAAGAGCCTGGGATGATTTCAGAGACGGCTGTTCTCTCTCTCTTACCATGCTTTTATTTTATAATGGAGAAATTTCAGGAACTAATTTTGGTGCTTTTAGGACATTTGTTCATGGCATTGTTTAACGGAAAGTTAACTTTTTAGGGAAGACAGGATTTCTTAAAAAATGCTTTTTGATTTTTGAGTTACAATTAAATACATGTTCAGAGTTTTAAAGGTCAAGCTGCGTAAATTGTGCCAGAGCATGGGAAGACTTCATAGAGGATTTATGCTTTTTAACAACCGTTGGAAGCAGATGATGCCGAGATTAAGCGGCAGGCAAACGTATTGTGGCAAGTGACGATGGTCAGCCTGGAGAGTTTCTCATAACTCCCACAAAGCAAAAGGAGAAAAAGCCAGAGTGTCAGATCTTTAGAATGGAACTACAGCAGGGGCAAAGACAGGTTGGTTCAATTATTGTAAAAGCAGCTCTAAGACTAAAAGCTGTTTTTAACATTCCTAGCACATAAAAATGTTGGCCTCAATGTTTTGATGTGCTGAGCAATTGGGGAAATGAGTATTTCCACTGTGTCCAAAAGCCTGCACATTTTTCTTATGACTCATCTTGTGTCTGAGTTCTAAAAGCTTGGTTTGCGGAAGAAGCGGGGGCTCCACACTCTCATTTCCAGTTAATCCCTGTCTATATAAAGTCAGGCTGTGCTTTAGGATGAGTTGTGTGTGACAGTTCCCCTCAGGGTGTATTTTCTAGGGTCCTTGATATTTGGGGTAAGAAGTGATTTTTCATCTCTAAAAATTTTTTTATTGTTTTTAATGCTTATTTAGTTTTGAGAGACAGAGCGTCAGCAGGGGAGGAGCAGAAAGGGAGGGAGACACAGAATCCAAAGCAGGTTCCAGCCTCCGAGCTGTCAGCACAGAGCCCGACATGGGGCTCAAACTCACAAACCACAAGATCACAACCTGAGCTGAAGTCCAACGCTTAACCGACTGAGCCACCCAGGTGCCCCTCCTCTTTAATTTTTTTAAGAATGTAGACACAATATTGTATGTAAACAACAACAACAACCAAAACACTATGCTCCTTCTTGCTCTCTATACTGTGAATTGGTATAAATATCAACACCCTGATCTTGGGAAATAATATTTCTGAGCTTCATTTTCTTCATTTGTAAATTGGGAAAAATATTGCCTTCCTGGTTTGTTGCAGGAGTTAAGTGAGTGAATATATGTAAATAGCTTATCACAACCTCTAACACATACTCATTGTTCAATAAACAGTAGCTGCTATTATGACTGTTGATTCTGTCCATATTATTAGTGATTTAATAGAAAGAACATTGGCCTGGAATCAGAAAAACTAAGTATTGGGGCACCTGGGTGGTTCAGTCAGTTAAGTGTTGGACTTTGGCTCAGGTCATGATCTCACGTTTCATGAGTTCAAGCCCCACGTCAGGCTTTGCATGGAGCCTGCTTTGGGTTCTCTGTCTCCCTCTCTCTCTGCCCTTCCCCCATTCCCCGCCCCCCCCCTTTCTCTCAAAAATAAACAAACATTAAAGAAATTTTTTAAGAAAAACTAAGTTTGCAAAAAATAGCTATTTAATGTATTACTAAGTTTATTTTGCTTTCTTAACCAATTTTGAGCCATAATCTTCTCGTCTTAAAATAAACACTTTGGCCCAGATAACTTACCCACATTAGTACTTAGGACTCTATGAATACATTGGTCAGTATTCTGAAGTTCTTCATCTCCATCACCTGGTGTCCCTGCGTGTTACCTGACATAGTCTTCAACCACAAGCGAGACTCGTGTCCAGCGTTCCATGGAGCTCTTATGTCTGACTCCACACTGACCGGTTCTGTGTGCAGGTGCTGGCTGGCTCTGAAGAATTTCAGAGGAAAAGACCCTCTAGGGTAACAATTTTTAAAGACAAGGACATAATGTCTAGAAACATGCCTTAATACGAGTGGGTACACAAATCACATTCAGACCTGTCTCCAAGAGATACTGTTCCGTCATCCAGCAAGAGCAGAAGACTGATGCCTTTGTCCCATAGTCCTTGGTGGAATTTAACTGTTTTAACTCAGAAACAAAGAAGGTATCACCTGAGGAAATAAAATTTTTCTCCAGGCTGACTCCAGTGAAGGGCAGGCAGCCATAACAGTACAACAATTACCCCTGTTGCCGCTACAAAGCCTTTTGTCATATAGCATGTCATGACAACCCACACAACCATACAAGGCAGGTAGGGGCAGCAGTGTGTATTCCCATCGCGGAAAGGAAGCTGGCCCGCCTGCAATTACAGTTTATAAGGCATATGTTACGCCAGAGAGCCATGGCTTGCTGGCTACGTGAGGCATCTAGACACTTTCTTACACCATGTCCATGCAGCAGCTACTCTGTCTTCCCCACTGGTTTCCTTGGAAACTGACAAAAAATCCAGCATCTCTGTCAGATACAACCAAGCAAAGAAAAGTTTTCAAAGAAGGATCTACCAGGTCAGCTTCCCAAGCAGGCCTGCTGGATACATGTATGGGGTAATGTAAGGGGAGGCGCTGCCCTCATTCTCCATTGAGAGATACCCTTATAATCCTTATTAGTAAACATTTTTTTAAAAGCTGTCAAACTAGGGGCGCCTGGGTGGCTCAGTCGGTTGGGCGTCCGACTTCGGCTCAGGTCATGGTCTCACGGTTTGGGGGTTCGAGCCCCACGTCGGGCTCCGTGCTGACAGCTCAGAGCCTGGAGCCTGTTTCAGATTCTGTGTCTCCCTCTCTCTCTGCCCCTCCCCTGTTCATGCTCTGTCTCTGTCTCAAGAATAAGTAAACATTAAAAAAAAATAAATTAAAAAAAATTTTTTTAAAAGCTGTCAAACTGTTCATATTCCAAGATGCACAAAAATCACCCACAGAGGGCCGTACTCAGTTCAAAAGCACAGTCATTTGGGACATTTTATGGAGAAATTTTGCTGCTTACAATTGAGGAAAAGCAGAGCATGTAAGCACTTTATTAACTGAATCAATCAAATACAAAAACAAATTCAGGCTCATGAATCAGGAGATAGAACAGTCTTGGCCTGTTCATAATTTTGCTTAGTCAGTTCTGCAGATGGAAGACAATGACAGACGACTTGCCTCTCTCTGAGTTTCCTTGCTTTGGTTTGAAAGAGAAAGAATCCTCTTATGGCTTCTCCCTAGACACACCCTGTTTACCTAGGACTTCGTATGGGAGTAGCCCTCTCTGAGAGGTCCTCAGGGTGTCGGGTGGGTTTGCTTATCACCGACTCTGACAGGGGATTACAGACAAGCATTGTTGGCTCTCGAGCCTTTGAGAGGCTCCACCAAATAAACCCCAGAGGGCTCTTCCAGCTGGAAGGCCAGAGATGTCCCTTTCCCCCTCCTGGGAATCAGCCAGCTGAGAGTGCCCAGAAATGACAGGCACTGAAAAAGTCCCCCAAATAAAGGAGGAGGAAAATGAAACTCTCAGAGGGCCTCCCTCTGTCTCGTCCTCACCTTGTGATGGGCAGGTCCACAGCCCCGATATGTAGGCCACGTTGGGTTGGAATTGTGCTCTCAAGCCTTAGAAGGCATGGCCGGTAGTGAGGTTTGGGAATGACAGAGTCACTACAGAGCTTCATCTCGCAAGGTCCCCAGGTGTGAGCACCCTCCTGATGGTGCCAGGCCAAGACAGGTCCCAGAGGTGCACAAAAATATGGCTCTAAAGCCTAGTATATCCCTGAGCCCATTTAGCCAACTTTCCAAAGATTGGGATCGCTTTATTCCAGCTCTAGAAGAAAGTCCTCAAACTGGCTTTTTTGTTTTGTTCTGTTTTTCGCTGTGGGTTTCAATCTGTTAATCTTTGCAAAGCCTGGCATATCAAAATCCGAAGTCATCTGAATAAAGACGACAGAAGAATTGTGAATGCATTACACTGTTAACCTCTGGGGGTATTTCAAGAGAACATTGATGTCCACTTACCAAGGACCGCCAACACAAGGGCAGTCCCTTTGCATTTAACCTTCCCTGCAGCCCCGTGAGGTAGGTGTTATTACTACTTGCACTTCACAGAGGAGAAAATAGACTCACAAATGGTGGAATAATTAAGTGTATGTAGTAAAAGGTGGAGCCAAATGTAAACTCAGGCTCCTGCCTTTAACACGAAGCAACGTTGCCTCCGGATGGTCTAAAAAGAGCAGAGATTTCAGCTAAAAACAGATCTTCCAGAACCTGGCACGAACTCATCATTGTGGCTGAGGACTATTTTATTCAGCTACTTACTCACTGCCTCCCTATCTACCCTGAACTGCACCCGGTGTCCTATCGATGCAATAGCCCCACAACTTCTCTCAGAAGCATTAGGAAATATACAGGCAAAACCCGGAATGGAAGAAAGTTGAAAAAATTCACAGGGTACGATGGGGCTCAGTATCCGTGTGTGTGTGTGAGAGAGAGAAAGAGATAAGGCTCAGTGTGTGGTGTGTGTATAATGGGGCTCAGTATCAGTGTGTGCACGCGTGGATGTGTGTGAGTGCACACACATGCACACACGCGCGTGGACAGGCACACTGAGTCTGTGACACGGACTCGCCCCTGTAAACACGAAGACAAGAGTAGGCCTCTCTGTACTTTGACACCTCCGCTGAGTGCTGCCCAGAATAGCGCTGGCCCAGCTGTTGCCTCATCCCATTACAGAGCAGCACCTCCGTGACTGTCCATCAGCGCTCCCGGCATTTTCCACCTTCCCCGCTCTCCTTTCTCTGCTGACCGTCCCAGCCTGGCGTGCTGGATTGGCTCCCTGTGGCTGGTTTGATGTGCACCGCCCCAGACCGAATCCCAGTTCCTCCCTCCTGCTCTGCACCAGCTCCTTTGGACATCTGCTTTGGTTTCCTCCGCTGGCCTGTGCAGTACCTCTGTGCCTCCTCTCTTCCAAGTTGTTAAAAACAGAAGTTCACGGAGGGCAGCCGAGACTAGGTCTTCTGTGTGATGCCTCCCGGGAGCCAGCTACCATCTCGCCCCTGAGATGGGCACCAAAATGCCAATGCTTAGCCTCTACAACATGCTCTGAATCCCAGCCCCACCATCTGACTACTGCTTTACTTCCTGAGTCTCGGTTTTGTTATCTATATGATGGGTACGGTGGTCCCTTCCTCAAAGAGTTGGGAGATAATGCTATGAAACACTCAGTTTGTGACAGCTGTTGAAAAAGTTCTAGTTCTTATTAATATTATCATAATTACTTGACATGTTCCTTACCCCGGTGGCAGGGCTACCGAGCCCCTGGTTTCCCCATCACCTCAGAGCTAAATATAACATAAGCCAGACTGTGTCCTGAAAGAGAGAAAGAGAATTCTGACCTGGGAGAGAGGGAGCAACGGAGCCGAGTATATGCTAAAGCCCAGTATATACTGTACGATATAAGTAAGTAGATCTTGTAAGAGTAGGTGGTTTTATTAGAGCCAGGTTTCAGAGGAAGGAATGAACGAAGACAGAGACCTGAAGTACAGAGGATTCATGGTGGGGGAATGATAAGAGTGAGGCTAGATCATGAGGAGCCGAAAGCGTCCAGCGGGAGGAGCTTATTTTAAAATCAAAAGGGAGTCACCTAAGCGGTGGGTCAACACCACAGCTATTCTGGGCGACAGCGTGTGTGTAGAGGCTGGACGGGAGAGAGGAAAGTTCTAGGCAGGAAGATCAAGAAGGTCTATCATTTTAAACGGGTTTGTCTCGGTTACTATGATAGAGATGGTGGCGGTGGCATAAAAACATCAGGACTCAGATTAGAACTGAGGAAGGAAGGCGGAGTGTCAGTGAGAGCTCTGTTGCTTTGACCAATCAAGCCAACACTCAGCAAAGGAGGGCAGTAAATCAGTCAACTTCAACACCAAGTATTTCCTAGACTCAAAACAGGAAGAGAAAGAACATAACTCTAGGTATTATGCTGTCAAAAGCAGGACCGAGTTAAGGAAAGAGGAACTGCCATTCTAGAAACAATTAAAAAGAAAAAAAACCCACAAGCACAGAGAGGCAGAAGTTGGCAAGTATCCAGAGGAAGGGATTCCATGACCCTCCATATTTAATTCTCCATTGCTGTACTGGGTATCTTTTGACCCTACGGTGGGTCTTGATGCCATTAGCCTTTCAATTTGTCACCAACTCTCTTGCTCTGACTCGATATTCACCCAGACAACCCCTGGTTATAATTCTGCTTTGCATATAAATCCTCCTACAGAGAGACAAACCACTGAGGGGCCAACACGAACATCCGGAACATTTGGCAACAGGCAATGGAGTGTACTGGTTAAAGAGCTTGGTTCCTGAATTTAAAACTTCCCAGCTGTGTGACTTTGGGCTAACTACTTCAAAGCTCTACATCTCAATTTCCGTACCTGTAAACTGGAGATGATCATGGTACTATCTCATAGGATCACTGTAAGGGCAAAATGACATACTGAATGTAGAGTTCTAGAACAATGCCTGTATAGATAGGTGCTCAAGAAGTCATGACTGTTATATTCCAGATCTCCTTAAAAACTGATAAATGATGGTTCTGTGATTTATGTGAGGATGGTAACTCTGAGCCAGTGTTCCAGCATGCCTTTTCCTATGGAACTGATAAGATTGTTTCTAGATATATGAAGCTGAGAACCAAATTCTCCACCATGATGGATTTGTTTGCTTGCCTGTTTCCCACAAAATATTTGTAACTCTTTGAGAGGAGAGCTTGTGCCTTGTTGTCTAAGTATCCCTAGTGCCTAGAATAGCACCTGGCACATCGCATGTGCTCAATACATTTTTGTAGCACTTATAGCTATGATCCCAGTATTGCTACTGGCATACTTCAGTGTTGTCCAATAGAAAAGTAATGTAAGTCACGTCACTTTTAAAAGTAACTTTAAACTTTCTGGTAGCCACATTTTAAAAAGCAAAAAAGGTTAAGTGAAATTAACTATGAAGATATCTTTTCTATTGGACTTCTACGTCACACCAAATACAACAATGAACTCGAAAGAGGTCATAGACCCAAATGTAAAAGGTGAAAGTGTAAAACGCTTAGGAGGAAGCGGGAGTGTGAATTTTCATGATCTCAAATTAGGTGACGGTTTCTTGTCAACAAAAGCAAGCAACAAAAGAAAAAACTAGAGGATGCAAAATCGACATACAAAAATCAGTTACGTTTCTACCCACTAATAATGAACTCTCTGAGAAAGATGTTAGGACAACAATCCCATTTACAGTAGCATCCCATGTGGCTTCGGTGGGGATACAACTGGTCCATCCAGCTTTGGAGTGTGTGCCAATGTCATCTGCCTATGTCCTGCACCGCCTCCTCATTCCAAACCCGGGTCCCTTTGGCCCACTCAGACCTCCGTCTTACCCTAGTGGGACACACGGGAGATCGAATCACCCGGCCGCCATGTGCAGGCCCTCTCACTGCCTGACCATGCCTCATCGCCATTTCTGCTCCTCTGCGGCCTCCCCTGGTGAAGTGGGCTCCCCTCAGAATTCCAAACTGGAAGTGAGGCAGAAGCCCCCTCTGCCTTTGGCTTTCTTTTCAATCTGGCTGGGGCCTCCACTGTTTCCACATTCTCCTTTTCCAAGATTTCTAAGCAGGGACTCAACTGTATCAAACCTCTCAGCTCTTGCTGTTGCTCATTCCCTTAAAAAAAAAAAGTTTATTTATTTTTGAGAGAGAGAGAAGGGGAGGGGCAGAGAGAGAGGGGGGACAGAGGATCCTAAGCGGGCTCTGCACTGACAACAGAGAGCCCAATGTGGCGCCTTTTTTTTCGCCAGGGGCACCTTGGTGGCTCAGTCAGATGGGCATCCAACTTTGGCTCAGGTCATGATGTTGGCTCAGGTCATGATCTCAGCTCAGGTTAAGATCTTGGCTCAGGTTGTGATCCCAGCATTGGGCTCTGTGCTGACCGCTCTGAGCCCGGAGCCTGCTTCGGATTCTGTGTCTCCCTCTCTCCCCTGTTCACGCTCTGTCTGTCTGTCTCTCTCCTTCTCAGAAGTAAATACACATTAAGAATTAAAAAAGAAACTTTTCCTCCCAATTTTATTGAGAGATAATTGACATACGTCACTGTGTAAGCTTAAGGCATTCAACATGATGGTTTGGTTTCCATATATTCTGAAGTGATTATGACAGTAAGGTTTAGTTAATATCCATCTTCTCATACAAATACAATACAAAGGAAAGAAAAAAAATGTCCTTGTGATGGGAGCTCTTAAGATTACTCTCTTAACAGCTTCCCTATTTCCCATACAGCATTATGAGCTCTAGTCACCTCGCTACCTGTTCTGTCCCTGGTACTTACCTTTAACTGGAAGTTCATACCTTCTGACCACCTCCTTCCAGTTCCTCCCATTTTAGTTATTTGGTCACTCTTATTTGATTCCCTAACAACCCACAGAGCAAGGTAAGTACCAGAGCTTCTAATTAGGGTCAGAGAGGTGAAGGGACTTTTGCAAGGTCACCATACAAGTTTTAGGCTTCCTGGCTGCAGACTTCCCATTAAGTATGGTGTGATGAGCAAAATAGTCCGAGGATGACCCTGGAAACTCATTCTGGTGACCAGGACAATGAACTAGCAGGGGACCTGAGACTCTTTGTTATGGCAGAAGGGCTGCGTTTAAGCTCAGCTTCCCAAGGGACAGCTAGCATCCTCTCCCCTGCAGGAAGACTGCAACATCCCATGAACCCCAAATTCCTCAGGTGCTAAGCAGCTGGCTTTCCCAGCAACTGCTGTAAACCACCTGGGCCCCCAAATCCAGACTGCCTGGACCAGGTACCTGAGTGCTCCCCCCAGTGACAAAGCAGCTTTCTTATACCTGCTTTCTAGGAAAAATGGAGTGGGGGGGGGTATTGTTCTTCTCTTGGAACATCAACCCTGACCTCATGTCTTGTAGGGGACCCTCGCCTGTGGGCCCATGGGAGGCAGTGAATCCATATCTTCTCTTTCTGTGTGATCTGTCTTAGAGGTTTTCCCTTTCCTCAATAAAGCATATTCCTTAACCTAAACTGGGTATGATTGTAGAATTCATTCCAAACCTGACTCACAACAGGTGGTGACCCAGAAGGGATCCAACTTGCACAACAGTGAGACTGCTTTTTGAAGGTAGGTTGAAGGATACAAGTGCCATTCAATTGTCCCCACAAGTGCAAAGCTATTAATACAGTGATGCAGGAAAAAAACTCATGCAAAAATTATTTCACCCTTATTTTAAATTTATGCCTTCAAGTTATATGTATCCATTCAAGTTATCCTAGCTTTCTTCTGCAACAAAATAGAGTGTGTATAAATAAATACAGAACAATAAATGTGTTATACATCATTTATTGTTTTATCTAAGACTTGCATATTCTTTCTGCTTCCTCTTGCTTCCATTTTAGATGCACTCACACACACACACACACACACACACACACACACACACACATCACTCATTTACTCTCTGGCAATAGTTCACCAATGACATTGCCAAAGAAACTTACTTTCTGTATTGATTCTGAATATTGAGAGTCTAGGGGCATATCGGAGCATTCTTCCTCCCTAATTCCTCTGATCCTACAATTTCTTTCATGTCTCTACCACAGTGATCAAAGACAAAGTATCTTTTAATAGAGAAGAATATTTCTCAGGAAAGTATTAATCAACCCTCATGAGTATTTTTTTGATTACTCTTTGGAATATTCTCCATCTTAACCCTCACTTGATCCTCCCATATTTGCTGATTCACCTTCAGTCTTATCCCTTCCCTGAAGTCCCTCCACAGTTGTGGGCTCCCAGATCCCCTTCCCTAGCACTTGTTGCTTATATATCGGGTATTACTTATATACCATCATGGAGTAATACATACATGTTTACATAGTAGCTTAAGAATTGAAACTGTGACTGATATTTGAGTATATTCGGCCACCTAAAACAATAAGAATTGATTGGCTTTGATGTTAAATAACAGTTAAAGAAAGAAGAACAAATAAATTTCTAGAAGCAATATTTTTTGGTTTTTTTATGCTTTAGAACCCAATAGCTTATCTTTCCAGAAATATAAGTTTCCAATTAACTATTCTAAATTCATTCTTGGTTTGTCTTTTAGAAACAACAGCTGCCAATAATTATGTTACTTCTCTTGTCTTCACGACAATGTTATATGAAAAAATGAAAACCTTCACATACTTTTTCATTGGCTAAAAGTTTCAATTAGCTACTCTACCTCCAATATTTTTAACTTTTACAATATCCAGAATATACCCTGAGATTAAATAGAAAACTATAAAAATCATAATCGTTTATTTCATTGCCCTATCAGGTTTTTTAACCTCACTTTTTAAAGTATTCATTAATTTCTTCCATTACTTCCTGACCAGAATGGCTAAAATTAAGCAAGAATGACAATATAAAATGTTGATGAGGATATAGAGCAACCAATTCTTGATAGGGTTGTAAAATGACTTTGGAAAAAAGTCAGTTTTTTTTTTTTTTATAAAACTGAACATATATCTACCTTATGATCCAGCAATTTGACTCCTAGGTATTTACCCAAGAAAAATGAAAACACATTTTCAAGAGTGTTCATGGCAGCTTTATTCTAGGTATTCATCTTGGACAATGGATACACAAACCATGGTAAATTTAACAAGTGGAATGCTGCTCAACAACAAAAAGGAACAAACTAGTGATTCAAGCAACAACATGGATGAATCTCTAAAACGTGCTGCGTGAAAGGAGCCTCGGATAATGGAGTATGCACTGTATGATTCCACTAACCTGTGGTGGAAAAAATCAGAGCAGTGGTTGTCTCTGGGGGTGGGGCATGAGGCATTTTGGGGTAATAGTAATGTTATTTTGATAGGGGTCTCCATTAAACATTGTGCACATTTGTGAAAACTCAGAGAATGTTCGCTTGAAATGTACCTAGATCGTTGTGCATACCTGAAAAAAAGCTATAAACAAAATGAAACTCGAGATAATGAAATGCATGCTGCAGCATTTAGGGGAAAGTGGTGACTGCGACTTTGAAACGTACCCAAAAAATTGATGGATTAAAGGATAGGGATGGACAGATGGGTGCAGGTGTGATAAAGTAAGTATTTTAACATTATGATAAAATCTGGGCAGTGAGTACATGGATGTTGAGTACAAATTCCTCCAAATTTTCTGTATGTTTGAAAATTTGCATAATACAATGTTGACTAAAAGCTCTTTAGCTTCTCTCATCTTCCAAAATCAGTACATTGTCCTTTTCATGTTTCCTTTGGTCCTCAGAGTCCCTGGAGGCACAGACACAGCCTTGAAACTAAAGCTACCCATGTGATGTGATTTGAGAGGCTCCAGGAAGCCTTCTTTGCTCAACATCTCCCCCCCACCCACAATTGAATTTTTTATTAAAGAATTTTTTCCTTTAGATCTTGATAAATGTACTTATTAGAGCTAATAATCTTTTTGCAGATTCCTTTGGAATTTCTATGTGAAAATATCTTAGAATAACACCAGTTTTCATTCTTTAAAAACAAAATTCTTCCTTTAGATCCAGAGTCTGGGGTCATCAGAAATCTCCTATGAAGATGCAAAGATCTCCAGGCTGGGGAAGTAATTTAAGCCTGGGGAAAATTACTTGTCAAATAACAGAAAGCTTCTTTGTTATGGTGAATAAACTATAGAGGAGTTGAGGACAAGAAAGGAGAAAGAGACTCTGCACGGGAGGTTAAGACATATCAAGAACAAAGGACAATGTAGTTTTGCCTGGGCCATGCTGAAAGAGCAGGGCTCATCAGTAGGGGACAGCACTCATTCCTGTTCCTCAGGCCACAACAGCCAGATGCCAGAAATAGTGTCAAGATAAAGGGTCACCAAAAAAGGTGTCTCTGACTCCAGCCTTGCTTGCTCCATAGGACACTCAGTTCCCTCAATGTCTTCCAGTTTGTCTGGGAGTCCTAAGAGGGTGTCTCATCTGTGTTTGAGAAGGAGTCCTCCCTCCTACCCTGACCTGCTGAGGCTGTGATTCTTCCTGGACATTCCACTGAAGCCTGGATGCCTCCCCCACGTGATTTCTTTTCCCATCTCAATTCTGTTCCAGAAGCAGGCTGGGTTCAGCAACCCAATTCCCGTCCATCCCAAACCACATACTCCCTTCACCCTCTAAATCCCCATGTCTTCCCTAGAGTTTTCACTGAAACCCTGTTTTGTTTTTTTTGTTGCAGCCACTTCTCCTCAGGTCTTGGGTATAGATCATGGGTATAGGGCTGGGGCCATCTGAGGGAGAGACAGGGACTGTGCTGAAGTGTCTCCACCTCTATCACTGACTCAATGTCCTTGGACAATCATGTCACTCTCCTCTCTTATTATGAATTCTCACTTCCCTCAGAGGCCCATAACTGTGGGAGATAGAGTCTTATCCACCAAGAGATAGTCTTTTTAAGGTTCTGTTTGTGTTACATTTGTGAATGCGTCATTGGCCAAAGCAAATCATACGGCCAAGGTCGTGATTTGCTTTGGCCAATGACGCATTCACAAATGTAACACAAACAGAACCTTGAAAAGTGTTTGTGTGGCCACATGGGTGAGCCTAGTTGGGATGAGCAGAAGAACCACCTAGCTGAGCTCAGTTCAAATTGCCAATACCCAAAATTGTGAGTCACTCAGTGATTGTTTTTTAAGTCACTAAGTTTGAGAGTTGTTTGTTACACAGCAATAGATAACTGATACGTTGTTGGAAAAGAGGAAGAAGGAATGTGGAATTGATGGAATAAGTATCCATAATTGGTGAGTGAGATAAAATCTAAGGTCTTCTGCAGATACTGAAATTCTATGATTTGGTAGGAAGATCCCAATGTCCATAGCAAGTATAATACTTGTAACTTAAACTTATAATTTAAGGCCCTATGTTCTTTTCTCCTGTTTTATATTACAAATCCTAGAGATACACAATGTGTGACCGATTACCACCACATCCATCTCCTTACTTCTTGACCATACCTTGTTATGTCGCTGCCAGGACAATACACTTCTTGAATTGTGTACTGTTCGTAAATGTTTATCTCACACGATTTACACCATGATCTTGAATAAGAGCAATATGCATTTAAAAAAGGAGTTGAGATTTATGTAGGAATTAATTTTTTAGTAAAAAGAAATTGAAATCACTTGCAAAGTCACACACATCCGTGACAGAATGCAGCTGCTATAACACTAAAGGAAATTATCTCTAGGCTCCCATCCAATATGCACTTTTCAGCAACTAAGACAGAGCCTTAAAAATAAGAAGTAATAATGGAAATGCTGACAAACCCATAACTCCTAGTGCTGAAGAAATGGCAGGGAAAGACCAGAATAATAACCACAAGGTGTGAATCTCCAGTGTTTTTACCTAGCATTGGCTGCAAATGACACAATAGGCTTTCCTAACAACAACATTATAATTAAATTACCAAGTGTTTACCTAAATGATTTCTGAAATCAGGAAAAATGAACACTATTCAATCTTGGATAAGATCTCATTTCCCTAAGGTTTTTGCTTCCCGCCCCAAGTTGGAGATTGCTCAGATGGGACACCGCCCTGTCCTGGTTTACAGTCACCTGGTGTCCACATCAGGTCACATGGAGGAAGATAGAGGACGCATGCCGTTGCATCTTTGTACACAACGTGTCACACTGAGAACTGTGAGCCTGGAGTTCTGGGAACATGTCCTCTTTCAACTCGGTGTTCAGTGCTTTCCCCTCCCCGGCTTTGACACACTTTTCTCTTTGAAGCACGGGGACATCAGGAAAGGGCCTGGACAGTTCTCATCTCCATTTATGCTGCCCCCTGCCTCTTCTGCTTGCAAAGGGAGAGCCAAGGGCCTCAAAGGGTCTCCTCCTCTAGATGCCTAGAGCTGGCCCAGCGGGAGGGGCTGAGCCCATGTGGAGGTGAAGTTGCCCTTACTCATTACAGAATGTCCTCTCTTCTTATCTTGCCTTTTTTCAGCCTGAAGGACAAAGACAGAGAGAGGAGTCTCGGTTTTCCTCATTAATCTGCTCCATTCGGTGGCCTAGCCAACATCTGAAATCACTTGCAATGTGACAATTATTTATATATTTTTTAACACTAGCATCTCATTTTATGTAATTTTATGGGTAACAAGAGGAGAATTCGACTTGGAAAACTTTGGGCCAACAACCACTGAGACAAATAAAAACGAAGACAAAGAGGATGCCCGTGACAGCAAACTAAAGCGGCCTGCTATGCCAAGAATGTGCAAGAATCGTATTTTCCAAAGGCCGCGTTTCTTCTCTGTTCGGTAATGACCTGGAGCCTCCTCCTCACCAAGTCTCTCTTGGGCTCCTTTGTTGCCCAGCGCCAACTAATGTCATCACTTAGGACAGGTGGACACACAGAGCCTCACGCTCTGGGATCAGAAGGGACCTCAGACGTCATTTTGGTTCACCGGTCCCCCCCGCCTTCCCATGCCTGTTCGGGGGTTGAAGAAATAAGAATGGAGAGTCTTGGAGGTTATTTGCGTCTCCCCCACCTCACCCCCCACAAGCTGTGTCAAAGCCATAACCCCCAGTACCTGGGAATGCAACCTTATTTGGGTGTAGGGTCTTTGCAGATGTAATAAAGCTTAAGATGAGGTCATTAGTGTCATTAGAGCCCTAATTCAATATAACGCCTGTCCTTAGGAGAGGAGTTACTGGGACAGACACACGAGGGGAGAACACCATGTACTGCACAGGAAGAGATGAATGTGTGGTGGCTGCCAGGCAAGGAGTGCCAAGGATTACTGGCAAGCCACCAGAAGCGAGGAAGAGGCAAGGGAGGATCCTCCCCTGTAGGTTTCAGAGGGTTCATGGCCTTGCTGACTCCTTGATTCCAGATTTCTGGCCTCCAGAACTGCGAGACAATACACTTCTGTTGTTTTAAGGCGCATAGTTTGAGGTACTTGGTTACGGCAGCCCTAGGAAATGAGTACAGAGAGTTTAGGCAAACTGCCTCCAATCACACGGCCGGCGATGGCAGAGGACACACAGGGCATGAGCCCTGTGCTTCCCACCGCAGAGTTCCGCCCATTGTCCTGGGCTTCATGCCGAAGCTGTTTGCATGTGTGCTTTCATACATCTTCTGGTTTTATTCCAGATTTCTATAATAATTTCTCTCAAATAGACTTTCCTTATCTCCCCACTCTCCTTTTTATTTAACAAAATTCAAAACCTACAGGTAAGTCGAAAGAAAAATACAATGAACACACATATTCCCTTCACCTAGATCCACCAATGACCATTTTGCCATGTTTGTTTCTCTCTTATTTTTGTCTTAAATCATTTGAAAGTTGCAGATCTTACGACATTTCACACTAAAAGTTTCCAGCATGTATCTCCAAAGAGTGAAGACATTCCCCTTCGTAACAGAGTCAAGCAATTTAACACCAATACAAAAGAATTGCATAATAGAAAGACGATATTCCACTTTCTCCAATTTTGTCCCAAATAACCTTTACAGATGTTTTCCTCCTTCCCCCTACTCCCATCCCCTCTCCTCTGCTCTCTGTTTTTGGATCCAGCACCCTATCACTCAGCCGTCATGTCTACTTAGTGTCTTTTAATTTGGAGCATTCCTTCACTTTGCTGTTGTTGTCGTTGTACTGGCACAGCGTGTTTGAAGCATCCAAGCCAGATGCCTTGCAGAATGCCCCACAGTCTAGATTTGTCTGCTTGTTTCCTCATGGTCAAGTTACACATTGTTTGGTGAGAATACTTACTAGCTAGGTGATGCATCTCATCAGGGAGAACATGTTAGCCCATAATCACAATCATTGATGACGTTAGATTCATTGATGATGGTAGTATCTGACAGATCTCCCCATTATAAAGGCACCACTTCCCCATGGTAATTAATGAATAATCTGTGGGGAATATTTGAGAGACTTGTTCTTAACTACTTAATACAGTACCTCCAAAGTTAAAAATAAATACTGACTTGGTATTAGGTATCACTTCATAGCTGAAATATAACATCTACCATGTGCTGCTTGATTTATCACATGTTTTTTGCTAGGGTTGTAACGGGGTTAAGGTTAGAACAAACTGTCCTCCTTTACAAACCACTAGCCTATAGAAATCTGAAGGTCGTTCTCATGGCTTTACCAGCACATATAATATGATCCAGCCTTTGGCCTCAGCCAAGATTTCTGACTCTTATTAAAATTTACATTGAAACTTAAGAAAATATATATAAAAAGTTAAATATATCAAAGAGTAAAACCCTAGGTAGGGAAGCCCGATACTTAAAGCACAAAATTGCATTTGAGAAAATCAAAGGTTTGCTTCTGAGCATGTCAATATCACGGGTAACATAGAGCTTATTCTATTACACTTGTGGCTGGGTGGCATTTTCCTTGTTGGATCCCACAAAGAGCATGAACTTGAGAAAGCAGAACAAAAATAGATCTATCTGCAAAGCCATGTCAGTGATTTTTGAGAGGTCAAAAATACTCACTGCTTTAATTGGAAGTGAGTGCTTTGATAATTAGTATAACAACATGAAAACACATACCTAAGTTTCTGAGTGAATATTAAACATGGACATCACGGTACTTAAGCCACCAGGCCCACACTCGAGACACTCCTATGCCACAGGAGGGTGCATTCTGTGGAATTCCTGTGTTCTTTCTGAATTGTTTTCCCCACTAGACTTCAGGTTCCATGAGAACGGGGACTTGGTCCTGTTTGATCTCCAGCGTCCAGAACAGTGTCTGACACACATCGGGTGACATTAACTATTGATTGAATGAACCAGTGCCTCAAAATAGCACTTTTTAAGTTTAGGTCAATTCAACATTTCTAGGCAAGAGATATAACCTCATGATCCCTCCACCCCTTTTAATTTAATTACAAAATCTGTTTCTTGGGAGTGTGTGAGAGGGGCTTCTTAGCTTCTCTATCTCAACCCCCAACAGCTTAGCCAGTCATTTCAGGGAATACAGGCTTCCAGAACTCCTCTGTGCATCAGATCAGGTCATGATTCAACCCCCTCAAGACCAGAGATAGAATCTCTATATTTCTCTCTCTCCCTGTCTCTCTCTCTTTTTCAAAGCAGGAACCAGGAAGGACATGTAATATTCCATTATCCCATCATCACTGGTATGTTTATCTCCTTCCAATATTCCCATTGCTGGGTTGGTAAAGGTCGTGGAGAGAGAAATGTCTGAGGCTTGTTAATAGAAAATATAATTTGCTTAGGGGCACTTGGGTGGTTCAGTTGCTTATGTGTCTGACTCTCAGTTTTGGCTAAGGTCATGATCTCACCGTCTGTGAGATTGAGCACTGCCTCAGGTTCCGCAATGACAGCATAGAGCCTGCTTGGGATTCACTCTCTCCCTCTCTCTCTACTCCTCCTCCACCCGTGTAACCTCTCTAAATAAATAAATAAACTTAAAAAAAAAGAAAATATAATCTGCTTAAATGTTTAGCATTTTTTTCTCTACATGATTTTGTTTAGAAATATTGTGATAGAAATTTTTGATTCGTTTGCTTAAGTGTATGACAGTTCACCAAAATAAATGATCTGTCCGATCAGCATGAGAGTAGCTTTTTGGTTCATGCGCAGGTGTTCTAGACTCAAGGAAGCTGAAAGAATCAACTAGTATGCATGCGCACTTGAATCAGAATGCTCCGGATTCAAAGATGGAAGACAGTGTACAGTAGAGAAGGAGGGGGTGCAGGAGAGACGGTCCCCCCCTCAGAAGGAAACAGCAATAATAAAAATAGGAACAGTGGTAATTTGTGCTTATTGCATGCTATCACTTCTGTGCACAACAACCTTATGCAGTAAGAACTATTATTCCCATCGTAGAGAGGAGGAAACTAGGGTTTGGCAATGTTACGACCCCGCAGTACCAGGAGGATGAAACGAGGAGCATGTCTGACCTCAGAGTGCTCTTACTTTACAGGGATTGCTTCCAAGTGGCTATACTTTTCTTAAACATCTTTTGATATTATTCAGTCCTTTTATCATCTTTGTCATTCTCCTTGAATCCCTCTTCAAAGATGACACATTCCTTAAAATTATGGCTAAACTCAATTCCTGCCAAGCATCTATTTGCAAAGAGATGGAAAGCTTTTGCTACCAAAGGTGAGACGAGCGAGAGGCTTTGGGTAAAGCGGGTCTTCAGCCTGGCTGCGGTGAAGCTTCTGTTACTGCTGACCTGCTCAGACAGAGCCAATGGCTCACTCTTTCTGGTCTTGTTGCGAACAAGTTGGGGGGGGGGGGGGGCGGGAAGGCCCATATATACAAAAGTTCTTATTTTTTTAACCTAATACCCAGAAAGAAGTAGAAGGTTTACAATCATCAAACCTAATTTTAGCTAAACTTCAGAAGACTTTATGGGGGGAGGGGGAAATCCTTCTAAAACCAGTATTCATGTTGGTAGCAGCAGCTTTTCAAAGCTATAGTTCAAATTCTATACCCCTATGGGCACAGGTTTTCTCCCTATCTTCCCCCCACACCCCCCCCAGACACATTCAAGAAAAACATTAAAAACCAGTCTTAAAAAAGCAAGAATATATATATTTTTATTTCCCATAAATTTATTTACCCTTAATGCAGAGGTAGTTAAACCACTTGCAGGCAAACAGCAGAAATTTCCTTTACACAGGAGTGTACCTCCTTTCCAACTTCAGCTCAGATGTAACCATCCATATTAAGGGCTCCTATCCTTTTGGATTTCACGGACCAATAAATGACTAAATGCATGAAAATGCAGATTGATGTGAGGCTGCCAAGTTTCATTTTGCAGTTAAAGAAAACAAATAATAGGTACTATCATCATGACTTCATTAAGGATAATATAACAGAAAAGAAACGTAAATCCTTCATTTTAGGCTGAAGAATTTTTAAAAATCGTGAAGTTAACTTATATAATTTAGTTTATTTACATTAAATCATGGCCTCATTCTTTTTTTTTTTTTTTTTTTTTTGGTCACTCTGCCACAAATCAGTAAAAATTCTATTAGAGACTAGCACTGGTCCTGTGACCAAATTTTGGGGACCACCAATCTAAGAGTCTTTCCTGATAACTCCTTCCTCTACCAGGCAGAACTAAACTCCTTCCCCCTTCTCTTTAAGCATTTTGTGAATACTTCTGCTATAACACATGGTCTCATGATTATTCCTGTTAATGTTCACCTAGCAGCTAGACTACAAGTTCTTAAAGGGACAAAGATTGTGTCTTACCTTTTTATCCATTTATAGAACACCACAAAGCTTAGAACCCTGTAAGTATTCTAAGAGAATTTATCAAAATAATTTGTACATCAGTCAAATGTAAAGAGAAAGTTCTCTCCCTAGACAAAACTGATTATCTTACTCGTAAACTAGCATATCACACCAGGTCTGGAAGGTAGATCCCAGAGGTAAAGAAAGTTATAAGAACACCGAAATACCCCTAGCACATAGCAATGGCTTACAAATTTAAATTGGAATAATTTCAAGTTGAAATAATTAATCAACACCATTGTTCTGAAAAAATAATCTTGGCTAAGAAATTGGTCTGGGCTTGTGTTTACACACTGATAGTGACATCAATTTGTACATACTTCAAGTGAAAATGGAATTTCCAGATGCAGAATAGAGGAAGGAACATCAAAACAGAGGGTAATAGCCAGCAACAAATGAAATCCTCTGTGTTCATTTATCCCGGTTGTTTGTTGGTTTATTGGTAACTCATGGATCTGTGGTCTGAATACTGAACACTGAGCCAGCAGTGCCCTGGTTCCAGGAGAACAACATGTCCTCATTTCTTTCTCTGATAAAATTTGGCTACAGTTCAACAATGCAGTAAAAATACGTTCCATACAACTATCTTCATGGATTTTCTCATTACACTGACAAATGAGGGGTGGAGTCATCTTATGAGGGGCGGGATCACTAAAGCCTTTTATCTTCTACACACATATACCTCCCGTGAAGCAAAGAACGTAAAAAGTGAAAGGAATTAAAATCATAATCATTTCTTGCATAACCAAATGCACAGCATGTAAGTATATATAGTGTTATTTTAGCTCCTGAGCATCCCAAAATTAAATCATTTAGGGTTATCTTAAGGAGAAGGATCAGATCTGGATTCATCTTTAGCAGTGATTAGAGTTACGAGGCTACACAAAGCTTTACGGATGAAATTGTGGCAGCGCTGACGATCGTAAGCAGGGTCAGAGGAAGAAAACTGGAAACCCAGGACAGCACTGCTTGTTGGTGCTCATTCACCTAATGTTCAAGATGCGAGGAATGGAAACAGCTTTGGGGGCCAAACCTGAGCATGAATCCAGTGGTTTTGTAAAAGCAGCATCATGTGGGCTCAGCTACATTATTTACTCAGTGTGGTTGGCACGATGGCCCCCAGTGATCCCCAGCCCTGGTATTCATCCCCTTGTAGAGTTCCCTCCCCAATGGCACCAGGGTTTGTTTGTGCGACCAACAGAGTGTAAGGAAGTGACCGTCTATCGTTTCTGAGGTTAATTACAAAACATATCGCAGCTTCATCTCGGTGTCTCCCTCAGATTACTGGCTCTCGGGAAAGCCAGCCCCTGTGTTGTGAACAGCCTCACAGAGAGGCCCACGAGGCAAGAAACGGAAACGTTCGGCCAACAGCCATGGGAGTGAGCTGGAAGCAGATCCTTCAGCCCCTGTCAAGCCTTCGGGTGACTACTAACACCTGAGGCTTGGCTGCAACCTCATCAGACTCTGAGCTAGAACCACTCAGCTACGCTGCTCCCAGATTCCTGACCCTCAGAAATCAAGTGAGAAACTCAGTGTTCGTTCTGTTTTAGTTGCTCATTTCAAGGGTGATTTGTTACCTAGCAACGGACAACTAATATACCCACTGTAGTCTTGGGTAAGTTAGATAAATTAATTGAGCCTCTGCTTCCTTGTGAATAAATTGGGGACTAATGTACATAGAAATATATATATGTGTGTATATATATATATGTGTGTGTGTGTGTGTGTGTGTGTGTGTGTGTGTGTGTATGTATATATATATATATACGTATGTATATATTTAAGTTTATTTATTTTTTGAAAAAGAGAGAGAGTGTGTGTCCACATGCACGTGAGCAGGGGAGGGGCACGGGGAGAGAGAATCCCAAGCAGGCTCTGAGCTGTCAGCACAGAGCCCAACTCCGGGCTCAGTCTCACGAATCAAGATCATGACCTGAGCCGAGATCAAGAGTCAGATGCTTAACGAACTGAGCCACCCAGGCGCCCCGGTAGAAGTATATTTATACTTATTCTCCTTTGTTCTAGAAGGAATTTAGGACTACTTTCAAGGATGCATAAAATATAAGACAGCAAAATTAAAAGAGAGAGGATAGAAAAACAAGGGTGGGGATATAAAAAGAAATGGAAAGGAGGCTAGAAAAATAATATATGACACATATGCTATAACTGGGCCACAGTTCTGGCTCTGAACCACCGAATACCTCCTCCATCCTGCTCCCTCGCCCTGTCACATACACACAGACACAGGCAGGTGTTTATTCAATTTAGAGTCCAAAAATTAAAAAAAAAAAGAAAATCCAGTTACTTAAGAAACATGTCAGTATCCTTAGTACGAACATGGCTGAGAATTCTCCCTGGCCGCTGCCCTAACGCAGACACTGGGCAGGACCAGCTGAGGCCTTCGTAGTCACCGGCCATTCAATGACATGAAGTGATGCGTATGGAGTGCCTGCTGTTGCACGGGCCCAGGGCAGTCTCCCCTCCAGCAGTGCCTGCTATTATTATTGCCATTCAGGGCAAAGTCTTACCTCATACTGCGGCTCACCTATGAAACTTTGGCCCTTCACAGACTAATATTCTTGACTTTTTCATCCTCACAAATATTTAAAAAAAAAAAAAACCAGCCCATTTTCAGCCAGAACTTCACAGAAACAGCTGTGGGAAATCCTGAATATTCTGAATATCTTCCCACATTCCTTCCATCTGAATAAGAAAGAAACTCAGTGGGCATAAACATCCAACCTCTTGGTCACCCGGACACAAAGCTTTGGGCCTCTGATACCATTTCCTTTCCTCCCTTTCTTATTTACCTTGCCATCAGGTCCTGATGTTTTTAGTAAAAACATCCCATTTTTTCCCTCCCTTATATTTTTGCTGCCGTTACCTAGCCCAGGGTTTTAACTCTTTACTCTCATATTTAGGCAATAGCCTGTCTTAGACTGGATTTTTTTCTCTGGTAAGGGTGCTTTTCCTGGCTTCCAGATGGCACGCTTCTCTACATGTACTCCCATGGGAGGGACAGCGGGGAAAGCAAACTTCCTGCTGCCTCTTCTTTTTTTTTTAATTAAAAAAAAATTTTTTAATGTTTAGTTTTGAGAGAGAGAGAGAGAGAGGGAGAGGGAGAGACAGAGTGTGAGCAGGGGAGAAGCAGAGAGAGAGGGAGACACAGAATCCAAAATAGGCCCCGGGCTCTGAGCTATCAGCACAGAGCCCAGAGTGGGTCTCAAACTCACAAGCCATGAGATCATGACCTGAGCTGAAGTCAGACCAACCAACTGACTCAACCAACTGAGCCATCCAGGCATCCTTCTGCTGCCTCTTCTTAAAAGAGTACTAATCCCACCCATCATGAGGGTCCTCATGACCTCCTCTAAACCTAGTCACTTCCCAAAGACCCCACCTCCCAATACTACCACATTGGGGTTTGGAGCTTCAACATATAAATTAGGGAGGGACATAATTAAGTCCATAACAAGCTCCTAGTCATCCCCATCCAGCCATGATGCATATGATTGTCTGAGTACTTTCCTTTCAGAGCAATGTAGTCAAGTGTCAACCTGGGTCCACACTGCAGGAAATCTAGACCTAGTGTTCTGTGCCAACTCTAACTCCTGTTCTTCACCCAACACAGCACCTCCACTCAGATTTGTTCCATCCCCTCTCTGGGCCTTTCCATACTGTGAAATATAGAATGTACTACCACGACCTCTTTTCTGGATTCCAGTTCTGCTCTTTAAATTTAGTTTATACCCTAGCTCAGAGAACAGTCTCAGCGTAGGAGAGACTCCAAAGGTCACTCTGTGCAATCTCAACCTCATCCATGCAATATCCATTCCCCCATCCAACATTCTTTGGGTATCTTCTAAACCAAGTAAAAATGAATATGATAGGTTCACCCTAGAAAAAGGTAACAACAATTAATACAGGGAGACTGGAATGTAAATGATTACAATGTAAGTACAATGCTTGAGACATGAACAAAATGCTTTGGGAGCACATTCTTTGACACTATTGTCTGGGTTTTATTCAAATACCTTCAGTCACAGAAAACTCATTACTTTAAGGGGTAGCTCATTCCATTTTCAGAAAACCATAACACACAAAGTGATAATACCGAGTTTAAATCTAACGTATACACATTTATTCTAGTGTTTGCAAACTCCAGAACTTTCAAAGATAAATCTTGCTTTCTTTTCATACGACTGTCATTTAAGTATTTGAAGATCACACCATCAATATCCCTAAACTTGTCCTATGTTCTGATTCTAGGCTCTTCACCCTGCTGGTTGCCTTCCTCTGGTTCCACTAAAGATTTTTTATACCCCTCAAAGTTTGGTGGAGAGTCACCAAGGCAGAATGGAAGGAGGCTATCACCTCCTTTGTTCTTACCTTAATGCAAACTAAGATCACATTTTAAACAATGCAAACTAAGATCTCTTTGGGGGAGGGAAGGGGACACCCTTATTTCATTACTTCTTGAAGACAATCAAAATTTCCAGCGATTCTTTTTTTCCCTCTCATACACCAAACTGACTCTTTCCTCCAAAAGTCTGCAGCACAACCTTGAGTGGCTCATATCAGGGCCTGTTGCATATTGTCTGGTCAGTTAATTTTTTAATGAGATTTTTAATTTTTTTTTTAACGTTTATTTATTTTGAGACAGAGAGAGACAGAGCATGAACGGGGGAGGGTCAGAGAGAGGGAGACACAGAATCTGAAACAGGCTCCAGGCTCTGAGCTGTCAGCACAGGGGCCCGATGCGGGGCTCGAACTCACGGACCGCGAGATCGTGACCTGAGCCGAAGTCGGCGCTCAACCGACTGAGCCACCCAGGCACCCCTGAGATTTTTAATAAAGTGTCAGTTGTATATAATTGTCAGTACATTTTTTAATTTTTTTAAATCTAAGCTCTCCAACTAAACAGATCTCTCTGGAGGGTAAGAGATACTTTTTTTTAATTTTATTTTTTATTTTTTAAAATTTACATCCAAATTAGTTAGCATATAGTGAAACAATGATTTCAGGAGTAGATTCCTTAATGGCCCTTATCCATTTAGCCCATCCCCCCTCCCACAACCCCTCCAGCAACCCTCAGTTTGTTTTCCCTATTTATGAGTCTCTTCTGTTTTGTCCCCCTCCCTGTTTTTATATTATTTTTGTTTCCCTTCCCTTATGTTCATCTGTTTTGTCTGTTAAAGTCCTCATATGAGTGAAGTCACATGATTTTTGTCTTTCTGTGACTAATTTCACTTAGCATAATACCCTCCAGTTCCATCCACGTAGTTGCAAATGGCAAGATTTCATTCTTTTTGATTGCCGAGTAATACTCTATTGTGTGTGTGTGTGTATATATATATATACCACACCTTCTTTGTCCATTCATCCGTCGATGGACATTTGGGCTCTTTCCATACTTTGGCTATTGTTGATAGTGCTGCTGTAAACATTGGAGTGCATGTGTCCCTTCAAAACAGCATACCTGTACCCCTTGGATAAATGCCTAGTAGTGCAATTGCTGGGTCGTAGGGTAGTTCCGTTTTTAGTTTTTTGAGGAACCTCCATACTGTTTTCCAGAGTGGCTGCACCAGCTTGCATTGCCACCAACAACACAAAAGAGATCCTCTTTCTCCGCATCCTCACCAACATCTGTTGTTGCCTGAGTTGTTAATGTTAGCCATTCTGACAGATGTAAGGTGGTATATCTCATTGTGGTTTTGATTTGTATTTCCCTAAAAGACACTTTCTTTAAAGTTTATTTTTTGATTTTGAGAGAGAGAGAGAGAGAGAGAGAGAGCAAGCAGGGGAGGGGCAGAAACAGAGAATTCCAAGCAGACTCTGCACTGGCAGTGCAGAGCCCGATGTGGGACTCGAACTCACGAACCTTGAGATGATGACCTGAGTGGAAACCAAGAGTTGGATGCGTAACCAACTGAGCCACCCAGGCACCCCAAAAGATACTTTTATTATTCATATTTTCCTTTAATAAGTGCATAAATGAATGAACAAATATTAAGGAAGAAAGGCACTGTGGTGTGCAGAATAATACCCCTCCCTATGTCCACATCATGATCCTCAGAACTTGTGAATATGCTGCTTTACATTGCAAGAGGAAACGAGGTTGCGGATGGAATTATGATTGCTAATCAGCTGATTTTAAAATAAAGAGATCGTCCTGGGTTATCATGTTGGGCTTGATGTAATTGCAAGTGTCCATTAGAAAGGAAGGCGGTGGAGGAGATCAGAGTTAGTGATCGTAAGATCTCCGCTTGCCTTGAAGATGGACAAAGGGGCCATTAGCCTGGGAATGCAGGTAGCTTCTCAATGCTGGGTAAGGTAAGAAAACAGCTTCTAGGCTAAAGACTCCAGAAGGGGATGCAGATCTGCAGACACCTTGATGTCAGCCCACCGAGACCCATTTCGGACTTCTGATCTCCCCAAGTGTAAGGTGTGTGCGCTGTTCCCACTAAATTTGTGGTCATCTCTTACAGCAGCAATAGAGAACTCATTTGGGTACAACCTCTTGGTACTACATGCCAGCCATCATTTGGAACTTTCATTGACATCACCATTAATCTTTACAACACACCTTAGAGGTTTTTAAAATTGAAGCCGTAGCCTGTTTCCGATTCTGTGTCTCCCTCTCTCTCTGCCCCTCCCCCGTTCATGCTCTGTCTCTCTCTGTCCCAAAAATAAATAAACGTTGAAAAAAAATTAAAAAAAAAAAAAAGGGGCGCCTGGGTGGCGCAGTCGGTTAAGCGTCCGACTTCAGCCAGGTCACGATCTCGCGGTCCGGGAGTTCGAGCCCCGCGTCAGGCTCTGGGCTGATGGCTCAGAGCCTGGAGCCTGTTTCCGATTCTGTGTCTCCCTCTCTCTCTGCCCCTCCCCCGTTCATGCTCTGTCTCTCTCTGTCCCAAAAATAAATAAACGTTGAAAAAAAAAATTAAAAAAAAAAAATTGAAGCCGTTGGGCAAATTTTGAAAAAATACCCAGTTGTTCAGAAGCAAAGCTAGGATTTGAATTCAGGACTCTCTGACTCCAGTCTATACTCATTTCACAAAGCCATGAAGCCTTAAGAACCCAGACGTTGTACTAGGTAATATCTAAATATTCTGATGAGCATTCCAGAGCCCATTGTTCCTGGCAGAAACTGGATACCTAATTCAATAGCTATACATATACATTCAATAGCTAACATTCCACTTTCTCAGTCTTCTTTCTCTCCTTGAACTTTTCTCTCTCCAGCTGATACTGCTTCAAAATAAAAGCAATGCTTTCAGATGAACATAATTTATAGCTGTCAACAGATTAAACTGCTGATATCATATCTAGGATATGAATCGAATACATTAGGTATCATCTACAAATATTAATATCTGGTTTCCAAGGAAAATATGCTTTTAGAGCCACAGCTGGTTCTCTTGAAAAACTATAGCCAAACCCTGCAGCACTCTGACAATAGAGGACTGTCAGTGTCCTCTAGCTGTACCAAGGTTATTGCTGGTCACAGACACAATAAGCATGGGTGAAAATTCTGCAAATATATAGTTTGCCCTCAAATCCGAATGAAAATGGGAGTTTCTTTAGGCCTTCATCACAATGCATTCATCTATTGCAACGTGCCGCCTTTTTCATTTGAAAGGAGTCCATTCATTATTGAGCATCTATTTTTTTAAAAAGTTTATTTATTTTGAGAGAGACAGAGACAGCATGAGTGGGGGAGGAGCAGAGAGAGAGGGAGACAGAGAATCCCAAGCAGGCTCCCCTCTGTCAGCAAAGAGCCTGACGTGGTGCTCATACTCAAGAAACCGTGAGATCATGGCTTGAGCTGAAACCAGGAGTCAGATACGTAACCAACTGAGCCACCCAGGTGCCCCATTGAGCACCTATTATATGTAGTGGACCTTATAGCATAGTGCCTTAGAGTACAAGCTCTGAAGTAGATCGTTCTACTATTTCCTACTTTTGTAACCCCGGGCAAATTACCCTTGTTGAGACTCAGTTTCCTCTCCTGTGAAATAGATATACTGATAGCACCTACCTCCTATGAGTGTTATGAGAATGTACTGAGACAATGCAGTTAGAACAGAGAATAATAATAATTTAAGCACTCACTACCTGTTAGTTCTCACTATATGCCAAGCCGTGGGTTTGTATCGGTTCATAAAAGAGACATGATCCCTGCCCTTAAGAAGCTTACATTCTAGTAGTTAAGGTGTACAGATAAGTGAAGAATTATAGCTTTTAAGAAGTATGCAAATCAGCAGCGACTATTTTCAGGTGTATAGACTGGAGGCTTCTGCTGAAGTCTGCACATTGGCCTGACCTGCTTCAAAGGCACCATAAGTCAGCACCTGTTGTACAAAGTGCTCTAGACTCACCCCAATGGCTCTGTTTCCCTGAAGCCCTTCCTTTACCTTTTCCCTCTGTATTTTATTCTGGGGAATCCATCTATAGAATTACACTGAGTGGGAAATTAATTTGCCAGATTGTCTGATGACTAGACAATACCAATCCCCCCCATGCATGCTATCCTTAGTATTCTAAGACACCCCCATTAACAGGGATTGTTGAAATATGTGGCAGTCAGGTCCACAGACCTGCAGTCTTCTTACCAAAGCACCCTAATTAAGCAACCCCAGATACACAGCTGTCATATTCTTTGTCATGTTAAATTAATGCACGGAAACTTCCTGCCTACCAGTCAGCAGACTTTCCTCCCTAGTTTTGCAAGAGAATGAAGCTTTATTTTTCCCTTCAAATATACCATTGCTTCATGAATTCTTATGACAATGGAATACTTTAAAAATATTAAATAAATGTGAAAACACCTTTTTTTTTTTTCAACGTTTATTTATTTTTGGGACAGAGAGAGACAGAGCATGAACGGGGGAGGGGCAGAGAGAGAGGGAGACACAGAATCGGAAACAGGCTCCAGGCTCTGAGCCATCAGCCCAGAGCCCGACGCGGGGCTCGAACTCACGGACCGTGAGATCGTGACCTGGCTGAAGTCGGACGCTTAACCGACTGCGCCACCCAGGCGCCCCTGAAAACACCTTTAACAGCCTCTAAGTCCACAAGAGATGAGCTACAATACACATTCTGTTTCTCATAGATGGTTTGCTGATCTTACTGCATTAACTCCAAATAATTTCCAAAAAGCAACTCTCAAACCTGGGATGGTAATAACTAACAGAGGTACCTATTGCTTACACACTTAGTAAATACTTGCTGATTTCCTGCCCCTTCCTGTAAGGAAGTAGGACTTAGAGAGGAGTGTGTTAGACCCAGCCTCTCTTCCAATTGTTGATTTTGGCAAAGGCAAAGGGAAGTCACTAACTACCAGACCAATACCTCAGACCCACATGCTGGTCTATCTTAAGCTTCTTGGATGGTACCAAGACTCTGCTGGGCCATCTCATGTTGTCACAGCTAACCTCCAATACCCCCAGAGGTTTCATCATTCACCCATAAGAACAACAGGCCAATCTGGTTCAGCACTTGCTCATTCCTAGCTTTGTTCTAGGGTAAGAAAATGATCGTCAAGGGTCTCATTCATGAGCTGTCTTTGCATTACTGGTATCACGGAAAGCCTGTGAGTAGACAAAATAGGTATTTTTGCACAGCCCCTTTGTACCATTTTTTGGTACTATTTTTGTACTATTTTTGAAATCCTTTCCTCTCTCTTTGCTGGCCCTTCTTTCCAACAATCCTAGGTTGTTCCGAAGCTTCTTTGCTACACCTTCCAATGTCCAAGTGTCAACAGGTGTTCTGGTGGCTCAAGCAGTCTGTGGGGTCAGTGCAGCACACCCGAGGACTTGCCCTTCCTTGCCTGGCCAGATGACCATGTGGTAACAAACAGCACTTCATAAGCAAGCCTGTAGAGTGGCTAAACAGAGCTGTGTATAGAGACAGGGAGAAAGCCAAGGCAGAGAGGAGATAAGGTTGAGATACTAAAGAATCTCTCTCAATGGTACAAGTGGTTGGTTCCTCTGCAAAACTATGACTTGGTGTGTAATACACATCACTGAAACCTACAACTCTGCAGCTGGAAAACAAACTTGCACCTCTACATGAGTTCACTTCATAGACATTACTTTGGGGAGCCTTTATTCTGATTCTAGAAACACCTTGACATTGCCTCCAACACTCATGACAAATGCTTTTGACTATATTTAGTGGTGGCAAATACTAGCTTTTTGAGAATGGGTTTTCAGAAATAGCCAGGTCATTTAGGGCTAAGAACAGTAAGATGGGGGAAATCAATGCTATTTTAAGTATAAAAAACAAGGTGCTAGTTATAGTAAAACAAGTTGGAGTTTCCTGTGCAGACAAAAACAATTTGCAAAGGTAATTTAAAAAGTGCTCTGCATAATGGCAATGTTGGTGTGGAATAAAGGTGTACATTCCCAAAGTGACGGTTTGAAGAGGTCATTCATATGGATGTATACATTCCTGAGTCTTATCCCTCTACCTTTCGGAATCAATGGGAAAATATTATAGACAACAGACAAGCGTAGTATAGACTTCATTTCTGAAACCTTATGAGGCAGAAACTCATAAAAATCTACTCTTAGCTTCAGTTTACTGGTCACCATGTCTGCAAAGTAGGGGCTAAGAGGCAGTGACACTCCTCACGTAAATTAAACTGATATCCTAAAGTTCTAAGACTTTCCAGTATGTTAAGAACTTCTTTTTTTTAATGTTTACTTATTTATTTTGAGAGGGGAGGAGGAGCACTACTCAGGGAGGGGCAGAGAGAGGGGGAGAGAGAATCCGGAGCAGGCCATGTGCTGTCAGTGCAAAGCCCGATGCAGGGCTGAATCTCCCAAACTATAGTGACTTGAACCAAAATCGAGTCGGATACTTAACCAACTGAGCCACCCAGGCACCCCTATCAATAACTTCTTAGTGTCTAACTAGAGAATTAAGAATATATTGCACTTAGGGATCTGGAACCACTACTCTTTAGGAGTCTTAAATCTAAAAGAGGCATACTTACCTGGACATGTGTCTATAATATTAATAATAGCTAATTTTTTTTAAGATTTTATTTTTAAGTAATCTCTACGCTTAATGTAGGGCTCAAACTCACAGCCCCAAGATCAAGAGTCATATGTTCTACCGACTAAGCCAGCCAGGTGCCCCAATAATAGCGAATACTTATATAGCTCTTACTCCCTGCTAGGCACTTACTTAGCACAATATATATTTATATTGGCCTATTTAGTACAGTCCTGTGAGGTATTACTATTTTTATTCCTACCTGACATATGAGAGACCTGAGCCAGAAAGAGGTTGCTTAAGACCACATAGTAATTTACAGAGCTGGGATTGGAACCCAGGCAGCCTGCCTCCAGCTATGCTCTTACGCACTATGCTAAGTCACCCTATACTGCTTCTATGAAACAAGAGAAAACTAGACAAATAAATCTATACCAATTGGGAAAAGGACGATGAAAAATACTTACAGAATTTGAGAGGTAAAAAGGGGGGAAGTGAGGCAGATGAACTAAATGGGAGATCAAGGCCACTTAGAGAGCCACAAGAGTTTCATGGGCCACTTGGAGCTGGACAAAAAAGCTCTCCTCTAATTTAAAGAATAGAGGCAGCTGAAAAAATCCAGGAATTATGAAGAACCAGTTCTTGGCAGTTTTGTGTATTTAAAATTTTTCCTTTATTACGTAAAAATAAAATAATGCAAGATTAATAAAAACCCCACAATACCATTAACATGACAGTTTTTATATCCATCCCATATCACTGTGTGAAATTTATTGGCTAGTAAGCAGATATGCTTAATAAATCAAGGTAAACCGTTTCACACTAGGCAGGCTGAGTGCAATGATCTACCTAATATCATCCCCAGGGAAGCATTTAGAGGCCACTATAGATGACTCAGTTCCCATAAAGATGGGATATGTGTGGATGGAGGCAAAAGAAGCCTTCAGGATCTCTTGTGTATAATCACAGAATGCCAATGCCACTCCAAGCGTAACCTCATCTCACTGAAACAGACACGGAGTCTTATGGAGCAGAAATGACTTGGATAAAGGTGCTCTGATCAGCTCCAAGTCCAGTATTCTTCCACTCCTACAGGTTTCCTTGTAACCATCCCGGGAAAACGAGACAACACTGGTATCAAAGACTTTCAGAGCACACCTACACTAGAGGGAAAATAATTTCCTTGATCACAACTTCTTGCTGCTGTTCAGTCTCGCTTTTCCTCCCTAGGACCCAAGAGATGTCTAGAAAACGGTAGGAAACATGATCCGAATTACTGTTCCTAAGATTTGCAAAGTATCAAATGAATGGGGCAACAGATTGTCATGCCTTATATTCTAGGCTGGGGCGAAATGCAGGGAATTCAGTTCCCTGCTGGGCTGGGAGCCGGCCCCACCGCCTATCCTAGGAAACTTGGGCCCACCAGCAAGGCGCGGGGAAGGCTGAACCGCCAGGCTGCCAGGCCAAGGCGGGTCACCTGCCGAGGCGCCAGGGATTCGCGAAGCCCGGCCGGCCGGGAGCAGCGAACCCCCGGGGACCCCAGCGCGTGGGGATGCTGGGGCGGGCCCAGGAGCTTCTTCCCAACCCCGCGGGTCTCCAGCCGCTTCAAAGCCGCCCCGCCCAGCCGGTCGCAGCTCCCTTGCGCCACGAAGCCCCACCTTCCACCCTGCTACCGGGCGCGGTCACGTGAGGCGTGCCAGTGGAACCAATGAGCCGCTCGCTCGGAATGGAAGGGATTGTCTGACCCCCATGACGTCACAAAGCTGGCTGGGAGCGCGCGGCTCTTCCGCCCCCCCTCCTCGACTCAGGCCTGGCCCTCACTTCTCCTCCCCGCCCACTCTCCCGGGCGCAGCCAATCGGGAGGCGGGAAGTGCTTCGGCCCGGACGTTCGGGCGGGGCAGGGTGGCGGCCCGGCGGGGCAGGGAGTGGGCCAGCTGGGGGCCAGGGGCTGCACTCCAGGGAGTTACGCCGGGCGGCTTGGAGGGAGCGCTTGGCGGTGCCGCTACTGCTGCGGCCGCTTCCTCGCCGGGAAGAAGCGACTCCTCCCCTGTGTGCCCGGTTCGTATTCCCTTCCCTGCCCCATGCCCGAGCCGCCCAGTCCGGAATCCTCCTCTACGCGCCCAAAGTTGTGAGGAGGTTGCCCGGCACGCGTGGGGAGCGACGGCCGCGGGCGTGCAGAGGGTTGGCGAGCGGTGGCCCGGGCGGAGGAGGGACGAGCCCCGGAGCGCTAGGTGCGCGCGGGGGCGTCGGGGCTACGGGCGGGCGTGGCGGCGCCGAGGGGCCGCCGCGGGCTCTGGTGGGGGGCGGGCCGGCCGCCGCCGCTGTCAGCGCCGGGGACGCCGTGGAGAACCTAACGCGAGTGCGAGCTCCGAGGAGGTGCGGCGCCAGCTGTGTGGCGTCTCTGCCGGAGGGTCCCCCGTACGCACCCTGGAGTCTGGGGTGATCCCACGGCAGCCTGCCGCGGGCCGACCCCTGCCTTAGGCTTCTGGACCGAAGCCGGCGCTGCGTGGGCCGGGCGGGGTGGGCAGCGGGCGGAGGATGCCGGGGGCCGGTGGGCTCCGCGCCCGGGCTGGATGGAGGGACCGGTCCCGGGGCGCGCCTCTGCTCACGGCTGAGTCCCCGCCGCCTCGGGCTCCGTTCCTGCCTCTCCAGTGGGGTGGGTTTGTTTGTTTGGTTTCCTTCTTCTCCCCACCCCTTTCTCCCTGCTCCATCCTTTTCCCCCCTCCCTGCCCCACACACGGGGCTGGAGCGAGAGCTCGCCCCTCCTCCGTGCCCGCCTCCCCCGCCGCCGCCTCCTCTAATGAGCATCTCTGCCTTGCTTTCAATGGGCCGGCGCTGCTGTCGCTGCTGCTGTCCGCGCGGGTTGTGGATGTTGTCGGCTCCGTGTTGTGATGACAGGAGAATGTGTGTGTGTCCCGGGCCCAGACGAATTGGTAGGTATTCACTTAACTACCTGCGTTGGGTACCCAGAAAGGATGGTGACTGATTTTGTGTGTGGATGGTTTTAGCTGGGTCGCCGTGGAATTAGGGGTGAGGTAGATAGAAAAAGGGAACAAAGGCGTCCTGGACCCGGATAGCTTTGATACCTTAGTGCAGCTTTCAGGTAGGGACAAAGGAAACTAATCAAACAAGTGCTGGCTTGGGGCGTCGTGTCTTCTGAGGGAAGCCGGTTTCTTCATTCATGTAGAGATAACAGGAGCTGTGAAATGGCTAGCATTTCCAGAAAATGCTGAAAAATTGTGAAGTCTTTATACAGGGTGTTTAATGCAATTGGATTACATAAACTGAGGTTCTGACACGTTGAATGACGAGTATAGCTTTTTTTTTTTTTTTTCATTTACACCAAAAGCTTTGAAAGCTAAAGAGCTCCGGAGTCGGTGCAGTATAACAGCATTTTCTAATTAATATGGTCTGTGGGTTTATTGAATGAAGTAGAATCGTTTCTTGGCACAGGCTCTGTCGAGCCCATCAGTAAGAATGGATGGGTGTCTCTCCTGTTTCGGGTTGCAGTGCATCTTTTCTTACTAGTCATTGGCAAAATGGGTCAAATTTGCCTAGGACTAAGATACTGCATATAACGTGGATCAGGGATGGGAACTTTTCAGTGAAATTGTGGTCAGAAATCACTTGAAAATGTGACAGTCCTCCAGTTTACCAACACTGTACCTTGTTGCTGTTCTTAATTGCCTAATCAAGAGCTTTCTACTTCATTAGTTTAGTGAGTTTGTCAGCAAAAGTTTTGATCTCATGGGGTTTTGTTGTTGTTGAATCACAGGATATTCAGAAAGATACTCAGAGTTTTTGAATGCTCACTTACGGTTTGAAAAAGCATTTGCAAGTACTTTGGCTTGTGAGGATATCTGGTCTGATGGAGAGACTATGTCATGTGTACTGGTGATGATACAACACTCATGAATCACAGAGCAGGGTTTTCATGAATTCCATATTCTCTAAGAATTTGTCTTTTGAAGGTATGCTGGGAGTTGGGGTATTGGGATACATTCTCAGTCCATATGCTAAGCTCCTGAAAAACTGAAAGGTACAATCGATAAAATCCACTCTGATTTTTTTTTTTTTTTAATCTCAAGAACTTTCGCCTCGAAGGAAAAATGTAGTATGTTATCTGAGTATTTGAGTGTTTGCTGTTTGATTTTACATATTATTCAAAGCATCTGCTGCATGAATCAGTTCTTTTGCCACAATATTTCATTCATTTTGCAATCAACTACAAAAGCAGAAAAATTGTCAAAACGGAGGAATTTAAGGAAAGTGCAGATTTCTTGGACTTGTTATTCCTTGGTTAGACATACAACAAAATCCTGCTGCTCATCTATCAAACCCCCCTTGCAAACACATACACACACACACGCACAAAGTAGTACTTTGATTTGGTCTGCATTCCATACAGAAGCAAACATTTCTTCTTCCTATAAAAGTCTTAAGTTTTAAAGTAAGCACAAATACAAACTTATCTAAAGTTATGGAGAGGGGTGCCTGACTGGCTCAGTCGGTGGAGCAAGTGACTCTTGATCTCGGGGTTGTGAGTTCAAGCCCCAGGCTGAGTGTAGAGATTACTTAAAAATAAGATCTTAAAAAAATAATAAAATTATGGAGAAAATTTCTCTTAAAATGGCCATCTGTTTATATTTTTAATAATAGAAAATCTTTATACAAAGCATGAAATGAGTTAATGTGCTTTCTGCATGCAAATCTAACAAGGTACGGTTTATGTCTGGAAGCCAGAGTCATGTGGCACAACATTTGAGCACATCTCCTGGCTCAATCATGTACCCTTAACCTTTGGATGACTTTCAGGTATTTAGTTTGAAGTGCAGAGATTTATATGGTTAGTCTTGATAGATTCCTGTTCATCTGGAATTTCTTTTTTTCATTATGGCATTTCAGAATGCTTATTTAGTTATTGATCTTCTTTCCAAAATTCTAATCATTGCCTTCTGTTGTATAATCTTGTCTTCAGTTTGTAAAACAAATCCCTTCTGAAATAGTGCATTTAAAATAATGGTGCTTTCTATCACTTGCAAAAGGGGTTCTGTATGCCCAGCTTATGCAGTGCTCAAACAAGAATAAGTTATTATTCGGTGTTTGGTTTTCTCTGCTCTCACACATCCCACTTATCACTTCTCCAATTACTCTTCAAAAGAGGGTACCTGAAAATAATGTAATATATAGCTAACAATCTCTGATACTTGTAAATTTTTTTTCCTTAATGGGTTCAACCTTAAGAAGGAATTGCTGACATTAAAACCCACATGGTTTTGTTTTCTGTATTATTTTTTGTTTACTGCATTTGTTTCCTTATTTAACTCTAAAGTCTATTTCTTTATAGGCCAAATGAGTTATTTGAAGCAATACCTCAACAATTCAGGGGAAATAAATGTTAGAAGGAAGAAAGTTTTTTTCCCTTGCATAAATTATCTGGATTAATGATGCACATTCAATAAATTTTCTAGATAAATGTCCAGCAAAATATTTTCAGTGTCACATAGTGTCAGTGATTTTTATTTGGATTAATAATGTGCACCTTTTCTATACAAACCTTAGACTATTAGACTATTATTTCACTATTCTTTATTGCTTCCTTAAGGCAAATACATACTTTTATTTTAAATGTAAGAGAAAATATTTTTCTAGGGATTGAATTCTACCTCGATCCATAATGGATGAAAATAGTGTTTCTGTAGCTTTCCCTTCTGGCTGATTAGCAGGGGAAAATGCTAGCAAGTAAATTAAATTACAGAACTGAGACCATTTACATTGCTAACAAAGCCTTAGAGCTACTAGCGTACTTAAACTTCTTTTTATCACAAAGCGTACAGTGATTAAACAACGAATAAATGAAACCTGCATTTGATTTCAAAGCCTCACTGCAACAAACACTTATAAAGGCATAGAGACCCAGAAGAGGCCTTCGGTAGCATCTGCTTCTGTGTGTTCACTTACAGCCTAGGGAAGTGAGGCCCAAAGAGGTAAGCTCACATTTCTAGGATTATTTGGCAAGTTGGTGGCAGACCTATGTCCCTGAGCTCACCAAATTGGCGCAGTGGTCTAGAGAAGCATAGTTTGCAAGACCGTCCATTGAGGCGCAGGAAAGGAACACTGGCATTTCTCTTTTTATTCATCATGTAATTTTTCCCCCTATATCTGCTGCATATATATGTTCATACTATATATGAACATAATATTAATTTGGTAGTGTGTGCATATAACTTACCAAAGAATTCATGAGCATACATATGTCGGGGATGTATTTTGACACCATTTTGGTGGTAATCATGTGTAATCAAATGTTACCATTGACCACAAATCTGGAAACGGGATTTTCGTCATGGGAGATCCAGGGCCTTTTTAAGGTTAGAGAGGGAGAAAAGTGGTTGGCCAGGTAGACTGCCACTGCATAATGTTATATAATCTTCGTCTCCTCAGCTTTTTCCCAGCCAGATCTGTTGTATGTTCTGCACAGTCTGTGCTGCAGAAGGAAATGCGAGGAAAAGAGAGAAGTAAAGCTAGACTCTAGTCTTGGCTCCATAAGTGATTAAGAAGTGGGCTTAGCAGAATATACCCTGTGGAAGTAGTACAGGAGAGGTGTATAAAATACAGTGCTTTCTAGCGCAGGGCTTAGCGTGTAGATTCACCTGCTAAATATTTGTTCTCAAAGCAGAGATGGATGAAGTGATCTGAAATGTAACTCTTCTCTCTGTGTGTGTCTGTATAATTGCTGTCTAGGAATCCCCGTCAGAAGTGCCAGCCTGCCGCTGTTCTCTGATGCCATGCCAGCACCAACTCAACTGTTTTTCCCTCTGATCCGTAACTGTGAACTGAGCAGAATCTATGGCACCGCGTGTTACTGCCACCACAAACACCTCTGCTGTTCGTCGCCTTACGTTCCTCAGAGTCGCCTGCGATACGCACCCCACCCGGCCTATGCCACCTTTTGCAGGCCGAAGGAGAGCTGGTGGCAGTACAACACCCAGGGAAGGAGATACGCCTCCACGCCGCAGAGATTTTACCTCACACCCCCGCAGGTCAACAGCATCCTGAAAGCCAACGAATACAGCTTCAAAGTGCCAGAATTCGATGGCAAAAATGTCAGTTCCGTCCTTGGATTTGACAGCAATCAGCTGCCTGCAAATGCACCCATCGAGGACCGGAGAAGTGCAGCTACTTGCTTGCAGACCAGAGGGATGCTCTTGGGGGTTTTTGACGGCCATGCCGGCTGTGCTTGTTCCCAGGCAGTCAGCGAGAGACTCTTTTATTACATTGCCGTCTCCTTGTTGCCCCATGAGACTTTGCTAGAGATTGAAAATGCAGTCGAGAGTGGCCGGGCACTGCTGCCCATTCTCCAGTGGCACAAGCACCCCAATGATTACTTCAGTAAGGAGGCGTCCAAATTGTATTTCAACAGCTTAAGGACTTACTGGCAAGAACTTATAGACCTCAACACCGGGGAGTCTACTGATATTGATGTGAAGGAGGCTTTAATTAATGCTTTCAAGAGGCTTGACAACGACATCTCTTTGGAGGCTCAAGTCGGTGATCCCAATTCTTTTCTCAATTACTTGGTGCTTCGAGTGGCATTTTCTGGGGCCACTGCTTGTGTGGCCCACGTAGATGGCGTCGACCTTCACGTGGCCAATACCGGCGATAGCAGAGCCATGCTGGGTGTGCAGGAAGAGGACGGCTCTTGGTCGGCAGTCACTCTCTCAAATGACCACAATGCTCAGAATGAAAGAGAACTGGAACGGCTGAAATTGGAGCACCCAAAGAATGAGGCCAAGAGCGTGGTGAAACAGGATCGGCTGCTTGGCTTGCTGATGCCTTTTAGGGCTTTTGGAGACGTAAAGTTCAAATGGAGCATTGACCTTCAAAAGAGGGTGATAGAATCAGGCCCAGACCAGTTGAATGACAATGAATATACCAAGTTTATCCCTCCTAATTATTATACACCTCCTTATCTCACTGCTGAGCCAGAGGTGACTTATCACCGATTAAGGCCACAGGATAAGTTTCTGGTGTTGGCTACTGATGGGTTGTGGGAGACGATGCATAGGCAGGATGTGGTTAGGATTGTGGGTGAGTACCTGACGGGCATGCATCACCAACAGCCAATAGCTGTTGGTGGCTACAAGGTGACTCTAGGACAGATGCATGGCCTTTTAACAGAAAGGAGAGCCAAGATGTCCTCGGTATTCGAGGATCAGAATGCAGCAACCCATCTCATTCGTCACGCGGTGGGCAACAACGAGTTTGGAGCTGTAGACCACGAGCGCCTCTCCAAAATGCTCAGTCTTCCTGAGGAGCTTGCTCGGATGTACAGAGACGACATAACAATCATTGTGGTTCAGTTCAATTCTCATGTTGTAGGGGCATATCAAAACCAGGAATAGTGGGTGGGTCTTACCCTGGCAATTTTCAAATGAAATAGATTTAAGGGGCAGATAGATTTGTGAAAGATAACTAATATAATAAGGGTTTCCAGTAGGTCACTAAACATTTATCCATTGATACTCTAGCTGGTCAAGTCCTCCAAATTGACTTTGCGGCAGGGTGGCAGGATCACGAGGGTCTCATTCTGCCTAGCTCGGACCTCACGGCACCTGTGATTGAGGCGAGTCCGTTCCTTGTTGCAAATGTCTCATGACATTGGCTTCTTTTATCGATCTGAGAAAATCAAGATGACCTGGCAAGTAGGATCTTGAATAGGTCAAAAGCCAGGATCTTGCTGGGCGTATTCTCTTGGTAAAAGGGAAGAAACATTCTGTTCACACCTGCAGACCCTTCTCGTCACTAAGATTCCAATGTACATGAGAATGTTTATTTATTGCATGATTTCCTAGATATACAATCTATGCATTATTCATATAAATTTATTTTAGCCTGAAGTGGTTTTCAAATCCAGTACTTAAGCCATAAATGACTGAGAACCAAGCAGTCTGAATTTGTAAGTGTTTGTGATTATTTGACTGGAATGCTTCTTAAATGGAAAAACAAACTACTCCCTTCACCACCCCTGGTTACCTAATGTAATTGAAACTTTTTCTGTTTTGCCACATGCTTGAAGACAGTGTTTTTAGTTTGGTCCACTCTTAGATTGATGTTAAATGAAGAAAAAAGAATTATTTTTTTAGTTTGTATTGATGAAATGATTTCATTTAGTTTGAAATAAAAAGATCCAGAATAAAAAGAAGAGACTGTTCAATTATTGTCATCTGTAGCCACCAAGCACATCATGCTTATCTCGTAATCCCCACAGGCTTAGCATGCTGTGTGTGGTGGGTAGACTGTTCAGGAGATCATCCTTCCAGTTTAGTTGTGATAAGAATGTTCCGCACTTTTTGGAATTAAGTTTAAATATCAAATTGGGGAGTAAGATTTAATATTACTTTTGGTTATTGAGACCAGGGAGGGAGTTTTTGTTTTTCTCCATGTAGACATAGGTCAGTTAAAATATTTGGTTTAAAAATCACTAAATGCTTTAAACATGTTGTAGCTTATAAATAGGAATTTAAGATATATACGTGAGAAATTTTCAAAGGTAACTGTTGTGCATGCCTGATGCTTAATAGAACACTTAGTAGCATCAAGTGTTGTTTGCAGCAGTCCCTGTAATTATATGCAGTCCCTTCTAATGCTGTATCAAAATAGATGAAAATAAACATTCAGATTGGCTTTTGGGGAGCTTTTTAATATGCATCAACGGCATTTGTTCCTGTATTTAATGGTGATCTGTGTACAGCTGCGCATATATTTTCATCACTTATTCTAGCATCACTGGTAAAAGAATGGCTGTGACTATGTTTGATATTCACATAGATTTTAATACAACTCATGATCAGCTTTCCCTCGTGTAATTAGTTGAGGGGTGTTTAGGAGTCCTTCTGATTTCTGTAGAATATGAACTGGTTGTTCAAGGACTCCCTCTGGATTGTGGACACTAAAGCAATGTAGAACTGACTAAAACTTGTTCCAGTTGAAAAACAGACTCAGGAAGATTGTAGTTCAGAGCATCGTATAATGTTTATTTTCTGAGGGTTTTTTTTCCCCCCATCTTTCCCCCTTAATTCAGCTTGGAACTTTTCTTCCAGGCAGCATCTTGGAAAAGGGAAGGCTCTACCATATATTTATGTCTAAATGTTTTGACAGAGATGTCATCTTTTTAATGAAATATATGTAGACTGCTGTAGCAACGAAAACCCATTTTCAGGGGCACCTGGGTGGCTCAGTTGGTTAAGCGTCTGGCTTCAGCTCAGGTTATGATCTCTCAGTTCATGGGTTCGAGTCCCGCATCGGGCCCTGTGCTGACAGTGTGGAGCCTGCTTTGGACTCTGTGCCTCCCTCTCTCTCTGCCCCTCCCCCCACCCCCCCTCAAAAATAAACATTAAGGAAAAAAACACCATTTTCAGGCTACTATTTGAATTTCTCTTGAACACCGCTACTGAAGAGTTCCATATTATATACTTAATAGTCTCGTCTCTATTTAGTACAGTATGTATAAATTAGTTTCCAGTGGTCACAATCAAGATAGTAATTCTTATTTCTTGCACAAGAAACTTGGTCTGCAGTCTAAAAGTTGGTCTACTCTTTAGAAATGAAAATGCAGTGTGGAAATGAAAATAAGTGGATGTTAGATATCCGAATGTACTATCATCTAAAAGCAGTTGTAATTTTATTGTAATTGGCTGTCACTGTGATGTGATATTTAAAGTAAAAAATACACGTGAACTTTCATAGTTTAGCCTTTCTTAAACTTTTTTTTTATTATGGAAACTTTCTAACACATATCAACCTCTGTATTTATATTTAATCAGTGGCTCATTATATTTATAATACGCCCTTAACTAAGTGGAATGGTGGTATGTTTCACAGTACTTGGTAAAAAAACCTGTGTCTTATAAAAGATGTATCTGTATGAAGACGTGTAAAGTTTATAATATTGGTCAGAGAAATGCCCACAGTGAATTAAAGCTTCATATCTGCTTTCTGAATGCCTGTGTTGCTTTTTAATCATAGTAAGATTTTTTAGATGCTTTCTACAGTAGTAGATTATATTCAACTTCAGAGTCCAGTAGATAATTAGTACTTAAAAAAAAAAAACATATAGTTTACATTCAATACACTACACAGTTTTTAAATGTATAGTTTGAGATTTGGTGACCACAACCCCAATAAAGAAACGCAACTTTTCTATTCCAGAAAATTCCCTCTAGCCCCTTTCCAGTTAATCCTTCCCCATGTAACTGTTGTTCTGACTTCCACCACCATAGGTTAGTGTTGCCTATTCTAGAAATGCATATAAATGGAATCACATAACACATACTCTTTTGTGTCTGTCTTTTCAATTTTTTGAGCTTCTTCTATGTTGTTCAATGTGTTCATAGTCTCTTTATTACCAAGTAACACTCCATCATATGAATATATCAATTTATCCATTGTTGATGGACGTTATTAGCCCTTCCCTGTCTCCTTCTAAAGCCGACTTTCAGATTAGCAATTGTCAGGAGTACTCATGGTGAAGTGTAGCTGTAACTTTGCAAATACAATTACAGGTGAGTTTTATGTTCTATACCTCAAAGGCAGGACTTTTTTTAAAATGCCCTTGGGCACCTTGGGCAGGACATTTTTAAAAATGCCTTGGGTGGCTCAGTCAGTTAAGTGTCTGACTCTTGGTTTCTGCTCAGGTGGTGATCTCATAGTTTGTGAGTTCTAGCCCCACAATGGGCTTTAACAGTGCAGAGCCTGCTTGGAATTTTCTCCCTCTCTCTGCCCCTCCCTCCCCTGCTCGCTCTGTCAGTCTCTCTCTCAAATAAACTTAAAAAAAATTTTTTTTTAATGTCCCATAAACAAGTGATGAAAATTTTTCATGGTGAAAAGTTTGAAGGGATTAAGGAGTGGTTCTTTGCTGTTGACCTCTCTGTACCTCTCCCACTGAGAATTTTTTTGAGTTAATTTTAAGTTCATTAAGTGATTGAATTAATGATTGTAAGAAAAAGGCAAATTATGTCCTGGTTTTTGATGGTCTTGGTTTATCAGTCAAAGCACATGCCTGAATATGCATTGTTATTCATTTTGTCCTTGGACCTAGCAAGAGTGTGGAGGTAAATTTATTATCCTTGGTCAGTAGTTAACATACCTTTTTCATAAATAATAACCTCAAAAGCTGAGTCCTGGACAAGCCTGGTAAATGAAGACATCTTAACAGCATCTAAACTGACTTGTTACAGCAGGCAGCTCTTTTCCTTTGTTGTTTTCAGAATTTACTTTGAGAGCCAAGCTTAATCCTACTAAATCCTTTCTGCCCAGTTCTTACAACAAAATTTATACCTTAGATGGGATCCTAACAATATACAGCATTGTTTTCTAAATAACTCTCAAGTTACAAGTCTAAGCAAATATATTAAGAATGATAAAATTCATGCATTTCATATGCCATTAATAATGGTTACCCAATGCACATATTTTAAGGGCCACACAATTTAGGCTCGATTATTTAACCAATATTTAGGTTCATAAAATGTGCACATACTTGTTTCTAAATTGTTTTAATAATTTTTGAACTTTAAGATTTTCAGTTTTTTAAGGGCAGGGCCCATCGGTTTTGTTGGCTCGTTGAGCCCAACACAATATGAATATAAAGTGGATGTTCAGCATTCACTTTACATTAGTGATACACAATCAAAACTTGAAGTTCTCTTCTTCAATTCATCAGAAGTTAACTTCTCAGATACAGAGAAATAATTTTTTCCTGTAGTTATAGTTTCATTTTATACTTAAGATTCAATGATTTCTAAAACTCAATCTAGTTTCTTTTTGCAAAGAACTGAACGAAAGAAAGTGCCAGTAATACAAATTGGCCCCTCACAGGTTTGGTCCCCCAGGGGAGGTGGCTTCTGTATTCATTAGGAGAGAACTCAAAGTCTCAGTTTGTCAAGTGAGTCAGTTGGACCCAAAAAGTTCATTCAGATCCCCCATTACTTTGCTACATGTTCTCCATCCAACGCTTGACCCCTGTTGCTCCATAGGCACAGAATGGGAGAAGGGTTCCTGTGAGGGCCCACCAAGAACTGTAGCTGCTATTTGAAAGTATTGGGCACCAAGCCCCAAAAGGACCAATTATTTCTTCTTAGTTCACCTTACTACCCCATGGGGTGGTGGGAAGAGAAGGTTTAAGGGTCACACTTCCCTGTTTTTCTAAATCACACCCAATTCACTGCCTTGTCTGCTACATACACTCGATCAAACCGTACAACCTAATTTTCCTCCAGTGCAAGGAGTTTAGTGAACACATTCAGCCTTTCAGAAACTTCAAACCTTGGGCACTGAGCAAAAGCAAGCAGCCAGGGAGAGTCAGAGAAGTGAGATTTTATCTCACCTGTGAGGATTACTCAGTTTGTCTCCTTGAAGGACAGGAACTGTAATTGGCTGGCAGTGTTGACTAGGAGGCCAGCCTTCTTCAAAGAAAGCTGAGAATGGGAAACCTGACAAGACACCTGAGAGGGAAGGAAAAAAAAGGGGGGGAGGTGGAGAGAATGGTGTCAGCAATCTCAGTAGTGATTAGAGGTGGTAATGGGGGCAGGGAACATCAGATCCTCTGACACCTTGGACCAGTGACAGGGACAAAAGCAAAACAGAGGAAAGGCAGCAGTGAGCTGAATAGAGGTAAGCTAAAGATTTTAAACATTTTTGAGGCTTTATGAAATTTTTATACTAGGACAGCAGCAGTTGGAATGCAAAACAGTTGCCATTAGCATGGCCATTTTGTCTCAGCTCATTGGAAAAGACAGAAAAAGAAAAGTCTTTGAAACTGACCTTATGCAAAGGGATCTGTGCTGCCTAGATGGGCAGTTTTCTCAAAACAACTTTGTTTAGAGGTATTATTCCTTGCTCTAAACCTGGGCACAGGTTAAACAGCCTAATTTAGCCTGATGAAAAGACTAGATCATTGAGTCCTGGTGGCAGGAGAAACAGAGCTGTGAGACCGAGCAGACCAGAGAGAGCACATTCTTAGAGCACCCCTTGGGATCCTGTGCCAGATCCTTGTGGCTCTTTCTTAGGCTAAGAGAACATCAGGTATAACCAGAAAGTTCACTGACCTTGCAGCTGTAATAGCAGCTGTAATAGTAACAGTAACCAAAACTACTGTTAATTGAGCACTTATTATGTGTCTATGTGTCAGGTCATGTGGAAAGCATACTGTGTACATTTTCTTATTTAATTCTTGTGCCGGCTAGTCTGTTTGGCCTCTTAGCCTCTAAGCTGTCACGCCGCCTGGCCTCTCCATATAACCAGAATGATCTCTTCAGAATTGAGAAGACCTGAGGACTATTGAGTGGCCATAAGCAAGTGACCCCTTGAGAAGCAGAGGCAAAGATCCTCAGAAAAAGCAAAGACTGATGTATCCCAGCAGTTAGTCTAGCACATAAGGAATGGGGCCACCCACAGACAGATGGAGTATGCCAAGCAAAGGTATAAACAAAATTGTTTTACAGGTTAGAACCAGAGGTGTCTCTCACTTCACAGTGCATTGCAGCATCCAGGTTGCATTTCCTTAGTTCCTCAGTTTATTTGTTGAAATATTCACTGAAATCTATTACAGAAATCTAGGCACTGAGGATAGGCATTGAGGGTAAAAGGTCGAATCTGCCTTCGAGGAGCTAGCTCACAGTTTGCTTGGGAAGATGCATGTGTACAAAAATAACTACCCCGAAGTAAGAATGGTTCCAAAACTGTAAAACAAGTAAAAATTCCAACAACAATCCAGAAAAGAGAGTAATTAACCCTGTCCTGGTGTGCCCCGGGTACAAGGCAGGCCCTGGAGAGTCAGGGAAATTTCATTAGAAAGGACGATGCTTGAGCAGAGATTTGAAAGGTGAAAAGAAGTTTGCTAGGCAGAAAACGACCTGGGATGACATTCCTGGAAGAAGAAGAGCACGCGGCAAGGCACAGAAACATGAAATCACACTATCTGTCTGAAGATCTCTGAGGACTGTTGGTATGACTAGAACATTCAGTGTGAGGGAGGACCATGGCGGGAGAAGAAGCAGAAAGATAAGAGTGTCAGAAAAAAGCTGTCGGTAGATACACAGTGACTGCAGCATCCTTTCAGCCAGTGTATGTTTAAAGACAGAACTACTTGGGAAGGCAGATAGTGGCCAAGGGCTGCAAGTGTTGGTGGCAGCAGCAGTAAGAGGAAGTACGAGACAAGGGCAGCAGAGCCATGCCAGGCTGAAATCTGGCTTCTAGCCACTTGTAGGTGGGTGACTTGACTACTTCTAAATCAGGTAAGATGGGTGGTTAAGCAAGAGAACACCTGTGTCATTTCCATGTTGCCGTCAGTCATTCAGTGTCTATAGTGACATTTCGTAACCTGGTATGCAAACTTACTTTACGTTGAGTTTAAACAGTTCTACTTTTATTTCTCTCAATTCCTTGGTTGACATAGTACAGGGTCACTGAATTCTACTCAGGTTTGGGGCAACTTGACAACTGAATGTGGGTGACCTAAACAGTGTCTCTTCAGAGTCTTGGACCATTATATCTGGATTGAAATGCCAGCCACTCATTGGTTCTGTCCAATCTAGCAAATGTTTACTGCCTTTCTTCATTGTGTAGGATACTTGGTATATTTGGTAACCTGCCTCTACAACGGCTCCCAGTGATCCCTGCCTCCAACTATTGGTTTGTGTGACCAACAGAACACAGCACAGATGCAATGTGATGTCCCTCCTGAAATTAGGTTATAAAAGGCACTGAAGCTTCTGTCTTGTCATTCTCACTCTCTTTCTTTTGGATCACTCACTGCAAGGAGCCATGATGAGAAAACCTTGTAGAGAGAGGGCTGTGTGGAAAGATACCGAAGCCTCTTGCCAACAGTCATATGAGTGAACCTGAGAGCAGATTCTGCCGCCCGCAGTCAAGTCTCCAAAGGCTACAACCCTGGCTCACAGCACGACTACAACCTCCCGAAAGACCCTGGGTTAGAACTGCTGCTCTCAAATTCCAAACCCTCAGAAACTGCATGAAATAACTGTTCAGGGGCACCTGGTTGGCTCAGTCGGTTAAGCATCTGACTTCGGCTCAGGTCATGATCTCATGGCTTGTGCGTTCGAGCCCCGGGTCTCTGTATTGACAGCTCGGAGCCCGGAGCCTGCTTCGGATTCTGTGTCTCCTTCTCTCTCTGCCCTTCCCCCACTCGTGCGCACTCTCTCTCTCTCCCTCTCTCAAAAATAAATAAACATTGAAAAAATTTTTTAAAAAAGAAATAACTGTTCATTGTTTCAGACACTAAGATTTGAAGTAATTTGTTATACTCTTGAGAATCATACATTTAGTCACACAGACACTGCTCACTCAGCTTTTCCCTGAAAAGGCGATGTCTCCAACTTGGATATTTTCTGGTAAACAAGATGTGCAATGACCAAAGATGTCATATGTTTAAAAGTCACTTGGGCAAATAAATAAATACATACATACATACATACATACATAAATACAAAAAAAGGAGCTATATCTACATGCAGTCTTATGAAAAGATTTCTGAGATATAATGAGTGAAAAAATTCAAGTTCTGTAATATGATCCCATTTATGTTTGATTATTTTAAGCCTAATTAAAAATAAATTTAAAGCTTTATTTCTATCATAGAGACAACTATCTTTTGATCTTTTGATATGCATCTGTGCATTTAGAATAAAGTCAGATTGTACATTGATTTGTAGCCTGTTTGTCTACTTAATAATATATGACATATCTTTTTAGATATCCCATGTTTGTGAATTGGAAGGATTGATGTTGTTAAAATGGCCATACCACCCAAAGCAATCTACAGATTAATGTAGTCCCTATCAAAATTCCAATGACATTTTGTCTAGAAGTGGAAAAAGAACTATCTCCAAATTGTTATGGAACCACAAAAGACCCACAAAGCCAAAGCAGTCTTGAGCGAGAACGAAGCTGGAGGCATCACGCTTCCTGATTTCAATATGTATTACAAAGCTAGTAAGCAGAACAGTACTGTACTGAACTAAAAACGTAAGCTAATGAAACAGAATAGAGAGGCCAGAAATAAATCCATGCATATACAGCCAACTGATCTTCAACGAGGGTGCCAAGAACACACAATATAGAAAAGATAGTCCCTTCAATAAATGGTGATGGGAAAATCGGATATCTACATGTGGAAAATGAAACTGGACCCTGTCTCACGACATATGCAAAAATCCACTAAAAATTGATGAAAAACTTAAGCAGAAAACCTGGAACTAGGAAAGTGCTAGAAGAAAACATGGGGAAAAGCTTTTCTTGACATTGGTCCGAGCAATGATTTTTTTTGGATATATGTTGCCAAAAGTACAACAACAGAAGCAAAAACAGACATATGGGATTGCATCAAACTGAAAAGCTCTGCACAGCGAAAGAAACAATCATCAGGGTGAAACCACAATCTACAGAATTGGAGACAGTACTTTCAAACCATGTGTCTGATAAGGGGTAATATCCAAAATTATAAGGAACTCAATAGAAAAAAACAAATAACTTTGTTAAAAATAGGCAAAGGACCCAAATAGACATTTCTCAAAAGAAAACATATAACAGGCCAACAGTATATGAAAAGGTGCTCAACATCACTAGTCATCAGGGAAATACAAATCAAAACCACAAGATATCATCTCACACCTGTTAGAACGGATATTATCAAAAAGACAACTGTTGGCAAGGATGTAGAGAAACGGGAACTCCGTATACTGTTGGTGGGAATGTAAATTGGTGAGGCCAATACGGAAAATAGTATGGAGTTTCCTCAAAGAATTAAAAATGGAACTACCATATGATCCAAGCAATCCCACTTGTAAGTATATATCTAAAGGAAGTAAAATCGGGATCCCAAAGAGAGATCTACACTCCCTTAACTGTCATACCATTATTCACAATAGCCAAGATATGGAAACAACCTAAGTGTCCATTGACAGATTAATGGAGAAAGAAAATGTCACACACACACACACACACACACACACACGAAAGGAAATTCTGCCATTTGCAGTAACATGGAGGAACCTGGAGGACGTTAGGCTAAATAAAATAAGCCAGATACAGAAAGGCAAATACTGAATAATTTCATATGTGAAATCTAAAAAATTCAAACTCCTAAGAGCAAAGAGTAGAATTGTGGTTGCCAAGGCTAAGGAGTAGAGAAAATAGGGAGATGTTGGTCAAAGGGTACAAGGTTTCAGTTCTGCAGAATGAATAAATTCTGATAATCTAATATAAAGCATGGTGACTATAGTTAATAATACTGTACTGTATACTTGAAATGTGTTGAGAGTAGATCTTAAGTGTCCTCACTACAAAAAAAAAAGCTTAACTATGTGAAGTAAGGGATGTGTTAATTAGCTTGATTGTGATGATCATTTCACAACATGTGCATATACCAAATCATTATTTTGTAGACCTTAAGTATAAAAGTAAAATAAAATTAACATATGACAAATATCTTTTTTAAATCACATAGTAATCTATTTTTTGGACATGCCAAAATATATGTAACTGATGTCTCAATTTTTTTCTGTTTTTTTTTCTTTTTCTTTTTAATGTTTATTTATTTGTGAGAGAGACAGAGTGTGAGTGGGGGAGGGGCAGAGAGAGAGGGAGACACAGAATCCGAAGCAGGCTCCAGGCTCTGAGCTGTCAGCACGGAGCCCGACGTGGGGCTCGAACCCCCAAACCGTGAGACCATGACCTGAGCCGAAGTCGGACGCCCAACTGACTGAGCCACCCAGGTGCCCCTCTATTTTTTTTTCTATCACAAATAACAGACTAATATTTAGTTGTCTGGTTTCTTTTTTACTGCACTAATTTCCATATTTAAAAAAATAGTAATTTAAGTGGTTAGACTTGGACTAGTTTTCGTTCTTTTTACTCCACCTTTGACTTTGTAACAGGGAGAATTTCCATTCCTTAGTGGAAGTTTGTAGAACGTGACTGTGATACTGCTTTACAGAGTCCTTGAAATAGGTAAATATTTTACAAACAAAAACTACCCGCTTGAGATCGTCCCTGATCTTGGCCAGTTCACTTCCCACTTCTCTGCTTCCTGGCCCACTGAGGCCCCAACCCCACCCCACTTTCACCCTATCTCTCTAGCCCACATCCTTTCTGGTCTCTGGTCAGAGGAGCAAGCTGGCCGTCACATCACATGCTTCATAATGGTTCTAGGCTGTCATACATCACTGCCCACAGCTTTGCCAGCACTGGTTCAGCTGAGAAGAGGTCTAACTCCAGAGTTAGCTGTACCACAAAATCCTCGGGAGGTAAGTAACCATGACCAACTGATTCTTTTTGGCTTCCGACTTCTCTGGCTCCCACCCTAACTTGAACTGTATTTTCCCTCTGTGCTGAAATATCAAATGCAAGTACCAGAAGGGCAATTCCTGCATGGTGTCAGGAGGAGCTTCTCAGACCAGTGAAACAACTGTAACTTTAAAAAAAAGTCTCTGGAGATTGTCCTGAAGGCAGATAAAAGAAAAACGTTTATCATTTACTTAAGAAAATCTAATAAATCTCAGTAAGAACAGTGAGATTCTATGGCACTTAAGCTATGAACTGCTCCCTGCCTCTCCCTACCCCCAGCTCAGTGTGACAGGCGCTCCACTCCAGTTCGGAGTCGCCAAGACCGTGGGGTTCCCTCCTATTGCGCTGGCCACCAGCCAAGGACTGTGGTATCCCTCCTGGAGTGCAGGCTGTCTGCATTTCCTATCCTCCTCAGCTCTGTGTTGCAGGGGCTAAATTCCAGGTGAGTACAGCCAAGGGATTGGGGGCTCCCTTCCTTCACCCAGCCCTCACTCCTGAGACATAGGCTCTACCCTAGACTTGGCAGGTCAAGAATATTGGGCCCCGGGACACCTGGGAGGCTCAGTTGGTTGAATGTCTGACTCTTGCTTTAGGCTCAGGACGTGATCTGGGGGCGTAGGATTGAGCCCCAGTCCGGCTCTACGCTGAGTGTGGAGCCGGCTTAAGATTCTCTCCCTGCCTCTCTCTTTCTCTCTCTCTCTCTTTCTCTCCCTCCCCTCCCTCTGCCTCTCTCCCCTGCTCACACTTGCTGTCTCTCTAAAATAAAATATTTAAAAATATTAAAAAATAAAACAATATTGGACCCCCATTGCCCTTGCTCTAGCTTCCTAATAGGGCAAAGTCTCTAGAAGACCAGAAGCTACGGCTCTTGGCCATCGCTGATTTTCAGCAAGGGTTCCCAGACAATTCAGTGTCTTTTCAACAAATGGTGCTTGTACAACTGTAGAGCCACATGCAACGCAATTGGATGCCTTCCTTACACACTGTACACCCAAATTAACTCAACACGGAACATAAATCTTAATGTAAGAAAATATTTGCAAAGCCTACATCTGATAAGTGACTTGTATCCAGAGTATATAAAGAATCCCATGCCTGGGGCGCCTGGGTGGCTCAGTCGGTTGAGCGGCCGACTTCGGCTCAGGTCATGATCTTGTGGTCTGTGAGTTCGAGCCCCGCGTCGGGCTCTGTGCTGACAGCTCAGAGCCTGGAGCCTGCTTCGGATTCTGTGTCTCCCTCTCTCTGACCCTCCCCTGTTCATGCTCTGTCTCTCCCTGTTTCAAAAATAAATAAACGTTAAAAAAAAAAAAGAATCCCACGCCTAAGTATATACCCAAGATAAATGAAAATATATGTCACACAAAAACTTGTACATAAATGTTCACAGCATTTATAATAACCAAAAAGTAGAAATGACAGAAATGTCTATCAACTGATGAACGGATAAATTAAATGTGGCATACCCATACAATAGAATATCATTTGACAGGGTGCCTGGGTGGCTCAGTCAGTTAGGCATCCGACTTCGGCTCAGGTCATGATCTTGTGGCTTGTGAGTTCGAGCCCCGCGTCGGGCTCTGTGCTGACAGCTCAGAGCCTAGAGCCTGCTTCAGAATCTGTGTCTCCTTCTCTGTCTGCCTCTCCCCCACTTGTGCATGCTCTCTCTCTCAAAAATAAATAAATAAACATTAAAAACCAATTTAAAAAAAAGGATATCATTTGACAATAAAAAAATGAAGTGTGTGTGTGTGTGTGTGTGTGTGTGTGTGTGTATGAAACTTGAAAACGTTACACTAAGTTAAAGAAACCAGTTACAAAAGGCCATATATTGTATGGTTCTATTTCTATGAAGTGTCCAGAATAGGGAAACCTATAGAGACAGTGGATTAATGATTGGCTAGGTGTGGGGAGAGGGTTAGGGGGAACCGAAGTGTGACTGCTAACGGGTAAGGGTTACTTGGGGGTGGGGTGGGTGAAGAAGATGGTCTTAAATTGATGGTTGCACAGTGCTGAATATACTAACAAGACACTGAATTGTATATTTTAAGTGGGTGAATTGTATGGTATTATGAATCATATCTCAATAAATGTGTTATATTAAAAAAGTACTAGTCTTCTAGAAAGAGGATAGCTAAAAGACACGCTGAAATTGAAAAAGCACAGAAGTGAAAATGTGCTTCTCCCCCCATCTCTGCCTTCAAACAGAAGGTTCTATTTTCTTTGAGTCAAAAGCACATACTGAAATACTTAGAAAATGGAATATTCATTTCTTTTACATGGCTGGTTTCTTCCTCTCATTACCCACCTTGAGAATGGTATCTTTTCCTCTTTGCTGCTGATATGACAGGGTCAACAGGCTGATTAGTTTCTTTGTGTTCCCCTCTATGAACACTTGAAAATCATCTATTTCCATGAAGCCCTTTCAACAAACTCTATGCTACATTAGAACAGCTTCCGGCAGACAGGTGATATGATCTTGTTTTGTTGTTTGAAACTTTTTACATATTGAATTTGAGGCTATTCACATCTTCGTTTCAACAGCAGCATTTTCGAGAGATCGTATAGACATGCACATCTGGTTTATTTGCTATGCAGTTTCTACCTCTTTTGACTGTCACTTTTTAAACTCTTGGAATTCATCTCTTACAGTAGAGTTTTATATTCACTGTGATTATAGTCTTGGAAAGCCGCCTCACATAAAAATTCTTAATTTCAATTGAATAATAAAAAAGTGGGATGTATTCTTCTGCTATAATTTGTTGATTATGAAGAAGTTGGTGCATGATTGGTCTGGAGTGGCAAAGACAGTACTTGAAACAGTTGAAGAGAATGAGTCCATTTTCCTCAATTTAACCTGCTGACAAAAGGGCATTGCCTTAAAGAGAGCCTCATTACCTTCTATGGAGGATACTTGTAGTCACAAGGCACTCAGTGTAGTCTCAGAGTGGATTCATTTTCTGAGATATTTCTGCCTGACTCACATCTCTAAAAATTTCACATAATCAAGGTCATAACGCATGGTTTACCTTTAAACCCTCTGCCCTCAACTCTTGTCTAACACCCAGTAAATCCTAGAGACCATGCTCTCTCCTCCCCTGCTCACCATGGTCCCTCCCTTTTGCCTCTCCTTGAGTGAGTCTGATCCAACACCCTCTCTCCCCTGTCTTGCCCCCGCTATGCAGCTGGAAGCAAAGGAAGAGGCTAACAGAATGGAATCCCCAAAGGATTTTGTCCAGTTGCCTTTCAGCCACATCAAGCTTCTGAGGTTTGGGGTTTTATCTTAGTGTGTGTGTGTGTGTGTGTGTGTGTGTGTGTGTGTGTTTAATTAGGGCTTATAAAAAGTCTTTAAAAAGTACGTTATTGTCCTTTGGCAAATTATCTTCTTTCTATGGACAGTGGCTGGGTTTTCCTTGCCAATGCTCCCTTGCTCGGTTCCTCACTTGCATGTGAGACAGCGCATCGTTGCATTACCCTTTCCTCCTTCACATTCATTTGTATCGCTTCCCTTTCTGAGGAAGAGGACTGCCCCCCACCTCCCATTTCAAGCTCTCTGACCCCGGGGACCATAGGCAGCCGTGCCCACTTGGGGGGGGGGCGAGGGGGCAGCTGCTTCCTGACTTTGCTCCCGCTGCTCCAGGACTTGAGCCTGAGTGGAGGTTATTAACTCAGAAAGACGGTGCTTCTCTTCGCTTGCCGGCCTCTAGGTCGGGCACACAGTAGGAGCTCTGGAGAGATGATCTGGGTCTATATGTAACTCATCTGGGGTCTGCTGTGTGAGCAGCCCTTACAACAGCAAGGAGGGTAACATAGGGACAGGCTGGCTACCATCACAAAAGTTGGGTACAAAGTTTATATTTGGTCGCTTTATAAGGCAGTTCGAACTAAGTTCACTGGGTCTGACATCGCTGTCCTAAATCCAGTCTGTTCTCCATTTAGGGTCACCTCTGTCCGTGTCCTAAAGAGGAAGTCTTTCCCTGTCTTGGCTCACTTAAATTCCTTCAGGTACTAAAGAAACTTACTTGCTGCTGAAAGAAATGATTTCCCTCCTCTCATGGCAAACGGAGCTTAACCTCCCTTAGCGACCAAGAAATTGAGCTCCCTGTTCAGGAGAAGAGGCGGCCAAGGCTGGGAGGCTGCTGCCAGAATCTACCTCCTGCTTCTTTTGTATTTGATCATTGTCTAAAACCCAGAGGGAGACAAAGGGTACTTCCCACTGTCTCTCCACAAAAGATGCCGCATTGCCTCATTAGTATTTGTGAACACCAAACACACAACCGTGGTCAACCACCCTGATGATATCAGAAAGTCCCAGGGTAGCCTGGACAGTGGAGAGCAAGTCAGCACAGCGTGCAGTTTAAAAATATGGTGCTCTCAAAAATAAATATAGACACTAAAGGAAAATGGTATTAGGTTTAAGTTGTGGTATAAAAATACATGTTACGTAAGATGCTAACATTCATGCTCAATCCTTTTCTGTCAGGACACCGTTCCCTGGTTCTTTCTGACTCAAAAAGAGGTATTGTTTAAGAAAGTGGAAGGTATACCCTCCGAAGAGAAGAAACAGGAGCAAGGGACACGCAGCCTCTGGAGGGCTTCTCAAGTGCGGTACACGTGAACTCCTTGCCATTAAAGGGGCTCTTTTCTTGACCGGTTTTTCTTCTGGACAGCAGCTTCTGCAGCATTCAGAAAGTTACAAAACAAGTCCTTGGACTCGGCCGATCGTTCAACATGTATTAAGTGCCTACTATGCACCTAAATTTTAGAATTCTAAATTTTAGAATTCAATCTAAAATAAATTTAAAATAAGTGACTAAGGCTTTAGGCTCTTAGCCAAATGTAATCAGATTGCACAACTTGGCTAAATGTTATCTTACTTATGGATTGGACTGTATTTACTCTGAGTCCAGGCTCAATGCGTAACTGCTCGATCTTTCTCCTCCCTGTCTCCTCCCCACCGCCCCCACCCCCGCTCCACCCCACCCCGGCCGCGACTGGGTGGGGGAAACAGAGGAAGAGGGAGAGGATGCCAAGCTGAAGCCAAGTCCTGTGTGAGGTTTAGGCATATCTCTTTGCTTATGGTCTCACAAGTCCTCACTCAATTCCCAAACCCATCTAGAAGAGCTTGCTTTGTTTCCCACTTCCTAAACAACAAATTTATCTGTGTCTACATTTCCCTCCTTCTCTCCAGTTTTTTTTTTTTTTAATTTTTCTAATGTTTATTTATTTTTGAGACAGAGAGAGACAGAGCCTGAACGGGGGAGGGGCAGAATCGGAAGCAGGCTCCAGGCTCTGAGCCATCAGCCCAGAGCCCGATGCGGGGCTCGAACTCTCGGATCGTGAGATCGTGACCTGAGCTGAAGTCGGACGCTTAACCGACTGAGCCACCCAGGCGCCCCTTCTCTCCAGTTTTAAAGCTTGTCTCTCCACCAATCTTGATCAGAGCCCCTTTCAGCTTCTCTAGGTGGAATCACATCTTAAGGTGGAGTTTAGATTCTTTCATCAGCACACAGGCAAACGTCACACAGAGTCAAAATTATCCTAGTAGGCTTCTCAAATCACGCATCACAGTATGTCAGATAGGGCTGTGGGAATGCGGTTCTGTAGGGTAATATAGAAGTATGAGTGTATCAAGCAAAAGTAATATATAGGTGTAAAGCATGTTTCCTGCACAAGGTACATGGTAATAAAGCATGAAAGTCCAAAGGGGCGGGGGTTGTACTGAGTAATGCAGTAAGCTTTTTGGGACATTTGAGCACATTTGTGAATATTCTGACTTCTCCTTTGGTGTCACCGTCCAAGTTTTTGTGGATAAATTTATTAGTGCCTCTCTAGTCCCGAGTTAGATCTTCAGTTTCTTCTTCAAGGTTGTAGGAAAGCCATCACTACCCACTGGGATGAACAATACATTTCATTATTTGTGTGCGCTTTGGAACCCCCTAAATCACCCAGGCCTTTTTTGGTACGTTTTACTAAGAGGCTTCCTGCCTGTAGACCACCTCAGAGTGCAGTGGTCCACGGGATTGCCAGCATTATTTAAATAATTATTTCTGCCTCTAGACGTCTGCCTCCTGCCCCATTAGAAGACGGAGCTTGGGGGCGCCTGGGTGGCGCAGTCGGTTAAGCGTCCGACTTCAGCCAGGTCACGATCTCGCGGTCCGTGAGTTCGAGCCCCGCATCGGGCTCTGGGCTGATGGCTCAGAGCCTGGAGCCTGTTTCCGATTCTGTGTCTCCCTCTCTCTCTGCCCCTCCCCCGTTCATGCTCTGTCTCTCTCTGTCCCAAAAATAAATAAACGTTGAAAAAAAAAATTTTTTTAAAAAGAAGACGGAGCTTGGCCACAAATAAGAGAAGCGATGGCTTAAATGAGAGAAGCTTATCACCCCTCCCCCCCAAAAAGAAGCCAGGAGTAGGTGGTGCAGCGTTGTTTTAGTGACTGCACAGTCACCAGGGACCCAGGCTCCTTTTCCCTTTCTGCCCTGCCATTGTACTTCGTGGCTTCCTCCTCGTGGCTGCTGTAGCTCCAGCCACTGCACCCGCATTTCAGACAGCAGGCAGAAAGAAGGTGGTGTTCAGGAAAAGTGTCCAGAACTTGGAAATAAAGCAAAAGGGTGACTGTGGGTCCTGTCACTGTCATCCTAGAGCATTGTCACGTTCCCCCTAGGGTCTTCTCACTTGGTGAATGGCTTACTCTTTCATTGCTGCTGATTAGGGTTCAGAGTCTAAAATTAGACGTTAATTCGTTAAAAATGGGCAAGATGCAAATGAGGTTTTCTCAGGAGAGATGGTTTTATTACCTTGAAGAACATTTGCCACTTTCTATCTAACTTAGCATTCTTATTTCAGGATTTCTTTTTTCCCTACTGAGCCAGCTTTGTCACCTTGCTGGCTCCCCTCATTAATGAATCAATTACGCTTTGGCACGTGCTCAGATAATGTGTGAGAAGTATGTGTTTCACATTTATATGTTTCAACTGTAGGAAGGACAAGAGGGCTTTCTCCTGGCCGAATCAGCAATCTCCCTAAGTGTCCCACCTGAAATTTCTACTTCTGTCTCATTGGCCAGACCTTATCAATAAGGCCACATCTGGCTGCAAGGGGTGATGGAAAATAGTCTTTTAGCTAAGTGCATTGGTTTCCTGACTAAAATCAAGGTGCTCTTGGGGCGCCTGGGTGGCTCAGTGGGTTAAGTAGCTGACTCTTGATTTTGGCTCAGGTCATGATCTCACGGTTTGTGAGTTTGAGTCCTGCATCGGGCTCTGCGCTGACATCTCAGAGTCTGCTTGGGATTCTCTCTCCCTCTTTCTCTGCCCCTTCCCCACTTCTCTCTCTCTCTCTGTCTCTGTCAAAATCAATAAATAAACATTAAAAAAAATCAAGGTACTCTTACTAAGATAGGCAAAGATTGATTAGCAGAGAGCAACTAACAATGCTTGCTACAAGAACATAGCAAGGTCCATCATTTCTGCCCCCTTTGGCTTGTATTTTTGCCTCTCCCTCTGTCTTCCTTGGTCCTGCATTCTTCCCCTCTTATCACGACAGCATTCTCCCTTTCCCCCATCAAGGTCTTCGAAGGAACAAACTCATTTGGTTCTACTTTCTCTCTTCCTTTTCCTCTTCACCCACTTTCATGGGGCCTTTGTCCCCCCCTCCCCACTAAACCTGCTAGTGCTGATCTTCCAAACAACAAATTCAGATCAACTGCATCTTGCACAAAGCAAATATTTAATAAGTGATGCTGAATGGTTCACCTTGTTTGCTGTGTTCTTAGTTGTTCTTTCTCAGGATGTGTTATTTTCTATTCTTCTTTATTGTAAAAATAATATTTTAGTTTCATTCTGGGTCAAATAGTTTCTCTTGACCTGTTTATGGAAACTTAATCCTTAGATATCACTTGGTTTCTGTGCAAAAAAATGCATCCTAACTTCCAAAATAGTCACCCAACAGCACACTTTTGGAATCATCCTTTTGTGGCTCGAGTCTATTGATCCGGTTCTCCCCTCTCGTGAATAGAAAAAAAGACACTGGATGTTTGTTGCTGATAAAAGCAGATTTAACTTAAATTGTTTCTAAAGCACAGCAGCGTCAGTGACCAGATGTTTACCTGGCTAACTCACAAAGGAAAACTACCCATGTTGAAACCCCCAAGGGAAAAACACCGATGAGATCCTTGATAATACATTTTCCTCTTTTGTTGAACTTCCCTCTTGATCTTTTCTCAAAATATGGATCTAGCTATTTTCAAGTTCAATTTATGTCCTAAACCAGAGATCATAGTGTCCCAAATGTATTCTCTGCCTTCTATAACCTCTCCCTCTCTGCCTACATTGCATAAGACTCCTCTTCAGGGATCTGGGGCTGGGATTTGGGAAGCCCAGGTGGTTAGGGATTGTGGGCAGGATGGAATTATACTGCCCCATTGTGGCAGATTCCATTCTATTTCAAGTGCTGTCTCATTTTTTTTCTGTCCTGCTTCCTTGAGAAACCAAACCACGAATGAGCAGCAGTTTCTAAGCGAGGACATTATAGAACATTACAGGATGGTGGTGGTCTTTAGAGGGACCCAAAACTTCTCTTTCACACCTTTCTCCCACATTTTACGGGGGGGCGGGGCATATGTGGAAGTAACAATGAAAGCTTGGCACTTTAGTAAGTGACCCTTTTCTGCCATATCTGAACAGCATCTCCAGCAGGAAGAAAAGCAAATCCCCCAGAGGAGCTGATCAGCTTTTAATCAGCTGGGGTTTGCCTGACCCTGCCAAATTCTAAACAGAGGCTGCAAGTTTGGGCTCCAAACTTGGGGCTCCATAAGCCCTCAAACACACTGTGTTTGGCTGATACAGTGTTTTTTGTTTGTGTTTGGTTTTAATTTTTAAAAAGAAATATTTAAAGGGGAGATATCATGTAAAAATCCAGACTTCTGCCTTCTTCATATTATATTCCTGAGCTGCAGCAATTAGTTGGAACTTTTACCTTTTACCTTTCAATGGAAGTTCACCCCCTGCCCTGCGCAATGGTCCTCACTTCCCTCTATTATGCAGTCAGATTCTAACAAACTGAACCCATCCATGTAACAGCATCAGAAACAGATCAAGAAACAGAAGATAGCAGCACTCCAGGGGTCCACCTCCTGTTCCTGTTCAGTCATGACTACCGCTTCTGACACCATCGATGACACATGTACCTGCATTTGTACTTCATATAAATGGGATCGTATAGCAGATTTGATTTTTGCCCGATTCCTTCTATTCAACATTATATTTATGAGATTCACCCATATTGTTCCGCGCAGTAGCAGAATAAGTCACTCATTTTCATGGCCATATAACATTCCATTGTGTGAATCCCCCGCCATTTAATTATCCGTTCCTAATTGATGGACATTTAGGAAATTTTCTTTTGTAGATCTTAAGAACAGTATGGTTTATGAAAACTCTAGTACATATAAGAAAGAGACCAACATATGTCAATATGGCATTTGATAATGTTCGAAACCTAATTCTGGCTTTAAAAAAATGTCTTTTTTTAGGGGCGCCTGGGTGGCTCAGTCGGTTAAGCGTCCGACTTCAGCTCAGGTCACGATCTCGCGCTCCGTGAGTTCGAGCCCCGCGTCGGGCTCTGGGCTGATGGCTCAGAGCCTGGAGCCTGCTTCCGATTCTGTGTCTCCCTCTCTCTCTGCCCCTCCCCCGTTCATGCTCTGTCTCTCTCTGTCTCAAAAATAAACAAAACGTTAAAAAAATTTTTTTTAATGTCTTTTTTAAAAGTTTATTTATTTAAGTAATCTCTGCATCCAACCTGGGGCTTGACCTCACGACCCAAAGATCAAAAGTCACATACTCCTCTAACTGAGCTAGCCAGGTGCCCCCACAAAAATGTCTTAGTAAGATAGAAAAAGAAGACTATTTACCAAATATGGTATAGAAAGGTAGATAGAAGGTATATATGGTATAGAAGATATATACAGTATACAAAGGTATATAATAGAATTATTGCCTTTGAAATGAAGAATAAAATGGAGCTATTCATTGTCACTCCTCTCACATAACATTAACTTGAGGGTTAAGCGTAATAAGAAAGGAAAGGCCAGTGCCATAAGAAAGGAAGGGAAGAGTTATTGGAACAGAGATAAGTGTATCACCATTTTCAGATTACATCATTTCTATCTGCAAAACTCAAGAGAATTAATTCAAGCTATTATAATTAATAACAGAATTTGGCAAAGAATCAATAGAAAAAGAAAGACGAAGGGAGATGGGCAAGGAAGGGAGAAAGCAGAGGAGATTGCAAAGGAAGGAAAAAAACAAGGAGAGAAGCCAGAGGCTCCGTCTTGTCATAACCGCCAGACTCTGAAAGCTATTGGCACTGTTGGAGGTCTAACTCAGTAATAGAAGATGCTCTGGAAGGATCATTTATTGGTGCATTTTATGAGTCAAGAATTGTTCTTTGTGCTTGTGGTAAGTGTTGGGCATTTTTGACTTGCTGAGCTGGGCCTGAGACACCGTGAACAAGGCAAACATCTCCATCCCTGGGGCCCAGAATCTCTTTGTGCACCCACTCACATACCTGCAGCTTTATTTGTGTAATTGGTGGTGGAAAGAGGAATTTGGGTTGAAGGTGAAGGCTGAGCAGGAGTTCTTTCGTTTTGGTTTTTGTTCGGTGTATTTGGGTTTGTTTTGTTTTGCTTTGTTTTGGCTCCTCACACAGGGTTTAAGGCCAGAAACTTAACTATATTTCTTGAGACACTTGGTGGGCTCATGGACAAGGGTTATGCCCAGAGATGGAGAAATTGAGTGAATCTTTTGAGGCTCTTGGTACAGTCTGAGCTATTTCAGGGCAAGAGTTAGGGAGGAGGCTATTGTCTTCTCCTCCGTGGAACACTGCACTGCTCTGGGGATAGCCTTGATAGGAACACTGGCATTCTTGTGAGCAGGAGAGGCGTTCACCCAGGTGACCTTGGGGGCTGCGGACTTGATAACTGGGAACCTGGGAGGACACTGAATTGTTGCCCCTGGAGACAATCTGATTTGGGAAACCATACAAGCGCTCCCCTTTTGGACTCCCAGATATCGAAGTGGGATTGTCCACAAGGCTGCTCCCCTTTGAAAGACATGACTGTTGCAGCCTGACCTTGGGACATAGGGGCCAGCTGCGCGGGACAGACAGAGGAAGACCCAGGCTTGCAAAAGTGCTTTGTGAAGCAAGGAACAGCTCAGCAGTAGACTTAAAGGATTCTTCTCTGCTTGGGAATAAACACCTGCCAGTATCCTGCTTTGAACTGCCTACAATGAACTTCTTGGATGATTTCAGGGGACCTAGGGTGGACAAGGCCAAGGCCATGACTTTCCACCAGTCTGGAAGATAGGGACTCAAACTGGTGCTGAATAATTTGAGAAATAAATAAAATGTGGTATTACTTGCATTCCCCCTGGGTGGAGTCATTCATACATATGATACTACTTTTAATTTTTATTATGTAGAGGCCAAAGCATATGCCTTGCATAATTTCTATTTTTGGAACTTACTCCTTGTGTTCTTTAGAAACATTCCTTGTCACGTTTTCATAAACTCTAAACGTTTTTCATTGATTTGTTCTTCATTACAAAAGTGATCCATGTTAATTATAGAAAAAAATGAAAAGATAAAAGTGTCAAGAGGAAAATGAATCTTTTACAATATGATTTTTAATTCTATAAATATTATTTGTGTACATATATTTGATTGATCCCCAATGTTGGACATTTAGGTTGTTTTCCTCATAATTAATATTGAAATAAACTGTACATTTTAAATTATTTAGGATAAACCCTAGACGTGGAATTACTGGGTCAAACATTACATTCATTTTTAAGCCTTTATTGCATATTCCTAAATTATATTCCCTAAAGTTGCATCCATTAACTATCTCAACAGTAGCATTTGAGAATGCCTGTTTCCTGCACCCTTACCAATATCAGGTATTGTTGTCTTCTACCTTTTTTCTTTTTTCTTTTCTTTTCTTTTTTTTTTTTTTTGAAAGAGAGAGAGAGAGAGAGAGAGAGAGCTAGCACATGAGTGGGGGAAAGGGACAGAGAGAATCCTAAGCAGGCTCCACACCCAGCACAGAGCCGGATGTGCATGACCTGAGTTGACATCAAGAGTCCCATGCTTAACCCACTGAGCCACCTGGGTGCCCCAGCTATTGCCACGTCTTAAATGTCATTACCTAAGCAGGTCACCCTCAGCTCTCATCTGGATGACTTAGGACAGCCATCACTCTCCCAGCTCTGGTCAATTCTGCATACTCTGCCTAGCATGCTTCTCCTAACACGAGTCTGATCAGGCCACTTCCCTTCTTAGAAGGCTCTTCCATCCCATTCCACCTACCCGTTTGGGGTCTTCTCTGTCATCTGGTCATGTGCCTCTATACCCCAGAAGAGGAACTCATTCATAATTTTAGAAGCCATTCCCATCCCCCTCCCGCCCCTCCTCAGTCCCGTCGTCCCTTCCCTTCTCTTCACCTTCCAGTCTCTGCATATGCGACTCTCTCAGGTTAGAACACTCTTTACCTGTCAGCCAAGGGAGATAACTGCCTATTCTCCCACCAGTGTTGAGCATTTGGGCTTTTACTTGTCTGAAACGCTCAGACCTGTTTGACACTAGACAACACCGCCCCCTAGAGGATCTCCTTGCACTCTGGGCTCACCGGGTCCCTAACTTGGGAGTGTGCTGGGAACCTAGCTGATGGGATGTTCAGGGATCCTGCTGCTAGCCTTATCGCAATCATTTCTTCAGATAGTGCCTCTGCCCTGTTCTTTTCCCTCTCCTCCTGTGGAACTTCAAAAAAAAAAAAAAACCTGTTAGACCTCCATTGGATCCTCAGTCTCTTAATTCTCTTTTGTGTTTTCCACCTTTGTTTCTCTGTGCTGCATTCCAACAGTTTCTTCCACTCTGCGGATTTTCTCTTCAGCCATGTATAACTTACTACTGAATCTTTCCACTGAGCTGTTCGTGTTGCTTACCGCAGTTTTTAACTCTAGAAATTGTATCTGGTTCTTTTTCAATTCTGCCCCATCACTTTTTTTTTTAATCTTTATTTATTTTTGAGAGAGAGACAGCGTGTGAGCAGGGGAGGAGCAGAGAGAGAGGGAGACACAGAATCCGAAGCAGGCTCCAGGCTCTGTCAGCACAGAGCCGGACGCGGGGCTCGAACTCATGAAGCATGAGATCATGACCTGAGCCAAAGTCGAGGCTTAACTGACTGACCCACCCAGGCGCCCCTGCCCCATCACTTTTTAAATGTAATTTCTAGGTCCCTGCTAAATTTTTTCTCTGCCTGTGTTTTATTTCTATAAATATGTAATAAGAAGAGTTGTTTTATAGTTTGTATATAATAATTCAATTGTTAGGTCTTTGTGTGTCTGTTTATGTTGTCTGGTCTTTCCTCTCTTTTTAACTTACAGTTTCCAGGTTCTGAGGGTGTCTGGTTATCTTTCACTATGTGCTGATCATTGTATTTGGAAAACTGTAGTAATAATGAGGACCCCTAGGATGAAGACATATCCATCCTGGGAGAATTTTCATTTATTTTTGCTGGGTGCCTAGGGGTATTACTAAGTCTAGGGCTCCCTTCATCTAAATTTAAGTCTTGAGTTTTCCTCAACCACCTGAGCATGGTAAAACTAGGCTGTGGGTCACTGAAAGGTTTTCTTCCAGTTCACGTTAGTCTGAGTCTATGGCCCTGTTAGGATCCCAGCTTGAAGAAAGGATGTTTTAACACAGGACATATTTTTTTCTGGGTTCTAGGTTTTGACTTTTGTCTTCTTGAACCGGGAATCCATCAGCTTGGTTTTCAGCTGTTTCTTCTGGATCAGCAAATACTCTTGGGACAAAGGCAGCTTTGAGTTCTGGGCTTACCTCTCTGGGTTCTTATCCTCTCCTAGATTTGAACCCAGCAACTACTCCCCACCCTGTTTGTTCTTTGACGCCTTAAAAACAAACAAACAAACAAACAAACAAACAAACAAATTATCCAGCTCTTTGACTTGTCCTCAGTGGGTAGAGTGGTCTAATTACCTTAGCTTCCATACCAGAAGTGGTAATCCTTATTCCTTGTTTTTCTTGGACCTAACAATGCCAAAGGATAGAACTTGAATTTAGTTCTCAGTTGTGGCTCAGATGTGAAAAGATCCCTCTGCACAGTATATGTGAACTCCTAGACCAAGGAAGGAGAGACGAAAGCCCTTTCCAGCTCCTTGGATGGCAGGGGGTGTGCAGAGTTCTCTGACAAGCTGTCATTAATCCCAAGTGGTTCTCTTTGCCAGAGGCAGGCAGCATCAGCCTGCCTCCACTTCTCCACTACTCGGCTCTCAGCTACTCTGACAGAACCAGAATATGCCAGTCTACACCTCCCACAACGCACTTCTACCAGGGCTCTCTTGTTACCAGCCCCGCCCATAGCACTTCACTTGTAGGAAACACATTTCCCAGCATGGGGTATGCCTCTGCCAGCCCCCCCCAGTGCCAATCCCCCTTTTTTTCTAATTGTGTTCTGACACAATTGTGTTCTGAGCAAGTGTAGAACAAGGTGGGGCCAGGGGAGAGGAAAGAATGAAAAGCACTCCAGCTGCCCATTTTGGGGGGTTGGTCCAGGCCTTGAGTTTCTCATCCAGGGTCAAGCAGATCAAGGGAAGTTGTCCTGTGGCAGACTCACTCTGCTTTGGGCATCATTCTGTGGATAGGATTGTGGACTAAATAATGAATGCCCCCTCACCCCCCCACCCAAGGCAAAAGGAACTTGCTGTTGTGATTAAGTTAATGACGTTGAGATCGGGAGATTATTCTAGATCATTCAGGTGGTCCCATTGTAATGACAAAAGTCCTTATGGGGGGGGGTGGGAAGGTCAGAGTGTGTGTGAGAGAGAGAGACAGAGAGAGAGAGAGAGAAATGTGATGGCAGAAACAGAAGTTAGTGATTTGAGGAAGGGGACATGAGATAATGCAGGAAGCCTCTAGAAGCAGGAAAAGGCACAGAAATGGATTCTCCCCTAGAGCCTCCAGAAGGAACTCAACCCTGCCAACACCTTGACTTTAAGACTTCTGAATAAGATAATAAGTTCGTGTTGGTTTAAGCCATTAAGTGTGTGGTAACTTGTTACAGCAGCGTTAGAAAACTAATACAGGTAAGCCATCCATCTAGTTTCACCACCATTATAGTTGGTGGAAACTGTCTTCAGATGCTGGAGGTAGGTGGATGCTACACTCTCAACAGAAATTGTCGTAACTTTCGGTGAAGGTTGAGTTTTCGTCTTTTTCTACGTTTTCTACACTACCTGTGCTGTTGCTGCCTTTTTGGTGTGTGCACCTCACCATCATGTGAAAACTGCCCTGCCCTTTTCAGGGTTTGTAGTGTCTTCTCTGAGCAGGAAAGAGTCGCTCCCTCCTCCCGGTGATGGAGCAGGTTCTTTGTCTCCAACCAATTCGTGTCCGTCGTGCCCTTTCTGTGCAAAGTTCCATGTTAATTCACCAGCCCGCACTTTGAGAGTCTCTGTGGAAATAAACTGGGGTGGAATGAAAACAAAAATACCTTAAAGCGCTATAATATTCCATCTAAGAAGATGTCTTCAAGGGTTCAGTTTGTGGTCTAGGTGTTTAAAAGGGGTGTGAGAGAGTGCCGGGAAAACACAGCACCAGGCGGCGGGCAGAAGACGAGCCCTCTCTCCTGCCTGCTGTGACTCGCTCAGCCCTGAGCAAACCACATCATCCCCCTGTGCTCCAGCTTGGAAATTCATTTTACGTTTTATCTATTTACATAAACTTGAAGCTATAAAAACAAAGAAGACACAGTCCTTTCTCGTGAGTTCATCAGGGGAGACAAACAGCTCAACACATAATTACAATGCGGCATGGTCATTATTATGGGACAATGACGAGAGGAGCAAGTAACTGAACCAAGAGGAAATGGTAGAGATATTCATTCACTAATTAATTAATTCAAACGACTACACGCAAGCACTGTGTCAGATGCTGGATGATCACTTACTCTGAGAATAAGAAGCAGCAATGAAGAGAAATATGTTAGAAACCCTAGGCCCATACACTCAGGACTTCTCCACCTCTGTCCCCACAATGTCAATGCCCACTTTGAAGCAATGACAGCTGCACAAGCTAAACACACTGATGGTGTTAGGGAAGATGCATCGGTCCTCCACAGACTCTTCTCCCTGGGCACCCCAAATTGATGTCCCTTGTCCATTCTCTTGGAGAGGCCGGTCTTGGGGACTGCTTTGGGAACTGGGTGGGTTTCCGCTGCTGACCAAGTATCCACTTGGCTCCAACCAAGACCCTCTGTTCCCAAATCTTAAGACTATCCAGGATTTATTACCAACTCCCCCTTCCACCCAAGTTCAATACAGACATGACAGCCAAGAGATGAACACGACACTAAAATTTAAATTTTCTTGCTTTCCTTTTCCAATCCCGTCAAAGACTTTCTTCCCAGACCACAAAAGGATCTTATTCTTCCTCGGTCTCTGGTTTCCCAAATACACTCTAGGGCAGAGCTGGCAAGCTATGGTTTGTGTGACAAATCTGGCGACAGCCTGTTTTATAAATAAAGTTGTATTGGAACAAGACCACACCCATTTGTTTACATACTGTCTGTGAGCTACCTGTTAAAACAGCAGGGTTGAGTAGTCGAGACAAGGACTATTTGGCCTCTTTTGGAGAAAGTTTGCTGACCCCTGTTCTAGGCTAAGAATCCTTCGAGTTTGGCACCAGATATTTAAAGCGAGGCTTTTAGAATCCAAAGAAATCTACCCCAACTCCCACCTCTATTGCTTTGTTCTTGCATTTGAAGCCAAGACACTTGGAATACAAACTCAAGAACGGAACTGTTCTCACAGAGTTACGTCTCCCCTTCCCTAGCATGGTAAGTGTGGTCTGATTTTAACAACGAGGGGAAAAAGTGCCTCAATTAATGTTTCAAAAGGTCCCTTTCACTTTATCTCTGCTTTCTTGCTGGTTGCTTGTGTGGCTTCATCCCCAGGTAGACGTCTGTCTGGGACCGGTGCAGTGTGCTCTCTAACACCCTACGGAGGCGGTGATTTTCCCAGAGGGAATCGAAGAGACATTGGCTCCTCTGGGGCTCTTTTGGGGCTGGTTCACCAAGAGCAGGAATCATTAAATGTTTGAGCTAGAAAAAATGGTGACGTCTTCATGCTCTCCCATCCTCACTCCACTTCAACAATGAAGACGTAAAATGTAAGATGGGGAAAGGAAGATGTAATGAGGGAAACTTAGGAGTGGCCTCGTCAAGAACACACAGTAAAAACTAGAGTCCTTTTTCCCCTCTGACTTCCTGCTCATGTGCTGAAACAGACTCCGAAAGCAGCAAGGCTCCGGGCATCACGTACAAGCTTCGTGGAGCCTGGCCTCTCTCGCCTGGTCTTCCTGCTCGCGTGACTTCCGGGGGGGGGGGGGTTACCTGAACAGCAGAAATGCATGTGACAGGACAGGACCAGTGATGACCTGAGTGTCTGGAGTCTGAGCTTCTGGGTAGATTTCTCTGTCTTTTTTCCTGAACTCATTTCTCAGGTCTCTGATGGTAGGAAAGAAAAAAGATGAAAGTCACAGTTGAACTACACAGGAATGACTGGGATGGAGAGTTCGGGTGAAGGAGCATTGATTTTAATGACGGCTGGCAACTGTCACATGGCCCCCCGCAGCCAGCCTTCTCTTTCTTCTTCTCTTGGAAATTGGCTCTTGGATAGCAATCACTATTGATGAAGGTGCAGGCTATATTGGCTAAAGAAATATAGTATGGGAACCATAGCTAATATTATTAGCACTTAACCGTGTCCAGGGCAAATCTAAACACAGCATGAACCCCACTAAATTGAGTGGCTCCCCACTGTCCGCGGGATCCAGTCCCGACTCCCTCACATGGTATATGACGGCTTCTGCCAAGCTGTCTCACCTCATCTCCAGTTACACCCCCTTCAAATTTTCTACTCAACACTTTAGCTTATTGAACTTAAAAATGTATTTTATTCATTTTAGCCAATGGACCTTTGGATATAACATTTTCTCTGCCTTGAAAACTACTTCTACTTCCTCAAACCCCCACACATTGACCTACTCCCAAATCCCTATTTGCTCGATCAATCCCCCCCCCTTTTTAAAGTTTATTTATTTGTTTTGAGAGTGACAGAGACAGTGCGAGTGGGGGAGGGGCAGAGAGAGAGGAACAGAGAATGCCACGCAGGCTCTGAGCTTCCACCACGGAGCCCAACAAGAGGCTTGAACTCGTGAAACCGGGAGATCGTGACCTGAGCCAAAACCAAGAGTCCGACGCTCCACCAACTGAGCCACCCAGATGCCCGCCCCCATCAATTCCTTCTAATCCCTCAGATTGCAGCTTCGCATTACCTCCTGCAGGAAGCTGTCCCTGACCCCTGAGTGCTACGATCCCAGAGCACCTGGCATTTCCGTGACGTGTTCCTTATCGTACTGTGTTGTAATTGTCTGCTTATGTCTTTGCAAGCCACCTTAGCCTAGAGCTTTGCCCAGGTGCCTGGAACTTAGAAGGAATTCAGTAAATACTGCAGAATAAATGAATGAACAAATGTCTGACGGAGGTTTTGCTAGCCCCATTTGCAGAGCACTTATGCGGCATGCCGGGAGTCAGAACAAAACAGAGCTGAGGTTTAAATGTACATCTATCAAATCTAAGTCCAGCGCTCTTTACAGTGTCTCATAAGGCCTGACCTAGGCCTGGATGTTCAGACGAGTATGATAGAAATGTGCCCTTCAGACAGAGTATACCCTCACCTACCTAATTAATTAAAGAAAAGTCTGGAAGAAAACACACTAATAGGAAATCATGATGATCTCTGAGAAGATGGAGGGGGTTAAGAGAACTGTGGTGATGTTCCAAGGGGCCTCGAACCGTACCTGTAATGTCTCGTTTTCATAAGGAGAATGTATTTATGTATTACTTGTATAGCTAAAAATTAACTTAAAAAATGAGCCCTACCAAAAAGAAAAAAAAAAAAAAGCACTACCAGAGGATTTTCTGTACTACACTCCCTAGTTGATGAAGTTTTCCATTACAGGATTTGGAAATTAGCATTTGACGTTTTACTTTACTGCCTATTCAAAAAAGAAAAAAGGAAAGAAAAGAAAACAAGTAAAAGACTCTGGCCCCAATTTTTAAAAATGCTTACCATTACACTCAGTACTAAAACTAATTGAATTGAGAAGATGGACTGTGGCAAGCCAAGTGTGGCAGTGACTAGACTACTTAATTTGTTAGTTTCTTTCAATTTATGGCTCCTCGTCATAGACGATTTATCTTTGATGCTCTTTCTCTTTTTGTGTTTATTTCTAGTCATAAAGCATCTGGTCTGCATAATTAAGGGGAGCTGAGAAAATATAATTAGCCAAACAGGCAGGAAGTACATGGCAAATCTTCTTCATGACAGAAATGTAGCCCCAGACCATATTCCTTCCTGGCTGAAGACCTTAGTTTTTTTTGACTCCCCTGGGGACTGTGAAGGCAGAAATTGCTCCCTTCCCCCGAAAACGGTCTTGCATCGCGCCCTCTGGTGGTTGGTCTGTTTAAAAACCTACCTGCACAAGCGGCTGCTTCACCCTCCGGCCCCGTTCCGGATTCTGGATGCATGTAGAAAAATCCATAGTTGTTGGTTCAGGAACGCCCCTCGAGGACGTACATGAGCATGGCTTACGGTGCAGTTCAAGGAAAAGAGTGCCACAGGAAGAACTCAAAGCGACAATAGTGGCAGCTTCTAAATAAACGTGAAACCCCCAACAGGTGTATACCATGCCATCCTCTAGAAAAGACAGAGTGATTATGCAAAGACACACGTCCAGACTTGGGCACCCTTTGGACTCGTCCCACACCAGGACCACACAGTTTAGTGTTCATACTTGGAACAGACTGCATGTTTGGGGCATAATTGTTGTTGCCATCATAGGGCTATAATAGGCCGTCATAGGGGCGCCTGGGTGGCGCAGTCGGTTAAGCGTCCGACTTCAGCCAGGTCACGATCTCGCGGTCCGTGAGTTTGAGCCCCGCGTCAGGCTCTGGGCTGATGGCTCAGAGCCTGGAGCCTGTTTCCGATTCTGTGTCTCCCTCTCTCTCTGTCCCTCCCGCGTTCATGCTCTGTCTCTCTCTGTCCCAAAAATAAATAAACGTTGGAAAAAAAAAATTTTTAATAGGCCGTCATAGCCACCAGGGCGTGGACAAATTCATATGTAAGGATATATGTGGAGCCGGAAGACTGGAGTATTTCTAAGTAATCCTAAGTCTTAAACTACCCCTTGGATGCATTTTGTCAAATGGCGAAGAAGGCTGATCTGAAACAACAACAGAACACAAAACAAAGTGCCCCAACAGGCCTGACTGTAATCTGTGGCTGCACAGGGGGCCCATGTGAGAAGAACAGCTCGTATTTCATTGGCCCATTTGCTGAGTAAAGTACTGGTAAGGCACACGGCCCCTGGAGTCGAAGCATATGGGTTGAAAGCCAAGAGGCCACCCTCCCCTGCGCATCCCTTGGGGAAGTTGCCCAGTCTCTCCACCTTTGGCTTCCTCGCTCGAACAGTGCAGTGGTGCGTGCTGTGTAGGCACTGGTGAGGATTCGGTGAGTTAGCACAAGGGAGTAAGAGCTTAGGACGGAGCTACGCACAGGCAGGCTGAGTGGCCGGTAACTGTTACTCTTCATTTTCACCGCACTAGCTCTCCCATCCATCATCCCTCTGGGTCCCAGGGTTGTGTTGCACGTTTGCCCACAAATACCTGCCATGATCTTGGTTCTCTTGTGGCTCTGCCTGCAGTATCTCGCCACCACCTCCAGGGCCGACCATCACGCTACAGCGGACATCACTTGGGTTGATGGCTTGACTCACCACTACCCGCTCTCCTCTAATTTCTATGGTCCTAGCTGACCTATGTGACCCTGGCCCCCTCCTTGGGTGGGTCATTTGGGGATTGTCCCTTGACCTGGGCTATGCCAAGCAGTATCTGTCTTCTGCGAATCTGGAAAGTGTAATCAACAGGCTATTGCTGGAGCCAAGGCATGCTCGTAAGAATGTTCTAGAGAGAAGGTTTCACGAGCTTCTGCAATGATCACATCTCCAGCCACACACCTGCTTCAACTTCTGAGTCAGCTGCTGTCCTTTAAGAGTTCGGGGGTGGATGCCTGCCCTTCAGAGCCCCTCTCCCCATTGCTACCCCTGATCCTCAGTGAGGATTTCTGCCGCAAGGTGCAAAGTTCGCTACCACTCCCTTGAAGTGGCAGGCTGCAAAGAGCCTGTCCGATGATTCTTTCCACGCTGAAAGTAGATGTTTTGCTTGTAAAGCTGGAGCAGGCAGAAGAGCTACCATCTGGAGAAGAATGGAGAACATTTGTAAAAGGAGCGTATCTCCCGTTTTCTATGGCATTGGGCATTAAAAAATGTCACAGATGGCTTCACTAGATGATTACGGGCAATGTGCAGAGATCCAAACATGTCTGGGTTTTTGTTTTTTGGGTTTTTTTTTTTTTTTTTGCCTCTTGAGTGCCACATTGCAGGACTAGGCATGAGACAAAATGGTATAAAGAAAAAAACACCGGCTTTGCGGTCTAGGTAAACTCAGGTTCAAAAGCTTGTGCCCTAACGTGTGTTCTTATGACACCTGACCCTGCTTCGACTGAAGTCAAATGGCTTTCCTGGGCCATGGCTTTCCATTCCCATGTTAATCACTATGGCCTGTTATCTCACAACCTCCTAAGCAGGAGCCAGTACAGATCTTGTCACTGCTGTACTTCAAAATAGCATTGGCTCCCCACCACTCCCCAAATGAGGGAGAGACTCCTCACCTTGAGGTTCAAGGACTGTCATGATATTATCCTGAACAACTTTTTTTTTTTTTAAAGTAGGCTCCACACCCAATGGGGCTTGAACTCATGACCCAGAGACCAAGAGTCACATGCTCTACCAACTGAGCCAGCCAGGCACCCCCTGTCCTGAACAACTTCTAAGCTGTTCTTGAGGGCATTGCATTGTTCAGATGCTGCTATGGCAGGCTCAACAAATATAAAAAAGAAAAACCTGTGAGGACCAGTGTAAGGAACCGAGCCCCAAGAGTGGGGCTGACTGGTGACAGGTTGCTAGGCAACCATGCAGCAATGAAAGCAGCCTGGGCTGAGCCAGATGATGCCAGAGGCCAATGAAAACTCCTGCATTCTTTGATTTATATTTTAGTTGGAAAGATCCACCGATTTAGGGTGCTATCTGATAGAATTTTGTGAAGCCATTTGCCTCTGGTGCTGAATATGTTGAGGCTCAAGAAATTTCCCTCTCTTTGGTGTTGAAAAAAACCTATAAACTCCTTTTGTTTTTATGGAGGAACGTGTGGGGTAGTTGGTGGGTATAGAGTGGGAGACATTTTCTAAGTAGCAAAAAAGAAAACTAGAATGAAAGTAATTATTCTGCTTTTCAGAACAAGTTGCCTTTATTTCACGATGGTTGCCTAGAGACTTTGTTTATATGTATTTACAAAGAAATAAATGCTGAACACAGGCTCAGAAATCCAAATGAAAACCATGCCACTCTCAGCTCTGAGCTGAGATGCTGCGTGATTGGTCTATGAAGCTAAGCGACCACGTTTGCCTTGCATGCTTCTATTTCTATCTTTTCAGTCCGCTGAAGAAGAAAAGTTATAGACACACGCACTCATGCACACACATACGTATATACACACACAAACATATGTATATATACACATATCTTACAGGAATTTGAAGCAACTTGGAGTTCTTCCTTAACAAGCTGGTTTTTTTAAAAATCACCATGAACAACTGCTGCCAACAATTAGAAATGCTTGCAAACAGTCCCGGCACCTAAGCACAATTAGTTTCGGGAGGAGCACAACACCCAACCTCGGGGTGGCTGATAAACCAATTTCTGCTTGTCATCTGCCTTGGCCCAGCTCAGCTGCTCAGAAGATGAAGGCCAAGGAGATGGGCAGCAACCAGCATAGGCTCCAGATTTGGCATCTGTGCATCAAATGACTCATAGGTCAAAACCAGATTTTTCAAGCCCTTGCCTGCTCTGGCTGAAAAAGTCCCAATTTCCCTGTGCCTCACATCCTGTTCTGTTTTCATGCAAAGGAACATCAAAAGAAATGCACATTGATTGATTTCCCTGTTTTCTCCCCCCTAGTTCTAAGAAGATTCTCTTTTTCTCTCTCATAAGCCTGCAGTTAATTTAGCATTTGAAATGTGAGTTTCTAAAGCAAATTCCCGTGAATGCTGCATAGCCATGTTTGGTTTTGCTGTTCTCTTGAAATCCCCTTCTGGTTTTTGTTAATATTAAGAAAAAAAAAAGAAAAGAAAGACAGATGGGGACAAGGAGAAGGGATTTTCCAATGTGTTTCCAAAACAGCCACTGCTAGACAAACATCAACAAGACAAGATATTCTAGCATCACAGTGACAGCTTTCTAGGCACCAAAAAACAAGTCATGTTACAATAACTTTAAGAAAGATTGCTGACAACATCATCATTGCCTTTACTTCCTACAGAAGTCAGAATTTTCCAGAACCATAAGCTTTTCTGTGCCTTTAATGATGGTGGAAGTTCAATCCTCATGAGATGCTTGTCAATATTTCCAGGACAGAGGAAGTGCCTCATGACTTTAAATGTCAAGCTTATGACCACCAAGATCTGTGATCTTGTACCGTGTGCTTGGACTATAGCATGCTCACTCACTCATTCATTCCTTCATTCATTCCATATTTACAATTAGCAATGAAGATGACAGACAGGATTCCTGTTCTAATAGATTTTATAGCGTGGGAGGTAATGGAAGAATGTAGACAGACATTGAATAAGTACTTACAAGTGCTTTTAGTTACGGGTGCTCTATATAATAGAGCTAATCGAGTATAGGAGTGTGTGGAGATGCTGAGATATGGCCACCAGCTTTTCCCCTTAACCCTCTAAGCACTCGCCACTCCAAGAGATGGGGTCTATTTTCCCTCTTCCTGATCTGGCCCTGTGATTTGCTTTGATCAGTAGAATGTGGCAGAAGGGGAAGACACCAGGGGACTTCCAAGCATAGTCCTTAAGGTGCCGTGCAGCGTTTCTCACCCTCTTGGAAGCCAAACACCATGTTAAGAAGTCCAGCTGGAGAAATCCTGTGGGGAGAGAGTGGCCATCCCAGCTGAAGTGCCAGACATGTGAGTGAGGCCATCTTGGATCCCCCAGCCTCAGGCAGACTAGTCCAGCCATTGTTACGTGGAACAGAAATGAACTTCCCTACAAAGCCCAACTCCGTCACAGATCTGTGAACAGAGGAAGGATGGTTGTTCTATGTCACTACACTTTGAGGAGGCTTGTTATGCAGCAATAGATAACTGAGACAGGGTCAAGGAAGTTTTCTGGAGAAAGTTCTGATTAAGCTAAGATTGGAAGAGTGGGTACAATTCAACTCTTCAGGAAGGGAATGGTGTTTGAGGCAGGCGGAGCAGCATGCGAAGACCCCAATGGGAGAAGCATGGTGAGAATCAGAAGAAGCCCTGTATGGTCAGCATTTAAGGAACCGAGGGGAGGGTACTGAGCATTGAGGCTGGAGGTGTAGACAAGGGCCAGACCATACAACGTGCGTAAGTTACAAAAGAATATGCATGATGTTTCTCTTTGTCTTATATGGTTAGCTCAGCAAAAATGAAAGTAATATCTTTGCCCAGAGGAGGAAAGTCCATCCCATGGACCTTGCTGGCTCCAAAGACAGCAAAGACGCAGACACATTGCTCATTACAAGTAAGGTCTGAGGAGAAAGGAAAGATTCATTTACCCAAAAAATATCTGTTGAGTACCAGTCACCTTCATCACGGGAAAAAGAACTCACAGTGCATGCCTGCATATAAAAAGACACATTTCAGAGGTCTGTACATACACACACGCTCCAAAATCTGGAGGGGGCTGAATGGCAGGCAAACCTGTGTCGTCACTTAATTCCACTAAGTGAAAGGCAAGTCACTTAATTTCACTAAGCTTCACCTATCATATTGGAATAATGACAGTCCTTTTACAGGATCATTGGGAGTGTTAAATGAGAAAAATATAGGGAAAGCACCTAATTAAATATAGTGAAACCTTGGTTTGTGAGCTTAATTAGTTCTGGAAACGTGCTTGTAAAGCACTAGTATATCAAAGAGAATTTCCATAAGAAATCATGGAAACGCAGATGATTCGTTCCACAACCCACAAATATTCATGTAAAAATGATTACAATACTGTAATAGAATATGAAATAATAAAAAATAAAAATACAAAGAAAAATAAACAAATTAACCTGCACTTATCTTTGAAAACCTTCGTGGCTGGTGTGAGGGAGACAGAAAGAGGAGGGTTATTGTGTAGGACGACTTTCACTATCACTAACGGAATCACTGCTACCTATTGGTTCAATGGAATCTTTTTCTTTTCATGCAACTTTAACAAGGAACCCATCCCATGACACTTGCTTTTGTCTCCTTTTGAGGATTTCGCGGAAATGTGACATTCATTGTTGTTAGGTTCGTCGCTCGCACTGCTACAGACTTATTTGGGTGGTGCTTTTCTACAAAATTTTGCACTGTTCCCCACATTTTACACGTCTCCCTCATCTCATTTGAAGTGAGGGATTCCTCCGCCTTTTTCTCCTCCTCCTCCGCAGATGAGATGCAGACGTAGACTTGTTATAAAATCTTGCAATTTTGGCCACTCGAATACCTCGGTTGTACTTCTCGGTGATTTCCTTCTTAACTTCCACCATAATCATCTCCTTCTTTTTACCACCTTTCTTTTCAACCTTTTTCTGCATGGAGGCCATTGTATATGCTCACATGGATGTTGACTACAAGCGAGTATTCATAAACTCTTATCATATACTGTATTTAGTGTAACTGGCAATAAGGCAGCAGACAAAAGGGTCTATATCTATCTGCAAGCAGCTTGACCTAGAATGAAGCAAAGCCTTCCTAGGCTTACTCTTGTGTGGAAAAGCAAAGGACTGTCCATAGGTGCTTTGAAGTGACAAAAAATACACTGGTGCCAGCTGTGGGCACCTTCCAACATTCCGAAAAATCACTGATTTCTGCCAAACACCACAGCCCGAGACTGAGCATCTGAGCGTGGGTGATGATCACCCCAATCCCGCGACAAAGAGAGAGAGAGAGAGAGAGAAACCATTGTCTCAGTTGTGATCATATGACGTTCAGCATCACGTGCTACTTATATTGCAAGACATCACCTGTTTACCTAGTTAAAATTTAGTAGAAATGTTTGCTAGTCTTGTGGAACACTCACAGAACAAGTTACTTGTAACCCAAGGTTTTACTGTACATGATAAGTACTCAAAAATGATAGAAAATTAAAAGAGAAAATATTGCACAGATATACTACAGAGCAAGGCAAGGCATATCTAGTTACACAGCAGAAGTAGGATTCAATCATTTAAGACAATATAAAATTGCCATTCTTTCGCCTTCTTTATTTTATTTATTAGGACATCCATTTCTGCCAACGGATATGGACTACCGTGAAAAAAATTTGTAGTTTATTTTTTTTAATTTTTTTTAAACGTTTATTTATTTTTGAGACAGAGAGAGACAGAGCATGAATGGGGGAGGGTCAGAGAGAGAGGGAGACACAGAATCTGAAACAGGCTCCAGGCTCCAAGCTGTCAGCACAGAGCCCGACGCGGGGCTCGAACTCACGGACCGCGAGATCGTGACCTGAGCCGAAGTCAGCCTCTTAACCGACCGAGCCACCCAGGCGCCCCAAAATTTGCAGTTTAAATGTTGTTAGCAGAACTTCCTGCTGATCCTTTCCCACTCTCAGAGACGTAATAGGTAATCAATAACACATCTTTTGATCCTGTTTGGTACAGTGATGTTCAAATGTGCAACAACGAATATAAATGAATAGTACCTGCTGCTTATTATGTGCCAGGCACGTTGCATACATACGGTAATTTAACTTCCCCAGCAATCTCCACTGATAGGTACTAATTTCCCCATTTTGCAGATGAGGAAGGCAGATGTCAGAGACATTACTGACTTTCCTGTCACCATGTCTCACAACCAGAAAATGCCAGACTCTGAACACAAACCCAGGTGTGCCTGATTCGAAGCCCGTGCTCTTTGCCCCAGGTCAGCCCATATGCTTTTCGGACCCCCATGTTTAGACGCCCTGTCACTTCTGAAGGAAGTTGTCCTAATTGAAAAGCTATCGCGTCTCACAAAGATCTTCAGTGTCTCTTCAAGGATCGACCTAAATCAGTGGCTATGTTTTTAAAGCAACAAACACATACTAAAGCAGGTGAACCCAAGGAAAGCAGATCATTTCTTGGGAGACGTAGCACAATGAGCCACTATAGTCAACATACTGGAGACAGTGATAGCGAAGAAGCCAAGATGGCGTCTCCCAGTAATGACCACCATCTTTTTGTCTGTTTTCGTTCTAAATTTACTAATCTATTTAAGGCCTGTCAGATTGTTTCAGTGTCAGTAGAGATTATCTCTAAGAGCCACGTTAGCTCCAGGATTCTATGATGTCACAAATTCTGCCATGTTGGATTCTCAGAACGGTTCTTCGGAAAGGTGCAGATGACTCTGAGTAGAACTCTGATTCTTCTAATTTCAGGTACAGGCTCCCGCATATCTAAGAATAAACACCCTCTAAGACAGACTGAATGACTTCTTCCAAGAAAGGAAGGAAGGAAATAAACATTTATTAAATGTGGGGATTTTTGCCAGGAAATAGGCTAAGAATCCTTCCTTATGTTATCAAGCCTAAATCCGGCAAGCCAATCTATCAAGGTGAAATTCTACCTGAAAGCGGTTTAAGAAAAATTTCATCTTCATCAGTGATACCTGTTTGCGGCAGAATAACAGTGCCAAAGGTGGGTAGATTCCACTCATCTGTGCATCAAAATACTTAACTGGCTTGAGATGTGATGTGCAAAGAACTGAGAAAATTCTAAGAAAGAGCTGGGTAAATGGAAGAGAACATTTCGGTGCGGTGGTGAGACATCCAGAGGCAAACCGTGGAGACTGAGACATCTAGCCATAATGGGGGTGGAAGGGTATGTGCCCATGAGCTTTGTGGGGACACCAGAAAGGTGGATAAAACCAGGAGATAGGACACCAGACCTTACATTCAAGAAGCATCCAGAAGAAGTGGCTGCAGTTTTCCTATCAGGAGCCTGAACCTCTTTTAATTTTTTTTTTTCAACGTTTATTTATTTTTGGGACAGAGAGAGACAGAGCATGAACGGGGGAGGGGCAGAGAGAGAGGGAGACACAGAATCGGAAACAGGCTCCAGGCTCTGAGCCATCAGCCCAGAGCCCGACGCGGGGCTCGAACTCCCGGACCGCGAGATCGTGACCTGGCTGAAGTCGGACGCTTAACCGACTGCGCCACCCAGGCGCCCCTGAACCTCTTTAATATGAATAAGAAATAATGGCATTGATAGTTTCCTTTCTGAACATTGAGGACAAGTAGGAAATTACATTGTGTGCATTGCAAAGGTTAGGCATACATAATTCAGGCCTAAAATTAATCCTGAAGCCAAAAAGCTACAGGGAAGTGAAACAAAAGGAATCGGAGCCTCTGGGACACCAAGGAGGGCTCTTGGAGAGGAGAGGGCAGTTGCCTGAAATAGTCAACAGATGGAGCTGGGGGGCTGCGAACCCCTCCGATTTCAGCGGGCAGCGGGGAACGTTTGCGCAGGGAGCTGGGTTTCCCGCTGGCGGCGGGAGTCAGTGCTTCAGGCGCACGCTGATCAAAGATACGCGCCCGCCACACGCAGTCCTGGGATCGCGGTCAGAGAAATACGATTCCAGCCTGAGGAACGCGTGAGCCGCTGACGGCATAGTGAAGTGTGCAGGTCCTGCGGAGGCTCTGACGCAGCCCCAGGACCAAGCCAGCCCTTTCTGTACCTCTAGTCCTTGAGCATCTGGGTCACGGAGAACCAGAGGCGGGACCTCGAGGGGTACTGACTTTGGAACCCACAGGAAATCTCTTCCTTCTATTTTATTTATTTACTTATATGCCTCTTATTTATAAATGATCTCATCCGTCCAGAATCGGCACTTTCTTTAACAAAGAAAATGTTTTTTGTCCATAAATGGAAATGAAAATCAGCTAGGAATATCCCCATTGCTGTGCCTGACATAACTGGAGGGAACGAGGGCCTTGGAGGGCCGCCTAAAATTGGTGGTAGGGCTATAGCTCCTGGGGAGGGGAACTGCCACTCTTCCCTTATGAGGAGGCAGGGCTGAAGCTCCAAGAAAATGAGAACCAGCTCTGCCTGGTCTGACTCATCATTTTGTCCACTCCATTCCGGGCACAGTGCCCGGCGCGCAGTAGGTGCTGAATACTTTACCGTTCATTGGATGAACGAACAAATGAATGACTTAAAGCCATTGTGGCCTTGGAAGCAGGATAAGAAGACCTTGAGCCTCACGGATCTATATTTAAATTCTGGCTCCTAAATCCTGTCAGTGACAACATACCGGGCAAGTTATTTGACCTCCTCTGGCCACTAGTTCTTCAGCAATAGTGTGCCATATTCGTTGCTATATTCTCAGTGCCTGGAAAGTAATAGATGCTCAATAAATACTCTGTGTAAATGGGACATTTTGCATCAGCTTTCTTGTTTGTAAAAGAGGTACCAAGACATCTATCCAGAAGAATTAACTGTTAAGAAGATCAAATGTGATAATATATTTAAAGTTCCTGGCTCACAAAACGTGTTGAACAAATACATGGTGACTATTATTTTTGTTGGCCAACATCCCCACTGCCCTCTGTTCCAGTAATCCAGGTAATTCTCAGATGTGAAGTTGGGACCCAACGCTATGGACTTCTCCCAGGAAGTAGCTGTCTGTGTTCTGCCTTCTCTCTCCTACTCACCTTCTAAGCATCTGAGCTTGCACTCAGAGTTATTCAAGCGATGTCCTGACTGGGGAGGTTGTGATCAGAGAACATTATCCACTTTAGCTCAGGCTGAAATTCCAGCTGACAACAGAAACAAAGGCAGTCTCAGTGCTCAGTCAGTAAGAAGGCAACTTGCTTCCTGGGAGTCAGGCCTCTTTCCAACCATAGCCCATACGAGGCCCACAAAAAGAACACGGCAGTCTAAGCTCATCCCTCTGAAAGATGCAACAGACCAAACTCCAGGTTTCAGAGGGCTTCCTGGTTTGAAAGATTCTCCCCGAAGCTAATCCTGGCATTGGCTTCCTTGAATTTTCCTTTGGGAAAGATACCAATGGGAATTTCCACCTCAGGATTGGACAATCGTGACTTCAGATCTACAGGGGAAGTTTCAAGGGAAATCAAAACTTCAGGACTATCTGGAAGCTTCCAAGAAGCAGACATCTGTAACTCTAGAGCTTTGTAAGATGAGCCAGGACAATTTTCTTTCCAGAGTGCTTAAAGGCAGCCTTGCCTGGAGAATTTCTAAAGAGTCATTCGATTTCATGTTTCAGTAAGATGATGACACAGAGAAAACCCAACAGCAACGCAATTACTTGAAGATCGTTCTTCTGTTTAGGGGGGATGGATTGGAAACATCTTTTAAGGAAGAGGTAATGATGATAACACTCCATTTGTGCAGCGTTTTGACATTTCTTATCAATTTTGAATTTATATTGCCTGCTTTGATCTTTAAAACAATTCTGTAAATTAGGTAGACCAAGTACTTCTAGTCCCACAATACAGATGGGAAAACTGATAATTTAGAAAGTCTAGTAGATTATCCAGACTTGCATTTAATTAGAGGCAGACCTGAAATATGCTTCTGCCCACAATGCTTTTCAATGGACCACCCAGCCTCCCAGCTGGGTTTGGACTAAGTGGAAGAAGAAAAAACCAGTATGATAGCAACTTCCCATAACCAGAACAAATAGATCATTGTAGTTCAAATCGTCCTTATTAGGAAATGCTCCTTCCTAATGTTTTCCAAAAAACTCAAAAATTATATCCCATAGAGGTTAAACCTGAATCACTTTCCTTTCAACTTCCAATAATTAGTTTCAAATATGTGACCACTATTTCCCATGAATTTGTCTTCTGAAATACTTATGAAGGAATGCCACTTTAGGAGAACAGTTTTCTCTAAAAAACATATGAAAAGTTGTCTTCTGTAATTTGAAACAGTTGGGCCCATGATTGACTCTTGGAACGGTTGAGGGGCCCTTCCTTTCCAAAATATGTTTCCTAAATTCCATACATGTATACTTGGCTGTAAGCTTTGACACATGTGGGATGAATTTAGCTTTAATTGACTTGATTATTTGAATGAATTATCAGCTGGGTAATTTGCAAAGTCAAGTTATAATCACACGCTTTTACTCAGAAAAAATAACTCTCACAAAGTCAACTTCCTCACTTTTGTTTCTTGAGAGACTTTTTAAAGAAGTTGACAGTAGGAGAACTCTTTCTGTTGGATTAATTGTGTTTATATATATGGAAGGCTTATGGGCTTTGATGCTAAATGTCACTAGTTAGACCTAATTTTGATGGTAAATGTCACTAGTTCATTCATTCATTCATTCATCTAAAAAATCATTCTACCTTATATGCCAACTATTGCTATGGGGGCATACATGATGGTAAGTTAAACTTGCGGTTCCCGCCCTTGTGGAACTTACAGTCTCGTGGCTTTATTTGCTGTGTGTCCTTAGGCAAGTTACAGTACTTCTCTGAGCTCCACTTCAAACTGTAAATTACATGATAATGGATACTAAAATACTGAAATGAGTGAAGATATCTTCTTCACAAGACGGTGGTGAAAAATAATTTAAATAGCATAAAGCACCTGATTCTTGGCCAGTGGTCAAGTAAATACTGGTGTTTGCCCAATTTAATTAAATCAAGGCCAGCAGCAGAGGCAGTAGAATCCCTGATGACCTCTGTCTGGATAAAATGCCTGGAATGTGGGTTTTACCCTCAAAATTCTACTCACTGAAACAGCTCTCTCGGGGACCTCCCATAACTGGTGATCTCAGCTAGCTTTTTTCACGCAAAATCCTCTCCCAGCTCTTGGCAAGGCACTTATGTCAGTGATCTTGACCTCCTGCAAGAGCCCCTCTGTCCTGGCTTTCCTGGTTCCGCCCGCTCTCTCTGAGTGTTCTTCCTGCATTCCATCTCGGTGCCCACCTCGCCCTTCTCCTCTTCCTGCTCATGAGGACCATTTCAGTGCACATGTCACCCACATCCTCTTCACCGGCCCTGACCTTTCTTCTTGCTCCGGTCCCATGGGTCCGACATCCAGCTGGCCTGCAGCTGAACAATTTCCAGAATTGATTCTGTCATCTTCTCAGAGGGGACTCCTCACCTCGCCTTTCTATTTCTATTCATGATGCCACTTACATTCCCAGCCATGCCAACTGGAAAACTGGGAATCCTTGTGGGCCTTCCCTGTCCCTCAGTTTTCACATTCAAGCAACGATCAAATGCTGTCGATTTGACCAAGTCTCCTGAATCTGCTGTCCTTGTCTCTCCCGTCACCCTTGTGCAGGCTCATACCTCTTACGCAGACTGTAGCAACAGCCTCTACGTGGGCCCCTGCTCTGTCTCTCTCCACCCCTTCTCACTTCTTGCTACCAGGCTCACCTCGGTTCCTAAAACGCACCGCTGATCACTTTGCCTCCTTGCTCAAAACCCATCAGTCTCTCCCCAAAGCATACAAAGTAATGTCCTAATGCCTCAGTCTGGCACCTTGGCAACTCTTCAGAATCTGATTTCAGCTGACATTTGTCTTATTTCTTTGGGGACCTCTAACCTCCTCCCCACACTCCTGTAATTTACAGTCCAGTGAGGGAGGTCAACAGTACTCTATCGTCACAGGAGGGCACCTATGAATCATGATGGGGGCTCTGAATGGCAAAAGAGGGTACCATCAGATCCTAAAACTGAGAGCCCGGTTTGGCACATTCAAGGAGCTGATAAAAGGTTGGAGAGACGTGAACAGAGCAGGGAGTGCGCGGGACATGACTGGGAGGAGGCAAAGCTGTCCCCTCGGGGCTTTAGGGAGGCCCTCGGGTCAATTTTGTTCTTTATCCTAAGAGCAATGGAAAGCCATTGGATGGTTTTAAATGTGGGGAGGATCAAGCTTGTATTTTTAAAAGCCGATCTTGTGGCCTGTAAGCTCCTTGAGAAGGAGGACCTTGCCTTTAGCTTCTGGTAGCCCCTGGAGGGCGGGGAACAGGGTCTTCTAAGACAAGCGCACCACAAGGAGCTGCTAAACGACTCCCTGGGAAGAGGAGGAAGGAAGGAGGGGACATGAAAGAAGAAGAAATTGGGAGAGCCAGCTAAATTGACTGGAAAGAGGTGAAAGCCATTTGGTATTCAAGGTGCAGGTGTAAAATAGCGAGCTACTTTTACGCAAACGTTGTTAGTGTGGGCCGTCATTTCACTGCTGCACCACAACTTGGCAGAAACCTTGCTGGAATCTGGCCTTGGAATTGCCTTCAGAGGGGTTTATCCATTACATGTCACAAATCTCATTGCTTTACTGGTCAAACTTGGTACACACTCTATGTTTTCATGCCCCTCCCTCTTGCCTATATGTTCTTTTATACTCCTCTTTATATAGTTTTCTTGGATTATAAATTATATGCCTCTTCATATTGTTTAACTTGGATTATAAACTTCTAGAAGACAGAGACCAGATCTTTGAAATAAACTCTAATAAGGAAGGCAGCTATTCGGGAGCTGGATGCCCTACAGGGCTTCTCCCGTTAACTGTGAAGGTGAAGGGTGTGAGTGGGGAGGGCATGAGGGGTTGATGAGTTGAACGGGGGACCAGGCACAGGGCAGGGGAGCTTCCTTCAAAATATATACTAATGTGGGAGGGAGACACCTGGGTGGCTCAGTCGGTTAAGCATCTGACTTCGGCTCAGGTCATGATCTCACGGTTCGTGACTTCAAGCCCCACATCGGGCTCTCTGCTGTCTCGTGGAGCCCCCTTCAGATCATCTGTCTCCCTTTCTCTGCCCCTCCCCGCCTTGAGTGCCCATGCTCTCTCTTTCTACCTCAAAAATAAATAAACATTGGAGCACCTGGGTGGCTCAGTCAGTTGAACGTCCGACTTCAGCTCGGTCATGATCTCGTGGTCCGTGAGTTCGAGCCCTATATCAGGCTCTGTGCTGACAGCTCAGAGCCTGGAGCTTGCTTCACATTCTGGGTCCCTCTCTCTCTCTCTCTCTCTGCCCCTCCCCCTCTCATGCTCTGTCTGTCTGTCTCCCTCTCTCAAAAATAAGTAAACATTAAAAAAATAATAAATTGGGGCGCCTGGGTGGCTCAGTTGGTTAGGCGGCCGACTTCGGCTCAGGTCACGTTCTCGTGGTCCTTGAGTTCGAGCCGCGCGTCAGGCTCTGCGCTGACAGCTCAGAGCCTGGAGCCTGTTTCAGATTCTGTGTCTCCCTCTGTCTCTGACCCTCCCTTGTTCATGCTCTGTCTCTCCCTATCTCAAAAATAAATAAAACGTTAAAAAAATTAAAAAAATATATAAATAAATGAACATTTAGAAAAAAAATATATATTATTGTGGAAAAATAGCTTTCATAAGTAGAATGTTGAGTTGTGGTTCAAGCGTGGACTCTGGAATCAGAATGCCTGCATATAAATGCAGACCCTATTACTTACTAGAGGAGGGGCCTTGGGCAAGTGATTTAAACTCTGTGCCTTGGTTTTTTCATCTGTAAAATGGGCTGATAATACTACCTATCTCATAGGCACTTAAATATTAGATAATACTTAAAGATGAAGTATGGAAGGTGCCCAGAACAGGCCTGGCCCAAGGGGAACATTCAGTACTTCTCAGCTGGTTTTTCTATTACTGTTGATAAGCAAGAAGGTGCCCGTGTTTGTGCTTCATCCAATTTTAAGATCCTTTTCTGAAAGATGTGAAATTGCAGTTATGAAGTTTGATGCACATTTTTCATTTATTCTTCTACAGACTTTATTTTGATGGTCCACAGAAATGTAATTAGCATTGTGCAAATATTTTGGTTAGGACTAAAAGCTGCCTGCAACATTTAGCACAAAGAACAAAACCTGAGTCATCACATTTTGAGAGCTGAATGTGAGAGCTCTGTGGTAACTCCTCTAACAAATGAGAGATTTTGAATAAACAGTAATTATGCAGCAAAAAATTAAGTAACAGCTGTGGGGAGTATGGAACCAGACAGACGCTGGAGGTTTGTGTAAGTGAAGGATGTAACCTGGTGAAATAATTTACTATCTGGAACAACTGAAATACCAACTCTATACGTATCACTTGAGTGGGAAATTTAAGGGACGAAAATACTTCCATTTCATCTTGGAACATTTATTGCCACAATGTTTACTTTTCAAAAGCAGGTGTGATGTTAGCCAGCTGTGGTTTACTGGTATAATGCACAGTGATGGTAAAACACATGTATATTTATTTGATATGGTCAGAATTTCCAGTCATTTCCTAGCCTGAGTATGGCAGCAAGTTTCCATTTCTTCATTGTTTTTATTTAACAGCAATTTTTGAAAGGATTTCAGCACTTCAAGTAAATGAGGAAAGAACAAAGAGCTCAAGAGAGGGGGAGAGAGAAGAGAGACAAAGAGAGTAGGCAAATGGTAAGAGATGAGAAAACAGAGTTGAGGCCAAGAAGTGTAAAAATTAAGCAAAAATCTTGCATCTATCTCTCTACAGTGAGTTTTGGCTGAAATCTCTCTGTATTAAAAACTTGCCCAGCAAGGCATCAAGATGGCCTCTGGCCGGAGACTGAATCATCTTTGCATGACATCTACATGCCCTACTTGTGCGAGTCCTCAGGGAACAGAGCAGAACCTCCATTCCAGATCCAAGAGGATGGTGTGGCAACCTTTCCCATCCATGTGCCCAAGGATCCTGACGTGGAAAGAGATGATACCACCTTCCCCCGCACAGCTCATTCTAGTTATTCATACTCCTAGAACTGGGAAGCTCATAATCTACTCCTGTCTAACTGCTGTTTGTAGAAATACATTTGTCAGAGCCTACCAGAGCCATAGACAGTGTGAAGAACAAAGAGGGTGTCCAGTGGGGGAGAGTCATAGAAATCCCCCAAATGAGGAAATTGTAAGTAGGTTTGTTTCATGACTCCTTTTCTATAGGAACCTGCCCCAGGTATGCATCCCTAGTATTTGACAACTCCAAAGAAAATGTCCCCTCACCCCTCACTCATCTACCAAGAATTCAAACAGGAAATGATGGAAGATCCTTCCACACTGTCCCAGTTTGTACTCAACGATTGTCTTTTTATTATCTGGCTTGACAAATTAAAAAAAAAATGTTTACAGATAAATAAATGAATGAATAAGTAGTTTTCATTTCCCCTCCAGCTTAAGTTGCAGTAGAATCGAATGGCGAGATGTATGTCTGTGGAGTGTAGGGCTGTGACACTGCATTTCTTCTGAGATAAGCAGTACGGTAGTGTTTTGTTTTTTTGCACCATTTTGGAGGTGGATAAAAACAATGCTAAAATTTCCAGAAGAGTTAGAAACAGAATGTCCAATGCTCAGCCCTTTGCTCTCTTTTATAAATCAACCCCAGGGTTGAAATTTTGACTGAAATTGCCTTATTCACAGAGAAGAATCTCCATGCCTATTTGGCATAAGAGATAAAGAAGAAGAAAAAAGAACTACATCATTCTCTATCTTGGTTCAATTTTCCCAGTTCAAAGCCAGAGACTGGTAGCTCAGGGAGAAGGGGTGTGTGGAGCCAAACTTGTACCCCCTGAACACTCAACACAGTAACTGAAGGGTGTTTGTACTGAGCTGTCATTAGGTCAAGCAGGAACCGTTACCACAGACCAGGCTGGGAGGAAGGGTGGGTTTGATTTATTCGCTGTTTACAGAGCAGAAACAAGCTGAGCAAAACTAAGGCAGACTTATGGGTTCTTGGCCAGCCAGGATCATGTGCCTGTCATATTTACTCAGCTCATATTCCTGAGATTGCACTAAAGTTTACACAGTACAGAGTGTTTTAAATGTTTTCCCTGAAGTAATAAGCTGTAGACATTCTTAGCTACCCATGTATTTAGATAGCAGACTTCAAATGTAAGTACAAGAGAAACATCAGGCAATTGGTTTTTCAATGAGAAGAAAACTGTGATTAGCAACAGATAAAATCGTGCCCGTTGTTCTTTAAAAAATTTCTTTCTTTGGTATTCTGCAGTTTCACTACAATGTGCGAGGGTGGGTTTAATGTTATTTATAGTATTTGCAAATGGTTGTGTTTCTTGAATCTACAGATTTGTATCTTTCATCAATTTTGTAAAATTCTCTACCATTATCTATTCAAATATTCCCTTTCCTCCATTTTCTCAATGTTTTCTTTCTGTGACTCCGATTAGATTTGTGTGGGACATCTCCTTTTGTCCTTCATGTCTTTTAATGTTTTTGTATTTGTCATCCCTTCATCTTTCTGGACTGACTTAGGATGATTTCCTCAGATCAGTCTCCTAGTTCACTAATTCTCTTTTTGTCAGCGACTTATCTATTTTTCACATGCCCATTCGGTTTTTAAAAATATATGTATTCCACAGTTTTGTTTTTTTTTTTTAATTTTTTTTTCAACGTTTATTTATTTTTGGGACAGAGAGAGACAGAGCATGAACGGGGGAGGGGCAGAGAGAGAGGGAGACACAGAATCGGAAACAGGCTCCAGGCTCTGAGCCATCAGCCCAGAGCCCGACGCGGGGCTCGAACTCACGGACTGCGAGATCGTGACCTGGCTGAAGTCGGACGCTTAACCGACTGCGCCACCCAGGCGCCCCTGTATTCCACAGTTTTAAATTTTTGAAAAAAGTTTTGTTTTTAAATATAGAATCATAATAAATTGCAAAAATAGTACAGAGAGTTCATGTATACCCACTTTTGCCTTGCCCCAATGGTGACCTAATTACAGTGCATTATTGAAGCCAAAAAGTTGATTTGTACAATATTTTCAACTACACTACGATTATAGAAGTCTTTGTCTTTATTCTATGACTTTTATCACCAGTGTAGATTCATACAACCAGTGCCGCAATTAACGTGCAGAACTCTTCCATCAACACAGTGGAACACTCTCCCGCTGCCTTTTTACCGTCACGCTGCATACACCTTGTCTTAACTCTGGATAACCACTGATCTGTTCTCCCTCTCTACACTTTTGTCATTTTGAGGGTTTTCTCCAATTTGTAACCCTTTGAGGTTGGCTTTTTTTCATTCAGTGTAATGCCTTTAAGATCCATCCAAATTGTGTGTCTCAATTGCTTATTTAGAGAGTTCTTCATGTATTACAGATATAAGTCCCTTATTAGATATGTGATATGCACATATTTTCACCCCCAATAAGTTTTAGCTTTTATTGCCATATTTTTCATTTCTAAAAGTTCTATTTGGCTCCAGTTTTCAAGGTCTGCCTGATCTTTTTTCAGTGACACTTGTACTTTTTCCATGTAAGACCTTCTTTTATAACTTTAATCCTTTAAATTCTTTTTAAAAATCATTTCTGTTCAAGAATTATAGTATTTAAAGTTCTAATTCTACCTTTTGTACTATACACATAACTTTTGGTGACTCTTTTTCATAGTATTGTTTCCTCATATGTTTTACAGTTTTAGATTATGAACTTGCCTTCACTGGAATTTAATCTCTGGGAATCCCTACAGAGACCTTGCTAACGGGATGTTCTTCAAGAAAGGTTTTGCATTTGCTTTTGTAAGTTACTCCAAAAGCACCACAGCTAAGCACTACTTTTTATGCTATTATCTGAACTTAGAGCTTCCTACATCTTGCCCATGACATGAATTTGAACATCAGATAGTGACGTGGCTATAAGTCCTCAGAGATATCTATCTATCTTTCCATTTTAAAAATCCCTATTTTAAAATCCTTCATCTTGGCATCCTGTTGTGGCTTCAGTTCCAACTTCCTGTCTCTAGGGCTTACGGCTTTATCTCCTGTTCCTACACAGGGATTCGTATCCAAACCCCTTCCCGGCAGCCGCTGAACTTTCAGGTCTCCTGTTGACCTCACTGAGTTTCATTTCCCTCATTACTTTTGATTTCTCAAAATCTGGTGATTTCTCTTACTTTATTGTGAGCTCACTTCTTCACTAGAAATGGATTTCACTTAAAAATAGCATATTTAAAAATATTTATTATATTTTATCCAGGGTTTCTCATGTGTAACAGTGGAAGAGTTTTCCAACTATCTAGAGGAGTATTTTCCCCATTAGCTGCTCAAAACAAATTTTACAAAACCATCTACTGGCTCTTTTAGTAAAACAATACTAGTATTTACGATGGAGACATGCCTCTGCGTGACCTTGGAAATAAACATTGCTTGAGAGTGCAATTATGAGGTTCTAGCTCTCAACATAAATGTCACATCTGCAGAGAAGACTTCCTTAATCAACTCCCAGCCCAAATCACATCTACTTCTTGCTGTTGTTCAGCTTCTTCAAAGCACTCACACTATCTAATTTTTTTTCGGTTTTTAAGATATATTTATTATAAATCTATTCCGGCTGGAATAGAAGTTCATGAGGTTGACCATCAGGTCAGTACACAGGGATAGAAAATAAGCTTACGCGTGTAAGCAGTCACCAAGATATTGGTGACGTGGACACACGGAGTGTGGCATAGGTGGCCAGAGACACACAAATGGAATGTAATTTCAAGGAAGAAAATGGAAATTTAGTAAAATAGTATCCCATTTGAAAGGAGAATAAACATAAAAAAAAAACAAACCAAGAGAATGATTGCCTTCATAGGCTCTAGAAAAAATGTGTGAGAGCGAGAATTTGGCAGTGTTTCTCCAGCTCTGGTCAAGGTTGAGGAGATCTAGTCTGGGGCATAAAAGAGTTATTTCCCGCACTTCCTGTGGCCCGCATGAAAATGCAATTGGGAGCATCTCTTTGATTTGATTTCACAGACCAATAGCAAGCGACCATCTGATTAAAAGTGTCCAGGTGTCATGCAGGTGTTCTGCATGGCAGACGTGGGCATTTTGACCTCTGAGAAGGATTACCCTCCTTGTAACTAATGAGGAGGCATTTTAGTTTATCCATAAGTTTCCTGTGAGGTTTGTAAGCAGATCAGTCCCAATCAGCCCAGTGCAACATCAAGTTCAATGTCAGTCCAGCTGAAGATCAGGGCAACAAACCAGCCTCCAAGACCTGTTCTTCCCCAGAGCTCATACCTGGGCTGGCAACATCAGATGGCCCAAGGAGCTTTTAAAAATATTGATTCCTGGTCACCACCCCAGACTTTCTTGATTCAGAATGGGTATGAGGTAGGGAGAAGGAGAAAAGAATCTGTGTTTTCAACGAGCTCTTATGATTCTTACGCAGCAGACTTGGGAAACACTGCCCTAGATCATTTTGTTTTTCATCCCTTTTTAACTAGAATATACATCTTTTTTTTTCATCCCTGCCCCAGAATAATGACTCTGATTGCAGAGGACTTAATTGAGTTTAACGCAATCTCCAGTACTGTAGTCTTAATCATCCCACAGGTAGTTGCAATTCGAAATAAGATCTTCTCGGTGCAAACAAATCTCTGGAGCATTAGGGTCTCCTCGTTCTTTGGAGCAAGGAGGAAGATCAAGTTCAGCTCTAGTGCTCTTTCACCCACCCTTCTGCAACCCTCTCCTATGTCTGGTGTTTCCTGCTCACCCAAGCCACAAAAATGTATGTTCCAAGGTGCTGTCTACAGCTGTGGGTCACCGGCTGTCTCCGTGCGTCTGTGCATGATTTCAGTGGCCCTTGAGGATTCCCTAGGAGACAGATACGGTGTTTCACTCAGGATCCTGTGCCTCTTCTCGTTGCTCTTTCTGCAGGAAGCACCCACTTCTCCCCGTGGGCCTTAGAGTGCTATGATTCAGGATTCCTGTTATTTGAGTGGGGGTCAGGGGAGAAGGGATTTTGAGATCTTAACTTTTGCTATTATTCAAGTAGGAAAAGAGAAAGGAACTAACGGGACGGAGGGACTGAACAAGAAATCAAATACGGCTTTCATGCAAGAAACAGTTAAGACGTTTCTTAGAACGGCTGCTTTGGAGAATGCTTTTCTCCAAATTAACTTCCTTCCTGGAATTCACCTACTGATAGGTTTTAATTCTATCTTTCCAGCGAAATGGAAAGACAATGAGAAGCATAGATTATGGACAACCCAGAGGACCCGAGTGTTTGCCATAAAATCTCTTACCCCAAGATCAGGGTTAGGATTAGAAAGTATAATTCTCAGCATTAAATTTCATTATCGTTTAAATGTGAGGTTTGTAGCAACCGCTTCCTGGGCTACAAAGAATCAATTCCATTCTTCAGTTTTATTCAACAGGTATTCGTTGGCTGTCTAATTTGTGCAAAGTAGTTTTGATGATAAAGCCTGCAGATTTCACAAGAGCTAGGACTATCTTGAGAGTGTTATCTATACACTGTGACAGTGAAGTCTAGGAACTTACATGACAGCTCATATCAGCTCAAGTCACATGTACTTGGTGACCAAGTTGATGTGTCTGGCATTCTGCAGGGCTTCACAATGGCATTCCCTGGGCTTGTGATGGGTCACCACTAAGTACTTTCTCTTAGTGCCTCTGATAAAAGTTATAGAAGGCCACGGTGCAGTAAATTGTGAAAGGACTGTATGATTCCTTCACAGAGAAGCTTGCACTGCCATTGAAAGAGTAGTCATGTTCATTCGACAGGTTTTCACCTGCCAGGTATTTGCAACTGAGCGCTTTCACGTATAGAAGGGCCATCTTGCATGAAGTTAGCAACAGATTTTTCAAATATTCTCTGTTGAACTGGCACCTTTCTTTTTTTATTTTTTAAATGTTTATTCTTATTTTTGAGAGAGAGACAGAGAGACAGACAGACAGAGCACGAGTGGGGCAGGGACAGAGAGAGAGGGAGACACGGAATCAGAAGCAGGCTCCAGGCTCTGAGCTATCAGCACAGAGCCCGACGCGGGGCTCGAACTCACAAACCACAAGATCATGACCTGGGCCGAGGTCAGACACTCAACTGACTGAGCCATCGACAAGCCCCATGAACTGGCACCTTTCAAGGTATACCGAATATCTTCCTTAAATGTATTCCGATATGGAACCAATTATATTCTTTTTTTTAAAAGTTGATTTATTTATTTTGAGAGAGAGGGAGAAAGAGAGAGAGAGAGAGAGAGAGAGAGAGAGAGAGAGAATCCCAAGCAGGCTCTGCACCAGCAGCACAGAGCCCCACACGGACCTGGAACTCACGTACCATGAGATCATGACCTGAGCTGAAACAAAGAGTCAGAAGTTTAACCAACTGAGCCACTCAGGCAGTGGCACCACTGGCATCAAGTGTTTTCTATTTTCAGAAAAAAATTCAGCGTTTAAACATCCCATTAGAGAGAGTGTGGGGGGTAGTTGGAAGTGAAGAGTCGAAGCTACTATTTCTCTTTTCCTCTTAGTTCCAAAAGCATCATGAGCAAATGTATAATGATCCATCACTCGGCACTGCATTGGACATATTACAAATATGCATATCTATGTATCTGTTGACACAAACTGAACACAATTTCAGAATCTCTAAAGGCAAGAAAGAGATTTTATTCAAGCCCAAGTTAGGACAGCCACCCGGGATATACAGTCTTCATGAAGAAGAGAGTGCTCCTGTAAACGAACATCTGGTCATCTACAGCTTTTATATAATTTATATAAAAGTTACAAAGAACATAGAACATTTGACAAAGACATTTCAGAAAGTTGCAGACCTTATCTTAGATTTGGAGTATATGCAAGGCTGTATGACTTTAATCTCATGGGAACCAGGGAAGTTTCTTACTTTTTCTTACCTTTTGTGTTCAGACTGTTCCTTTTGGTAATTCCTTTTGGTAATTTTCTTCAACGAAGCAGATGTACAATGTGTGTTCAGGGCAGAAACAGAGCCCACACTTTGAGATTTTGCCAAGGCATTTTGACCTTGGTAAATGTTAAAGTATAGCTTCCCCGGGAGCTCAGGAGCAGGGGCCAGGAACATAAAAAGTTGAAAATGTCCTTTATCAGTTCTATATCTATTCAGAAAAAGCCTCTGAACTCTAACATATCTCAACCTGGCCGATATATGAAAGAAGAGGACCTACAAAGATTTTACAAATGAAAAGGACTACGTGGCAATATATGTAAAGGCGATATTCAAAAGTGTTGCACCCATGTGACCAGGAGACCTGTCAGACCAATCACATACTGGTGGATGCAGGCTTAGCTGTAATCCTGGATTATATGGGCACCAGATGGAGAAATGTGTGGAGATCAAGTTGGGGGAAGGTGAAATGTTCTGGGTGCATCAAAGTAGACTCTTGGAAAGAACAGGCCTTGAATTGGGTGGTGCATAATGAGAATATGTCTTGGCAAAGTGTTGAACAGAGGCTGTTTCATGAAGAAGTGAGTGCAAGGGAAGATGAGGGGATCGGTGACCAGGGTGTTAAACAAGGTATTACTGGAATATAAAGAACTGGAGAAAACTGTATTCATTGGATCTCTTCTCAGGGAAAGAACTATGTATGTTTGGAAGAAATATTATGATAAGCTTCTTGGGGTAGGGAGGAGAGATTGTACGCAGGTTTATGTTCAAGTAACGATGTAATGATTATCTTCATGTTCTGTTAAACTTCCTATTTAGCTGCAGGGCCTTTATTTTGCTAATTGGGCATGGCCCTCTTTGTTCTTCATACCCATCCAACCCCATTCCGGAGCTCAGCCACCCTAAATAAATGTTGAACAAACATCTAGAGGATATTGGTGTGAATATGAGAACCTGTCCGGAATGCCACGGCCAAGGTCAGGGAGCTCTGCCCAAAGTCAGGGAGCTCAGATGGTATGTGGGCAAGCAGGAGGGTTGTCTGTGGAAAAGAGAATTAAACACAATGAAGAGAGAGAGACGTGGGCATCATGGCTTGCTAGAGAGAGCACAATACTTGCAATCAAAATACCTGGGCTCCAGTAGAACTTTGTCACTAACTACCCATATAATCGTAAGCAATTGGTTGACTTTTTATTCATCTTAATGTCATTGGGGATTAGAATAGTGCTACAGGGCCTGGAGACACATAAATATTTATTGACTATATGAGCAAATGAATGAGCAAATGAATAACAGCTTCAACTTCCAGTTTCTTCAACTGCAAGATAGAAATAAATAAATAAAACGTCTTACATTAGGGTCCCTTCTTTCTTCCTTAGACTGAAGGAGAGAATGCATATATAAATGCTTTGGAAACCATAAAGGACCCTCTAAACTCCAATGATTTTATAGTCAGACTAGTTATAATGGTAGGTCAAGAGGTATAAAATCTGCCTATTATTAATGTTGAATGTGTATCTAAGTTGATAGATAGGGATTCTAGAGTTCTGAATCCCCTGCTTTGAAATCAGAAATAAGAGGACACATGCCCTGCATCCCCAAAGTTGGGGACCACTGAATCGGTGTCCTGGAGAGTTCTACAGTTCAGGCTACCTCCTGTCTTTCTCCTTTACTCCTCACTTCCTCCTTTACTTTCTCCTTTACTCTTTACTTCCTACACTTCATTTCTGACACTTCTGATCACCAAATGGGTGGGATTTTTTTCCCACACCAAGCAATTCTCCAGGACAGTAACCGGATGTCCTACAATTTAACTCAATTGTGACCCTACATACCTGGAGATACTGTCCGATCCTACAGCTTAAGGGCTCAGTCCCCCAAGATTGCCTCCACCCCAGTTCAGATGCCAACCTCAAGTCCAGATTGTCACCTGTGCTTCTGACTGATTGGCTATAAATTAGAGGTTCCCATGATCCCCCCCCCCTCCTTGGGTTCAATCAATTCGCTGGAGCAGCTCACAGAACTCAGAGAAACACTTATGTTTACTAGTTGATTAAGGGATATGATAAAGGATACAGATGAACAGCCAAATGGAGAGATACATACAGCAATATCTGGGGTAGTCCTGAGCACAAAAGCTTCTGTCCCTGTAGAGTTGGGGTGTGCCACTCTTCCAGTATGTGGTTCACCAACCTGGAAGCTCTCCAAACTCCAGATTATTTGAATGTTTATGGAGGTTTCATGGCATAGGCACGATCAGTCATTATCTCCATTTTCAGCCCCTCTTCCCTCTCAAGACAATGCGGAGCCGAACATTCCAGACTTCTAATCATGGCTTGGTCTTTCTGGTGACCAGCGTCCATTCAGGAGGCCAGCCAGAGTCACCTCCGAACAAAAGAAGCCCTATGTCAGGAACCAAAGGCAGAGACCAAATATTAGAACAAGAGATGCTCCTAGTGTTTTTATCACTGAGGATATTACAAGGGCTCAGGAGCTCTGTGCCAGTAACTGGGGACAGAGACCAATATATATATATATTTCCTATTATCTCACACTCTGAAACCATGACCAATATTTTGCTAATTTGTGGCAAACTGGGGGAAAATAAGGATGCTGTAATCTATTTTTAATAAAGCTATTTACATGAAAATGTGAGGAACATCTTTTTTTTCTGAAATTATGTTCTTCCTTATTTTGGTATCAAATAGTCCTTTAAAAATGAGATTAAGGCAGTAGTAGATATTTATGTGGACTGTCCTTATCTAGCAAATCATAAGATGGCAATTCTATGTCACTGCCTCAATATCTCATTCATTTTACTCCCTGAAATTTTGTTCATGCATAAGAACCTTAAGTTCAGCGACTCCTCCCCCAAGAGAGTTCTGGAAGGACACACAGGAATTTGGGGTTCTTGCATCAGTGCCATTTTCTGGTCCTTCAACCCACTAAAATTTAGCAGTTATAGATTTAAAAATTCTATAGGTAAAAATAAACCAGGAGAAGCTTTTTTTGGAATGTTGTTCTAATGAAACAGTGAGATACAAAAAAACCCCTTGTTTTTGGAGTCTTTGTTGAGGCTTATTAACAAAATAAATGACTAAAAATTTACACTTAAGCCAAATGGAAGCAGTAGCTGAAACATGAATAGATAAAATTATTTATGACCATTTCAGCATTGGCTTAATTGCCAGGGAAATGAGATGCCTGTTTTAACTTGACTGTTTTGGCATTTTCCACCTCTCTGCTTTTTTCCAAGATAACCTTTTAAAGACTGGTGTTGACCAGATTGGTGCAGGTTTTGACCAGATTGGGATCAAATTACATTTTGACTTTGATATCTGAGTCAATCCACAAATCAAGATTGAAGCATAAAAGAGGCCATTAAGAATTTGCAGATGGAGTTACCTTTTATTGTTCGTAACAGTTTTCAATTAAATTTAGTACATGGAGAGAGGTTCTAGAAGTGTTTGTTTGCATCGTCCTCAAACACTTGTCCTCAAATTGCCCTCAAATCATTTTTAGGGCATTCTGTTATTTCCAACTCTTACGCCTCCTAATTCTCCTTTATGGTAGTTTGTCTTTTCATGTGGTTTGCAATCCTTGATTATGAACTCATCCCTAGAAAGGTTGTGTGTTTTGTTTTCCTCTCCTGAGAGACCCTCTGACCTGGGGGTTGTGAATCGTCTCTGTAGAGCAATTTGACATTTGCATCTTCTAAAGCCCTAGGGTTTTCAGTGTTCTATACCACTTCTTCATTTAATTTCTCAGCTGGGGATTCTGGTGCCACACACGTAGTATAGATGGGTTATGATGTGCGTGTGCATGCTGACCTCAATTTTCAATTTTCCTTAATTGACTTTTACCAATTTGAAACTCCAGATAACAAGCTCAAAGCTTTCTTAGGATGCCTTGTGATTTCCACTCGTTACTATTTTTTTAATGTTTATTTATTATTGAGAGAGAGAGAGAGAGAGAGCAAGCAGGGGAGGGGCAGAGAGAGAGGGAGACACAGAATCCGAAGCGGGCTCCAGACTCCGAGCTGTCAGCACAGAGTCTGACATGGGGCTTGAACAACCCATGAACCATGAGATCATGACCTGAGCCAAAGTCAGACGCTTAGCCCCTTCACTTGTTATTTTTATATAATCTTTTGTCACCATTGAGCTAGCATTTATTGAGTGTTTACTCTGTGCTAGAGCTTCTGCAGACACTATTCTACAAGGACCTCTCTTTGTCTCCACTGGACAAATATCAGTAAGTTCCATCCATTTCTTGTGTTTCTCCTTATCAGTACCTGAAGGGCGTATTTACTTTAGGCAATTATAAGCATAACAAAAGGATTTCCTGAGAATGGCTGAACCTGCATTTTGGAATTATATATGCACCCTAACAGTCTTCTTGTATGGTATATAATATCACTCTAACGCTAATATCCACTTATTTCCCACCAGGATTTAGGGGAAACCAGGAGTCACTAGGTGTCATACTATTTGAGTTCAGGTCGTCCTTTTTGTTGTAGTTGTTCCTAGTCTATCTGGGACCCTATTTCCATGACCCGTGCTGTTTCATCTAGATTCACTTCGGACTGATCATTTTAGCATTGGAGTGTATGTATGTAATTTGCAGAGAGTTTTTAGTTTTTCTCACCGCAATAGCTCAAAATTTAAGTACTAGAGTACATCATATGATTTGCCATTTTCCCAAACTTACCGTTCCTCTCCTCAAGGAATTCCTCTGACCAGAATTCCTCTGCCTGGAACCCCACTTTAACCCTTCTGTCTGAGAAACTCCTATGTGCCTTTCTCCAGACCCCGTTCAAACGCCTCCTCAATTGTGATGCCCACCCTTAGCCTCCCAGCTAATCCATTCTTCCTCTGTGCCCCCAAATCACCTTCTGCATAATCATGAATAATTATTTGTACATATGTTTATTTCTCCCATGAAATATGAGCCCCCTTGAAACGAGGGGGAGTGTTTATTATTATTATTATTATTATTATTATTTTGTCTTTAGCAAACAAGAGTTCCTGGCACATAACAGGTGATGAAGAAATGATTGGGAAGTAAATGAATAAAGGTTAAAGGCTTTTTGTTTATTTATTTAATATAATTTATTGGCAAATTGGTTAACATACAGTGTGTAAAGTGTGCTCTTGGTTTTTGGGGTAGATTCCCATGGTTCATCACTTACATACAACACCCAGTGCTCATCCCAACAAGTGCCCTCTTCACTGCCCATCACCCATTTCCCCTCTTCCCACCTCCCCCCATCCACCCTCCGTTTGTTCTCTGTATTTAAAAGTCTCTTACGGTTTGAAAGGCTTTTTATTTAATCAACTGTATTTTTATTCTTGGGTAATTTACATCTTTTTTTTTTTTTGAGAGAGAGAAAGAGAGAGCACGTGTGCAAGTGAAGGAGAGGGGCAGAGGAGAGAGAAAGAGAATCTTAAGCAGGATCCACACTCAGCTCAGAGCCCGACTCCGGGCTCAATCCCATGACCCTGGGATCATGACCTAAGCCTCAGTCGCTCAACTAACTGAGCCACCCAAGTGTCCCTCCATCCTTTTTTTGCTGTTATGCAAATACGTGTAATGTAGGAAATACCAAGGATGCGTCTGTTCTACCACGTCACTGCTAATGACTTTTGCAAAATGTCTATGAATGCCTTCTACAAAACTACCTTCTGAAACTGTGGTGGAGAAAGTTTTATGCAATTTATCCATCTGGATGAAGGTCCCAGTGTGGCTGTTTTGTAGTCTCGTGTTCATGACCTGTGGGTAAACTCCGAAGAACTTACGTGATCCCAGCCAAAGCCAGGAGCAGCCACATTAGAACCTCTGGGTTATACGCATCGTCCCCGGAAACACTGGACTCTGGCCGCACTTCCAGTTGTAAATACCTAATCACGTCAAAAATGTGTAAAGTTCCAAGTCCAAGGCACTGCACCCAGCTCTTTCCAGTACATGGGTCACAGCTGCAAAGCTGTCACAATAGCAGAACAGTGGCCTGGAACTCTGCCCTCCAGAGGTCCAGGGCATGTGGGCAGACTCACAGAAACAGATGGCTAGACATGGAAGAAAGGCTAGATTTTGATTTTTTGCTTTATAAATTCAGCAAATTGGGCACAGCAGCAATAGTCAGATTCTATCTGGTTCACTCCCAGCAAGCCAGACTCTTGTGGATCTGCACGGCTTCACGTGGCTCCATTTCTTTTCCAAGATGATCTCATCTTGCAAATGGGCTTTCATCCTGATCAGGTAAAGAGAAAAGCTGGTGACTTGGCAGGATAATTCTTGCCTGTAAGAATATGAATCAGGGCTCCACACTTTCCGGACATTTATCTTTGTTTTCGATCATTTGAGGCTGAATCCACACCTTGGCCACTCATCCCTCCACTGTTCTATCTTTCCTTGATAAGAAGAGAGTAAGAAGTAGACGGGCTGTGAGTTATGTTGTTAGCACGAAGGGCCTTTCTACATTGTTTTTTCTCTTTTTACAGTTTATCTTACATTCCCAGTCATCCAGCAGAATTGTAAACTGGTAGTTTGAAGGGGCTGGTACAGCTCTTCTCTCAGATAGTCCTTATGCCTCTGACAGAATGCTTCCTGGCCATGGGACTGACTGTCGAGAAAGACAATATAGCCTGTGGGATGTGGCTGGTTTGGGAGGTTTTTGAGTCTTGACGCTGTGATTTGGTGTTATGTGTTCTTGTCCTCTCTCAACCTAAGTTATTGAATTTGCGAAATGGGGCTAATAAAGCATTCAATTCAGGTTGACAGTAGGCTAGGAGAGCACTGCCACCGTGTCAGCAAGGACAAGGTGTAGCTGCCACACTGCCAAGACCCAGCACCCCCTAAAGTGACTCAGCTAAGAAGGCAGTCCTGGAATGGCAGCCTAAATTGTGCCCAAAAGGCTAATGTTCCATCAAACTGTTGGAGCAGCGGGTAGGGGGACCCCTCCCTCAGTGGCTACTCGGGAAGGAGGAGGAAGTAATGCGCAGGTGCTGAGATGATGGCTCCCATTTCGGACCTGACATGCAGGATTTCTGTGACTATCAGCAAGTTATTTCATGTTTTTAAGCTTCATTTTCTTCATCTGCAAATTGAAACAATAAAATCTATTTGGAGAGTTCCTGAGACGCTTAAAGTAATGGAGTGAAAGCATGACAAGGGTTTAGCAATGGGCTTAATATGTAGCAAGTGCCTAAAAATGGTAGCTTAAGGCAAACAAGTAGCTGGAAGACAGCAGAGTTTGGGGAGATGGATCCATTCCTGGTAGAATCCCTGCCCATAAGAGGACAGATGAGAGGGACGGGCTCTCTCTTTGCGATGGGTACTAGTGAGAGCCAACAAGCCCAGCCTAGCCATTGGGGCATGGGCTCAGGCTCTGTTCTTAAGGTGGCCATGCTGTTGGACGGAATTAGGATGTGGATATCAGGCTTCATCCGGAAATTCTCAGAGACCTGTATCTTGTACTATGGGACAGGATGCCTGAGGCTTTGCAAGGAGAGTATTATGCTGGTTGGCCTGTCGGAGTCTCCATGATGCATCCCCACCACCCACCCCTCCAGTCCTCAGGGTGAGTTTCCTGTTCAAGCATTTAGGAGGGGACTGAATGCAACTTTCGAGAATTGACTTAGAGCTTGGGGGAACCAGGAGGCAGCTGACACTTCCCCTAGTCGCTCACAACTTGTGTTGACTGAAAAATACTGCCATATAAGGTTCTCCATGACCTGACTTCTCCCCATGTTTTTAGCCAGGCTCTTCTTCACAATTTAAGCTTTGATGATATCCCCATTTATACCATGCTGATTTATGCCTCCATATCTTTGTTCTTCCCAAACCTTCAGCCTGCAATGCTTTTCCTGCATTTCTTCATCTGGACAGCTTTCAACATTCCTCAAGGCTCAGCTGAGTAATCACTTCCTCCAGGATGCCTTCCCTGAGTCCATGGGATTAAAATAGCAACCAATTGGGGCGCCTGGGTGGCGCAGTCGGTTAAGCGTCCGACTTCAGCCAGGTCACGATCTCGCGGTCCGGGAGTTCGAGCCCCGCGTCAGGCTCTGGGCTGATGGCTCAGAGCCTGGAGCCTGTTTCCGATTCTGTGTCTCCCTCTCTCTCTGCCCCTCCCCCGTTCATGCTCTGTCTCTCTCTGTCCCAAAAATAAATAAACGTTGAAAAAAAAATTTTTTTTTAAATTAAAAAAAAAAATAGCAACCAATTAATTAGCACTTAACTGAGTACCAGACAAATGGAATAAGCATTCTATACTTTGCATCATGTAATACTTCAACAACTCTGAGGAAACAGAACCCTCAGAAAGTTGAGTGGCCTGCTCATGGTCTACCTTAGCAGCTAAGATACGTTGGAGCCTGGATTTTAAGTCATATGTGCTAAACCCAAAACTGATGGTTTCTAATCACTATGATAGGTTGCCTCCCCGCACGTACCTTCTTCAAAATTCCCACAAACCTCTTTGCAATTTCTCTCTAATCATGTGAAATGGAAGTCATTCACCTCTGTTAACTCCTCCTAACAGAAGGAAATTCCCCCAGGACAAAAATTCTCTGGATCTAGCTCTTCATCTCATACCTGACATGGAGTGTTCATTCAGTAAAGGCTAAAGGCCACGTGAAATAAATCAAAGGGTACAAAACTTATTTTTTAAATGGTGGTGGAGAGAGAGACATGGGTTCGGAGGAGCTCCTCGTCTAGCAGGGAATAGGAAATGATCAACACGCAAGGTAATTCAATCGGAAAAAAGAAAATTGCTAAGACAAATTGGTGCTCAAAAGCTAGATAAGTGTATGGAAAAAAGCAAACCTTAACCCTTACCTCAAACTATATGCCAAAATTAATCCAACAGTGATCACAGATATCTCTGAACATAAAAGCTGAAAATATAAGGCTTCTAGAAGGAAACCTAAAAGAATATATTTGCACTATGTGTTAGGCAAAGATTTCTCAAGACCAAAAAAAAAAAGCACTAAATTATAAAACAAATTAGACTTAAGAAAAAATAATCATGGGGTGTCTGGGTGGCTCAGTTGGTTAAACATCTGACTCTTGGTTTCAGCTCAGGTCATGATCTCACAGTTTCGTGAGTTCGAGCCCCACATAGGGCTGACAGCGGGAACTGCTTGGGATTCTCTTTCTCCCTCTCTCTCTCTGCCCCTCCCTCACTCACACACTCTCTCCCTCTCACTCTCTCCCTCAAAATAAATAAATAAACTTTAAAAAATTAAAAAATAAAAATAAATAAATAATTCCTATAATTAGGTAAGGAAAATATAAAGATAAACAACCCAATAAAAAAAATGGGCAACAAACTTGACCAGGCACTTCACAGAGGAAGATTTGGAAAAGACTAATAAGTACAGGAAATACGATCAAGTTCATTAAATTAATTCAAACTAAAATCACAATGATTTCACATCTATGAGAATGGCTAGAATGAAAAAACTGCTAATACTAAATGTTGACAAGAATGTGGAGCAAACGGGGCGCCTGGGTGGCGCAGTCGGTTAAGTGTCCGACTTCAGCCAGGTCACGATCTCACGGTCCGTGAGTTCGAGCCCCGCGTCGGGCTCTGGGCTGATGGCTCGGAGCCTGGAGCCTGTTTCCGATTCTGTGTCTCCCTCTCTCTCTGCCCCTCCCCCATTCATGCTCTGTCTCTCTCTGTCCCAAAAATAAATAAACGTTGAAAAAAAAAATTAAAAAAAAAAAAAAAAGAATGTGGAGCAAAGAACTAGACTCATACATTGCTGGCACAGCCATTTTGGAAAATTATTTGTCAGTTTCTTATAAATTTAGATACTTGCATTATGATCCAGAAATTCCACTCTTGGGTATTTACCCCAGACAAATGAAAACAAAACTCTATAAAACTACTTGTTTCTGGAAGCTTATTCGTTATAGGCCCAAACTGAAAACAATTCAAATGTCCATCAGTAAGAGAATAGATAAACAAATTGTGGTGCATCCATTCAATGGAATACTACTCAGCAATAGAAAAGAAAAGACTGCTGTCACATATAACATGGATGAATCTCAAAAACATTATTTTGACTGAAAGCAGCCAATCACAAGAGTACATTCTACATGATGCTATGTGTATGAAATTCTGATATAAGCAACACGAATCTATGATAATAAAAATTAGAGTAAGGGTTGCTATTGGTGGCAGGTTTGGGCTGGGAAAGGGTATGAGAAAACTTTCTGGAGTGATGGGAATGTTCTAGATCTCGATCAGGCTGACTACACAGGTATATTGATTTGTCAAAACTCAGAACTGCAGTCTTAAAAATCTATTTTTACAAACAGTTTTAGTTCAAAGGAAGAAATAGAACCACTGTGCTTTGTTCAGATCACACTTGAAATACTATGTTCAGTTTTGAACACATCTTAAAAACAATAAATCAAACTATGGGTTGCCAGGATGCAATGAGAAAGGTAAGGAATGGGGGAGGTGCAGGCTGGAGAGAAGACAAAGAGGGAGTGTTGTCCTATTTAATCATCGGGAGGAGAGTTGTGTGGTCGAATGCCTACATTTATTCACTGGGTCTCTAAAAGGCATATCCAGAACCAGGGGGTAAAAATTATAAAGAGGAAACGTTTTCTAGACACCAGGAAATGAGGCTGCAAAGCAAAGCAAAGCTTGGACAGTCATCAGAAGGTCGCTGACAGAGCCTGGACAAAAGGTGGAGCAGCCTGGACCGCACGTGCTGTAGGTGTGGAGAAGACTGGAAGGGAGAGTGGATGTGAGAAAAAGCAGGAAGTAGACTGGGACATATGACACATGTGTTATGTGTGTGTGTGTGTGTGTGTGTGTGTGTGTGTGTGATATACAAGGGAGAGCAGTGAATAGAAAATGACTCTCCCGTGTTTCCGAAGAAGACACCATTGATATTGGTATGCGTCATAGAATCTTATGAATCAGGAAATTGTGTTTAAAACATTAGACCTTAAAATTGTGCTATTGTGTCTGACTAAGCAATCAAAATGGATTTTAAAGAAAATGCGACCGAGTCACAGAGCTATTGGAGACAGGAACCAGAAGCCAAACCACCCACCTGCCTAACCTTTAAAGGCACCAAGATAAGCTGTTGTCCTTCAACCCCATCCTATCACCCCATTTCAATTTCCTGTGCTTACCCCATCTGAAAGTTTTCTTATTTATTTATTCTAAACTTTATATTGTATGTCTCAGTCCACTGGAATATAAACCTCTGAAGAGCAAGGACGTTGTGGTCTTAGTCACGGCTAGTGCCCCAGCTCCTAGAGTCCTGTGGGTCACAAGAAGGTGCTCCATCAAGAACTGAAGGTTGAGTGAAGTTCAGGCCAGAGCTGATTTGGGGATGGCTTACTCGTTGGTGATTGTGAATGGGAACCGCAGAAACACATGCCAGAATACTTCAGCCATTCGCAGAAGATGTAGTGAGCATTTCAGATGTGTTTCTTTCAGTCCGACACTCAATACCCCGATGGCACGTATGCCTTGTGCCAAGGCGAGTCCTCTTAGGCTCACATCTGCTCCAGCTGCTGTTTGCCCAGACAGGTTCCAGACACGGTTCCCTGCAGACGGCTGCTGCAAGCGCACTTCTCTTTCCTGCCTGGGGCTTCGCTGATGCCAGTGTGTGACACGCCCTCAGGAACCTTCTGGGCATCTCATGCATGTGCAACTCAATAATTCGAGCACTACAGGAACACCCTTGATCAAAACGGAGTGGGGGAGTCAATGGACAAGTGCTTCCCCCTTTTGTAATCAGGACCAGTAGTTTTGAGACGGTGCTTTGCATGAGGGTCCTCAGAAAGTGCAGCAGGTGAGATCAAGCAGCAGTCACCTGTAGCGGGAGCCAGCTTGATAATGCACCCTTATATTGGCACTCCTTCTGTCCTTGTTCCTCGGTCTACATTGCCCTTCTTCACTCCTCCCTGGGACCAAATAAACTAACTGCACCCATGCATTTGTCTCAGGCTCTGCTCTCTGGGACACCCAGGCAAAGACAACAACCTAATTTTCATTACCTTGACTCTGAAAGTGCTTTCTTGTTTTAGGAAAACCACCTGGATATGTAGGTCAGAAACTTCTGGCAACAAGAAGGACGCATTAAAATCCCCATATGCCCTTTAACTCTCGGGGCCCCTCGGCAGGTGCTGAGGCAAACCAGATAGCATGTGGCCCTGGTGTAAAGGCAGCATCCCCAGGGGCTTCGGCACCTGCCATCTGATGGGCAACGGCAAATCCTCCCTGAGAAGAGCAGCTGAGGTAGGAAGCCGTCCTCAGCCGTGAAGGATGAGTGCCTGGCTGGGGGAGAGGGGGCAGGGCAGCTGCTGGAAGGCAGCAGATGGGCTGGATGAGCCTATGGGGTGGAGATTTCTCACACCCCCTGCCACTCAGGGACATCTTCGGTGAGGGGAGGCCCTTTGCAGAGAGACCCATGGGCTGGAGAAAGGACAGTGAGTAAGTAGCAAAGGGTCTTCTTCTGTGATGGGGTCTGTATCTTGTTCCCTGGCCATTTTTTTCTTCTTAATAAAAGAGGTAAAATTTTCATAACATAAAGTTAATACTGTACAGTTCAGTGGCTTTTAGTAATTCACATGTTGTGCAACCATCAACCTTTATCTGGTTCCCAAACATTTTCATCTCCTCTCAAGGAAATCCTGTCCCCATTAAACAGTTACACCCTCTTCCCAGCCCACAGCTACCGCTAATCTGCTTTCTGTCTCTATGGAGCTACCCATTCTGGATATTTCCTATATAGAGAATCAAACATCGTGCGACCTTTTGTCTCTGGCTTCTTTCACTAAGCATAACGTCTTTGACGTTCATCCATGATGTAGCGTGTGTCAAACTTCACCCCTTTTTAAGGCTGTGTAGTGTACCATTATATGGATGTATACGTACATAATCACATTGTGTGTATCTGTTCACTGATTGATGGGCATCGGGGTGTTTCCGCCTTTCATCTGTTGGGTGAGTGCTGCTGTGATCGTTCGCGTACAAGCACGTTTCTGAGCCCCTGTATTCAATTTTTTTGCAAGGATGCCTGGAAATGGAATTACTGCTCATCCATCGCCACGTGTGATTCTTTTTCCGATGCTCCTGTTTGAGCCCCCCTGACTCTCTCTGCCAATTGGCTGAAGGAGAAAACCAATCACCATTTTTAACTAAACATCTACGGAAGGATTTAAGACACCCACCAGCACACATGGGGCTTGGTCAAAGCTAAGGAATCTGGCATCCAGGGAGATGGGAGGGGGCTGGCCTGAGTGTTCCCCTACGCCCCTCTTCTTTACATTGAGGGTCTTAGCCTTACTGTGAACTCACTTAGATGGGTTAGGTGGATTTGGTTGTGGGCGAGACCTGTGTACCTATGTAAGTATGAGCCCTGGGGCCTCATTTAGGTACATACACGAAACCATTTCACAGGGACAAGCCAGCCCTTATTTTCGTTTTCCCTGTGGGAAGTCTTTCAGCCAGGTGTCTATTTATTTATATTGGTTACCATGCAAGCATTACTTGGAACAAATCTTGAAAATTAAAAAAACAGGAAAAATAGGGTTTGGTACTAACCAAGCTGAGGGTCACGCCTCCGAATTAAAACATACCACCTGTACTGAGACAATCTGGGCTGGAGTCGAAGGCTTTCCGTTTGCCACCACGTGAATGCCGTGTAGGCTGAACTTGGGACCCTCTCACTGGGGCAGTTTTAAGACATTAAGTCACTGTTGGCTTTGAGCAGTACTCGTTCTAAGAAATGGATGTTTTTTTAAACAACAAATGTCCCAGAGTTCTGTCTGGGTACTGTTTTAGTTTGGAAAGGTAAGCACGTACCTGCGTCTATACGTTAGTGGGGGAAGAACCGGTGGTCAAAATTGAGACAGGAAATATCCATTTAAAGCGATGCGCACAGGGACATCCAGTGCATAAAAAAGATATCTGTGGGCGGCCAGGTCTTCTTCCCTCACGCCTGACCTTTTAACTCAATTGAAGAGCTGTTACTTCGATGGGCACAAAGGTGTCCAAGTGCCCCTGGGCGAGAGAGGCGTCTCACTTCCTGGGCGGTGGCGCCGCAGCTTCCGTGGACACTCACAGCGCCCCACCCCCTGCCCCCACCCTCACACCCACCGCTCTAACCCCCCCCTTCCCCCCCCCCCCCACCATCTGACTCACGTTTTCCACCGTGGAGGTCGCTGACAATGGAGCAATTAAACAGGCAGACCTGCTGAGGTATTCAAGTTTCTGTCCATAAATCTGGTGGGAACCTTGAACGGGGCCTGCTTTAATTACATTCTTTCAGAATCCCAAGGTCAACGCGAACAACCCTTTGGGAGCTGGCTTGCTATTTTGATTTTTAACTCTCCTCTTCATCAACCTGACAACGTGTTTTAGCTGGTGATGGCTCTCATAAGAAAGCTGAATTTGCATCTTGGGGTTTCATGCATATTTTAGTAATGTATGCACAAGGAAAACTGCAAGGAGGCATCCAGAACTTTAGCACCCAGAATTTACAAAAAAAAAAAAAAAATAGCAAATGTTCCAAGGAAAAGCAAGATTTATATTCTACTGTTCCAAACAAAGTTTCTCTTTCCCTCTCATCTCCGCAAAATAATCGCGTTCTCATAGCACCTAATAGTTGACAAGCCTCCTTCATTCACCCAGCACCATGCGGTGGAATCCTCTCCCAAACCTTATGATTAGAGTTAATGCCCACTTTACAGATGGAAGAACTGAGGATCAGGAGGAAGTAGAGCAGGGTCAACAACATGGACTCAGAAGTGAGCAGAGGTAGGATCGAATCCTGGCTGCACCCCTGTCAGGTTACTTGATCTCTCTTTGCTCAGTTTTCCCATCTGTAAAATGGACCCAATGAAGCCTTGGTAACTAGATTTTATGGTTGCTGAGAAGGATTAAATGAGTTTGTCTATGTATTTAACTTAGCAAGGAGCATTCAAAAAGGGGTCCCTCGGCTCCCTCTGCTATGACAGGTTTTAAATCCTTTGGCTTCTCAGATTAAGTTCCTTTCCATCAGTGTTCATAAAGTGAGGCTACAAAATAGGGGCCCCTGGGTGGCTTGGTTGAGCATCTGACTCTTGCTTTCGGCTCAGGTCATGATCCTGGGTTGTGGGATTGAGCCCTATGTCGGACTCCGTGCTGAGCATGGAACCTGCTTAGCTTAAGATTCTCTCTCTCTCTCTTTCTCTCTCATTCTCTCTCTCTCTCAAAAAAATTAAAATAACAACAACAACCTCACAAAAGTGAGGCTACAAAATGAAGTGCATCTGATCACCCACAGTATACGCCATTTCATTGGAAAATCTTTATAAAATTCAGGTTTCTCTTTGCTAAAATGATACTAACAGTAGTTCCAATCTCATAGGCATAGAGATGTCATGAAGATAAAGTGAGGCAACAATCACAGGGCCTGGCATATGATATTTAGCGCATTTTGTTAAATACTACTATTATTACTAATTAACATGCTATTTAATGTCTATTATTATTTGTACTATTACTTAAGCCTTAAAATCTACACTAATTTTCTGACCGTTCAACCCTTATCAAGGAAAGGAAAAAAAAATCAGTCTTTACTTTTCATAAGAAGAGCTTATAAGCATAATTATTCTCCAACCATATCCATTTATTTTCCATTTTTAGACTTGACCATTGACTTACCTGTGCCATGTACGTTGAAAGCCATGTACTAAAGAGCAAAGTATCCTGGAATGGCATCAGGAGACCTATGTTCTAATCTGCAATCCAGCGCTAATTTACTGTGTGACCTTGGGCAAGTCACTGGACCTTTTCTGTGCCTGTTTCTTCGTCGATTGAACAAGAGGATCAACCTAAGTCTCTTTTAGCATTAAGATGATGTTTCAAATCTCTCCCTATGTGTATTAGCTTCCTTTGTAACTATTTTTATTATTTAAAACCACTTTGTAGTTAGCTCAGCTGAACCTTTATTTTTATTTTCCTATGAGATAATGCACAGAGTTCTGCAGGAGGTTAACAGCAGAGACAGAATTAGGAAGCACAGACCTTGGCCTTCTGTGGCCTTCTGCCTCTGGTTTAGCTCAGATATCATCCTTGCTTACCCATCTGAACCTAAAGAGCTCGCTGGATCCTGAGAAAATGCTGGAAGACGGTGGGGTGAGGTGTAACTCCATCTTCTCAGCTCTCAAGGACTCTCTTGTTACTCTTGTATCCCAGTGTCTCTGTGTTACTTCCGACATTTTCCAAAAATGGCTCACGATTTCTCTTAACCTTACACACATATGATGAAAATGAAAAGAATTGTCAAATTCTGCCTGGCCTATAACAGTATGACATTTAACATTTTCAGGGCCTTTAAAATGCTTAAATTTGGAATCTGCAAAGTGTTTTTGCCCTGTGATTGAGAGTCTGGATTTCCCTTTATTACTTCATACTTAGATTTTCAGAAGCTTGCTGACTCTCTCATCTTTATGATATTAGCAAAGCCTGAAAAGCTTAACAAATGGCTCTTAAGATTTGAAGGAGTTAGAGTAAAAACAAAATTGTGTTTAGAGTAACAAATATGAATATGTACTTTTATTTTTTTAAGTGTATTTATTTTGAAAGGGAGAGAGCGCACAAGTACAGGAGGGGCAGAGAGAGAGTTTCCCAAGCAGGCTCTGCACTGTCAGCACGGAGCCTAACATGGGGCTCAAACTCACAAACCATGAAATCATGGCCTGAGCTGAAACCAAGAATCATATGCTGAACCGACTGAGCCACCCAGGTGCCCCATGAATATGTATTTTTACAAGTTCCTCCATAGGATTCTGTTTCATGGATGAATCTGAGAATCATTTCCTACTGACAACACAGAGAAATTGAAAGCCTCATGCTCCAGAGCACAAAGTCAGCACAAAATGAGTGCATATATTAAAGTCTATCTCATTAAAGACAAATAAGTAAATGACGGGAAGGAGAGTGATAAGACAGTGGCTAGAAGAGAAGAAGCCATCAGGCTAAGGCTGTGGCTTCCTCTTTGCTTTTTCTGGGACAGAAGATGTTTGAATCTGCACGACGTGAAGAGGAGGGTGGGGAGGAGAGGAAGGGAGTAAATCTGGAGAAGGAAGGAGTGTGGAGCAGTGCACAGAGCAAAGAGCTAGGGGTCAGGAAGACTCCCACCTTGGATGAGTTGGGAGAATTACTTCACCTTTCTTGCCTGTTTTGCATCAGTTGAGTGGGGGCAGTGACCCCTGTTTGAGTGGGCTGGTTTCAGCATTAGACTCTAGAGGAGAACGTAGGTAGCGTGTTCATGTTGTGCCAAACCTCTAGTAGGCGCAGATAAGCTGGAGCTGTTGCTGTTGACAATTGATGGACAAGGGTCATCCTCAGGAGGCTGAAGGGAATGTTCAGGGCTGGCCGAGAGGCTCTCCTGGGGCAGGGGCGGAGTGGGGGGCAGTCAGTTTCCCATTGAGAAAGGCAAGAGCAGGACAAGGACTGGTGCCAACACGAGGGAGGTAGTTGGACTTGAACAGAGCCCTCTCTGAGCCCCATTGCCCAGCTCGGCTGCCATCAGGTGACAGGTCATCGGCAGCCTGGTGCTGAAATGGAAAACCTTGTGGGCATTAGTCTCATTTTACTCTTGTCTGTTTCTTCCATATTGCTTCTGTTCTTTAGAAAAATTCAGAGTAAAAGGTAAAAACACGCATTTGAGGGTTTCGCATAGTAGTTGCAAATCCAGGTTTGTACCACTGCTGACCACAGTCTAGTGTTGTGCTAAATTCTGGTTCATTCCTGTGGCTGTTTTAGAACTTTAGCTTATTCTCAGAACATCCTGCCAGGGAGCAGTGTGTTGTTCACCACCCAAAGCACCAAAAGCCGTTGACTCCTTGGTCAATAAGGTAGAGCGCAGATAACATAGGGTGGCCAGGAGGGCATGGCTCAAACACTGGGGAATTTCTCAGAATGTCTTGGCTAATCAAGAGGACATGTGCCTTCTATCAAAGTGTTCCCTATTCTCTCTTGGTCTCTGAGCTCCCTACAGGCTGGGGAATGTGGTGGCCACTGAGTCTGTGAAGAGCGGATGAGCGATCTATGCCGTGTCTCTTACTTCCCGGGGGCAGACGTGCAGCTCTCTGAAAACGCCCAACGTGGTGGGCATGCTCCCAGCTGCCAACAGCCCAACCTGAAGTGCAACCATGTACACTCGGGCCCAAGAAAAGGGAGCTTCCAAGGTCACTGACAAATGACAAAGATGTCTAATGGTGATCAAGGCATTTACAGGCCCCTCTGGCTTCACCCATCACCTCTGGTAAAATGGTGTGTGCCCTGACCCCTTTCAGAAGAACAACTGGGCCTGTCATATCATTCCTTTGTCCCATTTCCTCTGTGTCCTATTTTAGAAAAGAGAATTGGATTCAGCCTGGATGACCCTCATATTTTTCCTTACAATGTCTGCTCTAGAGGTATTGTCCATTGTCAATTTAAGAGTTTAGGAGACTGTATTTAGATTTTTTTTTTCGTTTTGAGGGAGGGGAAATAAATCTTAGCAAGAGGTAATGTGACAGTAATATAGTAACAGGGTCCAACTGATTTAATTACTCACGGAAGTTTCCCACTGGTACCAGGAAGGGATTTGTACCAAACTCAGGGTGGGATGTGAGTCACTGTGAATCATGAACCACATAACCTCATAGAATTCCTCAGATTGGAATCACATCACCTTATCAACAGGAAAGGTGTCTGCCTCAGTCTCTGTTTCTCTCTCGCCAGAGATTATATCCAGCTGCCAATCATCCCAGGTGGAGACACACAGTCAGGCTGTAGATGGTCTAAAGTGGCAAATAATTTTAAGATGTCTGTTCCCTTTGCCTTCAAATATTGAGTGCTTTTTTGGGAGGGGCTGAGACTATCCTGTCAAAGGGCATTCAGACAGAGGAAATCTCTACAGCAAATGCTCTAAAGGGAGGATTAATTTAGCATGTGTGAGAAATAGTGTCAGTGTGGCCTCAGCAGAATGGATGGGAAGAGAAGGTACAAGGTGAGGTTATAGAGGTAGACCAGGGGGCACTCCTGCCAGGGTAGGAGAGTGATTATGGCGGGGGGGGGGGGGCGGTGCGAGTAAGAGCAGGGAGAAGAGTAAGGTGATGATGGCAGTTCCAAAACAAGATAAAGGGGTTTGGGTTAGGGTGGTAGGAGGGGAGATGGAGAGAGGGGGTGGATTTGGGGTAAGTTTTGAGATGCAGTTGACGGGACAGGCCATGGATTAAATGATGATGGCGGGAAGGGGTTGCAGAAAAAAAGAACAATCTAAGATAACTCCTAAAGGCATGCCTAGGAAGCAGGCCTTTTTAGGGGAAGGAGAGCACGACTGAAGAGTCTTGTTTTGGCCATATGAGTATGGAGTGACCACTAGGCATCTCTAAGTGGCGATGTCCTGTAGGAAGCTGGATATGTAAGTGTGGGATTTCTCAAGGAGGTCAAGGCTGGTGATAAATATTTGGGCATTTTGGCTTCCAGGTGGCCTTAAAGCCTTAAGACTAGACAAGGAATCACCTGGAGAGAGGGGAAAGGGGAGAGGCAGGAGGATCAGACCAAGTCTGCTGAGGAGAAGCCAAGGAGGAGGAAGGAGGGGAAGGAATGTCAGGGACACTGAGAGAGAAGAACGTTTCAAGGAGGAGACAGAGACAGCTGTGTTGAGCATGGCACACGGGCCAAGGAAGATGGTCCTGGATGAGCGTCCCCTGGATTATGCTACATGAAGACCATTGGTGACCTAGACAAAGGCAGAGACTGCCTGTAGAGAGTTTGGGGACAGAAAACTGGCTGAAGAGGAGTGACGACATAATGGGACCCAGAAGTTGACCCAGGACTGTAGAACATTATCCTATTTAACTGTCATAATCATGATGTGAAGGAGGCATTGTTTTCACCCCATTTAAAGATCCAAATATGGAGACTTGGGATCATGAGGTCACTAAGGGTTGGAGTAGCCTTTGACTCAGTTTGAGTTCTTAGCCTCTCTTCTTTTACTGCCTCGCACTCCACCCCACCCTCTAATCCCACAGATCCCTGGAGCAAGGATTAGCCGCATAGGATTACCTAGAGGAAGAAAGAAAACAAGTGAAGGGAAATTTCTCTGTGGAATGTGGTAAGCAGGGCTTACAGAGGGAGGGATGATGTCACCGCGCCAGCAGAGGTATAGGCTGTGCAATTGTTCTCGCAGTCTTGCCTCCAGCAACTCCACGTCAGCCCATTTGTCATCCCCCTATCTTAAACAAACTGCCCCGCAGTCTAGAAAGAATGACAGCTACATTCCAGAGGATCCAATTTTGCCTTGTAGAGTATAGACATCCATGGCACGGGCCTTGAAATAGCCCAGCAGGGGGAATGATTGAAACTCCAGGGGCTGTGCCTTTATAGATAACCTTGAAACAGTAACGTTAAATCTTACTAATGCCACACTTCCCACCTCACCTATCCCATAAGAAAGGAAAGAAATCTGATCGGAGTGAGGTCCTCAACAGGGACAAGAAATAGGTGACGGATCAGCACTTTATTCCAGAAGGAATCACAGCCGAAAAAACTGTTGCACAGGAGACATGAGGCTCATTCTTCTTCTGTAAAGGTGAGCTCAAAAACCCTGTCAGAGAAGTCTCATCTTCTTGGACTGTGTTTTCTTTTCTTTTCTTTCTTTTCTTTTTTCTTTTCCTTTTCTTTTCTTTTCTTCTTTTCTCTTTTCTCTTCTCTCCTCTCCTTTCCTTTCCTTTTTATAAGTTTATTTCTTTTGAGAGAGAGAGAGAGGGAGAGAGAGTGCACACAAGAGAGACAGTGAACATGAGTAAGAGGGGAGCAGAGATGGGGGAGAGAGAACCCCAAGTAAGCTCCACCTTGTCAACCCAGTCTAACCCAGGGCTCAATCTTACAACCGTGAGATCATGACTTGAGCCAAAATCAAGAGTTGGACGCTTAACCAACTGAGCTACCCAGGTGTTCTTGGAGTGAGTTTTCTTAAATATAAAACGAGGAGCAAAGACTCAATATCTGGTTTTGGATATTTGTTTACCCCTAAGCACAGGCTCTGTTTCTGAAACTGAAATTTACATGGTGCTCCAGTAAATTTATGTCAGTGTGAAGGGCATGTGCCGCTTGCACCAAACCAAGGAGGGTCTTTGGTTTAAGTTCAGAGTCCAGCACCATTCCTCCTAAAATGAAGGACCATTTACAGTGAGTGTGGCTTCACATACAAGGTAAGCAGCTGCAGGTGGAACAGGAAAGACAAACACTTCTGAGTATTGTAATTGTAGGGTCTCGTGTACCCCAAGTAGCAAAGCCCACGGCCAAGCTTAGAGGGGAAAGGCTGTTCTACAAAGCATAGGGTCTGCTAAGAGGAACAGTAACCTCCTTTGATCTGAAGCTGTCTGGTTAACTAGTGTTCTCCTTGGCAAGGTCATTCCCCAACTCCCCTCCCCCAGAATGGCTCTTTCTAATAGGAGGCTGATCTGGAGGAGGGGTCCTAGTTCACCTCCCAGCCTCCACCTGCAAAGCTCAGAGAACCTTAGAGGGCCCATGGACAATTTGAGGGCAAATTACCAGAACCCAAGATCGGAGCCCCATCCTCCTCATTTATTTTTGTAAATTAAGTGGGACAGCAAGCCCAGAGTAAGGACTTGAAGGAGTAAAGGAAGGAGCGGTCCTCTTCTGGAGAGAAAGTGAGGTTGGGAGGGAGGTGACACCCAGGGGGGTCTCTCTCTTTGCAGAGGGATGGAACTGGAAGGACCGTCTTTGGCAAAGTAAAGAACATCTGAGCTCGAGAGAGGGTCATCTTTATCCTGTCTCCGCCCTGATACCTACCTGGCCTTTTAGTAAAGAATCCCTCCACCGTGGTCTTGCCAGTTTGGTCTGGAGGAGGCCTGTAAGGCAGGCTGCCCAGGGAAGGTACAGGTTATGTACCAGTTCTCTGGGAGGGGGTCAAAAGGAGCTAGTGCTGCATGGGCACCGCTCCCTCTGCCCACCCCATCATACGGAATCACAAGCAGACTCTCCACTCATTCATAGCAGCAAAGAGGGAAGTACATACTTGGAGATGAAGAGGAGGGTCTTGCCACTCTGGAGTGAACTCTGGTTGAACCATAGATGGGGAAGCCTTGCACCTTGCTTGGGTGGCCAAGAGGACTCTAGAAGGCTTACCGGCAGCAACCCGGAGGCCTACGGGAGGCAGGGCTGTCAGGAGCAGAAACAGCACCGTGGCGGAGCGTGGACTTTGGAGCCCGGATGCCAGAATGCAAGTCTTGGCTCAGTCACTTAGGACTCTGACCCAAAACAATTTCCCTGGCCTCTCCAGGCTTCTTTGCTCACTAATGAGAGAGAGATAAAACTACATCACGGGGGTGGGGGTTGGGATTGAATGAGTGTATCTATAAATGAGTTCAAATGTAAAGTGCTTACGAAAGCGCATGGCAGGAGTGAGCGGGCATTAAATTGTCTTTTATTGTCTTGAGGCTGCATGGCAAGTGCATCGCTAATGCGATTTTATGTCTAGAGAGGTCAAAGGTCCTCTCAAGCTGCTACGTGGTTTTCCCATGGTTCTTACCTCCCATCTGGTCTCCTATGGGACCCCTCAAAGATCCTTTGTGAATCCTTTGTGATGATCTTTAATGTCGCTTTCGGGTGTAAGGGCCCGTGCGTGGTCAAGAATACTTCCAGAAAGTAGCTTAGTCCACACCACCTACTTTGAAGGCAAAGTGTGCCCTTTGGGTCCCTCATCAAAAAAGGCACATCCAGCACAAGGCCTAAGCCACATGGTGTTTTCCAAACTTCCCTGAGTCCCTGTTGAGTCCCCTTCTGACTTGTCCTGAACCACCCTGGCCATCCCCATGCCTCAGTTGTCCTGAGCACCCACCTGGGCCTCCCCAGACCCTCCCAGTTTCGTTTCTGCTGGTGCTGGGCATCCTGTTCCCCCTCTCCCAGCTTGTAGCCACAGGGGTGGGGCCGGTTCAAACCTTGGATTAATCTCCCACCAACAGGCACCCTCACATCTAGCATCCCTCAAATGTCTCCTTCCCAAGGAGGCCATACAGTCTACTCTGATTAAAGTGTCAACCTCCACTCCCACCTCCAAAGGAGGGTATAGCCAGGTCAAGACCATATGGACTTTTCTCCTTCAACGTGGTGGCTTCCCTGACCTTGAAAGAGTATGGTGATCCTCTTTGCTTTTGTGAATATTAAAATGCCACCACACCCCTCCAGCATTAACGCAAGCGGATTTAGAGCCTCTATTTCAAAACCCATTTAATAGGAGAAGAAACACAAAAAAAGAAACCATTCCCGAGGTTGTTAGGGTCTGCTCTGAGGCCCACAAGCCCCTCCCAATGCTAAGGCATCTGCTTCATGATAAAAGTCCCGAAATTAGGGTGCATGTGGGAATCACCCGCAGAGTTTTGAAAAACCACTGATGCCTGGCGGTAAGTCTGAGGTTGGGGGAAGCCTGGGCACCATGGTTTTTTAAACTCCCCAAGTAATCAAATGTGCAGCCAAGATTAAGAACCACAGACCTACTGATTAAAAAGTGCTGTTGTGACTCTTAGAAATCATTGGTTCTTCTGAGGTAGGCCTGTGCACTTTTTCAAAGCACGCCAGGGGTTTCTGGTGTGTGGCCACAGTGGAGAGAATCATCGCTTTGACCAGTGGTTCTCAAAGTGCGGTCCCCAGTCCCGCAGCGTCAGCACCACCACCCGGAAACTTGTTAAAAATGCAAATTCTCCAGCCCCACCCCAGGCAGACTGGCTCAAACTTCCATCGGTGGTGGAAAACATGTTTAGCGGGGGAGGCACACCGTATGTATTTACAAACTGCCACACACCGTTGTCTATGCTTTTCTATAAATAGAAATACGGGGGACTCCATCTAGATTCCGCCTTCCTCTTTTGCACTGAAGAGACGTGCTTCATCATTGACGACAGGTGAAGGAAGGCTTGGCAGGAGGCAGATTTGTTGCCCACCCACAGACAAGTGAAGGGCTGGGGGGAAGGCAAGAGGAGAATTGAGGGAAAGTGTAAGTGCAGAGGTCTGTGCGTTTGGGGTGGGTTTCCTGCTTGTATCGTTTTCCAGTTCTGGAACGTTTCATCTGCCAAGCCCGTCTAAACATTTAAGCGCACCTGGCGTTTTTAAGTTTTTAGTGTCAAACTGATTTTCTCGGAGCTCAAGCCAGACTTTCCTGGTAACCAGGCAACCTTGCTAAACCATGGGTAACAAGAGATTCCAGCCAATGTGTCAAATCCTGGTTTGGGTCTATCTTTTGCATTAGTACCTTTTGAGACACTTTGGTAAAAGCTGAGGGAGGAACATGAGAGAAGAAGCTACAGAGAATACCCGTGGGGAAAAGCCAGGTACCACTATAAAAGCCAAGCTGACCTGGGGCCCACCTCCGTGAGAGCCCTGTGTAAGGAGGAGGTTGGGGTGGGGGGAAGGAGCCAGAAACTCTGCACAGGACCCTGGTCTCTCCCTTCCTCTATAGGATACATATGCGAAGGGGACAAGTCAACAAGAGTGACTTCCAGGATAAAATGGACTAAATTGTGTTAAGATACATCCCAAATCTCATGTTTCACAAAATCACAGTTAAGGAAAAATTGGTGTTGATGCCCCTTTAGGGATATGAACCCCGCACCCCACCCCCCCCCCCCTTGAAGGACTGCTGAAAGACATTTTACAAAGCAAAGCCCATTAAAAGGGATTTTGACACGAGGAGCTTGAGTTTTGATGACTGAATGTGCCTGAAAACAGTTCTTGAGCCACATTGGTGCATGGGGCTCCCTGATCATCAGTGAGAAGGCTGAGCCGAGACCACAGAGCCTTCTGTTGTCAGAGACACAGCTGTCTTCACAGAGAAGTTCCTGCCTTTCCGTGGGTGGGGAAACACGGTCACCTGAGAAATTCCTTCAAATGCAGGTTCTTGGGTCCCTGCCTCAAAGATACTGGTTCAGGAGGCATAGGTTAGGACTTCAGCCTCCACATTTAAAGAAATTTCCCACTGATATTGATGCTGATGGTTTGAAGACCTCCTTTTGAGAAGCACTGCTTTATGTGAGTTCTACAGAATTGGCCCCAAACAGAGGATTACCTAATTTATTGCTATTTTGTTGGTGGCCCCCAAACCATGCCAGTGGGGGATAAAATAGGAGAATCAACATGGGACCATCATCATCTTCGTCACCATCAGGGTCTCTGGTTCTAGCATTTATTTCCCTCCGTGCTGGAGCCTTCCTCGAGCTCCCAGGAGTCCTGGAGAGGGTCTCCTCATCTACCTGAGATGATCCATCTGATCTACCTGAGGTCTGCACGTCCTTGTTCCTATTCTGCTCCCTGCAGGGACATAACCCTGGGAGACACCTAAAGGCCATCACAGGCACGGTGTCAAGGTATGGGTGGCCATCTGTCTCCAACATTGACACTGAAGCACCGTTTATGTTGGAGAATCTCTAAATCTTCCAGTTTTCATTGGTGACCCTGCTGTGCCCAAGGCCAGAGGTGCTACTGCTGACCCCTAGCATGAAGAATGCCAGCCCTGGAGCTGGCAAGGCCCAGGAAAGCCTCCAGCAGCTCTGCAGAAGGGGCTGGAAATCCTTCACCCACCTTGGTGACTCTGACCCAGGATAGGAGCACAAAGATCCACAAGGTAGAGCAGAGACAGAAAGAGGTACAGGCTTGATCTTATGCCGGTTACCCAAGGGGATGGGGCAGATCCATTCTAAGGAGACTTTGCTTTGTCAAAGAGAATATATGAAGGCCAGACCTTCCTGTTCCTGTTGCTTCAAAGAGAGGCTAATCTGCTCTGCCTTGTAAAGTAAAAGGAGTAGAGGGAGATTGAGGCCGGCAACACTGTTTGCTTTGTGCCGGGTGATTACCCCCATGATTTCACTGAGTTCTCCCAACATGCCTATGACAGAGCACCTGTTTTTCCATATACTTGCCAACAGCTGGTATTTTGAGACTTATGTTTGCCAGTCTGATAGGTATGAAATGGAGGTGGTGGTTGGTATTTCTCCAATTGCTAATAAGGTGAGCTCTTTTTGGAGTTTGTTGTTATTGTTTTTTAGTATTTCCTTCTCTGGGAAGAATATTATGTTTTTACTTCTAGCTTCTCCTGTATTTGGTGATCACTGACTTTTGGTTTTCTCCAGCCAGTCCAGGAGGAAAGGGAAGGGGGCAAGGTGGGGATATTTCTATACTTTAGGGAGAGAGAAAATTGGCAATAGATCCCTGCTCTGAGAGAACAGGCTGGAACATCACGGTGATGGGCTAGGGCCAGAGGAAGGCCTCTGTCAGGAAACTGTCTTGGGCAGATTTGACCTAGGGCTTTAGGGAAAATGATGCCTCAGGTCCAACCATGTTCTTTACTTAATAATGTAATTCCATTATTACCAAAGACTTCAGAAAGTTTTATGAGCATGTTTGGAAGAAATGGTATGGCATGGAGAGGCTGTGGGCTCGCTGGAGGTGGTGTAGAGAAAAACCAGAGCACAATTTTGGTATAAGTGGTGAGAGGCACCCCCCACCAGGATGTGTTAATGGCCCTAACCCCTGGGACTGCCAGCACTATTAGGTAGCATACAGGACATCCCACTGTCAAGGCAGAGTCGGTGCATGATGCCCAAAGAAAGACCACCCATCCAGTAGGTCACCAGGACAAAGAGACACATGGTTATATGGGCGAAAGGTAGAGTTCACAAACAGATGTAACCTTTGAATCACCCTTCCCCTGACTTACCAAAGTCTGCCTTCTTTCTGTGCCTGTAGGAGCAGATCCTTTTCCAAGTGGGGCCTCAGTCCCTCAAGCAGGCCAGGTCAGAGTCTCCAGACAGGCCTGGACATGTCTGAATCCCAGCAGTGAACCAGCTTCAGCAAAAGTAGGATGTTCACTATAGGTTTTGCTTTTAGTATATGTCCTTTTTTAAAAAAATTTTTTTTTTTAATTTTTTTTTTTCAACGTTTATTTATTTTTGGGACAGAGAGAGACAGAGCATGAACGGGGGAGGGGCAGAGAGAGAGGGAGACACAGAATCGGAAACAGGCTCCAGGCTCTGAGCCATCAGCCCAGAGCCCGACGCGGGGCTCGAACTCACGGACCGCGAGATCGTGACCTGGCTGAAGTCGGACGCTTAACCGACTGCGCCACCCAGGCGCCCCTAAAAAAATTTTTTTTTAACCTTTATTTATTTTTGAGACAGAGAGAGACAGAGCACGAACGGGGGAGGGTCAGAGAGAGAGGGAGACACAGAATCGGAAACAGGCTCCAGGCTCTGAGCCATCAGCCCAGAGCCCGACGCGGGGCTTGAACTCACAGACTGTGAGATCGTCACCTGAGCTGAAGTCGGACGCTTAACCTACTGAGCCACCCAGGTGCCCCTAGTAAATGTCCTTTTTAAGAAAAAAAAAAAAAAAAAGTGAGGCGGAATTCACAGAATATAAAACCAGCTGTTTTAAAGAATGTGATTCAGTAGCATTTAGTATCTTCACAGCATTGTGCAACTATCACTACTGTCTAGTTCTAAGACATTTTATTCATTTCAAATAGACTTTGTATCCAAGAGTAGTTTTTTTAAGGTTTATTTCTTTATTTTGAGAGAGAGAGAGCATGCGCATGGGTGAATGTGAGCAGAGGAAGGGCAGAGAGAGAAGGAGAGAGAGAATCCCAAGCAGGATCCATGCTCAGCACACAGCCCGACAGGGGGCTCGATCCCACGAACCGTGAGATCATGACCTGAGCCAAAATCAAGAGTCAGATGCTCAACTAAGCCACCCAGGCACCCCTCTAGATCAATTTTAAGTTTGCATCAAAATTGAGCAGAAACCGCAGAATTCCCATATACACCCTGCCCCCACACATGCACAACCTCCCCAACTACCATCATCCCTTGCCAGAGTGGTACATTTGCTTCAACCCACGCACCTACGTGGACACATCGTCATCACCCAGAGTCCATGGTTTGCATTAGGGTTCGCTCTTGGCAAATTGCAAAGTAATCAGGAGCCAGGGGACAGACTTACACAGAGAAGGTGTAAAACAAAGAAAGGCAAGTATTTGATTGGCTATGGCTTAAAGCCGTAGCTGGCTATTTGTGATTGGTTGTCCTTAAGCTTTGATTTCATAAACTTAAGACACTTACAGGCTTAGATTTTGTTTTGTTTACTTAGGCCATCGTGGCATTACAGCCACCTCAGTCTAATGGCTCCTTGTTTAATTAACACCCCTAACTCCCAACAACCACTGATTTTTTTAATGTTTATTTATTTATTTGGGGGAAGGGGTGGGAGCGACAGAGAGAGGGAGAGAGAATCCCAAGCAATCTTGGTGCTGTCAGCACAGAACCTGACATAGGCCTCAAACTCATGAACCGTGAGATCGTGGCCTGAGCTGAAATCAAGAGTCAGATGTTTAACCAACTGAGCTACCCAGGCACCCCATGATTTTTTACTACCTCCATAGATTTGCCCCTTTCAGAATGTCATCCAGTTGACATCTTACAGTATGTGGCCTTCTCAGACTGGTTGTTTTCACTGAGTAATATGCACGTGAGTTTCCTCCATGTCTTTTCATAGCTTGACAGCTCATTTCTTTTTAGTGCTGAATAACATCCCATTGTTTAGATGTACCAGTTAATCCATTGAGAGGCTGACTACAAATGGGAAATATATAAAAACAGACCAGACCATATATAAAAAAAGAATTTTGGCCCACAATCTACTGTAACCTACCCAAGAAGCCAACCTCTATATCTACAATAAATAACCTAGGAAGCCAGCCTGCTATGATAGACTTGGGGAAGCTATCTTCAAAGACCATCTACAGAGTGAAACCATAACTTCTGTAACAATCTTCCCAAAGTGGCTAGGACTTACAATGACAGTTTCCCTAATTTTTGTCCCTGCTTCCAATTTAGGACCAGGCAGAAAATGCCAAATATGCACCCGTCACCAATCACACAGGTTGGTTTTCTTTTATTTACACACTTTTCACTTACTGAAGGACATCTTGGTTGCTTCCAAGTTGTGGCGATTAAGAATAAAGCTATTATAAATATTTATGTGCAGATTTTTGTGTAGACATAAATGTTCGGCTCCTTTGGGCAAATACCAAGGAGGATGATTGTTTGATTGTATGGTAAGAGTATGTTTAGTTCTTTTAAGAAACCATCAAACTGTCTTCCAAAGTGGCTGTACCATTTTGCATTCCCATGGATGATGAATGAGCGTTCCTGTTGCTCCACATCCTCACCAGCATTTAGTGTTGTCGGTGTCCTGGATTTTGGCCATCCTAAAAGATGTTGTTGTTGTCATTGTTGGCTTTTTTTGTTTTGTTTTGAGAGACACTACTGACTTCTGTAGTGAGATATGTGTTCAAATCTTCTGCCCATTTTTAAGATCATGTTGGTTATTTTTTTACTGTTGAATTTTAAGTGTCCTTAGGATATTTTGAATAATAGTCCTGTATCAGTTATGTCTTTGGCAAATATTTTTTCCAAGTCTATGGCTTATCTTTTCATTTTCTTAACAGTGTTTCTCACTGAAGTTCAGCCTATCAGCTATTTCTTTCGTGGATGGTACCTTTGGTGTTGTAGCTAAAAAATCATCACCATACCCAAGGTCATCTAGATTTTCTCCTTTAAAACATTATTATCCGCAAAGGGCTATATGTTCTATACATGTTTACATACCATTTTCATACATACATATTTGAGCAGCAACATTCAGATTCCAGATTCTTTTCTCCCAAAGGGTCAAATTTTAGTTTGGGGAGGTAATGTACTTCCATGCTTTGTCTTATGTGTTTTTTGTCTTGTTTTGTTTTGTTTTACAAGCATGTAAAAGACAATGCTCATTGCTTCTCAGTTTCTGCCTGGGGAAATCTCAAAAAGGAATGGAGAGTTTTTTACCAAGTATGAGTAGAGCAGTTGTGTTCCAGACATTACCTGGGTTTTTTTTGTTGTTTTTTTTTTTTATTATTTGACATTTGGACCTTTTCCCATGGGACCCAAGATGTGACATAGCATTATGAAAATGCTCTTCCTCCTCAGGGGCTTAATTTTTTTAATCCAGAAGGGGGAGCAAAAGTGAAGTGAGCAGGAGAAATCCATCGTAGTGTCATATCATGCCAAGTGTGTTTATTCTTTCTTCAGTAGTGAAGAATCTGCCTAAAGCATTTTGTTTCTTTATGCTTCTGTTCTTGTTTTATCTATTTGTTATTAAAGTCTAGATCTTGATATTCCTATGATATGTGGCATCCTTTAGTGGAAAGCAAGTTAAAATTTAGCAAATGGGGCTTTATGGCAGAGGTTCATGCTGGGGATAGGGATAACAGGAGGGTTGAGAGAGGAGGTTCAGTAACCTGTCTTGACATTTCTATAAAGGAGAGGGAACATCCGTTCTATCCCCCAGAGGAAAGAGTTCTGGAATAATGTTTCTGGTTTCCTCTCCTAACCTGTCAATGCTCCTCCTGTGGGCAGAGTGATTCATCTGGTTGCTGAGATGACTAGAGTTTGACATCCACTGGTCCCTGGATGTTTGTGTTCTATTTTGGTGAAGGTTAATGAGTTAGAGGCCTCTCTCTCTCTGCTCCTATCTCTCAAGCTCGTAAACTCACAAGCTGTGAGGCCAGGCCTGGTCCTCCATGCTGCTCTCCCATGCCCCCCACCCCAGATTTAACCACTAATTTGTCCAAGGGTCCAAATCATCTCTCCAATCACCTTAGCCATCAATAAGTGGATACCTTGCTCCCTACACAACTCCTACTTCTTAATGAGTTCAGAATCTGGAGAGCAGAAGAAAGAAGGCTGTGATTAATTCACACCTCAGAAATCCCATTCAAGAGATGAGGATGATCCTGTGTCAGCCACCCCCAGCCACCTCAAGGCCCTCTCCATGGTTAGTGGCAAACTTGTGGGCAACTTTAATTTTCAGCCAGTCCTCCCTACTTCGTCTCTTCTTATTTCTTTTCCATTCTACCCCACCCCTGCTGTAGGCAATCATAGGGCTTCAGTTTGCTTTTTATCAGGAAATTCTTGGAGATTCTTGATTTGATATAAATAAATATTGCTGAAGTTGAAAAAGAACACCTTTTGGTACCTCATTCCCATCATACGTAAGCCACATCTTATGGGGTTGTTGGGAAGATTTCAATCAGATGATGCATATAAGCTGGCTCGCACAATATGCCCACTTCGCATAGTGCTAGTAGCAGATGCTCGGTGAATTGAAGAATAGCTGCTATGAATGCTGTGGCTGCTGTTATTGTTGTTATTATTATTACTCAGCCCCCTATCTGTCACTTCCCCCCATAGGTAGCAGTGCCAAAAAAATGAGGTTCTGATAATTGTCTGTGGAGACTTGGACTGCTGGATTTAGACGCCATTTTTATTGAAGTCATTCTTTGTGACCTATTTGATTCACTAAGCCCAGCTGGAAGAATCTGTGCATTTGAGTTTACCAATGACTAAAGAAGAGGTTTTCCTAGAGGTTTCAAAAACTGGGTGACAGAAACTGGTAAATTCCAGAAGAATGTGTCCCCCAGAACTCTATAAACTTCTAAGAAAATTGGAGATCTAGGTTCAAAAGATGGAGGAGATAGGGGCGCCTGGGTGGCTTAGTTGGTTGAGTGTCTGACTTCAGCTTAGGTCATGATCTCATGGCTCCTGAGTTTGAGCCCTGCGTCAGGCTCTATGCTGACAGCTCAGAGCCTGGAGCCTGCTTCGGATTCTGTGTCTCCCTCTCTCTGCCCCTTCCCTGCTCATGCTCTGTCTCTCTCTGTCTCTCAAGAATGAATAAAGGTTAAAAAAAAAAAAGATGGAGGAGATAGCCCCCACATTTCCTCCCAAATGGATATCAGGTATTCAAACTACTTGGAAAGATTTCTCATTTCCCCCATTTCCCAGAGGTGAACACTTTACCCTGGATGTGCATTTGCAAACTGGAGCCTATTTTGGAGTAAAAATTTCCACTTCTTACCCACAGATTGTGAACGGTCCAACTATTGATTAAGATATTTGAAGCTCTAAAGGAAATTAATCAGGTTGACATCTTCTACCAAAAAGGAAATAGATAAATTAAAGTACAGAAGAAATGGTTGGATATGATGTAAAACCACACGTGAGGGGCTATTTCTATTTGTGAGACCAGGGGTGTTTTAGGATTTTAGAAGTAGAGCCCTGTGCTATTCCACCCAAAGTTTTTCAATCTGGAACTCAGAGAGTAATTGAACTCCCTGAAATTGTCTGTGAAGTTTTCTTGGCTATCTGTGTGTACGTTTTTCTGAGGACAAAAGCTGTCTTAAGTAGTGTTCCTTTGAAGCAGAGCCTAAAACAGGGATTCAAGAGCATGAGAGAATTACCTCAGGGAAAAAGGATTAAGGAAAGTAGGGTAGAGCACAGGAAAAAACCAAGAGAAGATGTAGTCTCAGCTGATGTCCAGCTTTCATCTGACCTTGCGGGACACTCTGGCAGATAACTGCATCACAGAGTAGGTCTTTGTTTTGTACCCCTGTGTCAGTCAGGGCTGCAGAGGGTGAGAGGAATGCCAAACCTCTGGAAAAAGGGGCAGCCATGCGCCATTAGCAGCCCACATTCACTGTAGCTGGAGGCTTATAACTGGCCTCGTAAAAGGGATCTGAGAGGGACATCACTTATAGAAGCATCGTTTCCACAAGACTCTCAGTATCTGTGACTCCTGCTTGCAAAAGATGAAGAAACACTGATAGACTTCTTTTTACATTTTATTTATTTATTTCGAGACAGAGAGAAAGAGAGCGCATGTGTGCACGCGCTGAAACCAGTGTGTGTGTGTGGGGGGGGGGGGGTTGGGAGGAAGAGAAGGGGAGAGAATCCCAAGCAGGCTCTGTATTGTCAGCACAGAGCCCAACACAGGGCTTGAACCCACGAACCATGAGATCATGACCTGAACCGAAATCAAGAGTCAGACCCTTAATCGACTGAGCCACCCAGGTGCCCTGATACACTTTGTAAAATGCTGTCTCTACAGGTGAGAAATGCTATGGGTCTAAAGTTATTTATTGCAGCACTCTTTATAACAACAAAAGACCAGGAACAACCTAACTATCCACCAACAGGGCATTTCTTAAGTAAATTACGGCATATGCACGGGATGGAATACTGTGTGAATGAGAAGGGAATGAGGAGGCTCTCGTGTATTCACGTTACAGTGATTATCAGAATACAGTGTCAAATGGAATACTAGAATGAAGAACAATGCATCTGCTTTGTTACCATTTGAATTAAAAAAGGTAAGGGGCACCTGGGTGGCTCAGTTGGTGAAGCATCCGACTTCAGCTCAGGTCATGATCTCATGGTTCGGTTCGTGGGTTCCGTTAGTGAGTTCGAGCCCTGCATAGGGCTCTGTGTTGACCGCTCAGAGTCTGGAGCCTGCTTGGGATTCTGTGTCTCATTCTCTCTCCACCCCTCCCCCACCTGCACTCTGTCTCTCTCTCTCAAAAATAAATAAAGATTAAAAAAAAAAAAGGTAAAAGCTTTCACTTGATTGTGTAGAGAATGTCACCAAAAAGATTCATGAGAAATCGGTTCACTCTCACCCCCATGTTTACAGCAGCACTATCAACGATAGCCAAAGTATGGGAAGAGCCCAAATGTCCATCGACGGATGAATGGATAAAGAAGATATGGTACATATATACAATAGAGTATTGCTTGGCAATCAAAAAGAATGAAATCTTGCCATTTGCAACTATGTGCATGGAACTGGAGGGTATTATGCTAAGTGAAATTAGTCAGTAAAAGACAAAAATCATATGACTTCACTCATATGAGGACTTTAAGAGACAAAACAGATGAACATAAGGGAAGGGAAACAAAAATAATATAAAAACAGGGAGTGGGACAAAACAGAAGAGACTCATAAATATGGAGAACAAACTGAGGATTACTGGAGGGGTTGTGGGAGGGGGGGATGGGCTAAATGGGTAAGGGGCACTAAGGAATCTACTCCTGAAATCACTGTTGCACTATATGCTAACTAACTTGGATGTAAATTTTAAAAATAAAAAATGAAATGAAAAGAAAAAAAAGAAATCGGTTCACTCTGGTTGCTTCTAGGGAGAGGAATTGGTGGCTGGGGAATAGAGTCCAAGGGAGTAACACAGTACTCGCTTTTGCTATCCTGTTTGGGTAGTATTTCATTTTGCAATGCCTCACTCAGATTCTAGAATACTTTATTGCTACAGTCTCCGGAATGATATCTGTGTTGCTGAGGGTAATGAAGACAAGTGTTCTACTTGTCCAAGAATTGGGCCTACTTTTCTCCTTGCCTCCTTATTTCCTTACCACCAAGATCACTATAAAACAACCCACAATAATAAACAAGTCTGCCTATTTTTACCCCATCCTTTATTTTTCTCTCAAGAGCTTCTTATCTAATCTCTTGTCAGCCTATTTCAATCGATTAATTCATTCCCTAAGCCCATGTGAAGTATTCGACGTTTAGCTCTGACTTAGTGTTTCTTTTTCTTGTTGTTCATGGGCAGTGATTCGGGGAGGAGTTTCTAAGAACTTGTCAGGGATAGTCATGCTGTGTTTAGTGCACTGAGAGCAAGGATAGGTCAGAGAAGGACCGAATGACATATTGGTAGTACATGATCAAACGCTAGTTAAAGGAAATGGCTGTAATATACTCATTAATAATAACACATCTTTGGACTACTTGAAGCCAGACAACAAGCCGGGCATTTTCCATATTTATCTTACTTAATCCTCCCAACATTATGGGGAAAGGGAGAGGGTTCATTATTATCCCATTTTGAATGAAAGAAATGGAAAGAAAACGGTTAATAAATATATCCAAGTTTACACGGCCAGTACATAGAGGAGTTAAAATTCTTATCTGGTCTGTCTAACTCCCCACACTCAAGCCCTTTACCACTCTGCTGTCACTGGTCGCTTGATTGGCTAATAAGAAGCCATTTTTCGATTCCCTTTTGGTGCTGGCTTCAGAGCCTTGCCCTAGGCCCGTCTGTTGGGTGATCAGGAACCCAGAGACCATTTGCGAGCTTGGTCCCAGTGCTCGCACTATCAACAGCTCTCCTTCTCCAGTTGTTAGGAGATACCCAAATGGCAAATTTCTGCCTGGTGGCCCCTAAAAACACGGTAGCACCAATGTCTAGGTCCTGTCTGTGATGACAAGCTGTGGAGGAGCCAGGGTGTAGGAGAAGACCAGGAGTGGGAGTGCTAATACTGATAATAATAATCGTGAATCGACCTATTGTCCTATTAAGATCCCTTCCTCATTAGAGCGAAGACAAGTGATCTATTTACCCAAAGCAGCCACATTAGCGTCAACCTGGTTTTAGCCACCACTGAGCACCACTGCCTCCATGACAGGGAGAAAACATTCACAAGAAAATATTTCCCTGCGCCCTTTCTCTGTGTGGCTCTGACTTGTGTTTGGCAGGTGTTTGGCCCCTGCAGGACAACCTGAAAGGCACTCTTTCTTGGGCAAACTGAGATGATTTTCATCAACAGAAACTAGATCCGCCCACCCTATCAGCTGTATGGCAGAAAACCAGCCAGGACATATCAGGGTAAGAAGAGCCAGGCGCTGATCTAGACCCAAGGCTGGCTCTCTTGTTAGAGGAAACAAAGCAAAGCAAAACAAGCAAGCTCCTGGTGGAACCTGAGCAGCAAAGAGCAAGCAGAACTGAGCTATTACTTAGGGAGGAGAAAGGCAAAGGGTCTGGGGTTTGTTAGCTCCCTCCTTCCTGCCGAACCCTTACAAGCCACAAGTGTCTGACTAGACAGCAAACTGGAAGAGAGGTGAGTCTCCATTTTCGAAAGGCTGAAGATCGTTAAAAAGATTTTGACCAAAATGAGAATACACTCTTTTAGAAATTGAAATGCAATACACAGATGTCTGTTACATTTATTAATTTAATTATGCAGACACATTTATTATAAAAGTTCTAGTAATTCAGAAACGCTGCTTTTAAACATTCCCAATCTCACATTCAGGGAAACAATCTTTCATAAACTCTTCGTGTTCCCACTGACATCAGGGTCTTTATCCCAAGTACAGTCACCGTTGAGCCATCTAAGACTTTTCCAAAGCGCATGGATCCGATTTCCAGCTATATTGCTTTGAGATACATTGCTTTTTAATCCATACAGTATGCCATTAATGAAAGTTTACTCTAAGCTCCAAATATCCATTTCCATAAGATTTAGTACAGTTGAGGGGCACCTGGGTGGCTCCGCTGATTACGCATCTGTTGATTTCAGTTCAAGTCATGATCTCACAGTTCATGAGTCTGAGCCCCGCATTGGGCTCTGTGCTGACAGTGTGGAGCCTGCTTGGGTTTCTCTCTCCCTCTCTGTGCCCCTCCCCAACTTGTGCACATGTGCTCTCTCTCTCTCTCTCAATCAAAATACATAAATAAACTTAAAAAAAAATTTAGTACAGTTGTTTTTTTCACCCATCCTCTAAATATGTATTTGTGATATCTATAAACTAACCCCATCACTATTGCTTTCTAAAATGATCCTTAAAAAAAAAATCCGTTTTCAATGATATCTAGTACTTGCTACTGTGAAGTCATATCCCTAGATTTATGACTAAATCTGTATTATCCCTAGATGCCTTACGACTGAATCTGTATTAAATTTGCCTCCTTCGAAAAATCCATCGTGCAAGTCAACCTCTGTAACCACCCCAACCTGCACTGACTATATGTTGTCTCAGAACAATTTGTCTTCCTCAAACAGCACTTTATCAAAACAAAAGAAAAGAAAGAATTTCTTGGTGTCTCCGTCAGGGTTCTGCAGAAGGCGGAGCCTGAGGCAAAGCCATATGTGCTACCACTTTATCAGAGAATAAAATGGCAGGGAATAGGGGTGAGGGGACCGAGGACAGAGGCGGGGAAGAAGGCAAAGCCCGCACGAGGAGCATTGCTGAGCCGCCCGCCTATGGGTATCAATGCAATCAAGTGTTCCACTGTGAAGGACCACCTTCCGGGAGCCTTTATGAATACTGGAGGTGGGTGGAAGCTTGTGCCTTGAAATACATATCATGAAGGTTAAGCCTTCCCCTCACCTTCGAATGTCTAGTTCCCCTGCCCAGAACATTTAAGCCAGTAAGTATTTAAGACCATACATGTTCCTGTATATGCATGAGTAGAAAGATAAGTAGATCGGTCCTCTTTTTTTATGCTGATTGAAGCTAAATCTCTTTTCCTTCCTTTTCTCTTCTCTTTTCTCCTGACAACATACCTTAGACATCACTGCTCATTAGCACATTCTTTTTAATGGCTGCCTGACACTCCATGGTATGGGGAGACCATCATTTATCTAAGTGGCCTGATAACAATGGACATTTAAGTTGTGTGCAGTCTTTCATTACGGTCATCTGTGCTGCAGTTTACATCCTTGTACGTGTGTCATGCCCTGGCTGGTGAAAGCATGACACAACGGATCTTTGTCCCTGACGTGCCTACACGTGGAGCCTGGCTGGAAGCCAAGCTGCCCCTATGAAGGATCAATGTCCCATCCTTGGTCCCCTTCTGAGGGGGTCTTCCTCTCTGCAGAGCTCTTTCCCGGCCAAGGAAGCCTAGTTCTTAGATTGTGCAAATAATGGAAACAAATAATGTGACCTTTTTTTGTTTTTTGTTTTTGGAGTCCAGATATGTCGGGACACAGATTTGGATCTCCTGCCAGAACTGAGATACATTTTTCTTCTGTGCCTGAGGAATACTAAGGGGCAAAAAAAACCCCAAAAATACAAACAAACAAACAAGAACTTAGACATATATCTGTCTAATTTTGTTTTAATGTTTATTTACTTTTTAAGAGAGAGAGAGAGAGTGTGTGTGTGTGTGTGTGTGCAAGTGTGGGAGGGGCAGAGAGAAAGGGAGACACAGAATCCAAAGCAGGCTCCAGGCTCTGAGCTGTCGGCATAGAGCCCCACATGGGGCTCCCACGAGCTGTGAGATTGTGACCTGAGCCGAAGTCAGACACTTAACCGACAGAGCCACCCAGGCACCCCAGACAGAAATCTAAACTGGGTCAGGACATCATCTTTATCTGTGAATGGCTGGGTGGGGTTTTCCTTTGCATTTAATGCCATCATTGAGGAACTGAATGAAAGGCCCTGACATGCTTCAAAGGCATGGAGCCAAGACACGGAACCCATATGCTCCTCTCAGGAGACAAGGCCGAAACCTGAACCAGTGGGGAGAAGTGCAGAGACCCGAGTGTTCTCTTAAGCCAGCTGCTCGGTGCACCTTCTGTCCTCCACACAGACCTAGGAGGGAGCTGGGGTGCAATGCAGGCATTAGGTTTTCACAAGCATTACCTCCAGGCCCTGGGAGGAGGAAGAACTCCCTGTGGGAGGGAGACGGCCATCAGGGCTCATCCGTTGGTGAGAATTCTTAGCTGCGTGTGCGGCTTGCTCTTCCGTACCTAACTCATTCCCAGTCTCAGAGCAGGCGCGCAACAAATGTTTGTGGAATGACTTTGGCCTTGACCTGACTCTACTCTGTTCAGTCCTGGTTTGTGAGGTGCATCATGAGAGAGATGCCAAGTTCAATTTGATTCTTGGAGTTGTAAGTGGACTCAACATATACTTATGAAGCATTGTGTTATGATCCGGTTTTAGAGACAAGTCAGCATGAGGACAGTGTCTGGCTTCAAGCAAATAAGACGAATGACGAGTGCTGTGAAGGAGGATTGCTGGGGCAGATACAGGAACGCAGAAAAGGGGCATAGAGCCCTAGAGGTTCAGAACTAGACGAGGATCCAACAGACTTCCCGGAGGACCTGACGTCTAAGCGGAGTCCTGGAGAGAAGTGATGGCTGGTGGAGGAAAGGGTTCAGGTGGTCAGAGGAAGGTTTTGATGGTATTCAGCTAGGTACCCAGGAACACACAATTTGTAAAAGAAAGCAAGGGGTGTGTGGGTGGCTCAGTCAGCCGAGCGTTTGACTCTTGATTTTGCCCCAGGTCATGATCCTAGGATCGTAGGATGGAGCCCCATGTTGGGCTCCGCGCTGAGCAAGGAGCCTACTTAACATTCTCTCTCCCTCTGCCCCTCTCCCCTGCTCATGCGTGCTCTCTCCCTCTCTCTCTCTAAAATGATAACTTAAAAAATACTACCTATCATAAGCCAGGCTCGTGTCTGTGACACTCTGTGATTGTCAAAATGTGGTTGCTGGCCCAGTGGCATGGGCGTCACCTGGGAACGTAATAGAAATGCAGATTCTAAGGTCCTGCTCCAGACCTATTGAACCAGATACTCCAGCTCGGGCCCAGCAGCACGTGTTTTAACAGGCCCCCTAGTGATCCTGATGCTGTGAAAGTTGGAGAAGCATCACTCTGTGCAAAATGACCACGAAAAGGATGGGAGAAAGTGGCCACCACCTGGGTCCTGAGGGGCAGCCCCTCAGTTTCCTCCTAAGTGCAAATCCAGCTCTCAGGTATTCATCACCCTCCGCTGGCAGCACAGGAGAGAAGCACCCCACGCGGCCCCTGGAGGATGAGATGAGGAGAGATCGCGAGGCTCCCCCCTGAGCTGGCCAAGACCTCAGCAGTCTCCCCACTGAGAAGGGAGGATGAGCAGGCCTGCCCTGAATCTGTTTACCGCTTCAGCAACACACAGAATAGAGAGCCGCTAATTCCCAGCACCCTTGTCCCTGATGAATGGTGAACATGACCCAGTCAGTTGGTGTCTTAAGAGCTGCACAACCAGATTAGCCACTCCCAGGGAGCGAGGGAGGAGGGGAGTGAATGGAAGGGCTTCCCCTATGGGGAAAGAGCTGAGCAAAGACCTCTCTCCTCCTCAGGGAACTAGGGCTCTGCTGGTTTCTCCTCCTCTCACTTTACTGTGGGAAATAAAGCCCCTTTGTTGTTTTTCATTAATTAATTTATTTTCGGTAGGGTGAACTAAAGTACCCTAAATTGTGTGTGTGTGTGTGTGTTGGTGAGGGGGTTATATGGTGTGTGCTGGGAATCGTTAAGCAATAGATGTAAAAATTTTCCCATGTCAAAAGTTTGGGCGTATTTCCAAGAGCGGAACTTTCCAGGGCAAAACGTCATCCGTTTTCAAATGGCGCTAGGGGTCACAGGAAATCAGTGAAAAAGTGCAGGGGCACCAACACGGGATACACACTGATATCACAGGTCGGGGCTGGCCCCTCTCCCAGGCTTTCACCCCGGAAGCGTCGGCCAGTGTGCATCTGTGCCAGCCAGGCGAGCGGGTTTTCATAAAACCACTAGTAAGGACACTGCATTATGTTCTTGGTTTTATTTTTCGCTAGAGTATGAAGCTAGAACTCTATTCCCTCCCCTCCCCAGTCCTCTGTTGTTTGTTTGTTTGTTTTGTTTTTTTCTTTCACAAATCAGTAATATTCAAAGTTTGGGATATTTAATAGTTGGGGTCCTCAGTCTCTGAGCCCTGGGTTTCAGCAATGAAAAATATTTTCGGCATATGAGGAGAAAAGTCATAAACGTCATATTAGAAAGCTTCTGAATTTTATTATTATCCTGCTTTTTTTTTTTTTTTTTTGCAAAATGATGCCTTTTAGAATTCAGTCGGCATTAGTCACAGGCCATGTGCAGCAGGTCACTGGTTTCCATAGCGCTGTCGGCCGGAGAACCGCAGGGTAATTATTTCTCCCATTTTGTCACAGGAAGTGCTCGTTCCAACACGACATCCTCTCAAACCCCGCAGCAGCCTAAGTGTTTCAAAATAGCTACATTTGGAGGGACCTTTACGTAAATCTGCTCTCTTCTAAATGATGCCCGATCTTCCTGCCCGATTTTACATCTACTCATTCGCGACGGGGGGGCTGAGACGCAGAGGATGTGCCAGGGGAGGGAGGGGAGGGTGAAGCGATGTCCATTTTCTGTTTCTGAAAATGATTCAAAAGCACCAAACCCCAAACCAGCCTCCGCTGAAGTGAAGTCGTCCTTTCACGAGGGACCCAGCAGCCTGGCAGGCTGGGGGCTGCGGTGGGGGGGCTGGGGCAAAGGCCGGAGAGCAGGTCCCAGCTAACAGAGGCCTGGGGCCTGAACCTTCCTCCTTAGGCAGTTGTGTCCGTCGGGGTCTGCAGACAACGCCCAAATGATCTTGGCCGTCCCGGCGGCAGGGAGCGCACACTGGGCCTGCAGGCTTGCACGCTGAAACCTCCAGCCACGGTCACACCACCAAACGGGGGGTGGGGGATGGAGTCTGAGGGGCCTTCTATGTTCTGGAAGGGAGCTTCCCCCCCCCCCCCCCCCCGGCCCACGTGGGAGGAGACGTCACCAGGGTGGGACCCGCTCTGAACTTCTCTTCTCCGGGTTTGTTGGGAGCTCCCGAGGCTTTTGGGCCGAGGGCATCCTCTGTGCTCCCATGTGGGCTCAGGTGTGGGGTGCCCGCTCTGACTCACACTGAAGGGACCTGGGGAGTCACCCAGTCCAGACTTAACATTTCACAGATGAAGAAGCAAGCCCAGGGAGGAGGTGAACCTGCTGATAGTGGACTCAGCTCACCGTTAGTGGGAAGGGGCTTGCATTTCAGATGCCTCCCCTGTCGCGTTCCTCCCCCCAGAAGACCATCCGAGTCGTCCCAAACTGTCTCCCTCTGACAGACAAAATGCTGCCCCTACCCAGGCCCGTGACCAGAGACAGGACCAAAATCCTGAGCTCTTGCTCACTGGTCAGATGGGAATACACCCCTTTTTCCAGAATTTCTCTCAGTGAGGCTAAGGAACCCTAACGGGCTAGGGGATGTTCTGGAGTCATTGTAAATACTTTCCAGGAAAAAAAGAATGACAGAGTAGGCATTCAAACTCCTGGTGGCTGAGCCCCACTCTCTTCTAGGTCCTGGGGACACCGAGGTCAGACAGGCTCTGTTCTTTAGAGCTAAGAGTCCAGGGTGGGAAGCAGGAAAGGAGACTGGGACAGCATATGCAGCACTTGGGGCCTGAGGTGAGAGAGTCACTTTTCCCATTCCCCAGGGGTTATCAGGTGCTCAGGATTCAGGCAAGACCTTCCAGGGGGCCTGTGTGAGCTGGACAGGCAGGAGTAAGGGAGAGAGATTCAGTTCGATGGGGTTTTGGAATGGTGGGGGTTCAGAGCTGACGGCCAAGAAAGAATTCTTGAAGACGTCTTTGGTGCAAAAAGGTGATTTTATCAGAGCACGGGGACAGGACCTGTGGGCAGGAAGAGCTGCACTGGGGTTGTGGAGAGTGACACTTGTATACTATGGAGTTGGGGGAGGTAAAGTCAAAAGGGAGGCCTCCAGGAGGACTTTGATGTGAAGAGATGTGATCCTAAGATACCTGAGGCCTTGCTGTTGTCCAGCTCAGGCTGTTTTCCCTTAGTGAGGTGTTAACATTAGGACTCTAGGGGATTCCCAGAGGAACATTATACTCTGTATTTGCCTCAAGTATTTGCCAATGGGCTGCAGGTTATGAGGAAATTTAATTTCACCTGCCATTTCTTTCTCGCCTTTGTTCCCCACATCACTATGGAGGGGAGGGTGATGTTGGGGTTCCAGGAAACTGAGTCTATAGGTTTCTAGAGATTAAGCTATTGATAAGATTGTCTTCTTTTTTTTTTTTTTGTAATTTACTAAGATATTTGTAAACTGAAGGATTCTCCTGTCCTGCAAGACTGTGATCGCTATCAGTTAACCACTTGTTTTCTTCCCTTTCCTTTGTTCTTGGGCAGCCAGGAGTGTCCAGAGAATATCACACACGTCCCACTTGGGTGAGGGGGCGTGGGTATGTGTACTTTGCCCTCAGCTTGCCTTATGCTCCCTTATCAAGACCAGTGGAGGCACCTGGGTGGCTCAGTCGGTCAAGTGTCTGACTCCAGCTCTGGTCATGATCTCATGGTTTGTCAGTTGGAGCCCCACATTGGGCTCTGTGCTGACAGCTCAGAGCCTGGAGCCTGTTTTGGATTCTGTGTCTCCCTCTCTTTCTCTGCCCTCCCTCCCTTGCTTGAGCTCTGTCTCTCTCTCTCAACAATAAATAAACATTAAAAAAAAAATGGAAGACCAATAGAGAGACACAAGCAGTTGGAATTCAGGATAATTTCCAGGATCATCAGAAATTAGAAAAATAGTAATAAACACAGTCTCAGATTGACCCAGATAGGAACTTCCTCGTATCTTCTGATACACGATGTGCAGCCTACAAACTTCTCTAAAGGGCAGTCAACAAAAGGCTGAAAGAACTCACTGCAGACTTCACTACGGCCTCTGCAGACTACTGTTTGGATTTTGTTTTTTATTTTTATTTTTTTAACATTTATTTATTTTTGAAAGACAAAGAAAGAGTGTGAGCGGGAGAGGAGCAGGGAGAGAGGGAGACCCAGAATCTGAGGAGACTCCAGGCTCTGAGCTGTCAGCATAGAGCCCCACACGGGGGCTCGAACCCTCACACCATGAAATCATGATCTGAGCTGAAGTCAGACGCTTAAACGATGGAGCCACCCAGGCGCCCCTGCAGACAGCCCCTGGTGTTTTGATGCCAGAAATGGGATTTGTCATGGGGACAGCATGACACATTTCATATGGCAGGACACATAGGAAAGAACTCACTATGTAATATTCATTGAATGGACAAATCGCTTCTCTGGAATTTCTCTTTTGCATATGTAAGAGATGAATCACTGGGTTCTGATGAGGTTTTGTGGGGTGACCATGGGGTTCGTGGGGTCCGGAGCCAACGACCAAGAAAGAATTCTTGAAGACATCTTTGGTGCAAACAGGTGATTTTATTAAAGCACAGGGACAAGACCCATGGGCACGAAGAGCTACCCTGGGACCATGAGGAGAAACTGGTTATATACTATGGGGTTGGGGGGGGAGGGGGGAGGTAAAGTCCAGGGAAAGTTTCCAGTGAGATTTTCATATGCTAAAGAACACTCACAGGATACTGGAGGCCTAACTATTGTCAAGCTCAGGTTGTTTTTCCCTCTAGCAAAGCATTAACATAAGACAGTAGGGAGTTCCTGGAGAAGCATTTTACTCTGCCAGCCTCAAGTATTTGCCAATGGGCTGCAGGTTATAAAGAAATTTAGTTCTATCTGCCATTTCCTTCTGCCTTTGTTTCCCATATCACTATGGAGGGAAGATGGAGACTTAGGTCCTGAAGGACTGTGATCTCTGTTTTTTCCCTTTCCATTTGTTTTTGGGCAGCCAGGAGTGCCTGGGGAATATCACACACATCCCACCTTGGGGTGGGGGTGGGGTGTTTGTGGCCTGTCAGCTCCCCTTATGCTCCCTCATTATGTTCTACTCCTGAAGCCAAGACTACATTATATGTTAACTAACTTGAATTTATTTAAAAATAAGTAAATTTAGTTAATTAAATTTAATTTAAAAACAAAAATAAAATAAAATGTCTAAACACTAAACACTAAATATATATACATATATATTTATATTTATTTAAATTTATTTAAAAATAAGTAAATTTATTTAATAATTTATTTAAAATTTAATTTTAAATTAAATTACATTTAATTTATTTAAATAATTTATTTAAAAATAAGTAAATTTAATTAATTAAATTTAATTTAAAAACAAAAATAAAATGTCTAAACACTAAAACACTAAGTATATATATATATATATATAGTGTTTATATATATATAAGTATATATATATATAAAACACTAAATAAATAAATAAATATATATACATAGTAAAAATTGCCTGATGGGGTTTTGGGGTGATGGTTGGGTGGTCCGGAGCTGACAGCCAAGAAAGAATTCTTAAAGACGCCTTTGGTGCAAAAAGGTGATTTTATTAGAACACGGGGACAGGACCCGTGGGCAGAAAGAGCTGCACTAGGGTTGTGGCAGGTAACTGATTATATACCCTCAGTAAGTCTCTAAGGAATTTTGGAAGCAAGGTTTCCAGGACCTTGAAAGGCTAGCTGCTATTAGGAAAAGGTCATTTATTACCGTTTAGTAAAACCTCAGACACGAGACCCTTCAGATGTATATCAAGGGGCCATAAGCTTGGAGTATGATTGCCAGCATATATCTTGGGGGAGTTGAGATAAAGGAAGTTTCCAAAGGTATTTTTATATGTTAAAGTAGACTTAAAGGATCCTGGGGTCAGGATAAAGTTAAGCCACAATTCCCTTTTGCGCCTAGTAAAGTGTCATCATTGAGGCATCTGAGCTCCTAGAGCATCACTCTGCCTGCTTCAAGGGGTTGTCAATGGGCCGTAGGCAGTAAGGGAATTTAATTTTTCATTTGCCTTTAGTTTTTCGTTTGTTTCCCACATCACCGTGGCAAGCACCATTCCTTTTTTCTTGGGTAGCCAGGAGTATCTGGGGATTACCACATATATCCCACCTCAGGGTGGGGTGCTGTTAGCCTGTACTTTGCCCTCAGCTGGCCCCAAGTTCCCTCATCAATCCCAATACCCAGACATACCCACTGTTAACTATTGGTGTTTTCTATTTGGGGTCATACAATTTGACTTCTGCTTTACTTATGTAGCCACAAGCTCTGAGTATTTTCAAGATAATCGCAAATGCATCATGAAAATCATTTTAATGTCTGCATAATATCCTATAACCTATATAGCATTCCTTTGTCGTTATACTTTTGGTTCTTTCTAACACTTTACCATTATAAATATCACTGGCATAAGATATTGAGGATGAAGTGTCAGGATATTGGCAACTTACTTTCAAACAGGACAAAATGCTGTCACTAGTTGAATCCAGGTAGATAGTATATGAGAGGTCATTGTACTTTTCTTTCAACTTTTCTGGGTTTGAAATTTTCATAATAAAACATTGTAAATAATAGTGCCGTGACGAACACTTTCGTACATGATATTTTTGTCCATTTCTCTGATCTAACCCTTCAATTTTGCGTTTATACCAAATTCTTAAAAAGGAGGCACTGGGTCAAAAGTCATGAATATCTTTAAAGGTTTTGTTAGGGAATAACCTGTTATATGGTGGCCGACAGAACTGATAAGGGAATTTCAGTCCCTGCCTGAAAACTTCCCTTCCAGGTTCTTGTTCCCACCCTACTTGCCTCAGGTGCCAAATTACTACTAATGAGGAATACGGAAGTAACAGCCTATAAATTGTCCCCTCCGTGGATGCTCTGGGCTCACATCTCTGGAGAATGATCTCCTCTGGGCCCACCGGTGTAAAATAAACCTCCTTCCTTCCAAAACCTCCTTCCTCCCAAGGTCTCTGAGTACCGCTTGGTTCTTCTTTCTGGTGATCCAAACCAATTTCCATAACAATTTCACTACACATTCTCAACGTGCTGTCTTGAGGGTTATACCAACAATGTATGGAACTGTTGTCCTATTAGAGGCCATCCATGCCTTTATGTGAATTTTTTATTATATCTGCTATTTTCATAGAAAAATAGTATGTTGCTGAGTTTCTCCGGTTACTGATAAGTTTGAACACTTTTCCTTATTTTCATTAGTTTTTTTGTATTTCTTTCCTGACTCAACCTTGATCCATTTTTCCATTGAAAGCTTGGTGTTGACTCATTTCCTTGAATGATTTTTTTAAATTTAATGTTTATTATTTGGGGGTGGGGTGTAATGTATGAACATAACATAGTTAATTGTAATATGAACAGGTAGTTCCTGCCCTACCCCTACCCATCACCAGAGAATGCCTCTTTAAGAGCTTTCTTTAAAGAGCTGTTTTTTCTAGTGCTTTCTCTAAGTAACGAGATTTTTTTTTCTGGCTTTTTCAAGTAAATAAAACTATAATTTACACATAATAAAATGTACATATTTTACCTGTGCTGTTAAATTTTAACTGTCAATGAGGTTTTTTAATTGAGTATAAAAAAAAAAAACAACATAAAATTCATCCTCTTAACCATTTTTAAGTACAGTTCAGTGGTGTTAACTATACTTACATTGCTGTGCAACAGATACGTAAGAACTTTTTCACCTTGCAAAACTAAAGCTTTATACCCTTTGAACAACTCTCCATTTCTGCCCTGCCGCCCCCGTGCCTTGACAGCCCCCTGGCAACCATAATTCTACTTCTTTCTATGACTTTGACCAGATATCTCATATAAGTAGGATCATACAATATTTGTCTTTTTGTAACTGGTTTATTTCACTTAGCATAAAGTCCTCCAGGCTTATTCATATTGATGTAAATGGCAGAATTTCCTTCTTTTGTTAAGGCTACCTATTATTCCATTGTATGTATAGACTACAGTTTCTTTATCCATTCATTCATTGATGGGCATTTGGTTTATTTCCATTTCTTGGTTATTGTGAATAATGCTGCAGTGAACATAGGTGTGCAAATATCTTTTTGAGATCCATTCAATTCTTTTGAGATTATACCCAAAAGTAGAGTTACTGGATCATATGTTCATTCTATTTTTAATTTTTTGAGGAAAATTCATGCTAAGTAATATGCTTTTACAAATATTTCTTACTTTTTTTTTCCTTTCAATTTTATGGACATTATCTACTGACTTTACACACTCTGGGAAAAAAAGCTTTATTCTCTCCCATCTCGATTTCCCCTTCTTACTATCTTCCAAGTATATTTATATCCCAAGTTTTGATTAAATTACTACTGTGTGTTTATATGTTTTTTACTCTGCAAGCATTGTTTATTTAATTTGCTTTCCTATAGATCTTGTTTTTCCTGGAGTTCAAGCTTGTGCTATTTTTTATTCCCTTAGGGTTTTTTTTTAAGTACTTACCATTCATTTATAGCCAGATTCACTTACAACACTGTAAAATTCCCCGCAATATGGTCAAGCTCATCTTGACCTGTTAATTACACTTTTCCCTGGGAGACAATCCTCTGTTCTTTTGCTCTATCTCCCCTGGTTTCGTTCTAGGCCTGCTGTAGAACAGCAGAACTAACTTCCACCATCATACTGGTTATTCTCTGCATCTCTTTCCTGTGTTGGGTTCCCTGTTTCCTGGAGCCCATGACTTAGCTCTCTTCAAACTGATGATCCTTGGCTGCCTATTTATATTTAAGAGTGGAAGCCAAATGTTTACAAAGGGATTGACAGTGAAAAGACTGATCGTGTATTATATCCCAGGCACTACTAAGCCCTTGGGGCTTGAAAGAGAAATAAGACTCCAAAGGAATAAATACAAACACACAATTATAAATCTAGAACTGCTGATGTGACTGCAGAATATATACAAGGGTTAGTAGTGACACGTAGGAAGGAGTAATCAGCTGCTCTCACACAGCCTTCCCTTCTAGACTATACTAACGATGATAACAGTAGTGGCAGTGACGATACCTAACATTTGGTAAATCCCTACCCTGTACAAGTACTATTTAATACCCATTTAAGGCCAAAACTTCTTTTGGTTTTAAAGTGACAACTTTTCTGAATTTTCCAAACAGAATTTTATTACCTTGAAAAGAATGTGTCATATATCAATAATATGTGAAGGATCAACACAGGTTTACAAGTGGTATTCTGAATGTCTGTTTTTTCTTCAATCTGTATTCATCTTTTAAAATGAAACAAAGTTGGGGCACCTGGGTGGCTCAGTTAGTTGAGCGTCTAACTCTTGACCTCATCTCAGGTCATGACCTCGGGGTTGTGGGATTGAGCCCTGTGTCAGGCTCTGTGCTGAGCCTGGAACCTGCTTGGGTTTCGTTCTCTCTCTCTCTCTCTCTCTCTCTCCCTCTGCCCCTCTCCCCCATTTGCATGCTCGCTCTCTCTCAAATAAAATAAATAAAATGAAACAAAGTTATACCTTGTGCAGGGCAATATGTATATCATTTGTATAGAAAGGGATGTATTAATACGTATTTTTGCATAAATTGCATGTTTAGCAAATACTTTTTTAGAACACACAATACACCGTGGACACCCCCAAGGAGGGATGGGATATGCACTTACATGTAAGTTGGAGGAGAGTTTTTTAAATAACTTTTCTGTGCATCTAATCACTGTGAACTTTTAAACCATGGACATTTCTATTGCTTTTATAATTAAAAACTAATTTTTTTAATTAAAAATTTTTTAAGTTTATTTATTTATTTTGAGAGACAGATACACAGAGACAGAGACAGAGAGAGAGAGAGAGAGAGAGCATACAAGTGAGTGCAGGGGAGGCAGAAAGAGGGAAAGAATCCCAAGCAAGCTCGGTGCTGTGTAGACCCCAACACAGGGCTCAATCCAGGAACTGTGAGATCATGACCTGAGACGAAATCAAGAGTCAGATGCTTAACCAACTGAGGCCACCTAGGCACCCCTTTTTAAAAATTTTTTTAAAATGTATTTATTACAGGGGCGCCTGGGTGGCTCAGTCGGTTGAGCATCTGACTTCGGCTCAGGTCATGATCTCACGGTCCTTAATTTTGAGCCCCGCGTCAGGCTCTGTGCTGACAGCTCAGAGCCTGGAGCCTGCTTCCAATTCTGTGTCCCCCTCTCTCTCCACCCCACCCCTGCTTGTGCTCTGTCCTTTCTCTGTCTTTCAAAAATGAATAAACATAAAAAAATTTTTTTAATAAAAAAATTATTTATTACAAACTAATTTGAAATGAAATAATTGCATCATGTAAACATGCAATCATAACATGGTAATAGAAGAGTGATTATAGTGGAAAACCCTCCACCAACATAATTCCCCTCAGTGCTGCTTTCAGGACCACAAGGTTCAGGCCATCCACCAAGAGCAGTGACAGAACACTGCCAGGTCAGGGAGGGGAGTGAGACAAGACACGAGGGCAGCGTTTTGGAGAGTCTCTGCGTCCCGTCTGCCTGTCAGCTCCCCATCCCTCACTGCAGCCCATGGTGGAGGCAGCTGCAGGTCAGAGCTTGAGTCTGTCCAGTTCTGCTTGGCCATCCCCTCTCCCTCCCTTCCTTCCAGAGCAGTGGTCACAATCTGGACTCAAGCCAGCGCCAGTTCAGTTGAGTTTTGGGGCTGGAGATGGGCTCAGGGGCAGAAGAGAAAAAAATCATAGACTGACCAGGCCAAAATGAACCAATGTAACAGCAAATCCAGTTGGTCAAAGCAGGGAGTCGGGAGCAGTTAAAGCCAAAGTCCTGCTACATCTGTGAATGCAGAAATCCAAGCAAGGTCAACAACACCAAGGAGAAGAGCAGCATGAACACCTAAGAAGGTGTTACTCACTTAATCGTCCCAACAACTCTATGACATTGACACCACTCTAACCCCCATTTTATAGATGCAGAAACTAGGCGTCCAGAGACGCGGTGATTTGCCCATGTCACAAAACTGGTAGGTGTTGGAGGTAGGATCCAAATCCTAGTAGTTCAGCTCTGGAGCCAGGAACTGTGTTAATGATAGGAATAAAACACTACATTAACTACTTACTTACCACTAATAAACATGTAATCACAAACTGTGGTTTGAAGAGAAGAAATGCAGCCCAAAACTATGATACTTGACCTATACCTCAGAGTTAGCTAAGGCTTTCCTGGTGAAGAAAAACTGGAACTGAGATCTAAATATCGAGTTACTTAGGGGCGCCTGCGTGATTCCATCGGTTAGGCGTCCGACTTCGGCTCAGGCCATGATCTTGGTTCAGGGGTTTGAGCCCCACGTCAGGTTCTGTGCTGATAGCTCAGAGCCTGGGGTCTGTTTGGGATTCTGTGTCTCCCTCTCTCTCTGCCCCTCCCCTGATCACACTCTGTCTGTCTGTCTCTCTCTCAAAAATGAATAAACATTAAAAAAATTTAAATATTGAGTTACTTAGATAAAAAAGCTGGAAGGTCAGAAGAGAGTTCCAGATCATGAGAATAGCATGTGCAAAGGTCCTGTGGCAAAAGAGAGAATGCCAAGTCTGAGGAAAGCCGACATAGCAAGTGCTGACTGACGCTGGGGACAGCATGAGGCAATGAAGTTTGTGCAGATTGGTTAAAACCTGGTCATTGCCTTCACATCTAGGATTTGGGGTAGAGAAGTGCTCTGGTATGAAGAACCTGGGCTTTTTTGTGGGACTTTACTACAATCGTGTGTATCAGCATCAAGCACTAACCTTGCCCATGTGCTGACATATGCTAGTTTTGTTCCTCCTCTCCCAGGCCCCCATTCTTCCCTTCTGCTCCATTCCTGACTCTGTGATTCAGATAGAAGCGTGCAACAATGCCCAGCTTGCACAAAGAACTGGGATGTCTTGACCCCAGTTCCTCTGCACTCTTTGTAAAGAAGCCTCCTCTCCTCCCCCTCCCATCCCACCCCACCCCAGTCTAGAATGACTCACCATAACGGAGAGACAGACAGCTGAAGTGCATTTGGCAAAGACCAATAGCACATTGTGTCACAGACTTTGTTGGCTTTCCTTAGCCTGAGCTTTCAAAAGCAATTCAAATAAGAGATGAACCAGGTGCCAGGGTCCATTGATCTATGTCTGTTAGAATTGAGGTGGATGTCAGCCGTGTCCCCATTTGGCACTTTCCTTCCAGACTGTGCCAGGAAGGCGCTGGAGAATGCCTACTGGATATATATATGATGGAAAGCTGGCTGTCTGGCTTGCACTCACTTTGTTTATCTGGGTCTCTGCACGGTGGCATGGCCTCCATCCACCGTAGAAAATTGCCGTGCTCAGACTGTTTGACTTTGGCATTTTAACTTGTTTTTCATTTCTGTGAAATGAAAAGAAGATTATTCACTTAATAATCAGAGGACAATTGGCTATTCAAGAACATCCTGTAAGCATTACAGGGATCGGTCCTTGACCCTGAGAAAGAAAGGAAACAGACATTCCTTGGAATGGTGAAGATCCAGCTTAGGAACGGCAGTGAAAAGAAGGATGACAGCAGCATTTTTGGAGGGTCCGTCCAAAACTCCCTGGAAACTGGACCGGCTTTGCAGAGCTCAGGGTTGTTACAGCAGAGCTGTTTCTATACCTGTATGGAATCCTAAACACTGAAAAATATATGTGAGCGATACTTACTAATCACCTAACTGAGCCCGGCCCTGTTCTCTGTCCTGGGATCCCAGAAGGAGGGGTTCCCAATGGAGTGGGGACAGACATTGGCTGTCGGTGACCTCAGGGGTACCTCCAAAGACTCTAATGGAGGCCTGCACAAAATATAATAAGAACAGAGCAAAAGCCAGCCATATTTGCCTGGAAAGATCTGAGACCATCTCAGAAGGCTGTCTGGTCCTCATACCCCTCTCCGGTAGGGCCTTGTATCAGTCTCCCACTTCAAAGAGAATTTGTTTACAACATTTAATGGCTTAGAGTCCGCTTCTCTACTCCTGTAGCTGTCATCACTGCTACATGTCCTTGCCAAAGAGGCTTCTGATTGGGCTCCTGGCTTAGCAGTGTCAACATGTATTGAGTTCTTACTGGGAACCAACCTGGAGCCGATGAGCCCTATCTCATTAAACCTTAGAACAATCCCACGAGGCAGCTTTTATTCCCATCCCCACTCATAGATATGAAATCCAAGACTTGGGGGGGGTTAAGCGGAATGCCCACCGTCCCACAGTTAGAGGCAGAGGGCTATAAAATGAGCATTCTGATGGCAAAGACCTTGCTCTAAGCTAGGAACCAGCAAACTCTGACTGGTTAGCCAGATCTGGCATGCTGCTTATTTTTGTAAATAAACTTTTTTTTTTTTTTAAGTAGACTTCACCCCCCAATGGAGAGCCCAATTCAGGTCTTGAACTCACGACCCCCTGAAATCAAGACCTGAGCTGAGATCAAGAGTCGGTCGCTCAACCAACTGAGCCACCCAGGTACCCCTGTAAATAAATATTATTTGAGCATAGCCACACCCATTTTTTTTTCAACTATTGTCTATGGCTCTTCTCATGCTACAAAAGCAGGGTTGAGTAGTTGTGACAGACCCTATGGCCCACAAAGCCTAAAATGTTTACTTTCTGACTCTTTTCAGAAAAAGGTTGCCGAACGCTGCTCTCGATCATACACGAAACAACCTACCTTCCAATTAAATCAAAGTCTCCCAGAGGGCACAGACTGCCTTATTCATCCTTGCTATCCCCTCGGCCTCCAACCTGGGAGATTTCATTATTGATGCAGTGGACCTTAAAATGCTTGCTTGCTCAATTAAATGGATTTAACCTGTATTGAAGCAATCCTACACCTCCTTCTAAAAATGTAAAAATTGAGGCGAAAATCACATTTGCCGCAACCTTCATTAGGTGAGACAAATCCTGGAGGTCAAGATCGATTGCTCTAACAGCAGAACAAGAACAAGCCTAAACTGAAGCAGATGCTACATGTGCAGCAATCTCTTTTTAAGATGTGTTCTTCGGTGAGGAGCTCGGCAATCAGCTGCCCGGTTTAAAAAAAAAAAAAAAGACAATATATCTTTCAGCACTTTAGAAACTGGAAAGTACACATAAGCAAAACCTCAAGGAGACAAGAATAAATAAAACCTATCTTAAGTCTCTGGAGTCTTGCAGGCAGCCCAGGGAAAAGAAGCCAAGGATGAGGGACGAAGGGAGCATTCCTTTCCGGCAGGGGGGAGGGGCTGTGGTCAGTCAGACCTGGAAAGCGTCGTCCATTTTGGAGTGGTGCCTCTGAACCCGGTGAGACCACACGCCACAGGAGTAGGAAGTAGGAAGTAGGAGTAGGAAGGTGACAATGGTAATGACGATAGTGATGTAAAATCAGCTTTTTTTGTGCCTCCTTGGCTGCAAAAATTGTTTGGCAGGTCACATGTGTATAAGGAATTAAGGATGGAATGAATGCAAAAGTGTTCTTTTCCTCTCACATAAGTATTTACCTTTCTTATAGCACTAATTTTGCTGTATGACGATGGCCGGTTTCCAGTTGCTTCCTCAGCACAGGAACTGGAAAATAGTAGGTGCTTAATAAATGTGTGCTAGGTTGATAGGTTTTGCAATACATAGCAGCCTAATCACAAAAAATGACACTCTACAGATATGATTTTCCATTTTCAATGTAGTGAACATTCCAGTAATGCTGTAAAGAATCTTCATAAGCAGAAAGCAAGTGGCTTACAAATTGCATACTTTATGCCAATGTATACATTTATTAATATTTTCCCGTACTTGCCAATTTCTGGGGGTTTTCCCATCTACAGAGTCAGCATTTTAGATTGCTGTGTCTTCCAGGTATTGGTTCCTATGTTTCCTGAGGTAGAAAATAATTTTTATTTTTTTTTTTCCAGGATTCTTCCATTGTCAATATCATTTGAATTATTTCACCTTTGTCACAAATATTTCCAAATTTGGTTAACTTCATAAATTAGCGCACTGGTCTTCTGGGTCATAAATAAAGGGGTTTCCCTCACCGGCACCTACTAAGCACGTCAAGTTGGTAACTACCCATCCCCGTCACCTCTTCCCCTCCAAATGGTCACCAGGTCCCGTAACATTTTTAGCTGAACCCGTTTTATGAGTGAACGTTCCAAAAATCTGTATGGAACAAGATACATCTAACTTATAGCATTTGTGAATTTTGCTAAAACAAACAAACAAAACAAAAAACCAAAAACCACTAAGGTCCTCCCACCGACAGTAAAAGGCATACATTAAAAGGAATAAGACTAGGGGTGCCTGGGCGGCTCAGTCGGCCGGGCGTCTGACTTCAGCTCAGTTTATCATCTCACAGTTCGTGGGTTTGAGCTGCACGTCGGGCTCTGTGCTAATGGCTCAGAGCCTGGAGCCTGCTTCAGATTTTGTGTCTCCCTCACTCTCCGCCCCTTCCCCACTCACGCTCTGTCTCTCTGTCTCTCAAAAGTAAATAAATGTTAAAAATATTTTAAAAAAAATAAAGGAATAAGACTATACCAGCCCTGTAGAAAATGACATGCTCAGGCATGGATCAGCTCAGAGTCAAGGAGACTAAGACAGAGATTCCTGCCTCACTGTTGGTAAATCAGTCGATTTGTAGATGGCTATCAGTCCAACCAGACCAAAGTTCTGAATCTTTTTTTTTTTTTTTCATTGTGACATGAAATAGCATGCAGGTCCTGTTGCCATCTTGGCAGCCCCACTCTTTCCCCACTCCTGAACGCACTGACTCTGCAAGTGGGTCAGAATAGTCATTCTAGTGGGAGAACCTGGGGACCACTCTAATTTGCAAGTTAGCCATTGGCAATATTAGCATATACTAGGAACAAGTTGATAGTAATTAATTCCTTACCATCCATCCTGCACTCCGCGGCAACCCACTCAGGTGTCATATCTCTGTAAGAATCTTCAAGAAATGTTGAGGTAATTGAATAGAATAGATAGGCTCCTGGAGCGCTCAGCCTGCTGCCAGTCCATTTCACCTGCCTGGAGGGTGGATATTTATCTCCCCTAGTGAACTTGTCTGCCTGTTTTTTTTTTTTTTTTTTTAATTTTTTTTTCAACGTTTTTATTTATTTTTGGGACAGAGAGAGACAGAGCATGAACGGGGGACGGGCAGAGAGAGAGGGAGACACAGAATCGGAAACAGGCTCCAGGCTCCGAGCCATCCGCCCAGAGCCTGACGCGGGGCTCGAACTCACGGACCGCGAGATCGTGACCTGGCTGAAGTCGGACGCTTAACCGACTGCGCCACCCAGGCGCCCCATTGTCTGCCTGTTTTAACTCAGAGTATAGGTTAAATTAACGGTTGTAAAAAATCCATCTGCCTTGTATTTTGTTATGCAATCCAGCCACGCTAAGGGACTTAGTTTGCATACTTTTACCTGCGTTCTTAGGATTGGCATACAAGATATTATAACAAGTGGAATGAAGTCATGAATTTAACCTACTCTAAAATTTGAGTTTGCACCAAAAAAAAAAAAAAAAATTTAAATCGTATCAGTTAGCTCTTCTTATGCAACAGACCACCCCAAAATTTAGATTCAAAGAGCAAATATTTATTGTTTCTCGAATATTTATTACTGGTTGAGTGGTTCTTCTCATCTGGGCTGGATCCCTTGGAGTTATATGGTCTAAGATAGCTTTTCTCGTGTCTGGGATCTCAGCTGGGAAGGGTAGGGTTGCAGGACAGCGTGGGCCCATCAGAGAGAAACAAAACCAGACATTGGTTAAAAGCAGTAAAAACATTTTTTTTTTTTTTGAAATAACTACTGCAGTAGGGAAAAGAGCAGAGCTTTCAATTCTGGTTTGCATATGAAAGGGAAAATGAGGAAATTGGGAGGGGAAGCGAGCAGGGATTAAGGTAGAGTCAGGGAAGTAAAAAATTACCAAAAGTGGGTAGGAAGGGTGGTTCGTGCAAAGGCGGTTAGGTCCTGTGTCTGCTAACTGGGTTTAGCAAAGTTAGCCTCCCACCCTCCACAGACTGGGAGACAGAGGTCCTATTCTTCTTGATAATTACATTTTAAATTTTTTTTTTCAACGTTTATTTATTTTTGGGACAGAGAGAGACAGAGAATGAACGGGGGAGGGGCAGAGAGAGAGGGAGACACAGAATCGGAAACAGGCTCCAGGCTCTGAGCCATCAGCCCAGAGCCTGACGCGGGGCTCGAACTCACGGACCGCGAGATCGTGACCTGGCCGAAGTCGGACGCTCAACCGACTGCGCCACCCAGGCGCCCCGATAATTACATTTTAAAGGAATGACTTTTAGGGGCACCTGGGTGGCTGAGTTGGTAAAGCGTCTGACTTGATTTCGGCTCAGTTCATGACCTCACGGTTTGTGAGTTCGAGCCCCAGGTCGGGCTCTGGGCTGACAGCACCCAGCCTCCTTGGGACTCTCTCCCTCTCTCCTGACCTCTGCCCCTCCCCTACTTGCTCTCTATCTCTCTCTCTCTCAAAATAAACAAACCTCCCCCCAAAAAATTTAGGGGCTCCTGGGTGGCTCAGTCAGTTAAGTGTCTGACTTCGGCTCAGGTCATGATCTCACGGTTTGTGGGTTCGAGCCCCAGGTCAGGCTGTGTGCTAACAGCTCAGATTCTGTGTCTCCCTTTCTCTCTGCCCCTCCCCTGCTCATGCTCTGTCTCTTTCCCTCTCAAAAATAAATAAACATTTAAAAAAGAAATGTTTTTAATGTAAAGGAATGACTTTCAGATCCTTGAGAAAGATACTCTAGAGTTGGCCAGATGTCTGTACATCTGCAAGGGACAGTGGAAGGATTCATAATCATCAGCTTTTTTAAATAAATGCTCTGAGAAGGGGAAGTCAGGGACCTATCTTTGGGTGTTGGCTGGAACAAAGCATCAATTCCTTTGGCAGCCTTGAGCTTTTCTAGATAGAAACTCAAGAGGAGCAGGATCCTTCTAGAAGCCATGCTAGTATTTGGTCGAGTCAACTCGGGCAGGGGTTTGGACTGAGTCAGTTGTGTGGAGAGTTTTTGCAGTTCTCAGCGGTCCCTGCACCTAGTACCTCATCCTCCAACAGGCTCATCTGGTTTGTTCACATGGTGTTCAAAGTCCACAGGTGAAAGAGAAGGTAAGCCCCAGGGCTCGAGTACATTTTGAGCTTCTGCTTGCTTCATGTTTGCTAACTTGGCCAAAGAAAGTCAGATGGCCAACCCCGGATTCAAGGGGTAGAAAACAGGCTCCTTCTCTAGAGGGGAGGAGAAGCTAAGTCACAAGGCAGAGGGGCCTCCATACAGGGGTGGAAGGAGTCCTTGCGGCCATCTTTGCAAACAATCTCCCAAAGATTTCAGTCTATCGCCAGCCTGGTTTTTCCCCAAGTTCCTATTCTTTAAGCAGGAGGAATAAAAATTTTAATCATAGGCCTATCTCAGCTTAAAGCTTAGTGCATTCTCATCATTTAAATAGTCCATTTAGGTATATTGAGTCTCTCTGGAATCATAATGCTCATAGATAGCCTCAACGCTTCCTAATTCTAAGACGGTATCCACGGGGAGGGATGTGGCAGAGAAGAGGCACGGTAAGCTGCTGTGGTTAGTCTGTTTGTATCTTGAACAAGGTGCCTCAGTGTGGTTGGAGTAGGGGTTTCATTCTAGCCCATGCCTTGCTCGCCAAGCCATGACCTGGCTAGAGCTGCATCAGCTTGGAGAAGGGGCTCCTCTTTCCAACTGATCATCCCAGAGGGGTACCCGTTGTCTTCCCCTTATCCAAAAGACACCTTATTCTCACATGCGCAAAGACACCACATAAGCTAGCAAAGGCCCAGGATGTTCTAGGACTGGAGAAGGTAGTCCCTTGGGTGGCATTCATTAATTAGTTCTCATTTTCCATCTTCTTCCGGCAATGACTGGGCCTGGAAACAGACAAGGCTTCCTTATATCATATCCTCCTTGCTCTGTGTTCCATCTAAGTCATAATGGTGGGGAGAGCAATTCCCTCTACTCTATAGACAGGTATATCTGCTAAGTGTTTTTTATGTGCTAAAAGAAGAGATTTCCAGATATTGAAATTTATTGAAAATTATTTCTCAGGACAATAGCATGGCTTGTAAGACTGCTGTCCTATTGCATAATTGTACTTTGCATGGTGGAAACTGACCGTGATCTTTCTCCCTGTTTAATTTCTGCCACCCTCTCTCCTAGGATGTGGAGGAGGGACTAGAGGAGTGCTAGTCCAGCATCTGGATTACCTGCAAGCTTGTAGAAACGCACATTTTCAGACCTTACCCCAGACCTACTGAATCAGATCTTTGGGGGTAGAGCCCAGGAATCTCCAGTTTTACAATTCTTCTGAGAGATTTTGATACCCACTAAAGTTTGAGAAACACTGGACCAGCGTATAGGGCTTGTACTATACTAAAAAATGCAAAGGAGAAGAATACATTAATTATGCAAATTAGGAGAGGTTGGCAACTCTTTGTAGCAATGGAAGGAACACCTCAATGGAAACCCAGGTTCCTAGAATCCTGAGTGACTTGGGCAGGTTGCATAACCTTTCCAAATCCTGTTTTCATACCTAGAAAACCAGCATTTGGAGCAGAGTATTTCCAAGGTTCCTCCCAGCCTCATCACCCAGGATTCTGATCATTCATTATAGTCTTAGTAACCAATGAGACAGCTCTTCAAATATGACTATTTCTTTTTGGTGCCGATTACAAAGATAGGAGGCTAATGTTGTTGATTGACTTCCACTCTGGCTGGTGCCTCTTGACAATACAGGAGTGCATGAGAGGTTGACATCACAGGAGTGGAGTCAGGACTGTTACAGCCACCACTGGCCATGGAAGGATATGCTTGAGGGCTGAACCTGGCCAAGGACTGTAACACTTACATGTCAAGCCCAACCACTAACTTTTCAGCATTTTCAATCCAGTGACTGTGATACAGATCAAAAAAGCTTTATTCTGTACCTATCTGCTCACCCCCATTGTTCTTTCGCAATTGGAGTCTGGGAAATAACCATTTTTGAATTAAGTGGTCAACCTGCATGCCGGTAACAGCTTCTCATTTATGCTCCCAAACTCAAAAACCCTTGAGCATTTGTACATTTCCAACCTATGTTTTATCCAAGCTGTGCCATTGTCTGTGCTGTCAAAATATCCTCAAAGACCTAAGAGTGAAATAAGTTGCTAGATGAGCAGAATAGTGCCTTCACTCCCGCCCCAAAAGATGTCCTGTCCCAGTCCCTGGAACCTGTAAATTTGTTACCTTAACATGCAAAAGAGACTTCGCATGTATGGTTAAATCAAGGATTTTGAGATAGGAGATTATCCTGGCTTCTCTGCATGGGCCCAAGGCAATCACAAGTGTTCTTCTTTTTTAAATTACTTTTAGATTGTTTGTTTGTTTGTTTGTTTGTTTTGAAAGAGAGAGCACACTCATGAGAACGGGGGAGGGGTAGAGAGAAAGGGGGAAAGAGAATTCCAAGCAGACTCCACGCCGACAGCACAGAGCCTGATGCAGGGCTTGATCTCATGAACTGTGAGATCATGACCTGACCCCAAATCAAAAGTCAGATGCTTAACAGACTGAGCCACCCAGGTGCCCCAAAAGTGTTCTTCTAAGTGAAAAAAGGAGACAGGAGAGTCAGAGGAGATGTGAGAGTGGAAGCACAGTCAGAATGACATAGGTCCAGGGGTAGGAATGCGGGCAGCCTCTGGAAGCTATGAGGAGCAAGGAAATAAAGTCTCCCCCAGAACCTCCAGAAGAATTTTTGTTGTTTGAGAGAGAGAGAACTCATGCTCAAGCAGGAGGTAGGGAGCAGAGAGAGAGAGAGAGAGAGAGAGAGAGAGAGAATCTTAAGCAGGCTCCACACTCAGCACAGAGCCCAACTCAGGGCTCGATCCCACAACCCTGGAATCCTGAGCCAAATTCAAGAGTTGGACGTTTAACCAATTGAACCACCCAGGCGCCCCTAGAAGAACATCTTGATTTTAAGACTTCTGGCCTCCAGAACTATAAGCCAATACATTTGTGTTGTTTTAAGCCACTAAGGTTACAGCAACAATAGGAAGCTAATATACTTGCCTCAACTCATTCTTTGTTGAGGTCTTGCTGTGCCCCCCGTGTCTCTCTGTGCTCACTTTACTTGCATTATTCCTTTTAATTCTTAACAAGATGTAATAGCCATCCCAAGTCATCAGCTAACAGTGCAGTCTGACCCAGAATCCGAACACAAGACCATTTACATCGTTGTCTATTTTTTGGATGAGGGTGGCAGTCTTATGTTCTTTATTACTTTTAAAGATCGTTTTGTGAATAACTAAAAGTGATTCCGTCACAACATCCGCACACAGAGAACAGAATGCTTCTTAGGCATTCCATGACCTCCGCCACAGTCATCAGAGCACAAAATAAAATGCAAATTTGGCTAAGGAAAAGCCACTTCTCTCTGGCTGACATAATTAAGTGGATAATTTCCATATTATCGGTGGAACCGGGGACTTGTTCGTTTTCACTGAGATTATAGATGGACCCTCATTCCAATTTGGTGGTTCAAAGAGTCTCGTGCTCTTCTCATGGAAAATTCTGAATCATTTGCGATGAGGATTACTACAGTGCTACTCGTTAATGACCGTCAAGAAATGTACCACTTTTCAATAATTGATTCCACACGGTAAATGCAATAAACAAAGGATCTTTCCCTCCCTTCTGTGTAATTGTCTCCCTCAGGACAAAAGCTGATACAGGAAAAGGAGGTCAGATATAATCCAGTGGTTTTCAGTTATTCAGAGAGAAGATTATGCTCCCATGATTATTCATTTGCCTTTCTACCCTTCTATTTCTGTCCTACAGAATCCCGTGTGGCAAAGGGTTGCCGGTAATCGGAACTTATCCAGGGCTTATGCAACACGTGTGCAGAAAAACCCTAGGCCCGGGCACTGCTGTCTCAGACCAGGGTGCTGCTTTTAAGCAAACCTAGTGGGCTTTGGGCCTGCACAGAACCTGGATCCTGGTAGGTCTTTAGAAGGGGGTCCAGCCCACCAGGAATTCTGCACCCAGACGCTGCAGTTCCCTCTGGGACAGCTAGAGAGCAGCAGAGAATCGGGTGTCTAGCCGGTGGCCTGGAGGTGGAGGACCCTCCCTAGGGAGCAAGGAGTTGCAGCCCAAGGTGGCAAGGTCAGAAAAGGTGGCAATGACAAACAGGCCGAATATGACGCAGTCAAAACACAGGAAAGAGTCCAGGGCAGTTGCTGAAATATCACTTGGGGGAAATTTTAGAGTCCAGAGCAAAAGTCTCCGAGCTAAGAGAAGCCAGAATGGAGCTTAGACCTAGAGGGAGAGGTTAGAGCCATCAGCCAGAGGGAGGTCCAGACCAGAAGTGACAAGCTAATTCCCATTCCTGATGATGGGCCGTGTGCCCCAGGGGAAGGTGTCGGGGAAAGCTTGCTGTAAGGGCATGTTCCATTCCTCGCATGGCCTCTGCCTCTGAATTTATCCATCAGTTTTGTCCCTGACAGTCAGCTCTGTTCCCACTGCCAACTCATCTACTTCACCACAAGGAGTCTAAAGACTAGTGAGGCAAGGGGCGCCTGGGTGGTTCAGTCAGTTACGCGTCCGACTTTGGCTCAGGTCCTGATCTCACAGTTCGTGGGTTCGAGCCCCACGTCGGGCTCTGCACTGACAGCTCAGAGCCTGGAGCCTGCTTGGGATTCTTTCTTTCTCCCTCTCAAACATACACACTCTCTCTCTCTGCCCCTCCCCTGCTATCTCTCTGTCTCTCTCTCAAAATAAATAAATAAACGTTAAAAAAAAAAAAAGACCAGAGAGGCAAAGCTCTTAAGCAGATCTGAAACAGAGGTACCCACATCAGACAGAGGCTCCTCTGTGACAGCCAGCGCCAGGCAGAGACGGCAGCATGGGATCTGCCTTTGGGGTCAAGATGAGAGGAGACACCTCCAGGGAACCTGTCGCCCTGCTGTTTGAGCTCTCCAGGATGGTGGCGCAGGGGTCAACAGCACACACTTGGAAGGCCGGGGAGAAAGCTCACAAAAGACATCCTTGTGTAGATGTGTTGCTGCCCTGCAGGGTGATGGGTTGTGAAGCTGCCTGTCACACCTCCAGCAGCAACGGCCATTTACATCTCCTGAAAGGGAAGACGATAATTCTTGTGCCGAAAGCTCTAGCAAACTGTCTCCTGTCTTTCTTTCCCACCCTCCCCAACAGCCTAATACTGCGGCAAGCAAGGGAACATCATCTTACACATGACGCGGTAAAACAAGAAAGAAAACCGAGGAAGGCACTGCGTCTATTACTGCCAGGAAGTCTCCTTACAAATGACAGAAGATTATTTCGGCGACAAGATAAAGTGTGTTCAAGGAGCGAGCCCTCTGAAGAGCAGCAGGCTGTAAGCGCCCCTCCACGCCTCCCTCCCACGTCCAATGACGTCACATGGGGGATGGAACAGTCAACAAGGCCGAAGGGTCCCTGTCAGCACCCGCACTGCGAGGGGAGTACAAAGCAGACAGCTCTGACTGTCGTCAGGAAAACCTACCTCAAATGTTTATCTCACATTTTTGTTTAGCTTTCCGGGGACGTTTAGGATCTAGACGCAGAACCTCGGAGCTCCTGACCGATTAAGTTAATGCAGTAGGAAAAAAAAGGCACTGGTCTCAGGGGACAAAGTAACCAAACCGATTCTTTGATGTACTGTTATCAAACAACCATTAAACATGATTTTCTTAGTTTTTCCAAGCAAGTGTTTGAATGTCTGCTTTGGTACGGAGTTATCAGAAGATATGGCACCTACCGGGTTTACTTTGTTTTGCTTAAATGTAAGAGTAGCTGTATCCGCGAGTGGAATACTATGCTGTTATATGGGTTATAGCAGTGCATTTGCAGACATGGGAAAACACTTAGTTGAATATTATTAGATGCAAAAAGCAAATCACAAAATAGTTTGCATTGTGTGAACCCTTTGCAGGGAAAGGCAAAAATATTTACAAGGACATGAGCTAGTGTATCAATTAAGTAGGTGGCACTGTGTTTCTTGTTTTTTTTTCCCCTTTTACTTGTTGACTTCTAATATTTATAAAATGACTATATATCCTTTGGTACAGTTAACAAAAAATAACATTTTAAAAACAGTAATAGCATCAGAGAAAGGGCCGCTGTAACAGAATTTTCCAGAGTCGTGACATAGTCCAACATGGCTTCACAGGCCAAGTCTCAACTATTAGCAGGCACTCAGATCTGAAAAAATTATTTCTGGAATAGCAGGAACACTTCTTGTAATAAGCCAGAGGCTCAAGGATCCCTGAGAAGCATTTGAGAGAGAGCGTATGTTTTGAAACAAGTCAGACAGGGCACATGCCCTCTGAGAAATGTCAACAAGATGGCACAGGAGGACACCCGGAAGCCACCGGCACTGCCTGTTTCCTGTCACTCTCTGGAGCCCACAGTGACAGGGTTCCCAGGAAGTGCCCTTTCAGAGAGTATCTTCGTTTTGGTCTGTTCCTGAATCACTGCGGCTGCTCACCCGCACTGTTCTTAGGGGTCTGTCACTAGACCGGTAGACCAGACGTGGAGACAAAAGTGGACACGGAATTGGGGGGTCGCGCCAAGGTGCTGCGTGGGGCCCTGGACAAGGCTCCTCTCCTTATGTGTGTAATTAGGTTTCATCCTTTTGTGATCCATGTGGAGCCACCTGGCTTTTCCTTCCCCATTCTATACTCAAAGAACCTTAGAGATAGAATTTTAAAATTGTAATGTATTAAAAAAATACCTTGTAAACTGCTGCATGGAAAATCCTAGAAGTATCTCGGAGATGGTATGAGTAACTATCTTACAGGAATGTTGGGAATATTAACTATTAAAATTAGCATAGCGCTTGACATATAAATCATATTATAAATGCTAGCTGCTGTTAAAAATTATTTTAAAAAAATCTTTTAGAGTTTATTTTTGCTGCTGTTGAAAATTATTTTTTTTTAAACTTTTTTCGTGTTTATTTATTTTTGAGAGAGACAGAGTGCGAGCTGGGTTGGGGTAGATAGAGAGGGAGACACAGAAACCAAAGCAGGCTCTAAGCTCTGAGCTGTCAACACAGAGCCCCACTGGGGCTTGAACTTAGAAACCGCGGGATCATGACCTTTAGGGGTTACAAACAAACTTTATTTAACACCTCATGAAGCAGTCTCAGTTCCCAGGGGTTCAGAGAACTGCAAAATGGGGCAGAAAGCAAGAAGCTTTTACAGAATAAAGAATAAGGAATAAGAAAGAAAAAAATAGAAAATGAAGGAACAAGGAAATGAGGATAAAGCCAGCTCAGAACTGGCTTAGCATTTAGGGGTTGGCTGACCAGATGTATATGCGGAGTTTCTGGTCAAGCAGAGCATTTACAGGGACATGGAAATTGTCTAAGTTTTGGTTTGCTGATGTGGTGAGTGACTCCACCTGGAGCCTAGAAACTTATTTCAACACTGCTAATAATGTCTAACTCAGTTGTTTCTCCTTAAAAAATACAACGTAAACTTACTTATATTCTAAATCCTACTTACATTGAAGAGTTAAAATGTTAGTTTCATTGCTTCTTGTCCTTTGGAGACAGAGAAAGAAAATTCTCAATCATCAAAGAGACGAAGGCTAAGCATCTCGGTCATGCTTAATTTGATTCCTCAGGCATGAATTCCTTTCTGTTTCAAACTGATCGCCCTATCTGAGCTCAGAAGTTTGGAGAGTCCTTGCAAGGCTACTTTGGCTCTGCCAATCTTAAAGTGGGTCTTTGGGTGCTAGCAGTGAATGAGGCTCAATGTTAATGCTTTGTTCCTTTCAACTTCCATTCACGTCTTTCTACCTTTTGAGATCCTGCTGTTGTAGCCTACTTCGATTTTGGATGGGGTGGCCCAGGAAAGTTTGCTCCAGAAAAAGACTGTCACAGATCGTCTGCTTTCTCCTGCCTGCTGAGTGATACAGGAATGAAACTTCTAGAGACACCAGGGAAGTCTATAAATAAGAAGGCTGAGCAATTACCAGCAGTGGCATTCCATTCCAAAGATGACTCTTAATGACAGCTCAGGCAAGTGATGGATATGTTTTTTGTTTACAGAGGTCTCTTGGGAGAAACAACCCTCCCCATTCTCAATCCTTGTGGTTCAGCCACACGTGACCTGGGCCTGTCCAGAGTTCTCCACTCCCCTGGTCACAGTCATTGTAACCCAAGCAGGAGAAATCAGAGCACCCTGGACTTTTTCTGGAACTAGCAACAAAAGAAGCACTCCTTTCTTTTTTCATTAAGATCCTTAACTGTGAAAGTTATGTAAGCCTAGAACGGTTGGTGGCTCTCTTTGCCTTTACAAGGAGTGGTGGGGGAAAGGCAATTAAGAATGATGCTAACACAGAACTGAGAAATGGAAAGAGAACCGTATAAGCCCCCAGATCCAGCCCTACAGAAACAATCTGTGTCCTGGTCTTTATAGTTATATGAGCCCAGAAAAGTAAGTCTGAGTTAGTTTCTGCTGCTTTACAACTGAAAGAGACCTAATTACTACAGTCTATTGAGTAACATTTATTGATATCCATCTTTGTGCCAGGCATTGTGCTGTGCCCTATCTTGAGGAAATTTCATTCTACTTTGAGGCAAATGAAATGGAAAGTCTTCAACAGTCATGAGTCAGCTTCTAAGAGCCCACGGAATGCAGAAATATTGCTTGACTGAATTCCTGGACAGTCAGTGAATCTTGACACATCAAGGATATACTTTCCATGATGCACCCATCATATTGTTTGGTTTAACCAAAAAAGAAATACACATCCGAAGCATTACTCTTTCCAGTGCAGAGCTTCTATATCAGTGCACCATAGTGTGGTACTTTTAAGAATTCTCAGCTGAACCTGCTCCATCATCTTGAATATGAAATTCTCCATAAATCCATGTGTATTAGCTTCCTAGGCCTGCCATACCAAATTAGCACAAGCCAGGCGACTCAAGAGAACAGAAATTTAATCTCTCACAGTTCCGAAGGCTGCAAGTCTGAAATCAAGATGTCTGCAGAGCCATGTTCCTTCTGAAGGCTCTGGAGAAGCACCCGTCCTAGCCTCTTCCTAGCTTCTGGCAGCTCCAGAATCCTTGGTGTTTCTTGGGCTGCTGATGCATCGCTCCAGTCTTTGCTCCATGGTCTTCTTTCCCCTGTGTGTGCTTCTCTGTCTTCACACGGCCTTCTTATATACATAACATCACTCGATTTAAGGCCCATCCTTGAATCAGTATAACCTCATCTTAACTAATTATATCCTCAAAGATTCAATTTCCAAAGAAAATTACATTCTGAGGTTCCAAGTGGGCATGAACTTGAAGAGGAAACACTTCAACCCAGTGTACCATCCTACAAAACCTCTCTGTGGAACCAAACTTTCAGATACAATGGCACAAGGAAAATCCCTTCTGGTGAGATTATCTCTCCACATGTCACAGAAATTAAAGGTAAAACTTCTTTTTCTTATATAATATATATATATATATATATATATTAATGTTTATTTACTTTTTGAGAGACAGAGACAGAGCACAAGCAGGGGAGGGGCAGAGAGGGAGACACAGAAACCAAAGCAGGCTCTAGGCTCTGAGCTGTCAACACAGAGCCCGACACGGGGCTTGAACCCACGAACCCGTGAGATCATAACCTGACCTGAAGTTGGATGCTCAACCAACTGAGCCACCCAGGCACCCCGAAAGGTAAAACTTCTAATAGAAATTCTGTGCTTTTAGAGTAGACAGCTCTTACAAACTGGGCCAGCAGAACCTAAGAAGTATAAACTCCATTATACCTGCATTTATATTTAGTCAAAGTAGTTGCTGCTCAACCAACACATAGTTGTGTTTACGGACTGTGGGAAAGAAAGTATAATCCTGAGAGAGATGTTCATTCAACGTAATTACCCATTAGGGAAATACAAATTGGAACCCCAATGAGATACCTCTGTGTGCCAAACAGAACGGCTAAAACCGAAAGAATGACAATACCAAGTGCTGCCAAGGATGTGGGGCAATGAGAACTCTCAGTTGTGACTGGGGAGGCGTGTAATGACACAGCTATCTTGGAAGACTCCTTAGCAGTATGCACAGTTTACCCTATGTGTTTACCCTATGTGTTTACCCTATGTGTTTACCCTATGACCCAGCATGTCTACCCGAGGCATATACCTCAGAGAAATGAATGTGTACATCACAAAAAGACTTCTCCAAGGCTTTTTCATAGCAGCTTTATTCATTGTGGCTAAAGTGAGAAATGACTCCCAAGTTTATCAACAGGAGAATGGTATGTAAATTGTGATACATAGTGGAATGGAATATTATATGCTAATAGGAAAAATAAAGCTAAAGACATAGAAAAATATGGATGAATCTTAAACCATTTATATTAAATTTTTAAAAGCCAGACATAAAAGAGAATAAACATACTATATGTTTCCATTTACATGAAATTCAAGAACGGACAAAATTAACCTACAGTGATACAAAATAGAAATATTGACTGGGAGCTTACATAAAAGAACTTCTTGGCTGGGGCACCTGGGTGGCTCAGTCGGTTAAGAGTCTGACTTCAGCTCAGGTCATGATCCCACGGTTCATGGGTTCGAGCCCCGCCTTGGGCTCTGTGCCTACAGCTCAGAGCCTGGAGCCTTCTGCAGATCCTGTGTCTCCCTCTCTTTCTGCCCCTCCCCTGCTTGTGCTCTCTCTCTCTCAAAAATAAATAAACATAAAAAAAATTAAAAAAAAAAAGAACTTCTTGGAGTGGTGAAAATGGTCTATATCTTAACATGGGTAGTAGATATGTGAGTGTATATGCACATAAAAATTTCCATCAACCTACGTACTTAGGATTTGTGTATTTTTATATATGTAAGTGATACCTCAAAAATAATAACAATAACAGTTTCTGCTCTCTTGGAGCTTCGTGATGGGCAGGGGAGATGCCCATTAACAAATTAAAGACTCAAACATGTTATTAAAATTATTATAAATGCTATATATGATTAAAAAAAGATAGAGTACTTTGAGGTAGATTAACAGAATACAATTTGGATTGGGGAATTATTTTCCGAAGAACTCCATATTCCACTATTTCTGCCTCAGACCTCTCTTGCAATCTCAGATAGTGTCAGTTATTTGCAGACATACTAGGTAGTTGTTGAAATCCAACTGATCCCTGCCTGTTTATTGGACCCTGGATCAAAACACATGGTCATCATGAAGATGAAAAGCTTCTGCACAGCAAAGGAAACAATCAACAAAACTAAAAGGCAACTAGCGGAATGGGAAAAGATATTTGCAAATGACATATCGGACAAAGGGCTAGTATCCAAAATCTATAAAGAGCTCACCAAACTCCACACCTGAAAAACAAATAATCCAGTGAAGAAATAGGCAGAAAACATGAATAGACACTTCTCTAAAGAAGACATCCGGATGGCCAACAGGCACATGAAAAGATGCTCAACGTCGCTCCTCATCAGGGAAATGCAAATCAAAACCACACTCAGATATCACCTCACGCCAGTCAGAGTGGCCAAAATGAACAAATCAGGAGACTATAGATGCTGGAGAGGATGTGGAGAAACGGGAACCCTCTTGCACTGTTGGTGGGAATGCAAACTGGTGCAGCTGCTCTGGAAAGCAGTGTGGAGGTTCCTCAGAAAATTACAGATAGACCTACCCTAGGACCCAGCAGTAGCACTGCTGGGAATTTACCCAAGGGATACAGGAGTACTGATGCATAGGGGCACTTGTACCCCAATGTTTATAGCAGCACTCTCAACAATAGCCAAATTATGGAAAGAACCTAAATGTCCATCAACTGATGAATGGATAAAGAAATTGTGGTTTATATACACAATGAAATACTACATGGCAATGAGAAAGAATGAAATATGGCCCTTTGTAACAACATGGATGGAACTGGAGAGTGTTGTGCTAAGTGAAATAAGCCATACAGAGAAAGACAGATACCATATGTTTTCACTCTTATGTGGATCCTGAGAAACTTAACAGGAACCCATGGGGGAGGGGAAGGAAAAAAAAAAAAGAGGTTAGAGTGGGAGAGACCCAAAGCATAAGAGACTGTTAAAAACTGAGAACAAACTGAGGGCTGATGGGGGGTGGGAGGGAGGGGAGGGTGGGTGATGGGTATTGAGGAGGGCACCTGTTGGGATGACCACTGGGTGTTGTATGGAAACCAATTTGACAATAAATTTCATACATTTAAAAGAAAACAAAAACAAACAAACAAAAAACACATGGTCATTTTGGGGTGCCTAGGTGGCTCAGTCGGTTGAGCATCCTACTTCGGCTCAGGTTATGATCTCGGGATTCGTGAGTTCCAGCCCCGCATTGGGCTCTGGGCTGACAGCTCAGAGCCTGGAGCCTGTTTCAGATTCTGTCTCCCTCTCTCTCTGCCTCTCCCCCACTCATGATCTGTTTCTGTCTCTCTCAAAAATAAATAAACATTAAAAAAAATGGTCATTTCTAACGGTGAGTCAGCATTTCATTCCAGAAAGTTTAGGAAACTTGCAAATCAGAATCTTATATCATTTGTCACTGGCACATCTCCTTTTCTGGAGCCAAGGTGAGACAAAAGGGAAAGGTCACTTGGCTGAGAGCTGCTATGTGGACCTTTGGAGAGAACTGGATGAAACCACGTACATTATTCTCTTTCTTTTTAAAAAAAATTTTTTTAATGTTTATTTATTTTTGAGACAGAGACAGAGCACGATTGGGGGAGGGGCAGAGAGAGAGGGAGACAGAATCTGAAACAGGCTCCAGGCTCTGAGCTGTCAGCACAGAACCCGATGTGGGGCTTGAACCCACAAACTGCGAGATCATGACCTGAGCCAAAGTCGGATGCTCAACCGACTGAGCCACCTAGGTGCCCCATGTTATTCTCTTATTAAACATGCTCATCTATCTACATTTAACAAAAGGACAGATTTTCACTGAATTATTCATGGAACAATATCTTAAGACTTAACTACTTACAAGAGGGTTTTGAGGGGATGAAGTAGTCACTGACTTACCTAATAGGCAGTTATTGATTATTAATTACATTAAATGCTTAGGTAAAGAAATGAAAAGCATTACAGAACTGATATTTAAAAAAAACAACTCCTCATAAAAAGGCATACAAAACAAGAAACTCAAATGCTAAACCTTGAGAAGGTCATATTCCTGTAAAGCATTTGGTTAAAAGAAAAGGAAACTTAAAATATTAGATAGAAAGTCCCAGCAGATGGGAGAAGGTTTGGACAATCCTGTAGGCAGGATAAATGAAGTCTGTCTAAAACAAAGGACCCAGTCCAAAAATGCTAGTCTGATTACTAATATCTGGGGTGGAAGCCATATTGAACCTCAATCAAAAGTCTATCATCCTATAACTTCAGTATCTCATGATCTCAGCTGTTCTAACGTGCCCCTCTGCCTCTTTGGATTTGGTAAATCCTGTGAATTAATCAGTTCAACACAATATATATTTAGTGTTTGCTTTAGAAATGGGTGGTGTCTTGTTTTAATTTTGTGGAATCTCTGTATATTTTTGAGCATGTTGAAAAGATTGGATAATTGGAATATACATACATATGTATGTGTGTGTGTGTGTGTGTGTGTGTGTATAATTATATTTATTGGGTTAAAAATGTTCATTAGCTACATCTAAGGAGACACTCCAAAGGGAGGCTAATGAATCTGTGACAAGGACTTCTGGGGCCAAGTAAGATGAGTTCTGGGTGCTGCCTTGCCTCTAATAGACAGTTTCTTTGTTTTCCTACCCATGTGAGGGCTTGTTCTTAACACTAGAGCTAGATAAGAAAGCAGATTCTTGCCTCTATGACCAGTACTCCTGGCTAGTGTTATACAAAGTCAGAACACTGATGAGGCTGTGTATCACCTAGTCATCAACTTCAAAGGCCACAAGAGAACCTCTGGAAGCAACGGCTGGAATTTCTCTTGGTTGGTTGGCAGGTTTTACTACATTTCGAAAGGAAGCAACAAATTTCTGAATACCTCTGTCTCTGTCACCTGACACTTCTGTCCTCACTAGGATACCATCTACGTGATTAGAATGAAACGTCCAATTAACAAGGTTGGTCGCGCCTCCATTTTTTTCTATGCATCACGTGTACTATTACTATAGCGTTGTCTTGGGAGTAGATACATATGGCAGAAGTAAACAACTGCACACCAGACATCTTTCAGACCTCCCTTGAGCTCACCCGCTCTCACATCTCGAGGGTGTACTTCCATTTTAGCAAACGTCCCTGCTTGCTCCATTCACCCCTGGTGTCTGGTCTGTCCTCTAATTCTTTCTTAGGACGACCAGGAGCCTCCAGCGACATCCCTGGGTGGGCTGGGCAGAGGTCTCAGGGCCCGGCAGTCCACCCGGCAATAAAATGACCTGCATAATTCAAGGCTGTTCAAGAAAGTTTTCCTCAAGATGAACTTTCAGCTGTGTTTTGAAGGAAGGGTGAAAAAAGTGGTAGGCAAGGAGAAAGCAAAGCCAGGTGGAGGGAATAGTACAATGAAAGCAACAAGACCAGAGAAAAGAGTGAAGGAACCTACTTTGGGGGGGCGGGTAAGAGGACCCTCACCAAGGAGTTATTATGGGATGCTGTTTTCCTTTACCTCCAACTAGGAAATGTGAGGAACGTGTCTTAAGAGCAGGCATTTGAGCCAGATGGCCTTGTAAAAAATAACCCATTCTATGCTTTGGAATGTTCTAAAGTGGAAACCCATACCCAAGAATGGACTATGAGAAACAGCATTTTACTATTTTTAGACGCAAACGCCCTCTTTCTCTGAGTAATAAGCTTAATGCTCAGACTTATGACTCAAGAACTACAGGCAAATGAAAACTATATCAGATTAATATTTTCATAATATTGTTCCTATTACAGTCAGTTTTGCTCAGGATAACTGCCAAAAAGGATGTTGTGAATCATAAGCACATGGTTTCATTCGCTGGATTTAGCAAAGAAAGAGGAGTGAGGGCCTTGGGGTTAGTGATAAAGGCCGAGAGCGCGTCACCTGCTAGGCCAAGCTCTTGCAGCCATAGATCAACCTCTGAGGACTGTGCCAGGCCCTCTGCTCCCCAAACACAGCAAGCACAGCGAGAGGCCCACGGGGTTGCTTCAAGGACACGTGTGACTCATAAAGGTCCTAAGGAGAATTCTGTATGGTTATGCATGAAGGGGTTTTGTCCCCTCTGTTTAAAAGTCCCCACAGTTCTGGGGCACCTGGGTAGCTCAGTTGGTTGAGCATCTAACTCTTGATTTCGGCTCAGGTCATGATCTCGTGGTTCGTGGCTCTGCACTGACAGCGTGTGGAGCCTGCTTGGGAGTCTCTCTCTCTCTCTCTCTCTCTCTCTCTCTCAAAATAAACAAACTTAAAGAAAAAGAGTGCCCATAGTTCTGCTTGATACCAGAACTGCCACGTTTCAGGAATGTCCATATGAGCACATATCTGGATCTTGAAGCAGCTAGATCCAGAATAAAGAGAGCCTGATGGCAGAGGGAAAAAAGAGAGCAATAATACTAATGAGTACTCTTTATTAAGCACTCGCTACCTGTGATATTGTGATACAAAAGCAAATACATATTTGGTCTTGGGTTCCTGGCACAGAGCTCTTCAAATCCATGTAATTTGCTAAGTGATAAGTGCTATAAAGGCTGGAAGGGAATCTTTTGTTCCACACAAGCCCCTTTCAACCACATCTGAGTTTATGTTAATGAAGTGATTTTTGGAAAGCCCAGAGGATGGGGGCTGGTTGCCAGGGAAACCAACCATGTGATTAGAGGGTCGGAACTTTTAGCCCCACACTACCCACACTACTTCCGCTTCCCAGGAGGGGAAAGGAGCTGGAGACAGAGTTTCATCACCAATGGCCGATGACTTCATCAATCATGCCTATGTAATGAAGCCTCTGTTAAAATCCCTAAAGCTTCCGGTTTGCTGAAAATGGAGGTGCTGGGAGGGTGGTGAGCCCTGAGAGGGCATGGAACCACACTCCTTTCCCCATACCTTACCTGTGCATCTCTCCCATATGGCTGTTCCTGAGTTGTATCCTTTTATAATAAGCCAATAATCTAGTAAGTAAACTGTCTTTCTGAGTTCAATGAATCACTCTAGCAACTTATCAAACCCAAGAGGGGGGTCATGAGAACCCCAGATTTATAGCCCAGAAGCACAGGTGGTAACCTGCTCTGGTGATTGGCATTCAAAATGGGAACTGGGGACAGTCTGGGGGGGACTGTGCCCTTCACCTGTGAGATCTGATACTGTCTCCAGGTAGATCGTGCCAATAGAATGAAATTGAGTTAAATTTGTAGGACACCTAGTTGGTGTCCACTAAGAATCAGAGAATTGCTTGGTATAAAGGAAAAAAATCACCCCACACACTTGGAGTACAGAAGTATTCAGTGAGTAGTGAATAAAGGGAGCAAGTGTTTTCCTTTTCATTACCATATTTCTTATAACCCTGATGGGCTGATGGAATCCTGGCAGAGGGACCACTCCACATCCATTTTCCCCTCTCTTTTATCACTGTCAGTTTTGTTTTCCCCAAGTGCAGCCTCCGGAAAACCACATGCATCCCTGCTCCAATGATGGGCCTGATCTATCTCAGGGTAAGCCTATCCCCTTCCCAGTACTTGGTTCAGGAATGGCCACTGTAGAGGCCACTTTTAGGCAACAGGCTTGAGCAATGGAAACCTGAGTAAGGGAGAAGGATCCACAGTGACTCCCTGGCTGAATACTGTCAGACCCATCGGGCAACCCACCTCAAAATACCCCTAAGCCCTAGCTGACCAATGGGCTACTTACAACCAGGCAGTTACCAAAAAAGGAAAAATTCCATATGTCCCCATACCCCCTGACCTTCCTCTTTTAAAAACAGCCCCACCCACTGCCTCATTGCACACAGTCTCTTCTTTGCTGTCCTGCCAGCCACTCCCTTGTGGTATATTCAATACCCTTCTATCGTCTTTGTTCTGCCTCAGGTGAATTCTTTCACCACCTGCCACACGCCACTGGATTCCACAGATCATCATGTTTTGGGGCCCCCATCCAGTCAAGAAAGACACCACAGCCATGTGTACCTCTCATCTAGAAAGTGAGTTGGGAGGAGAATGCTCCTGGAGCACTTCTTAGAAAAGTTTCCTTAATATTTGATGCTTGGATCAGCTGCAAGCATATAGCTAACCGGGCAGAGCCAGCATGAGGGCGGAAGGGGCCAGGAGAGGTAAAGACTGGCTTCCTAGCTAGCACAGTTGAGCCGCTGAGTCAAAGAGCCCTGAAATCTGCATTCTTTGGGACATCCTATTATGTGAGATGATCAGTGTCCTGACTGCTTAAGCCAATGTGAGTCGTATCGTTTTGCTACTTGCAGCCAAAACCATCCTAACTGATACACTGCTGTATTTTCCCACTTGGAAATCTTGACGCAGACAGCTAAGTAACTCACTCAAGAACTGCAGAGCAGACTTCAAAGCGAGGTCTCTCTGACTCGAATGCCAAGCTCCAATCTGCTGACTAACCTGAGAATGGGCCATTCGTGGCTGTGGAGGAGAGCCACGGAAACAACGAGCCAGACGTGGGGGCTGCAATATCAGAAGGGAGCTAATGCGACTCTTCTTCAAATGTTCCTTCCCACACAGTGGGAGGGATCCGAGGCACGGCCTCCTCATCAGTCAAAGCAGCATAAAAATAACATCATCACAGAGTTCTTCTATGTACAAGGTACTCTTCTGATAGATGATTTTAGCTGATCTCATTCTTTTAACGATCCTGCTGAGGCATGCATCCAACTTTATAGGTGAGGAAACTGAGGGTCTATAAAGTTACAGGACTTGCCCGAAGTCCCCTACCTATGTGGTCGAGCAGGGGCTTGCTACAAAGTGAATCTGGGGTGCCTGGGTGGCTCAGTGAGTTAAGGGTCTGACTCTTCACTTCAGCTCAGCTCACGGTTCCTGGTTTTGAACCCTGTGTTGGGCTCTGCACTGACAGTGTGGAGCCTGCTTGAGATTCTCTCTCCCAGTCTCTCTGCCCCTCACCCACTCTCTCTCTCTCAACATAAACAAATAAATAAACTTAAAAAACAAAAAACAAAGTCTTATTCTAAATCCATGCTCTTTCCACGTCGCTGCGTTTGTCAATAGGACCCTTGTTCTTACAGAAGATATGCTCGAAACCATGTACTTCAGAAAAAAATTCTTGGCAACACCTCGGGGAATGGCGGGCTGCACAGTTAAAGTGAGGACTGAGAGGTCAGTACACTCACCCTTCTAAAGTCCCCAAACACACCTCAGCCCTGGGGCCAGGAATCCTTATTGTCTAGAAACTAGGCCCTCAAGGAAGGCTGGAAACCCTCAAGCAATGAGCCTTTCAGCCAAATCTCCTGTAGGTTTGGAATTTTGCAGTGCACAATCTTTAGTGAAAAAGCTCTTTGCTCTCCACTAATAGCCTTAGGCCATGGAAGAAGACATTCCCAGTATCTATCTGTTGGTAAGTGGCAAAGGAGCCACGCTGAGGAAACCTGTGTCATAAATCAGTGGAGAAACGCAAGCTGTTTGTCTCTTGATTTTACCGGCTGAGGTTTCTCTTTGGTTTTTATAAAGATGATTAGAAATTGGGTTTCCCCAGAGGCACCTGGGTGGCTCAGTCAGTTAAGCCCCTGACTTCGGCTCAGGTCACCATCTCACGGTTCGTGAATTTGAGCCCCACATAGTCAGCTGTGCTGACAGCTTGGAGCCTGGAGCCTGCTTCAGATTCTGTGTCTCCCTCTTTCTCTGCCTCTCCCCCTGCCTCCCCCCGCACCTCAAAAATAAACATTTTAAATAAATAAATAAATAAATAAATAGTGTTTCTTCGAGCAAACACACACCTACCCAGAACTTTTCTGTTGTCTTCATTAGCAGCTGTGTGCATTGGGGGATTCTGTGTAGAGCCCCTCCCTGACATTGCCATGGGATGGCACTAACTCCATGACTAGCCTGTAGGACAAAGGTAGCAAGAGCAGATTTCATGGCGGATCTGGTTAATGAGCCGTCAACTATGCACACATATTATGCTAGCGCTCGGTAGAATCAATGTTGCCAAAGACCTGGTCATTAGTGAGTTTCCAGTCTAGTAGAGACAGCTGTTGTAGCCGAGACTTCTATTTGAAATCCAATATTCATTCTTCCCTTCTCCTAGAGAGAGAGAATTTTTAAGTGGGTGCATGATTACCGAGCCAAACACTGTACTTCTCAGCCTCCCACTGCAGCTAGGGGTGGCCCTGTAACAAAGTTCTGGTCAGTGGGACTTTAGAAATGTTCTGTGCACCTTCCCTGTTGTACCTTTAAAAAGAAGCAAAGACCTCGCCTTTCCCCCTTCTTTTCCTTCCTGCTGCTTGAAATACAGACGTGATGGCAGGAGCGGGAGGTACCATCTAGAACCATGAGGTGGAAGCCACATCGTAAGGACAGAAGAGCAGCAACATAGGAGGAACTAAGGCCCTGATGATTATGGAGCTGCCATACCACCCCTGGACCATCTCCCTGAACTTTGACCCACAAAAGAAGTTAACTTTTCATTTAAATCACTACTATTTAGGTCTCTTTGTTGAAGAGGCCGACTTTATATCCCAACGAATATAGATGAACACACAAATCCCTGTAAACCAATGTCGAACAGCTCAGTAGCCCCCATCTGTGTAATGGCAGGACCCCAGCAAGATGTCCTCCATTTACTCCAGCAAGCTACGAGAAGATGCTTCACAAGTGACCTACAACCAGTTTATTAACTTGCACACTTGCTCTGTTCTTCCCTTTCTGCTCTCTGTCATCGACATTGCCCTCAGTGTGGCGAGCCTTGTTGCCTTCACAGCCCATCACAGGAAGGCCAAGAGTACTATCTCTTCCACTTCCAAACCCTCCAGACTTCCGGGTGAAGAGAGGGCCAAAATCTCTTTGCAAAGGCCAAAAGGGACCCCTTTACAATTCTAGCCACTCTGTGCCTCCTGGTGCATCTGGGCAGCTCTACCCAGAGCCCCTCCAGATGCTTGTGTTAGTTTTGGATTCTCCCTCTTCACCAAAGGGCACACTCCATCCATAGGGCCAGCCCAGGGGAACATCCCTTCCAAACTCCTCCTTCTCTTCTTTCTGTCACCACCAAGGCTCTTCCTCCTCCATTGCTCACCAACCAAAAGCTCACTAACATGTGCATAAAGAGAAATAGACCTCAAGATGCATTGAAGGTGTGTGTAGGGGAAACACTGACAACAGGCAGCTGAAGTTAAACCATATATGTAGCTAAAGACGTGTGTGTGTGTGTGTGTGTGTGTGTGTGTGTGTGTATTGTGTGTTGACGTTGAGGATTCTGTAGCAGCAGGAGTAACCATGAAAGGCTTCACGAAAGAAGCATTATCTCCAGATCCAAGTCAGTTATATGGAGCTCAGAGAGACTTCCAGCTTCCCATCCACTCCAAATTCTTAATAGGTAGCCAGATAACAAAGTGAATAGGAAAACTGACAAACTGAAGAGTCTGTTTTTCCTTAATCCAGTTGTTTTGGTTCATTTATCAAGAGTTCATAATACAAAAGTGCCTAGAGGGACCATAAAGAAAATGTCAATGAGTGAAGTGAAAACCTGGGACACAGGTGTCCCACCCAAGGTGACAGTGTATACTCAGATGCTGCTAACTGTTGCCATGTAGGAATGGGGACCCAGACCAGATTAAGTCAGACTTGCCAAAGCAAATGAGCAAGACATCCTAGTTTTTTATGTGAACGATCCCAATTCTTATTTCTTAAATACTTTTTTGGAAATATCCCATGTTTAAATGCTGATCCTTAACTCAAATCTTTTTAAATCACTTCAGTGGGCCAAATTAAATTCATTTTTGGACCACATTCAGCCTGCATCCTGAATTTTGAGACCATGTTTGTATCTGTACTTAATGTTTGTTAAATACTTGCTTTGAGCAGGCCATTGTATTAGCTCCAGGTGGAATGTGTATACATGTGCATGGAGAGAGTTATAAAAACAAGGTCACTGTTCTCAAGGAATTTATAAGTTATAAGGGCAGATATGAAGATATGACATAGACACATACAATCGCAGAGAGGAGGAAGTCACATCTTATTTTGGGAAATCAGAGATAGCTGCTGGAAGGAATCACCACTTCCAGAAAGAGAAGCCAGGAGAGATGAAATTTAGGAAGGGTGAGGTGGGTCAACAACACCAAGTGCTACCCAGCGATTACAGAGGACAAAATCAGGGATGGTTATGGACGTTGACAATCAGGAGGCCATCGGCCATGGAGGAAAGGGTAATTTTAGAGGGTAATAGGACCAAGCAAGTGAAATTATAAGTGATACCAGTTGTTGGAGAGACTTGACCACTGCAGGAAGGAAAGAGGAAGAGAGCTAAGGGATTAGCGAGACTGGAAGAGACAGGAAGCCAGTGAAATTGGGGAGGGGGGGACATAGGAGAGGGAGACATGGGTGATGGTGAGGCAGAGACAAAGTGTAGATTCAAGGAAGGAAGAAGGAGATGGCATCAAGGGTATAGGTAGGGGGTTAACCTCGGTCAGAGAAGGAAAGCCTCTGTAAAAGGAAGGAGTCGTCGCTCTGAGGATATCACAAATCACAACACAGTCCCCAGAAGTCCTGTTTCTGAAACATCAGAACAGAAATCTGTGCTGAAGAGTTGTAAAGAAGGCGGGGGAACACTTAAAATTATTTCCATGGAAGTCCAATTAAATAATAAATCTTTTTGATTGCAGGAAACATCTTTGAGAAAATAGGAACTCAGTGACAAGTTTTAAATAGGGTTGGAGGCAACACAAGTGAAGATCCATAAAATTCAGCTTGGCTGCAGATGGAATCAAGAGCAGGGTTAGCCTAAGTGCGTCTTGGGGAATGGAAAAAATGTTCTAAGAATCCACATGAATAGAGTGGGGTTATCTGTGGGGAAGAAAGAAAGCCAATGACTCTGCAGTTATGAAACGGAAAAACAGAAGGATTAGACCACTGGAGATTATCTTAGAAAGGAGTGGGGTCGGTGGCACAGTCGCCCCTTTTCCATTCTTAGACCTCTTCCAGCCATTGTGAGAGCTCGGCATTCGTTCCTCTCCGGAGCGTGCCTCTAGTTGTCCATCCACACTGGCTCCGTGCCTGGCTTCCGCTGGCTGCTTCTACTTGACGGCTTCCTAGAAAACCCACAACTGCCTCTCTGGCATGTCACTATCCCACTAACTTGGTTTTAATAACAAGACTCAGTGCTTTAACTTGTGCTACTTACCTCGCTCGTGGCCTCCGACAGATTTCTGTGATTGTTTCTGAGGCAATATCATGGGCAGAAGGTGACCTAGAAATAACACCTAGCATTTGTCACGGCACATACCTACTATGTGCCAGGCTGGGCCTCACATACAACCATTATGGCGGTCCATCATGACAGTAACCCTCTATCCAGTGTCTGCCCCCTTACCAGCTGTGTGACCTCAGGAAAGCTTCTTACCCTTTCTTCAGTTTCTTTATCATAAAATGCAATAATAATAATAAAGTCTATGTCATAGAGTTGAGAAGATTAAATGAGTTTGACACACTTAGTGTGCTTAAATAGTGTTTGGTATGCAGTAAGCTCCCAATAAATGTTCACTGTTATTATTACGGAGGGGCCATTATCATCTTTATTTTATTTGTGAGGAAACTGAGGCAAAGCTTGTTTAACTCATTTCCCCAATGTTAACACAGCCAGCTGGTAAGAGGTGGACCTGAATGAGGCCAGAGTCCTTCTTTTTATACAAGAAACTGGTTAGAATAGTGAGCTGACTCCAAGCTTTGAGAAAGAGAGCTAAGTCAGCCAGTGATTTAGGGAAGATGTCTTCTGTGTCCATTCTCAAGTCCCTAGGGCCACCACTCGTTGCTGGTAGGTGAGAGAATGGCTACAAAGCGATCTTCAGCAATAATGTCATGGTACTTCTCGAGACAAATGGAAGAAATCTATGTCTAGTAATACATATCCCTAACATGGTAAATGATTGCAGGAATGCCCTTGGATACACATGGCTGCGGCCGGCCTCAGGTCTACACTGGCTGTTGGCCAGAAACATCAGGGGTTTTTTTTTGTCAGGTGACTCTCCCTTCAGGGTGGCTCACAAGGCGGCTTCCTCCAGAACAAGCAAATGAGAGAAAGAAAGTCAGAGGACAGCCTGAGAGAAGAGCCACAGTCTCTCTGTTACCCACTATCACAAGTGACATCCATCCCATCTGCCAGATTCCATTCACCAGGATTGTGGCACTAACTCCAGCCCCCCCTCAGGGTCAGGGCACACAAGCATGCGATGCGAGGAGTTGGGGGCAATTGTAGAAGCTGCCTCCTGAACGAGTCTCGGATGCAAACTGTTAACTATTAGCATCCAGGTCACCACCTCGTTGTTAAATGTTCCTGACACTTACTGGTCCGGTTTCCGAGGCGTATGACTCCATTGGACCTCATCAGCCACTCACTCCTTTTTACAATGGTCTTCTCTAATTTTTTGTCAACACCTCAGTTTGCGAGTGTTTGCCTTACCTTTATTTGGCTGCTGTTTTTCTCGTCTGCCACAGGCCCTCGTTACCCTGCCAAACTTCAGGTTTTCACCTTATTCTCTTCACCAAGTGTCACTTTCCCCTGGATTTGTGTATCACTGAGATGAACATTTTCTGAGTAGCCACCATGTATTAGATGTCCTGACATTAACCATTCTGCTTGGCAGAATCGTTTACCGATTAAATTCCTTTGAATCAGTGACCCCGGGTGTCTAGAGTCATATTATTGGCTCTGAGGACACACATATCAGAGATTTCTTTTGCCACCACTTCTGTATTAAATCTGACATTACCTGTATAAACAGGTGGGGTAAGAACAGACCATTCCGCTTTATTGTTTTCCATTTTGCTTTTGGAACATATGATGTAGTTTCAAAAAGTTGGTAATGTTTGTCCCGAATTTGCTCATCTGAAAATGATTTCAGTCGAGTAATTTAATGATTGGAACATTTTAGAGCTTTTTCCAGGGCACCAAAACTCTTAACTTGGTTTATGAATTCTGCAGCACTCTCTGGCTGACTGTTCCCAGCTGCTGCAGAGCCTTTACCAAGTCTCTGTAATTCCACAGATCTGGCCTCACAAAGGGGTTTTCATCCCTTTTGTTTTCTTAAAATGTTTTCCACTTGGTTTTTAGGATCGGGCTCTGATCATGGTAAAATAACGGAGACAGAAATGTTCCTAGGTGGGTAGATATTACTATAAACATTACTTACTAATCATTTGGCGGAAGAACCCTTGAACCTGGGGTCTGGGAGCATCCAAAACTCTTTCCGAAGGTCTGACAGGATTCTGTTGAGCAAGATTATTAATGGAAAGGAAGCTGCCAGAATGATGGCTGCAGTGGATGTTACCGCTACTTTCTGCCTGCTTATTAGGAATGAAAAAATAATACATAGTAATTTGTGGATTATGTGAATAATGCGTGAATTTGAAGATGATTCTTAGCTAAATCCAAAGTGTCCTAATTCTGGGAGTAAATACCACGTCAGCCACCACGATGACTCTTTTGGTGAGGCTCTCGTTAACAAAGCAGTCTTCATCACGCACTATCAGGGTGAATGCTCTCTCACCCTCAACAAATGCTGTCTTCCTTTCTTTTCTCTCCCTCACTTGGAGCATTCTCTATGCTTCTTTTGTATTCTAGACAGGATTTTATCTCAAAAGCTATGAGCCTTACTAACGTTAAGCCGTTTTAAAGAGCTGGACATATGTCAAGAAGAAAACTATTCAGGGCAGGGTTCCAGAAAATACATACCAAATGATTTCATTCCTAGCTCAATCACATGGTGTTGTCCTTGGCTGAAATGTGGCGATTAATATTCCCTTCAAATTCTGAAACAGCTAGAAGCTTCTTAAAGGGTTGAGGTTTGTGGCAGAGAGTTTTGCTTAAATTTTTAAATTGTTTTTCCATTATAGCAGAAAGTTATTTTTAGTTCATTCTTCTGTATTCTTTGTTCAATAATGTCTAATCTTGAGCAAGGAGAGGCTTCCCAAATTAAGTCACAGATCAGTTAAGGCTAAAGTGAGATTTCTGCTCTTTAATAGTCTTTGACAAGGAGGACAGAAATTCTGGTTTATATAGTTAACAGGCGACAACTTTGGACTCAGGTAAACTGAGGCAATGTGCTCTGCTAAAAAGAGCAGAGAACCAAACTTCTAGAAGGTCTTGGAACTCTTCAGTTTAATTCAACATTTACCAAGAAGTTGTTTTATTGAGGATTCTTTGCTGTCAGCAGAACTACGATGATAATAAGACATGATTTCTTGCCCTAAAGGAGCTCAGAGTGTGTGCTTGATGGGGGTGGGGTCCAGGGAGGCAAACACATGAATAAATAATAAGACTTGATACTAGACAAGTAAGATAAATAAATGTCTGTTTAACATCAGGCAGAACATGTATAACATGGTAGTGAGTCTCCTTTCTTAAATTATACTTTTTATTTTTCCCTTTATTTTCACAATAATATCATAATAATTCTTATTTCTATGTTACTTTTTCTATTGTTCCTTCCATCTTCTATTAATTCTACCTAAACACTCTCTTTTCTTAAGTGTTTATTTTAATTCCAGTTATGTAACCCACATATATTATGTTACTAATATATATATTAGTTTCATATGTATAGATGAATATAATACAATATATATATTCGTTTCAGGCGTACAATATAGTAACTTAACATTTCCATACATCACTCTGTGCTCATCACAAGTGCACTCCTTAACCCCAATCACCTATTTCACCCATTACCCCACCCCCCAATTCCCCTCTGGTAGCCACCAGTGTTTGTTTCTATAGTTAACAATCTGTTTCTTGGTTTCTCTTTCTCTCTCTCTTTTTTGCCCCTTTGCTCATTTGTTTTGTTTCTTAAATTCCACAGATGAGTGAAATCATATGGTTTTGTCTTTCTCAGACTGCTTTTCATTTAGCATAATACTCTCTAGCTCCATCCACGTCATTGCTGGTGGCAAAATTTCATTCTTTTTTTATGCCTGAGTAATATTCAATTTTATATATATATATATATATATATATATATATATATATATATATATATCTTCTTTATCCATTCATCAGTCAGTGGACACTTGAGCTGTTTCCATAGTTTGGCTATTGTAGATAATGCTGCTATAAGCATCAGGGTGGATGTACCCCTTCGAATTAGTATTTTTGTATTCTTTGGGTAAATACCTAGTAGTGCAATTGCTGGATTGTAGGGTAGTTCTGTTTTTAACTTCTTGAGGACTCTCCATACAGTTTTGCAGAGTGGCTGCACCAGTTTGCATTCCCACCAACAGGGCAAGAGGGTTCCCCTTTCTCTGAATCCTCACCAACACCTGTTGTTTCTTGTGTTGTTGATTTTAGCCATTCTGACAGGTGGGAGGTGGTACCTCATTGTAGTTTTGATTCACATTTCCCTGATGATCAGTGCTGTTGAGCATCTTTTCATGTGTTTGTTGACCATCTGGATGTCTTCTTTGGAAAAATGTCTATGCATGTCTTCTGCCCTTTTTTTAAATTGGATATTTGGTTTTGAGGTGTTGAGTTTTATACATTCTTTATATACTTTGGATACTAATCCTTCATCAGATATGTCATTTGCACATGTCTTCTTCCATTCTGTAGGTTGCCTTTTAGCTTTGTTGATTGTTTTCTTCACTGTGCAGAAGCTTTTTTTTTGATGAAGTCCCAATAGTTTATTTTCACTTTTGTTTCCCTTGCCTCAGGAGGCATATATAGAAAGAAGTTGCTATGGCTGATGTCAAAGAGGTTACATACTGCCTGTGTTCTCCTCTAGGATTTTTATGGTTTCAGGGCTCACATTTAGGTCTTTACTTATTTATTTTGAAAGAGGGAGAAAGACAGAGAGAGACAGAGAGAGCACACAAGCAGGGGAGGGACAGAAGGAGAGAGAGAATCCCAAGCAGGCGTCATGCTATCGGCACAGAGCCCCACATGGGGCTGGAACCCACAAACTGTGAGATCGTGATCTGAGCTGAAATCAAGAGTTGAACACTCAACTGACTGAGACACCCTGGTGCCCCTCACATTTAGGTCTTTAATCCATAAAAGGGCAACATGTCTTGACCTTCAAAATATATGGTATGGAAATCAATGAAATTCAAACTCTGCAAGTACATAATTCAGTGAGTGAATCAAATTATGTACTCTATTTTATCTTTGTGTGGGGAAAAAAAACCCAACCAGGAATAGCTGACTAAAGATATTGTAATTGGGGAGACCTAGCTCTACTTCTAAAATCCTCAAAGGAATTCTAAAATATGGGCATCTGAGGTCCTTTCCGGACATTGGGAGTCATTTGGTCCACGATGCATAGTAAAAATGAGGATAGCATCCATGATGGTTTTCCCCAAATTGTGCCCATTCCTAGGCTGAGAAGCCATGAGAATTCAGTCCCAATATTGTGTTCAGTCTCCCTAGGGAGCCCACAAAGCACTCCAGGGACAGAAGCCTGGACAACTGGCCATTGGGGCCTTAGCCCATGTTCCAACAAGTAGAAGGAGAGCCCAGGGGTTAAGGAAGGCTAGGATGATTCCAGACACTGAAAATGAAGGTGCTTCAAACCTGCAGAAAGAGAAAACTATTTTTTGTCCTCCCACAGACTGAATTTTGCTCCTACCCCCTTCCACTGATTTTTCCTCCCTGGCCATCCCTAAGTCTCTGAATTCTGCCCATCCTGTTCAACGCATACATCAAACTTTCCATTCTTTGAGCAGTTGAGCAGCTAACTCTTTTCTGTGTCCTAGACATAGATCTTGGCTCCTCAATCATATTCTAAGCTAAGACACTCATCCATCCAAAACTGGAGCACCTACTATATGCCAGGCATCATGCCCAGTGCTGGGACACAGTGGTGAACAAGGTCTCTGCCCTAAAGATGCAGACTAATAAAGAACACAATTATACACTATGAAAAGTGTGAGGGAGGAAATTAGCAGGTGTTATGATAGAAAATAATAGGCAGGACATCTCAAGGAGGCAACCTGGACACCGAGACCTAAAACAAGAGCAAAGGTGAGCCACACAAAAAGGGAAGAGGTTAGAGGACATTCCAGACAGAGGCACTGTAAAGGAACAGAAGTGGAAGGACTTTGGGCTCCTCAGGGAAATGCAGATGGCCAGCGTGACTAAAGCGAGCAAGGCGGGAGGAAGCAATTGCTGAGGCTGGAGGTGAGAAGGGCTGCAGCTGGACCCCAACGTTACATTTATATTCATTCAACTTTGGTGCCCAGTCCATGCCTCCCTTCAGTGATCCCCTTAATGCCCAGCACAGACCTTTGCTCAGGGTAAACTTTCAGCAAATACTAGACAGCTGAAATGATTGAGAGGCTCCGGTCTTGCACCACCCCCACCCCCAGCACCCCCCCACCCATCATTCATTATCTGACCAACTTCAGAGTCAGGACTCGGGACAGCCGCTCCTCAATCCTTGTGTTTGATCACGTCCAGCCCTCATCCATGCTTTTCCCAGGAAATGGGGAGCTCAGTGGATGAGAATGACTTTGGTGAGCACATCTCATCGCTGATCAGCTTTCTTTTTCTTTCAGCTTTATTGAGGTGTAATTGACAAATAAAATGGTAAGATAGTTAAAGTGTACAATGTGATGATTTGATATAAGTATGCATTATGAAGGGATTCCCCCATCAAGTTAATTAGCACATCCATCACCTCATGGATTTACCTATTTACTTATTTATTTAGTGAGAATATTTCAGTTCTTCTCTCTTAGCAAATTTCAATTATACCATATAGCGTTATCAAACCAATTTGCTTCTCAGAGGTGGTCCAGCAGTGCAATGAAAGTCTGAGACTTGGGAGCCAGGTTTCTGGAGATTCTTACCCTGGTTCATTCTCCTCCAAGCTGTGCACTGTGGGGTAAATCAGTCCACCTCCTGAGCCTCAGATTCCTTTCCTGTAAAATGGGACTATTAAGAGTGCTTTCGCCTAGGGTTTCCGTGAGGATTAAAATGTATGATGCATGAAAAGCCCTTCACACAGAGCCTGGCACATCATGAGCTCTTAATCAACGATTCGCTATTGGTGTTTTATTATTAGCATTAGCATTATCAACCATGGCCCTTAAAATACCCCAAATTTCCAATTCCACCCTTCCCTTTTCTATTTGGAGAAACCCTGGGACGCAGCTGGATGCCTCTTCCCCTGTGATGGCTTCTTAGACACCGCGGGGGGGAAAAGCACTGACTCACTCCTCTCTCGGCCACTGCAGTGATCCGTGTGCTCTGCTTCGGTGACATTTGATACTCACCGCGGTGCGTGGCAATGGTCTGTCTCCCCTGTGTGACTGTGGAGTCCGTGAGAACAAAGGCAGTGACTTTGTGCAATAACTGTCGAATCAAGGTTCACATTTTTTCACATTTTAACATCTCTGAACTCGAGGATGCATCTTACGAACAATGGCATGGTGCAGTCAACTGACAGTTCTCTTTTCTTTCTTAGCATCATATGAAATAATAACGTGTCTTACAACAGATGGCATCTTACCTTAGATAAATATGATAGCTCTGGGGACCGGCTTCAGAGACACTGCTGGGGTCTCCTATTTGGTACGTGACCTTGAGTGAGTTACATACTTAACCTCTCTCTACTGCGGTTTCTGATCTGTGCACTAGACATAACAATTGTATCTCCCTCAGCCAGTAGTTGTAAGGCGTCACTGACTTAATATATTGTAAGGCATTTAGGATAGTGCCTGGCACACTTTAACGTTGTAGAATTATTGGCTACTGTTCTTTGTGTTCCTGGTGGCTAGGGTGGTAACTGGCCAGACTGGGGGCTTAATAAATACGTGACAAATAAGTAAAAGAGCAAAAGAACTCACTAACCTTGACAGCCATAGGAGAAGAGGCTCCGCTCTTCCTCTGAAGGCTCCTGCACCCAGCTGCTTGCTCCCACCTCCGCCTCCGGGATCACACCCCCAGTCAGCCACCCAGACAATAGGGGTTCCAAGGACAGGTGGTTTCAGTCCAATATGGGCTCCGACAGACAGACAATCTTTGCTCCGGGGCCCAACATCAACCCCACCCAGACTCTCAGAGCTGGACCACACAGAGGCCTGAGATTCTTCCTATCCATCTTCCTTCCTTCCTTCTCTTCTTCAACAGCTATCGAACTTCTATGTGGTGTGGGGGAACCCCCCCCCCACCGCCTTCTCCTGTTCCTCCCCTAAATCCCTCACAGACCTTTCCTCCCCTCAGTCTCTTCCTTGCCTAATTCCACCTTGGCCTCTGCTTCTCAGAGGGCCCCTCCTGAAGGACACAGTAATGCCTACCTGGACCCAAGCAGTGCTTCTGCGTCTCCTGCCTCGTCAAGCGTAATGCTGCCAGAGGAGAAGCAGCAGAGATAAGAGGATGTGGAACAGCCCAGGAAGAGCTCAAACCCACTGAAAACCCAGTGCCATTGGGCACGACCATGTCAGGATTTCAGCAAGCATGCACAAAGCCATATTTGCTTACTGAGGAAAACCCCTTCTCCCTTGGAGGCCCCAGAAAGGCTGTCTGAAACCCCGCTGTAAAAGGCAAAACTAAGCGGGGAACCTGAGCCACGGTCTCTCCCCTCCTGCCCTGTGGTGGACCTGGAAACCTTGAGAACATTTCCTCGGTTCTTTGTGCCCTCCGCCAACCAGACCATGCCTCACTTGGGTTGTGTCTGAGCAGAGCCGCCAGAAATTCTGTCATTGGGATCTTTTCTTGGCCAGGAGCCAAAAAAGCCCCGTTTTATACTCTGTTACCAAGAATAGATTCTGTTTCCTCCCAATCCTGTGCTTAATTCAAGAGTAGCTAAAAATGCTAGGTCAACACACATGCTATTTTTATTCCCACCTCCCATGTGCACACCCTTCTCCGCTTCGAAACGGTAGCCTTTCAAATCCTGGAGTTACACATCAGCCCAGTTGTTGCCATGGAAAAAATGAAAATGATGCTTTCTCTTAATCAGATGGGCACTTGTTTCTATGGCCTGCCCCTTCCTCACCTGGCCTTCCTGTCTCACTGCCTCTCTCAGGACAAGGACCACATGAAAAAAGGAGGCTTTGGTTTCTGTCCAGAGAAACCAATGACTACTGGAGACAACTCATAGAGGCCTCAAGATTGGCTTATGCTTTTGCCACCACCATTACCAGACCTGAATTCCAGGACAGCCCTTTACCCGTGAGAAGTATCTACCATCTCAGGAGGCCTCCCTGCCGGAAAGGCCCAGATAGCTTACAAATGACTAACACATAACACGTACTCAGGAAATCATTTTGAAATGCCAAATGGATTCTGTACCATGTTAGTATGTAAAAATGGAAAACCAATAAAATGGAAGGTAACTGTATTTTTAAAAAAATGTTGTGTTTTGCATGGTTTTGCATGCATGATATTTCTTTAAATAGCCAACTCTCTTTGCACCTGGGTGGCTCAGTTGGTTTAAGCATCCGACTTCGGCTCAGGTCATGATCTCATGGTTTGTGAGTTCGAGCCCTGCATCGGGCTCTGTACTGATGGCTCAGAGCCTGGAGCCTGCTTTGGATTCTGTATGTCCCCCCCCCCCCCGCCCCTCCCCTGCCTGTGCTCTCTCTCTCTCTTACACCCTCTCTCAAAAATAAACAAAAGCATTTCATAAATAAATAAATAGCCAACTCTCCAAGCACAGACACGGGAGGGTGACTTTACACGGATGCACATTTTCAGAGTAATTTTTGAGAGACTTATCTATGGTGAAAAGCTAGGCATCGACGCTCCCTCTCCAGCTGCAAAGGCTTCTTTCTTCTCAGCTTCTAGGTTGGAGTTCACAGGCTCCCAGGCGGTGGCAAAGTGACTTGAGCCTGGACGCACCAGGCTGCTCTTAGTTGAAGGATCTCTGTGGACCAAGGAATGGCTCTCCTGCCAGCACCCACCCCACCCCAACCCCCCTTCCCTGAGCTCTGGGTCAGGGACATGTTTGCACCTGGAAGGGGTCTGGGCAGGGCTGGTTAGGATTAAAGGTGCCCAGAAATTTGAGAGGACTGGGGAGCCAAGGTTCTGAAGAAGCATGTTGATTCAGACCCTAAAAAGGATCACATTCCACCCCACCTAGGTGCTGACTATGCCCTCCAGGGATCGTCTGGAGGAAGAGTTCTCAGTTGGGGATACACATTAGATTCATGCCGGAGAGATTTTGTTTTTAATGCTAAAGGCACGGTCCTCTGCCCAGAGATGCTAATTCATTTGGAGATGAGGCCCTGGGAATGAGTGTTTTTGAAAAACTCCCCCAGGTGATTTGAACATGCAGCCACCGAGAACCCCTGTAGTAAATAGCTGGTCACCCACCACCTGACCACACTTCTTGGGCCTCAGTCAGAATGAGACAGGCTTTTGTGAAGAGAAATTTAGGAGCAATGACAGCATGTGTGGTGTCTGGGGAACAAACAAATCCATTGTATGGACATCTTCACATGTGTGTAAAATGTATATTTAAGTGTATACAATGTGTGTGATACATATGGATGCAGGCAAAACCAAAAATAGCCTTAGTCTTGAGAGAGTTTCCTCATGAGACAACTTTTAGGTTTTGAATTCTATTTTTTTTTCCTGCTACTATTTTAAAACATTGATATTATGGACAAACATGGTAGGATTCCATTTATATGAGGTACAAAGAATAATCAAATTCGGAGACAGAAAGTTAGAATAGTGGTTCTCAGAGGCTTGGGGAAGGAAGGGGATGGGGAATTACTGTTTAATGGGTAGAATTTCATTTGGGAAGATGAAAGTGTTCTAGAGATGGATGTTGGTGATGGTTGCACAACCATATGTATTCACTTAATGCAAATGAATTGTATACCTAAAAGTAGTTAAACTGAGGTGCCTGGGTGGCTCAGTCGGTTAAATGTCTGGCTCTTGATTTTGGCTCAGGTCATGATCTCATTGTTCACGAGTTCGAGCCCTGCATTGGACTCTGTGCTTATAGCACACCCTGCTTGGGATTGTCTTTCTCTCTCTCTGAAAATAAATTTTAAAAACTAGATAAACTGATTTTTTCAGTTGAGTTACAAGATGTTGTATCATTTTGGATAACTTTTAAGGTTCCAAGTTTAACAAGCTCCCATGATGCATATAGCATTGCACCGAATCTTGGAAATAAATCAGTTCCTTCTTCCCTTAGATACTTCAGGGGTAATCTCCGCTTCCTGCCTGTGGGTTCTTTAGACTAGGGACCAATACCCAGAGATCTCCACTCTAAATGTATTGCTCCCCAGAAGCCTTTGAGACTTTCAACAGAGCTGCTCACAAAAGTTGTCACCTATTCCTCCCACCTCCACCACCGAGACCCTCATCTCACAGCTATTCGTAACCATCCAGAAATTCTCAGGGGCTTTTTAATTCATAGGCCTCACGAACCATCACAGCCGGCTCTGAGGACGTTTGAATGGAGCATCAGGGTTTGTATGTAGGGAAAGAAGGGCGGTAAAGTGGGACTTCAGATGTCTTTGAGCATAGGGTAAGTGAACACAAAGAACGAATTAGTTCCAAGTTTGTCAAATGAATGGCACTTAAATGACAATAGCATAAGTGGCCAAAATGAATCAGCTCTTTCATTTATGCATACTTCAAAAAACTATGGAGGAGCCACGATGAGCCAAGACTTGTCATAGTGGCATTGCAAGGACTCCGAGAAGTCCCCGACCAGTTGCAAAGATTAAATGGGCTCTAATTGTAGAACATGAGAAGGGCCATAAGCAAGGTTCAAAGACCACTCTTTTTCTTGCAAGGGCCAGAAATACATCAAGGCTTAAGTTAAAAAGGATGTACTGGCTCACAGGATAGAAAAGTCCAAGGCAAGTTTGCTTTCAAACAAAGCTGGATGCTCGTCCTCAACATCTTTTGAATTTCTCCTCTTACCTCTTAACTCGCTATAGTCTTTGTTCAGGGACAAGCTCACTGTAGTGGTGATCAGAATGCTCTAAGCTAACTTCCTACACGATTAGCAAATTCCACTTGAAGAGAGCTATTTTCTAAGAGTGCCAACTAGAATTTTAGAAGTCTTAGTGAGATAAAGTACCTATCTCTAAAACTGGAAGGATGAGGAAACACAGGGGGTTGGCTCTACCCAAACTACATAGATGAGGTGAGGGGTGGAGGAAATGTTTCCCAGTGGAAATAGAGCTACCCTAACCAGAAGAGGGGATGGAACCTGGCCGAACAATTCTTCTCACCACACTGTGGAAGTTTAGATGAGGTAATAGGCCTGATCTCCTGGAGGAAATCAGAGAAGGCTTCTCAAAGGGACCAGTATTTAAATCGATCTTAAAGACCTTAAAAATGGGTAGGATCTGGTCATGGAAGGAAGAAAAGGTTGAAAGAAAGAGCCCACCATGGTAAACAAACAAACAAACAAACAGAACAGCAAGAAAAGTATGAATACTAATCAATGATTTTAGATGAGAAGATTCTGTGTGATCAGTCTATTATTAGGTGGGACAAGTTGGTCCAGAGAGAACAACACTGAATTGAGGTAGGTTAGATCCCTGAACCCAATTCAGAAAACTGCCTTGGACGGTTTTGGTCTTTCAACAATGATAATAGGATTTCTTGAAAATGAGCAGGGCAAGAAATGATGTAATTTTATGTGACCTAAATGTCACATCATAGTCACTCTTGATCAAAACACACAATATACCTATAGAAGTTGCTGAGGAAGACTATTCTTTAGGTTGGGGTATAATTTGTGAAGTAAATTTTCTTTTGGCATTCTTGGGATTTTTGTTTTGCCTTCTAATGTACAGTGAGACAAGGGAGAACTTTACCCATTACAAGACTTTCAATGAGCCTCATGTAAAAAAACAGGTAAGAGTTTGAAGTACAAGATACTAAATAAGAAAGCAAAATGAGGTCTTAGGGTTTGGATATTTTCTTTTGTTTTACTTTTTTGCCCATAAAAAATATAATAGAAGTCCACAAAAAGGATTATTTAGGAAAAACAGAACTCCATGGCCTGCTTCAGCTGCCATTCTAAGAGCACCTTTTCAAATACAAGTTCTCTTCTAAAAAATTCTTGGAAATTCTGAGAGGTTTTGTAATATTGAATGCTTTCAAGGCTCAAAGCCTGAGCAAGACAATAGCATCAGACCTAAAAATGCTTCCAAATGTCTAAGGTTCTCTTATTTAAAATTTTAAAATCCCAACTATATCTGTCTTGAACCCAATCCACGGTCCTGAAAGCAGTGAATTTTTATTTCATTGGACACTCCTCCTTACGGACCCACTCTACATGGGAGGCAGTTCTGATAAACCGTAAGTAACCATGGCTCTCCAGGTGTTCCCTCAACAAATGCAAAGAACCGGCAAGTAGAGCCAAAGAGCTCAAGAAACAAAACCATAGCCAACATTTATTCTTGGTTTTTGTCACTACGTCTTTCGTGCGTTCATATTTTCTTTTACCGTTAAATATACAGTAACCAAAACTATTAATATACACATAAAGAAAACACGTGCAGCACGTAAGCATGGTAGGTAGTAAGTCTAGTCAGTGGTTGGTTTCTGCACCAAGACTGATGAAAGGGGCCTGTGTGGCTTGTGCCATTCCCAAGTGGAAGAACCTCAAACAAAGAGCACTATGAGCCACGGTGAGCCAAAGAAGGCTACTAACACAAGAGAGTGTCTGTTCACACCAAGGGACGGCACTCCTATTTTATTTTTTTCCTGAGATTTCCCTTTGTCCTGGTCTCCAACAAAGGTCTTAAAATTGGTACAATACCAAATGAGACATGAGGGAGGAGACATAGGATAGAAGTGGAGAAAGTATGAGTGGAATCCAGGAAGTTCTGTGGTGGAGGACTGATAAATCTCGATAAGGAGAAAGTGAACAGAAGAGTTCATCAGTCCATCTTTCCCTAAAGGGAAAAAACACATACATTTTTGGCTTTGGATAAATAGCGAAGGCTTTTGCAGAGGGGAAAGTGTCATGGGAAAATGGAAAATGTCTCTAATGTCTATAGCACATGAAATATCAAAGAGTAATAAAATATTAAAGGGCAAGAGGGTATATCTGTAAAAAATTACAGAGCACATGTTGGACAAAAAGTAAAATTATGAGATTAAATGGTTGTGTTACTGAAATAGCACTTGGTACATAAACTCAAACATTCCTGCTCAAATTCAGTTTCTCAGAGGTTGGGCTTCGGATGCCTGAGCACTTTCGACAGTATCTTTGCCTTCATTCTTCTTTATTCGGATAAACACAACTGCTAAAATTATACCTAAAAGAGAAAATTCAAGGTCAAAGAGGTGGAATCTTAAAATGTACTATCACATTGTTTATGAAGTAATACCCTGGTAGGAAAAAGTGACTCATGTAACTTCATTTCTTTTTGTGGGTCAACAAAGTTTCGTTGTCCTGGTGAATAAGGGATTCTAGGCATTGGCTTTCTTGGGTTCATAAGCTTATCATTTATCTTGTTCGGTAAGTACGTATCAACTCCCAAAGCATATCTCTGCTGGTGGCTATTGCTGGGTCTTTACCAAGAAATATAGGACCTAATGTATGTGGATGACTAAGTGCATGAGCATCTGGCAGACTTCCTGAACTTTGGACGTACTCAGTGAACGTTGATTCCAGTCCTTCATCCTCTTCTCTAGAGGAAATAGTTCAGTGAGAACAACCAGAAAGCTGTTCTCTGACCTGTTCACCTACCTAAAGCTCGGGTGTGTCCACACCAGTTATCACATTTTCTTTGGTGCCTTCCTCATAGCTCCAGCTTGAGTAGACTCCCTAATCTTTCTGGTTTCTCCTATCTCTGAACACCTACAAAATTACATTGTGCGTTTTAGCAGTAAATGTGTACTATAAACCAGAAACCAATATGGAAAAGGGGAGTTGTTTTAAGGAAATTAACCTGCAGTAAATTTATAGGAGGAATCGTGGCAGAAAAGACTGGATACTCAGAGACCCATTAAGAATATTTCACTAATTCCAGGGTATCTGGGTGGCTCACTCGGTTAAGCATCTGGTCATACTCAGGTCATGATCTCATGATTCGCGGTTTCAAGCCCTGCATCGAGCTGTCAGTGCAGAGCCTGCTTTAGATTCCCTGTCCCCCTCTCTCTCTGCCCCTCCCCTGCTTTTGCTCCCTCTATCAAAAAGAAAAAAATAAACATAAAAAAAAAAAGAATCTTGCACTAATTCAAACCCTACTTTGAAAAAAGTAAGGGCATGAAACTGTAAGATCCTATTACTTCTATCTCCAGATATCCCCAGACTTACCCAGTCTAACTTGTGGCAAAATTATGGCTTTACATGGTCATCTGAGAAACTGCTATTTGGTGCATAAACTCAAAAAATCCTTTCAAGATGGGAGGGAGGATAGAATAAGAAAAGGCATAGAGGTAGAAGGAAGCTTAAGTGAGTGAAAACTCAAAAGTCTAGCTCAATTATTATGAAAGGGTATGCACCAACCTGTGATCGGGGGAAAAGATGATCCCCATGCATATGTTAGGATGAGTAATGACTATGTCACAAAGGCCCTTCCATGTCATGATAATGAGGAATCTGGATGGAATGGTATAAGGAAATGAGGTCCCTTTTAGAGCTGCGAATCAGAGTCTAATGTGGTAGACTGGATAGCAGCAGAAAAGACCAAATGCTAAGAGAACGAGTAAGAATTCTTAGAATAATCCCAGCCTTCCTTTTCAAAGAGAAAGGATGTGAAATGGTATAAACCCCTTCAGTCAAGTGGATATGACTTGGTGAAGTATCTATTTCTACTATTTAACTTATGGTGAGGACAACAATTGAAAGAGGACCTCTTTGAGCACTGAGCGTTTCACAAAAAAAGAAGACAGCTAGAAGTGGGGACCCTGCTGTTTAGCCTGGCCAGGGCCAAAGCAGAATAAGGCCCATGATAAGCTCGACTTGTTCTGGGATAACAAAGAATTAGTCTACCATCACGAAAATACTCAAAGGGAAGTTCTGCAACATTTTGGGTATGTAAGCGTCTCCACCGGAAGGCTAATTCTACCTGTTCCAACAACGGTAGACTGGCCTGTAAGCTCTGTGAGGGTAGGATCCATGTATATCTTGCCCATCACCTACCCCCCACATCAAGCACCGTGCCTGCCACATAGCAGGGGCACAGCTACTGCATCTCTCTCTCCTGTATCACAAAAGTTTGGACACTAGGCACAAAACATAACAATTTATGCTTTAAAGCCTCTTGCGTGATATTTCCCAACTAACCAATGATAGGTAATGGGTGGTATTAAGGCAGCAGATCTCAACTAGGAGAGTCTGATGGTTTGCTGGTAATGCATATTCCTGGCTGTTTGCCTAGAACGTCAGTAAGCAGCCAGCAGACCAGCCCCGAAGACAGACCCTGAGGTGAAGGTTTCTAAGGCCCAGAACAGGAATCCTTGAATCTGAGAAATTATACTCACCAATAACCAAAAATGTGGTCAGGAGTATACCAACTGCCATGCCCACAGTGGGCATCCCAGGCTGGTGACCTGCTGGCTGAAAACAATGTCCTTCCACACACGTGCAGAAAGTAACTACAACGCAAAACAGTATTTGGTAAAATATATTTTCAAGCAAAAAGTTTGCAAAATCCTATATCAAAGACAGGAATTCTCTCAAACTACCCATGGTGACAGACATTATCCCAAGTTGCCTGTGGCAAAGTACCCACCTGGTAAAGAGACTACCCCTTCCAGCGGTGGCCGGCCACCATCACTGATGCGGATTGGGACACTGTAAAGTCCCTCTTCAAAGTTCGTGTGCTTGGTAGAAAGTTTGGCATGAGTTCCTGTCAGAATAGGGGGAAAAAATGAATGACATAAAAACACAACCTCATACCCATGTATCAACAGGAATAAAGCTCACCTTTGCAATATAATACTAAGGTTGGCCAGGAAATTATTCGATATAAGTATGAGTTAAATTACCCAAAGTATCACCACTCAACATTGCCTTCCATAACATCAAACAGGATGCCAAAGCACCCTTTAATTTCTCAATTTATGATTGCTCTGTAGAATAAATACTACTAACTATCATAGCTCTGTAGCTATGTTTTATAACATTAGACTGAATGAAACACTGAATTAGAAAAAGAAAAAATATTTGAAGACGTAACTGCTAAATGATTTTCCAAATTAGGTAAAAACTCTAAGTCCTCAGATCCAAGATTAGTAAATCCCAGGAAAAAGAAAAACAAAGTGACACTAAGGCACATAATAATCAAATTGCTTAAAACTAGTGAGAAAGATCATCCTGTGCGTGTGTGTGTGTGTGTGTGTGTGTGTGAAAAAGAAAATCTTAAAAACATCCAGAGGAAAAAGGATAAATTACATTTAAGGGAACAAAGAAGAAACAGTGCAATCCAAGACACCGGGGGGAAAAACATCCTCAAAGTACTGAGAGACAGGAGTCTCAATAAATTTAAAAGTATTTTAGCCAATTGTCCCCTGGTTGCTAAGCAATTAAGTTAGAAATCCATAATCAAAGATGTGGGAAATCCCCATATATTTGGGAACTATATAACACACTTCTAAGTAAGCCATGGGTCACAGAAGAAATCTAAAGGGAAATTAGGAAGTATCTGGAATGGAATGAAAATGGAAACACAACACGTCAAACTTTGTGGGCTACAGCTAACATGACACTAAGACATAAAATCATTGCACCAAATGCCCACAATAACAAAGAAAAACTTTCCAAATTAATTGCCTCAGCTTCCACCTTAATAAAAATAAAACAAGAAGAACAAATTAAATTCAACATAAGAAGAATAAAGGAAATAATAAAAATCTGAGCATTGAAATACAAAACAAAAATGCAGGAAAAAAATCTATGAAATCAAAAGCTGGTTCTTTGAGACTATCAGTAAAATTAATGACCTCTAGCCAGATTGATCAGGAAAAAAAAAGAGACAACTTTCCAATATCAGAATGAGGTGACGATATCACTACAGAGTCTGTAGATTTTAGGAGAATAATAAAACCATATGACAAATAACTTTGTGCCAATAAATTAGACAAATCAAATGAAACAGACAAATTATTTAAAAGATGCAAACTAATAAGTTCAACCAAGAAAAAATCTGTAATTTAAATAGCCCTGTATCTATTAATGAAATTGAATTTTTTAAGCTTATTTATTTTGAGGGAGAGAGAGCACGAGCAGGGAAGCGGCAGAGAGAGAGGAAGAGAGAGAGAGAATCCCAAGCAGGCTCCATGCTATCAGCTCTCAACCCAACGTGGGGCTCGATCTCAGGAACCATGAGATCATGACCTGAGCCGAAATCAAGAGTTGGTCACTTAACTGAGCCACTCAGGTGCCCCAAGAAGTTGAATTTTTACTTAAAACTTTTTATAAAGACAACTCTGGGTCCAAATGGCTTCATAGTAGATTCTACCAAACATTAAGAGAGAAATAAAAAACAATTTTACACAAACTCTTCCAGATAATTGAAGAAGTAGAATATTTCATAACTCATTCGATGAAGCAGCATTACTCTGACATCAAAACCTGACAAAGACATTACAAGGAAAGAAAGATACAGACCAATATCCCTCATGAATACAGATGGAGAAATCCTTAAAATTTTTGCAAATCAAATCCAGCAATACATAAAAATGCTAATATTTCACCACCAAGTAAGCATTATACCAGGAAGAGATTGGTTTAAGATCTAGAAGTTGATTCCAAAAGTTGATTGACACAATTCACCAAATCAATAGACCAAAAAAATCAACCATACAATCATCTCAATAGATGCAAAAGAAGTACATGAAAATGTTAGCGTCCATTCCTAGTTAAAAAAAAAAAACAAAAACAAAAATCAAAACAAAACAAAAAACCTCTGTGCAAGTTAGGAACAGAAGATAAACTCCTTGATCTGATACAAAAAAACCATAGCAAACTTTATGCTTAATGGTCAAAGCCTAAGTGCTTTCTCCCAAGATCAGTTTATTTCTACTCTCACTACTTTGATTCAACATTCTGATGGTTTTAGCCAGTAATAAAAAAATAAAGAAATAAAAGTCATCTGGTTTGGAAAGGAAATTAAAATGCTATTATTTGCAGACAATATGATTGTCCATGTAGAAAATCTTTGGAGGGGCGCCTGGGTGGCTCAGTCAGTTAAGCTCAACTTCAACTCAGGTCATGATCTCATGGTGAGTGAGTTTGAGCCCTGTGTCGGGCTCTGCGCTGACAGCTCAGAGCCTGGAGCCTGCTTTGGATTCTGTGTCTCCCTGTCTCTCGGCCCCTCCCCTGCTCATGCTCTGTCTCTCTCTGTCTCTCAATAATAAATAAATGTTAAAAAAAAAAAACTTAAAAAAAAAAGACACTTACAAAATGCAAACACAAGTCATAACCCATGAGAAAATATTTGCAAACATATATCTGACAAAGAACTGATACCTCGATTATAGAAAGAATGCTAGAAGTCAACAATAGAAGGCCAACAGCCAAATTTTTCAAATGGGCACAAAATTTGACCAGCCCCTCCACCTGTGAAGATATATGGGTGGCAAATAAACACATGAAAAGATGCTCAACACCATTAGTCTTTAGGGAAACTTACATTAAAACCATAACGAAATGCTACTGCATTCCCACTAAAATGGCTACAATTAAAAAAACCAAGCAGAGCAAGTATTGGGAGGAATGTTGAGCAACCAGAACCCTCATAGACTGCTGCGGATGTAGAACGTTACAAACTGGAAAGCCATTTGCCATTTTCTGAAAACTTTAACCATACAGCTACCATATGACCCAGCCATTCCACTTCTAGGTATTTAACCAAGAAAAATGAAAGCATATGCTCCTACAGAATTCTTGGTCACAATGCTCATAGCAGCTTTATTTGTAACAGCAAAGACTGGAAGCAAACCAAGTGACAGTCAAGAAGTGAATGGCTAACAAACTGTGAGAGCGTCTTACCATGGAATGCTACTCCATAATCGAAAGGAATGAGTATTGATACACAGAACGACATGGAGAAATTCCAGAATAAGTAAGCTAAGGCAAAAACAGCCAGCCAAAAAGAGCACATACTGTATTATTTTATTTAGATAAAATTCTTGAAAATGCAAACTAATCTATAGTGATGAAAAGCAGAGCAGCCATTCCCAGGGATGGGGGGTGGAGGACTGGCAGGGTGGGGGTGGGGTGGGAAATGAGGACTGCACCTAGAGCTAGAGCATGAAAAATCTTGGGGGGTGGTGAAAATATTCTTATCCTTATTGTGATGAGGGCTTCATGGGCTCTACATTTATCAATTTCTATAAAATTGTGCACTTTAAATATGTGCCATTTATTGTGTGACAATTATTTTTCCATGAAGGTGTTTTTAAAAACCATTATGAAATCTGTCCCTCGGTGGCCATTGGAAATTTTGCAAATGCTGTTCAGATTGTCCAACTGCCCCTATACACTAAGGGGGATGCTGTATGTTAATCTCTCCTCCCTCCGAAGCCCAGGGCTTTCTTCCCCCTGGAGAGCTCCCCTCTACAGGTTCTCAAAGCATGAGCTTCCTCCCTGCAGCATGGGGGAAAACTCTGTGTTGAGTGCCACCGCAAGCACACCAAGGAAAATAAAACCTAATTTTATCATCCGTCAGTGTTTTGTTCAACTCACCGTTGACTCTCGAAACTTCCCAGTCATTTCGTGAGCTTTCACTGACGAGGGAATATGAAAAGTGTGGACTCGGAAATGACCGCTGATCATCATCAGTGACCTCAAAAATGAGAGTCCCCTCTTGGTGGAGGGGATGGCACAGAAACAAGCCCGTGTACTCCTTGGCTAGCCGAGGGGGGTTGTCGTTGACATCCAAGAGGGTCAGGTGGAAACTGGCTATGGAGCTCTGGGAGGAGCCGCCTAAGGAAGTAAGGGATTGAAATGTGATATCAGCTTTCTCATTTTCCTCATAATGTGACAAGATACCTTCTTTTCTTTAAAATAAATAAAATACACACACACACACACACACACACACACACACTCTTAAAGCAGTTGGGTATGCTGAAGTAGTAGAAAGATAACAAGCTTTTAGAATCAGACCCGCTTTTGTTTCCTGGTTAAAAAGTCTTAGTGATGATAATAATAACTAAGATTTACACACTAATATTTTATACGTATTACTTCAAAACAACTCCGATGTGCATTTACTGATGACAAGACTGAGGTTCAGAGAAGTCGTGTGACTTGCTCAAGGTCACACAGCAGTAGAGAGGCTTCCATCCCAGGAAGTCTGACTCTAGAGCCCACAACCGCTCCTCAGCACTGACTCGGGCATGTTTGTGGGTTTCTACACCCGTTTCTTCAGCTGTACAACATGTGACTTTGTGAGGATCCCATGTGTCGTTTTTGTTGAAAACAGTAAAGGGCTGCGCGAATGTGATTTTCTGTGGTGTAGTGGTGAAAGATTTAGACCCTGTAGCCTTAATGGTTGGTAGCTGTGTGATGGTGGGCAAGTTACTTAACTTCTCAGTGCCTTGATTCCCTCGTCCATAAAATATGGCCAATAATAGTACTTACCCAAAGTGTTGTATGAGGATTAGGTTGTCACACTGAGTGCTTGAAACAAGGATGCCAGGACAACATAAACACTGACTCTCCTCATTCTCCCTGACATCAATCACAGATACCATTTCCACAATTTCTGACCCCATCCCGTTTCAATTCCAGTGAACCCTGTCTTCCTGCTTTGCTTTTCAACTGTCTTCTAGGGCCCTGACCACATTTAACCAAAGGGGGGAAAGACACTGTGCTCTTGAGGTCGTTTCAGGCATCATTTCAGAGCCAACAAGGGGTGCAGAGCATTGAATCCCGATTTTAATTTGTGAAACTTCTAAAATGTGAGAGGCCCCTAGGACACATCCAAAGTCAAGCGTTAATCCCCATGGTATGTTGTAGCGGAATGCGTGGCACAAAGGCTCAGCCAGAAACTTCCTGATTACTCGGGAGCTTTTAAATCAAGAGTTAAAGGTATACAATGTGATAATGGAATGTGCATCTGTGGAAACAAGCAAGGGAGAAAGACCGTCCCCCCCCCCGCCCCGCCCCCACTTCAGCAAGGCCCGTCTGCTTGCACACAATCGTTCCAAATTTGGCACACACTTCGGCATTTCTACCCTCATTGGCTTAATCTGACTGTGGTGCTTTTGTTTTTCTTAATCTTTTCACAGGCAGGGGCCATTTTTATGATTTCCATCCACTGGAATGTTCCCCATTCCACCTCCCAACCCTGGGCCTCACATTTTGAGAGTTTATTTATTTATATATATATTTTTGGTCTAAAACTGTATTTATTTAGTCCCAATTTGTTCAATTCTCATTTTCTGGTAAACCAGGCAGATATATTTACTATTTAATTAGAGGCTTCAACCAGCATAAGAACAACAGAATTTCTACTCTAAGTTAGAAAACTCCATTTAAATGCAAAGAAGCCTCATGTTTTAATCACCAGCCTTATCACTGGTAAGCATGCTATTCCTGTGGATTTATGTTGATTTTAATTTTTTAAATTCCCTGGAACTCTACGTTCAAAGTCAGTGGGGATATATAGCACCACAACGGGATCCAACGGCATGCAAAGATTCTGCAGGATGATTCAAACATCCTGGGCTCATCTGTATACGTCTTTTCTTTCTTTCTTTTTTTTTTTTAATTTTTTTTCAACATTTTTCATTTATTTTTTGGGACAGAGAGAGACAGAGCATGAACGGGAGAGGGGCAGAGAGAGAGGGAGACACAGAATCGGAAACAGGCTCCAGGCTCCGAGCCATCAGCCCAGAGCCTGACGCGGGGCTCGAACTCACGGACCGCGAGATCGTGACCTGGCTGAAGTCGGACGCTTAACCGACTGCGCCACCCAGGCGCCCCTGTATACGTCTTTTCTTTCAAATGGTCACCTGATTTCATCAGAACAGAGATACCCAGGGCCAGCCAAACCTAGTGAATCAGAATCTCCAGGGGTGAACTCCTCCTACCTTATTGAACAGGCTCCCAGGTGATTCTGGCACATATCCAAGTTGACAACATGGCATAAAACACTTTCTGTCTCAGGGGTACCTGGGTGGTGCAGTCGGTTAAGCGTCCGACCCTTCCTCTCCATTCAGATCACGCTCTCACAGTTTGTGAGTTTGAGCCCCGCATCGGGTTCTGCACCGATGGCACTGAGCCTGCTTGGAATTCTGTCTCTCCTTCTCTCTGCCCCTCCCCTGCTTGTGCTCTCTCTCTCTTTCTCAAAATAAGTAAATAAACTTAAAAAAAAAATTTTTTTTTTAAATATTTTCTGTTTCAGAAAGGATCAGACCTGAACCACTGCAATCGCAGGCTGAAAGAGCAAGTTATGGTCTAGGTCAGCAGAGCAGTGGTTTGGCCCTGCTCTCGAGAGAAACCCACAAGCACTTTGGAGGAAGGGGAGGGAGTTCAGCGGGGACACAGACACCTGCGCAGAAGCTGTAGTCCCTCCAGGAACAAGAGCGAGTGGCAGCAGCTCTCTTCCTCACTAGCCAGCCTGCAGGTGCACCCCTGCCTGAAAGAGCCCAGTTCAGGGGCACCCGTGGGCCGCACCTTGCACAGAACCAGGAAGGTGTGGGCCCTTCACTCCACTTTTGCACCCTTATCAACCTTCCACTCTAAGATAGGCTGACAATTTGACCCAGTTAAGTTTCCCACCCGTGCCATCTTCCCTCCCATGTCTATTAACGTACCACCTAATAATTTGCTCCTTTTTTCTTTCTCACCTACTTCGGTCGCCATCACTTGCACCCGATACAGACTTTCAGCTTCCCTGTCCAGAGGAGCCGTGGTAAAGATCTCGCCAGTGACAGGGTCAATTTTAAGCCAGCCTCTTGTGTTGTCTCTCAGAGAATAACTTCATAGAGTAAAAAGAGCAAAAGAAAACCCACATTAGTCTGTGTGAAAATGTGAAGAGAGTCTATGGATTATTATGCCTTATCCCTTGCATATCACTTATAACATATTTAAAGGATAATTAATTAATATTATTAATGCTTTATTTGTATCTCATCTATCTTCAAAAGGAGGATGTCCTCATCCTTACGGATTTGTAGTTATACTTGTTTTATTAGAAAAGGTATAGTCACAAATTCTGGAGGAAAGAAGTTAAACTTTTCTGCAAATCAAAGGTTTCTAATTAAGACAGCCTGGAAACATCTTTAAAAAATTTTTTTAATGTTTATTTATTTTTGAGAGAGACAGAGTGTGAGCGGGGGAGGGGCAGAGAGAGAGGGAGACACAGAATCCGAAGCAGGCTCCAGGCTCTGAGTTGTCAGCACAGAGCCCAACTCGGGACTCAACCCCACAAATGGTGAGATCATGACCTGAGCCGAAGCCAGATGCTTAACCAACCGAGCCACCCAGGTGCCCCCTGGAAACATCTTTTAAAACTGATTAGCAAACCACTCCCTCTAAGAAAACTTGAACACCCAGGGGCGGAGATGCCAGGGAATGGGTGGATACTCGGGCTGCTGGTGGCACAGTGAATTGTTCCTTCTACAAACATCTACTGAGTGCTTAGCAAACATCAGGCTGTAGAACAAGAGAGGAGATTATCAAAAAACAAACAAACAAAAAAAACAAACAAAAAAAAAAAACCAAAAAAACAGGCTCTTAGGCCAATGGAGGAGACAGACACAGAAATAGATAATTCCAATAAAATGTGGTAAATACAATGAGAGGGGCCCTGTGGCACCCCAGAGAAGCTTTTCTGAAGCAGGAGATGTTAACTAAGGCAAGAAACAGGATGCTTCAGGCAGAAGCGATTGCATGAGCTAATGCAAAGAGACCAAGGAATAGCCTGGTGGTGTGAGAGGGTCAGACATCCCAGCTGTGTTGGGATAAAAACGGGAAGCAGTGGATGGCAAAAGATGAAACCAGGGAAGTAGAAAGAGCCAGATAATGGGAAGCAATGGGCAGCCGTGGAACGCTGTTAAGCAGGAAGGCGATCTAGTCATATTTGTGTTTTCAATGGAACTTGTTGTTAGGTGTGTGAGAGATGAATCTGAGACAAGACTAGAACCACAGGAAAACCGATTAGTGTTGCCTTTTGAGAGGCAACACAACATAGCCATAAGGATGTCCATATCTTTAGGCCAAAAAATACCACCTCTGGAAATTTTCCCCCAAATAAAAAACAATTTAATCAAGGTTAAAAAAGAATTCCATTCATGCATATATTCAAAATATTTTATATAATAAAAAAATACTGGAAACAACCTATATGCCCAGAAGCAAGAGAATGATTAAAAAGCCAGGGTGTATTAGTTCATCAAATTAATTTTTTTTTTTATAATATTAGTATGTTCTATATGCCAAGCACTGTTAGGCTGCATGTACAGCTGATGAAGAAGAAATCCTATGTACTTGGGATTTCATTCTGAGTAAGATGGGAACTCTTTGGAAGGTGTTCAGTGAAGTCCTTTGAGCTGATCCACTTTTTAAAAGGACCACTGTGATTGTGGCAGGTGGACGCAGGGTGGGCTTGAGAAGTGGGCAGGGATGGACCCAGGAAAGAGAGGATGGTGGTCTGGACCATGGTGGACATGGTGAGAAGCACTTGTATTCTGGATATAGTTCAAGGAAAGGATCTCTAATTTTTGCTGGTGGGTCGGATTAGGACCCAATGGGTGCTGATGGATTATAAATTTTGGGGGCCGAGAGAAAAAGAATCCACTCAGGCCAAAAACTTTGGAGCCATCCTTAATTCTAAACTGACCTATTACTAGCCTCAGAAATATTGATTATTCCTCGTTCTTGAAATGCCTTTTTTCATTTGTCTTCTTACAGGACACTCCCCTTCTCGGTCTTCTTCCTCATCTTCCTGATCTCAATTTAATAGCATGTATATCTTTTCCTTGATCCAAGAAATGTTCTTAAATGACTTTGTTTTCCCTACTCATAAACTCAAATTTTTTTTCACTTATCTTTGACTAATAATCTTTATAGCATTCTCATGAAGAAGGCAGAAGTATTTGTTAAACAATAAATGGCCGTAAATTACAAATATTTTGTGCCCCATCATAATTTGTGGCTCTGATGTATATATTAGTACCTACACTAAACCACACAGTACAGCCCCCACTCTTCTTTCTTTCTTATGTTTGCCTTTAAAAAAAAAATGTTTACTTATTTTTGAGAGAGAGAAACAGAGCACAAGCAGGGGAGGGGAAGAGACAGAAAGAGACACAGAATCCAAAGCAGGCTCCAGGCTCTGAGCTGTCAGCACAGAGCACAGTCCCGTGAGATCATGACCTGACCTGAAGTCAGACGCTTAACCAACTGAGCCATCCAGGCGCCCCTTATGTTTGTTTTTATGGAACCAGAGAAGGATGTAGAGAGTGAAATTGTAGATGGGAACTTTATTCCTTGATAGACAATCAGAAAAAGGTCTTAGAAGTGATCCCAAGTACCTAAATGACAGCTCACTGGGAGGCAAGACTCCCCTCAAATGTTTCAAGAAATTTAAGGAATTTAAGGTCATTCATAACCACATGCAATGGTTTAAGGCATGCTAAAGTATTTGTCATGCCGCAGAAGCAAAAGATTTGGGCTCAAATCCTATCTATGTGCTTGTTAACTATACAATCTTAAAGAAGTTATAAATATTGATACAGATATGGATACACACACACACATATATATATCTTGGGCAAATTATCATTGTTCACTTCTAAGGCAAATCTGTGTAAGTCCTGTCGCACTGGGAAAAAATGACTAAGAATGGAAAGATTTACATCTTTTTTTTCTAACCGCCTCAGCCTGGGCACTGACCTCTCCAGAGGTAGGCTCTGGAATGAGTCTTGTCACCCCAGAACTATTGTCCAGAGATCCAAGAAATGTAGGCACTCTGCATCCAGAAGATTCCCTTATATCAGGTGGCTGAGTCTGTCCAACCGGGCTTTTGCTTCATTCTCTCTGTCTAGAGCTTCAGTCCATTTTAGGGACTGGACTAGAACTCTCTCCCAAACCCTGGCCCCCGTGGCTGGTACAGACACAGAGTCTGGCTTTGGGTCACCCAATTTCTGGACCCCATCTGCTGAACTCACCAGCTCTCAGCCACAACTTGCAGTTAGTGGGCTGGGATGGAAGCTGACATGCTTCCCACTTGCCTGGGCCTGGATTCTCACTGATGCCCAGAGGGTACTGGATGACTGTTGGGACCAAGATTGAGCTCACCATGGACCCTAGGATAGAGCGTCAGATCACTGGCTCCTTTCTTAGGGGAGAGCCCTGGAGTCAGGCCAGCCTCTCTGCCCCTCCCAGCCCTTCTTCTTCCCCACTGGCCATGGTCACAGCACAGCTAGGCCTGCCCAGCGTTGCTCTCCTCTACCTTATGTCCAGATTTTCCGGATCCTTGGCAGTCACGTTGCCCACTTTAGTGCCTACAGCCACATCTTCCCTGACTTTTGCTTGGTATATGCGCTGGGAAAATTGGGGTGCTTCATTCACATCTGTCACAATAAGCTTGAACTTCGCAGAAGAGCTGGTGTTATAATTTACACCAGACACCAGAGGCTCAGGATTCTCCGCTTGGAACACAATGTTGTGAACGGCTACTGTTTCAAAATCAAGAGGCTGTGTAGGGGGAAAAAAAGAGGAAAAATTAATTTGGAGGACGATTAGCTCTCTTAAAAGATTCGGTCCCAAAAGTCCTTTAAAAACTTTCTTACAGAGCAGCAGTTCCCAATTTGGTGTCAGCAAAAACCTACTTCTCAGAATGATAACAGAACCATAAAAAAGACTTTGCTAAAGGACTTATCAGAGCTTTTAATATGCTATATGCATTCTGACTCTCCTAAAAGAGGAAATCAATATAGCATTCTTCAAATTTATTTAACCCTGGGATACTCCATTCGTTCAGCAGAAATTTATTAATTCTATCAAGAAAATTCCCAGAAGACAGATGGGGAAAGGGTCATATTGAGATGTTCACATTGTATGGAGAATGATTTCCCAGAGACCTCGGGATCCAAACCCCAAGATAAAGGACTTAACCTCATAGAGGGTGGCAGAGGTTAGCAGAGAAAATCAAAAGATAGAGGATCCACTCTTGTTCCAGACCATCCTGGACAGAGCCAGGAATCAAGAATCAAGAAACTAATTTGAGTGTAATAAGAGGAAGCACATAACAGAGCTACCCAAGACAAGGAGTTGCTTCAAAAACCAGTAAATTCCCAACTCTGGTAGCTTTCAAGAATAGGGTTAAACAAGATATAATAGGCTAGCCTAGAAACTTACATATCATTTAAGTGACTGGTTCTGTGTGACTTCTAAGGTCTCTCTCAAGGCACAGAGTCCATGATTCTGGGGGTGGGGGAGGAATCCTAACTTTAAAGGCCTGCTGAAGAGTGATAGCCCCTAAAGTTGGGCTTCTCATCTGGGATTAAAAGGCTTCTAGGAAGCTGTGAAGCCCTAGAAACCAAAATTGAAATATTTATATTTGTGTACATGTGAATTTTTTTCCAGGGAGAGGATACAGTCACAGTCTCAGTGGCACCCAGGACCTCAAAAACAAAGGAACCAAAGCAAAGCCCAAAAGGTACATTATGGATTGTGGAAACCACACTGTTTTGTTCACTCTCCCAGGCCTGTAGGACCCAGGACCTCTGGTGAGTTGTCAGTCTTTTAACTTTGGTTTATGTCAGTTGCTCATCAGTTAAACAGAAATGGTAATATCCATTCAGGAAGAGACAAACTCATCGCTTCTTGGCCTTTTGGCTAAGATCAAGGAAGAGAAAAACTCATGGAGGATTTGACACACCATTGCATTAGCTTGGCCTGCCCTTCCCTAACATCCGAAAAAGTTCTCTCCCTCAGTCAGGACTTGGCTCAATGTCATTGTTGTCCTCTCCACATCAGCTTTCCCAATCCCCACCAGCTATCCCCAGATGGACGGGCTCCACATCCTCTGTAGTCTCACAGTACCTGACTCAGGAATCTCATTGTTTGGTTATCTATTTTAGATCTTTACTGAGCATAAGCTCTCTGAGAGGAGGAATTGTGTTATATTCATCTCTGTTTCTCCACTCTTCCTTGGCATGCAGTATCCATTGTGTTATCAGTCAAGAAATATAAAGATGAGAAGGACTTGGTCCTTCTTGGGCTCTTGAGAGCCCCAGTGGAAAAGAGATTCTGGGGAAAATTCCCCCTCTTCAGAAACCCCTCTCCTCCATGCACACACAAACACACACAACATCACAACACAATTTCTAGTTCAATAGAAAGGATGATAGATTGTTCATATGAAGAGAAAGGATTATGTCTGAAGACTCAAGGTCATTTGAGATAGAAAATAAGAAGCAATTGACAGGATATAACATACAGGATATAAAATTTTGTAAGCTAGACAAGATGTAAAAGAGAGGATGTTTACAGAGATAAGCACCCCCTATCTGCAGGCCATGGCCCCATAATGATTTTTTGATCGCCTCCAAGTGATCTGATAGAGCTCCCCACCTGAGGGTGGGGTGCAAGCTAGAGCTTCTGACTCCCAGGGACCCACTCCTTATCTCAGGGGATGAAGACAGGGGCATCAAACAGAGAAATCCTGGCAGATAGAACAGCCCCAGAGCAAGCCTACAATGTGGACAAAGGATGTACTCTGTTCCTTGCTGGTCCAGCCAAGTCCAAGCTCATGCAGGCAGCTCAGCTCTCCATGTGCTCAGACAGAGGAGGGGCATCCTATCCTCTCACCAAATGGGTCCTACATGGCCTCCCTGGATTTCCCACCCCATCACTGCCGCCCCCAGTGGTGGGGGATAAAAACATGAGACACCATGTCTGCAAATGGGAAGAAGCCTGTGTTATCCCGACAGAACATGTGAGACTGAGAGTAGAAAAAGATGAGAGGGGAGACTGTGTGTCCAGCTAAAGAGCTGGAACTTTATCCTTGAGGAGCAAAGAGAAGCATTACACACAAGACTGACAAGGTCAGATTTGTGTTTTAGGAAAATAACTGCAGAAGCAGCCATGTGAGGGTACCCACACCCAACAGGGAGACCGGTAACGAGAGGATGTCAGTGCTCCTTAAACACTTACTGAATGGGGCGCCTGGGTGGCTCAGTGGGTTAAGCGGCCGACTTCGGCCCAGGTCATGATCTTGCGGTCCGTGAGTTCGAGCCCCGCGTCGGGCTCTGTGCTAACAGCTCAGAGCCTGGAGCCTGTTTCAGATTCTGTGTCTCCCTCTCTCTGACCCTCCCCCGTTCATGCTTTGTCTCTCTCTGTCTCAAAAAAAATAAATAAACGCTAAAAAAAAAAAAAAATTTAAACACTTACTGAATGGAAGACCAAATGAGAAAGGATCAGTGTGCTTAACTTTCACACCAGGAAAAACACTGACCCACATCTTCCAGGGAAAAATTAGAAATGAAAGATGCTAAATTAGCAAATGATAATCAGCAGAACTTAATCAGAGACAAGCCTTATCAAACCCTCTGTATCATCTTCCATAACACAGGGAGGTGCCTGCAAAGCCAAGTCAAGAGACCCATTGTGGCCTTTTGGGATGGTCTTGGGTCCCTCTAACGAGATATATTCATCAAATAAGCTGAAAAAAACATGTTCAGGCCTCAATTCCTCTTCATACAACTACTTGAAGGGGCAAACTCGGTGATTTAGATTCAACCTGGAGGCAGAGATAGAAGTGTTGAGAGAGAGGAGTTGAGACTGGGGTTATTTCACATTTTTACCAATGACTGGTGACGAGAAAAAAGTGTGTGCGTTATTTTTCCAAATGATGCTTGAGCTGGTTAAAAATAGGCCACATATTGAGAACTCAAAAAGCCCAGCCACAATAGAGAAGTGACAAATTTGCACTGAAAAAGTTAAAGCTAGGGGCACCTGGGTGACTCAGTTGGTTAAGTGTCCCACTCTTGGTTTTGGGTCAGGTCATGACCTCATGGTTCATGAGTTCAAGCCCCGCATCGGGGCTCTGCGCTGACAGTGTGGAGCCTGCTTGGGATTCTCTCTCTCTGCCCCTCCCCCACTCTCTCTCAAAATAAATAAATAAACTTAAAAAAACAAAAAGATGACCTAAAAATTTTCAAGCTAAAACAAAACCCTGAATTTTAAAAAGGGGGTCCAGGGGAGTTATTGATAAGCTGAGCAGGACTCAAAGGAATAGACTTCCTGCTCCTGATACCCACTTGGCCCCAAGACTATCATGTTCCATCATACAATAGGCCAGCACTCTGGGTGGCAGTAAATATTGAGCAGGACAGCATTCCTAAAACTTGATTCATCCTAAGCATCACTTTGGCATGTGAAATAATAGAAAATATATATATTGTTCCCTGCCCCTGGCTCCTGACACTGAACTCCTAATAAGCCCCCTGGAATTTCCGGGGTGAGAAGTACCTTTTGTTCTAATGAAGCAATTCTTGGTGGGGTCCTGGATTGCTTCAGGATGGGGGCTGCTCACCAGAAAGAGCAAGCCATAATTAGAAGCTTAGCACTTGTGGCCCCACCCCCTAGGAAGGGGAAAGAAAGCTAGAGATTGAATCACCGATCAGTCCTGTCTGCAGGACAAGCCTCCGTAAAAATCCCACAAGCTCACAGAGCTTGCAGGTTGGTGAACATATCCGGTGCTTTGAGAGAGTGGTGCACCCCAACACAGTGGGGACAGGAACTCCTGCACTGGGGACACTTCCAGACCTTGTCCCATGGGTCTTTTCTTCTGGCTGTCCACCTATATCCTCTATCATATCCTTGATAAAATTAGTGAATGTAAGTGTTTCTCTGAGTTCTGTGAGCTGTTCTAGCAAGGGGTGGAACCTGAGAAGGGAATCATATAGCCAGTTTATAGCCAGTCTCTCTGAAGTGCAGGTGACAACCTGGGGTTTGCAATTGGCTTCTGAAGTTGGGGTGGTCACATGGAACTGAGCCCTTAACCTGTGGAGTCAGCACTATCTCCAGGTAGGTAGTGTCAGAATTTCGTTAAGTTGTAGGACTTCAGGCTGGTGTCAAAGAATTGCTTGGTGGGGAAGACCCACACACGTAGCGTCCAAAGTGAAGTGAAGTGTGATATTAGTAGGAGAGTAAAGGAAAAAACTAGGAGGGTTTCTCCTCTTTGCAGGGCAGTTATTAAAATGACTGATTTCGGAACAGAAATTCCACATTAGACGTTCAATAAATATTTATTGAATGAATTAATGAATTTTTGCCCCAGACAGGAACCTCGGGATCTTGCACTGCTTACAAAGACCTGGTACATGAACCCAGCCAACATCAAGTTGCCTTTCTTCGACGAAATTACATTTGGTAGTCCTTTTTACCTCCAAAAAGATAAAACCACTAAGAGTGCTCTGCTCCCTTCTGCAGAATGTAAGCTCTGTAAGAACTACTTTAATAAATAGCAAATGTTATCTTAAAAAAGTAAATAAATAAAACAACTGATTTCCAGGCCTTCTGCTGGAGAGGCTGAGTCAGCAGATCCCTGGTTCGCACCACTGCACTCTTGGAGTAGGCAGGTTTGGCCCCCGCAGCAAGAGCGAAAACACATCTGCTCACGGGCAGAATCCTGGCTTCTGCCGTAGATTGAATTCATCAGAATTAAAATAATGCCGGACATGTATTAAGTTTACTATGTGCTGGGTGCTGTACTAAGAGCTATAAATGTATTTTCTCATTTAATCCTCCAACAGCCTCAACAAGAAGGTACCTCCATTTTACCGATCTCTACAGATTAGAAAACCAAGACTGTGGGAGCTGACAGCAGTTGGTTGAAGTCACAGAGCTGGTAAGTGGCAATACCAGGCCTCAACAGAAACGTTTTGTTAGAGGAGCCAGAGGTTGGGGGTCGAGTTCCCAGCTCTGCCATCACTGGGGGACCTGAACCACATGCATGCAGTGGAGCTTAGTTCCAGTCCACTGGAGTCCGTGTGAGACATTAGCACATTTGCCATTCAGATGAACAGGTGCTGATAGAAATGTGATTAAGAACTTAGTTTTCGGATATGACACCAAAAGCACAGGCAATAAAAGCAAAAATACACCAGTGGGACTACATCAAAGTGAAAAGCTTCTGCAGAGCAAAGGAAACCAGCAACAGCATGAAAAGCCTACCTACCTACCTACAGAATAAAAGACTTTACAAACTGCATCTCTGATGAGAGGTTATATGCATCATGTAAGAAGAAACTTCTGCAGTTCAACAGCAAAAAACTGAAAAAATTAAAATAATCCGATTTTGAGACGGGCAAAGGACTTAAAATAGACATTTCTCCAAAGAAGATATACAGGTAGCCAACAGGTATATTGAAAGATGGCCAACATCGCAAATCATCAAGGAAATGCAAATCAAAACCACATCTGTTAGAATGGCCATTATAAAATTTAAGAAAAGAAAATAACAAGGGGCACCTGGGTGGCTCAGTGAGTTAAGCATCTGACTTCGGCTCAAGTCATGATCTCACAGTTCGTGAGTTCAAGCCCCGCGTCAGGCTCTGTGCTGACAGATGAGAGCCTGGAGCCTGCTTCAAATTCTGTGCCTCCCTCTCTCTGCCCCTCCCTCGCTGCACTCTGTCTCTCTGTCTCTCATAAATAGATCAAACATTTTTTAAAAACTTTAAAAAAAGAAAAGAAAGTAACGAGTGTTGGTGAGGATGTGGAGAAATTGGAACCCTCACGCACTGTTGGTGGGAATGTAAAATGGTACAACTGCTATGGAAAATAGCATGGAGTTTCCTCAAAAAATTAACACTAGAGCAGCTATATAATCCAGGAATCCACTTCTGGACATTTACCCAAAAGAACTGAAAGCAGGAAATTTGCATTCCCATGATCATGACGCATCATTCACACTAGCTACGGACGGGACATAACCAAAATGTGGACTGACAAGTGAATGGATAAAGAAAATGTATATACATACAATGAAAAATTATGCAGCCTTTTTAAAAAAGAGGAAAATCCTGTCATATGCTACAGCATGGAAGAACCCTGAGAACATTAAGCTAAGGGAACTAAGCCAGTCACAGAAGGACACATACTATATGATTTCGCTTAAAGGAGCTACCTGGAATAGTCAAATTTACAGAAATGGAAAGTAGAATGGTGGTTGCCAGGAGCCAGAGGGTTGGGGAAATGGGGAGCTCCTGTTCAAGGAATGCACAGTTCCATTCACGCACGATGAAAGAGATCTAGAGATATGCTATACAACCGTGTGCATATAGGTAAGGTGCACTATAAAATTTTAAAGGATAGATTTTATGCGATGTATTTTTGACCATAATTTTTTCAACTAGTTTTTTTTTTTAACTGAGTTGAATCCTCAGCAGCTTTTTTTTTTTTTAAGTTTATTTATTTTTGAGACAGAGAGAGACAGAGCATGAATAGGGGAAGGGGCAGAGAGAGAGGGAGACACAGAATTGGAAGCAGGCTCCAGGCTCTGAGCCATCAGCCCAGAGCCCGACGCGGGGCTCGAACTCACGGACCGCGAGATCGTGACCTGAGCTGAAGCCGGACGCTTAACTGACTGAGCCACCCAGGCGCCCCGTTTTTTCAACTAGTTTTAAACGTTGAAAGATGATTGACACGATGGTTCAAAAGCAATGGTACTCCCCTAGCAGCTTAACGGATATGGAATTAGAAGCCTAAGACACACACAAGTAACCACATTACAGGGTCTAATTTACTTAAAACACTAAGAACAGTATAAATACACACATCTGTCATAGTGAATACATACATCCTAAGGGCTATTGGTTAACATTTGGTGTATCCTAAACCCAGAATCTACACCTTAGGGTGAGCTGTTGCTTAGCATTTAAAAGATCTTAATCAGAGATACACGCTGCAGCTACTGCAGGCCTTGAGCCACAACTACCTCAAGCAGCCCTAGAAGGTTCGTTAATTGGCAGAGTGATCTTACAAAGAGATGGGGTGATATTAGTGGTCTCCAAGACATGTAGTCTGGTTTAAGATGTGGTATAATCTCTCAGTGATCACATGAACAACAGTGCGAGCATCTGGCTAGGCTAGCAGCCTATACCCTTCCGAGTTCTAGAACTCCAGTTCTGTTCTGTCTAGGATCCTCTTTCTTTGGACAGTCAGACAAATCCTCTCACGAGAATACTGTCATCACAGTGCCTGAGGGACGGAGAGCTGGGACTTCACAGGACTACAGCACAAGCTGGATGATTCTTTTTGTGTATATAGTGCAGAATTCAGTTATTTATTCAGTCAACCAATATTTATCAGACTCTACGATGCGCCATGCAATATTCCAGACACTTGGAATACAACCACAAACACAATAAGGATGTGACAAAGATTTAGGTCAGAGGCCTGCGTGATTGTAACGTACCTCCTCACGCCAGGGTTGTGTGGGAGGATACTCACAGCTTGCACCCACCACTGATCATTCAGGGTCACCAACACCTCCCTAAAGGTGCCCAATAGCCACAAATGGTCAAGTTAACTTAAGCTGGTTCACAAAAGCCACCACAAAGAAATGTTGACACGTGGAAATTATCCGTACTGAGATGGACAGGCCTCTATCTTCTCATAGATCTCCAAAGAGCTCTGGTCCTGGACAAACTGGGAGCTGTTTGTCCCTGTCAGCATGCTTCCTGGAGCACCCACTGCCAACTCTGAAAACTGTCCTTTCATTTGCCTGTTCCTTCTGTGGTTCTTCTCCACATAGACAGCCATGAAGAAGGAGGGGGGTGGGTAGTTATAACATCATCTTTTCCAAATGTCAGACTGATACAGGATGCTAATGGTTTGAGTTGGTCCAAACACAAACCTCGCCGCTCGATCCCAACGAGGCCCTTTGTCAGAAGTGAAGTATATGGTAATAATAGGATCAGAATCCTGACACTCTGCCCTAGGGCTCCCTTCAACACTAGCACTTTCTTCCCCATGCTTCTATCCATTTTCTGTGACATCATTCTATTCTGTCCTCCTCTTCAGCTTTCCTTTATTCTGGTCCAAAACTTTCCTCCAGCACCTTTTTTTTTTGCAGCCTCTAGCACACTGCACTGCAAACCTTCAACACTCAACCACACCTACAGAGACTATCACTGTAACTCTTATCCCTTTTATTTCCAAATATATTGGATGACACTGAGTACTGCTTCCTATTGAGTCATCTGGTAGACTATTTACATGCTCTAAAGCATAGATGAGGCAGCCATAGAGAAAAAAGGTCAGTTGTGAGATGGGAATAGAATGAAGAAGGGATGGGAAGATCCTGTGCAAGGAAGTAGCTACTATGGTAATTAGACTTTGGCTCTAGACTTCCCAGTCCTTACAGAAGGAAGGATAAAGTGAGAGCCACTGAGTTCAGCAATATCATAAAAGATGAAAGTAGGGGGTTGGCAGGAAGGATAGGAGGAAAGGATAAACTTGTCTATTAAACCTTGGAAGGAGATATACCAATTTTCAGTCATTATTAAAGAAGAATCAGGGCGCCTGGGTGGCGCAGTCGGTTAAGCGTCCGACTTCAGCCAGGTCACGATCTCGCGGTCCGTGAGTTCGAGCCCCGCGTCGGGCTCTGGGCTGATGGCTCAGAGCCTGGAGCCTGTTTCCGACTCTGTGACTCCCTCTCTCTCTGCCCCTCCCCCGTTCATGCTCTGTCTCTCTCTGTCCCAAAAATAAATAAACGTTGAAAAAAAAAAAAAAAAAAAAAGAAGAATCTATGGATGACACATTAGAATAGAGGGTCTACGGACTAAAGGGCTCATAGGGCTCATCCAGTCTAACATCTCACACTTGCAAAGTAAAACCCTAAGCAAAACCTCCCCACTCCCAAGATTTAATAAATAAACATATAGAACACCTAGTTAAATTCGAATATCAGGTAAACAACAAACATTATTTTTAGTATGAATAGGTCCCAAATATTGCATGGGATACCCTTATTCTAAAATATTATTTATCCTATATTTTATATATCTTCTATGGCAACCCTCCCTCCCTCCACAAAGGTTACTTGCTGAGTTAGTGACAGACGCAGAACTAGAATCTTGGCCTTCTGTCTTTCCGGTGGATGAGAATGACTGAGTGCTCTAGGAGTCCCTCACTACACCTGCAAGGTCACTGCTAATCCATTACCTCTGCTCATAGATCCTTACACCGTCCCAAGTAACTTGATTTATCAAAAAGAAAACTTCCACTAATGGGGCTATTTACCTTTTTAATTATGACATATCCAGCGTTGGTATGGGGATCTGTGTCAATCCCCAGTCGCCCCTCACTGTCTCCCTGTATAATACGATACAGGATTTTAGAACTCCCAGTAAATGGCTCATCAGTGTCTGTGGCCCGGATGGTCAAGATGGTGGACCCAACGGCTGTGTCTTCAGCAAGAGTCAGGTTTCCATACTAACAACAACAAAAAAAAAATAGGAGAAGAAAACAAGAACGTCCTCTGTCATCAAGCACAATTGCCAAAGGGCAAATTTGTCTCTTTGGTTTCACAATGAACACACGTCATAGTTTGTATCAATACTTACCGAGCATGTTTTCCTACTGATAAATTTGGTGCGGTTGATTTTGACTTCATTCATACTTGTAGACTGATATCCACTGCACCAAGAAACAGGTCTCAGAGCTACTGGTAGGACTCTAAAATAGATTCCCCTTCTCACATCCAATATGTTTACTAACTGAAATTATTATACTAGTGATCATATAAATAAATAGCTACTATGTGTTGAGTACCTAAATTGTGGCAGGCACTTTACATACATTATTTTAGTTCATCTGTAATCCACCAAGGAATAGAGGGTAAGAGCCTGAACTTTGGAGTCAAACAGCCTGGGGATGAATCCTAGGCTTGCCACTCAGGAGCCAGGTGACTGGAAGCAAGTCATCTAATTTCCTTACGTCTCAGGTGATCATCTGTCTAATGAAAATAATAGTAGGACCTACTTCCTGCTTGCTGTGGGGATTGAGAGAGATAAAGCATGTAAACCCCCTGAATGCCTGGCACATAAGTACTCAATAAAGATAAGCAATAAAACACTCCATTGAGTAGCTATATTATCATTTCCATTTGACAGAAAAACAAAAGATTGGAAGGGTAAACCCCACCCAAGAGCACACAGCTAGTGAGTCACAGAATTGGGACTCAAGCCCATGCTTGTCCAGTTCCAAAGCCTGTGTTCTTATTCACTGTCCTAGACCATCTCCACTGAAAATCCCCCGATCATCTCTCTCGGCATCATGATCTTAAAGATGGTAATAGGCAGAGCCCAGGAGGAGGACTGGGGCAATGACAGAAGCCCACTCACTCTCTCAAGAGCCCAGTTTGTATTTCCAACTCTCAAAGAAGGGTGTTCTTGTCCTCAGTGTGAAAGCACTGTCCAGATGGACCAGAAGGAAACCACAACACAAGGAAGGGCTCCTGGAGACTGAGAAGGAAGGGGTTCCTTACCCCATGCTTGTGTAGCCCCAGTGCCTGCTACACAAGTTATATTCAGTCACACCTCTTGCCGCCCCAAACCCTCTCATACATCAATTCCCTTTCCTTGTCACAGCCTTGTCCCTATTTTGATTTGTGATCATCATCACAGGGCTCTGGACCGTCCCATAACTGACTTCAAACATGACCTAACAATCTAGTCAAATGGGCTTCCCTCTGCTCTAGAATAAAGAGAGACATCCCTTTTAAGGGAAGCAGTGGTAAAACCACCCCAAGTTTAAAGCCCAAATCAAAATATGTGAAATATTTTTCTTGACGTTCTCTACTGATCCTTTTTCTCCTGCTTTTTCTGACCAATTTTCGTAATTCTTGCAAATGTCTTAAGCACATCCTTCTTGAGCTTAACCGAGAGGTTAGTTTTTCTTCTCCTTTCTCTTACCCAATTATTGCAAAAGGAGTGGAAAGTGCCAATATTCCAAACATCACATTTTTTACTAAAAATGCTGGTCTGAGACCATTTATTGTCACACAATATATAATGACAAATTGCAATTAGCCATTCAACTCCATTCCATTTGACAAAGATTGCGGGTGCAGCTTTTAAGCAAGCCCTTGGAAGAAATGAGCCATTGGTAGAAGTTTATAAAATTCTGTTTATAAACGCGGTTATATACTATAACAGTGAATGCTATTGTTCCCTGAAGATTTCCACTGAAGATGGTGTCTGGGTTTGTTACCAGTTTGCCTAAAGCTACCTTTAAAGTCTGGAATTTTTCCTAACTACTTACAGTGTCTTTATCGCAGAAGTAAGGGTCAAGTAATATGAACAAAATAAAGAAAAAAACAGATGAAAACTACTCACATCTGATTTTTCAAAGATGGGGATCTGATCATTGATATCAATAACATTGATCTCCACGTGACAGAGGGTTTTGAAATCTGAAAGGCAAAGTCATATGACAATAATTTTTCGTTAGAAATCATGCATTAAAATTAGAAATCTGCAAGAAAAACATTGGCAAGGCAAGTGACAGCCACAGCCAGAATTCTGCTACTGACATGCAGTTTTTGGGGAAACAGAATTCTCTGCTCGCCACCTGTACCCACAAGCAGGTCACCAAAAGGAGGCTGGAGAAAGCCCTGGAAGAAATTCCTCTGGGCGCTCCAGGCACATGGAACACATGCCCCTTCCTCGGTAAGGCTTGTCCTGATCAAGGCAGTTTGGGTTTTTTTCCTGTGAAGCAACCAACCTCTCTTTTCTAACTAGTGAAACTTTTGTAGCCTTCAAAGCCTAGTGCAAAACTATCTTTCCAGAAAGCCTTCCCTGAATAGCCCAGCTAGCTGTCTTTCCTTCTCTGAACACTTCCAGTACTTACCATCCTGCTTCTCTGTCCTCTATGGTGGGAAAGTCAGGTACCTGTTCCCTTTCCTCCAAATGAGGGAGGAAGTGTTACAGTTAGCCCTCTTCAAAAAGCCTGGCTATCCAGCCTGTAGGAGGTGAGAGGGGGTCAGAGGTAGCTGACCCTTTGGAACCCTTTGGGAAATAACACAGGCTTTGAGGGTGGGTTTGACTATTCAAATATCTGGTCAAGAGAGAGCAGGTTCAACCTAGGTCCAAGAGGGACACAGAATACAGATGGGAATGGGGTGCCCAGGGAAATATCCAGAGTGAGGAACAACGTGACAGTTTCTTTTCTGGGGTCCCCATGGTTCTAAGCCATGATATATTATGTTGTATAATGGCTAAGACTCAGGGCTCTGGAGTCCCACTGTTAAAATCTGACTCTGTCACTTACCAGATGTGTAAGAGCTTGGTGTGTGTCACTCAAGGACTCTGTGCCTCAGTTAGGTTTTCTATAAAATGTTGATAACTGGGCACCTGAGTGGCTCAGTCAGTTGAACATCCAACTTGATTTTGGCTCAAGTCATGATCCCAGGGTTATGGGATCGAGCCACGTGTCAGGCTCTGCACTGAGCATGGAGGCTGCTTGGGATTCTCTCTCTTCCTCTGCCCCTCTCCCCCACTTGCACTAGAGAGCACTCTCTCTCTTAAATATAAACGAATGAATGAATGAATGAATGAACGAATGAATGAAATGTCAATAACAACAGAACTGAGGTTCTTATCCCAACGCAAATCTTCAGCATTGTATCAGTGCTTTACCAGCATTACTCATTTCATCTTCAGGCTAATTTCATGACGTAAGTACTATCATCATTCTCATTTAGTTCACGAATGAGGACACCACAGGATAGAAATGCTAGATAAGCTTACCGAGGTCACACACTAACTAGTGGTTGAGCCAGGATTCAAATCCATGTGCTCCCTTTGCTCTCTCTGTCTGCTCTCCACCCTTCACCCTGCTCTGTGCCCTGGGAGGCTGACCTCAGAAACTAACTACATGGCGGACACCCTGGGTGCTGCCAATGGCAGCAGTGACAGGAGATGGGAGGAGGGGTGGGAGGACAGAAGTCGGGGGCAGTTCCCCTTTGCCAGCAGCCTCTCCTATAGGTACAAGTACAGGTCTTGCTCCTTCCGGGAATGTTCCCTTCCCTTGCCCCTTCCCACCCCGCCTCCGCCTCCGTGGAAGGCAGGCCGTCTATTATGCTTCACACCTCCCATTGCTTTCCCTTAACCTTGCCTTCAACCTTTGCAAATAACCCCTTCTTTAAACTCTTCTTGGTTATTCCTTTTGAGGAACTGTTTGCTGCTAGGATCCTGACAAACATACTCAGGCATGAATGGTGTTCAAAGCACCGGACATGAGGCCAGGCTTGTGATCTAATAACATTCGAATTATAATAATGGATGCTGATTAAAGCTGGGGTCAGTCCCTGGAATATTTGCAGACAACAAGAATAGCTAACATTGTGGTGGGGGGCGGGGCTGGTGCAGGGAGGATGGAGGAGAGGTGGTCTCAGGACCTGAACTTGCTGGCTCCTCGCTCTGCACAAACCTCAAGTTGGGCCAACAGTGAGCCAGGATTTTATGTACAACTATGTTAATTAAGCCTAGTCTCTAGGCTAGAGTAGTGTACAATTGAATGTTTCATTCCAACAATACACATACACACGTATATATTTATGAATAAATATATTTCATGATCTGGTCCACATTTTCTATATAGATGTACTCACGAACATAGAGAATTTGTAATCTGATTTCCACCTTATGCTCTTGTAGTCTCAAATTGCTTCAGGTCTCAATGCATTTGCAGATGGAATTTCTTCTCTATAAGCCCTGCACTATTTTATAACTTGTCATATTCATCCTTCAAAACTCAGTTCAATGAAACCCCTTCCAGAAAGCCTTACCTGCCCTCTCCCTCCACTGAGTCACTCATTTCCTTCATGGGCTACCTTGTACATGTTTCTTGTAATTTATTTATTCACATGTCCATCTCCTTTATCATGAAATGCTCCTTGAGGACAGACACTGGGTCTTATTCATCTATGTATCTTCAGTACCTTGAATGGTATCTTATGCAAGGTAAGCGCTCAATAACTATTTGCCAAAAGAACGGATGGCTAAAGGCATGAAACTGTTAATTCATCATAGGAAGGGATGATTTATTATACTGACTTCTGTTGTACCTCTTAACGTAATGCTAGGCATATATCAGGCCCTCAATATTTGCCAAATTACTAACTTCCAAAAAGTCTGTAGTAGAGGCCTATTAAACCCTAATTCTCTTCAGTATATCAATATCCATATAAAGGGGGAAAGGTGAAGAGTGGTGTCAAATGATGCTCTCTTCTTCTCTGTACCTATATAATCTATGACTCCTAGCTCAACAGTTACTGAACTATTGGTCGTGTGACATTCGGTGCTAGTTAACTCAAAGAAAGATTCTTAACCTAGGAGTGTGTGTGCCCCTCAAATAAATCTGGCTATGAATACATGTGTTTTTGTATGTCTATGCACACTTGTCTGAAAATGTGTGCGTTTCTTAGAGAATGCACCGTTTTCATCAGAGTTTCAAAGGGTCCTGGGACCGACAAAGATTAAGAACCACTTGCTTTGAAATTGTACGGGAATAAGGAACAATGTCTCCTGGTGATGTTACATGGCCAACTGGAAGCTGAGAGAAAACAGAACTCCCCCAAGTGTATTGCTCCCCCACTTTCATACAATAGAGTCCTTGGAGTCTGAAAGGGAGAATAGAAAAATACAATTAACAGGCTGGTTCGTGATCACAGCAGCCATGAGAACGTGCCTTGCTGACTTCCAACAACAGGGAACTTAATTGACAATGGCCCCGCTGCTGTGCTTTGAAATCCATCAGCACATTTGCACTGAGGCCTCACTTCCCATGGGCTGCCCCAGCCAGTGACCGAGGAAGGCAGGCATGCCAAGGCAGGCATGTTCAAGGAGATCATAGACTCTTTTGATGGCTAACCTTGGACTCCTCAATGACCTTGGCCAACTTTTCATTTTTTCCTTTTTTTTTTTTTTTCTCTTAATGATCTATGGTACTCCCACCAGCCTTCTTTCCTTCTCTCCTCCATTCAAGGTTAGGTTTGTATTGTGGTCTAATGGTTCTGATGCCTGAACTGTATGTAACTCTGGCCTTTACCATGTTGGGCCAACTCCCTCTATGTTCCATGTGTGTTTTAATAAAGGAAGGAAGAACTCTCAAATGGCATTCTGTAATACACCCAGGCATTAGAGCAGCTTAACAAATCGCAACTGGAAGTAAAACAGTATTTCACTTTTGACAGTGAACATGACACTAACCTTTGTCAGACACCTCTATTGTCAAATTGTACTGCGGAGTGTCTTGCTTCTTCAAGGACTGCCCAGCCAACTGGACCACTCCCGAGTAGGTTTGGACCAGGAAGAGTCCTTCCTTGGGAAGTTTGGGAATTTGATCCACAATTTTGTATACTAAAACACTGTTGGCAGTATTTTCTTCATCCATGTCATGGCCAATAAAAGTCCCAATATTGCTACCTGTGGAGAAGGAATAAAGGGAATCCATCCATTACAGGCTCTATTTAATCTACTGTATTAAAAAGGGTTTCACTGGATAAGCAGTTTCCTAGAAAGTGCTGTAAATAACTTTGAGTAGCAGACTAAAGTTCTTAGATTTATTTGGTTCTTCTCACTCTTTCCATAGTGTAGTACATCGAGCAGTATATTAGTCTGACAGGGCCAGCATAACAAAGTACCACAGGTTGGATAGATTTAGCAACAGAACTTTATTTTCTCACAGTTTCTGAAAGCTAAAGATCTGAGATCAAGATGTTAGCAGTGTTGGTTGGTTCTAAGACTTCTCTCCTTGGTTTCCAGATGGCTGTCTTCCCATGTCTTCACATAGCCAGTCCTCTGTACATGTCCGAGTCCAGATTTTCTCTTCTTAGAATGACACCATTCATATTAGATTAAGACCCACACTAATGGAAGCATTTCAACTTAACTACCTCTTTAACGAACCTAGTTCTAAATAATATTTCTCCTTTGACATACTGAGGATTTCACCATATGTGTTTTAGAGGGGACACAATTCAGCCCATAGCAAATAGTGTCCTACAAAATTCATGTCCACCTGAAACCTAAAATGTGACCTTATTTGGAAATAGAGTCTTTGCAGATGTAATTAGTTAGGGATCTTGAGATGAAATCATCCTAAATTTAGAGTAGGCTAAATCCAGTGATTGCTGTTCTTATTAGAAGAAGGGAAGACACAAGACACACACAGAGGAGGTGGCCACGTGAAGGAGGAGGCAAAGACTAGAGTGACGCCTTAAGCAGTCAAGGAATGCCAGGAACCACCAGAAGCTAGAAGAGGCAAGAAAGAATTCTCTCATGGCTGGCACCTTGATTTTAGACTTCTAGCCTCCGGGACTGAGAGAGAATACATTTCTGTTGTTTGAAGGCACCAACTTTGTGGTCATTTGTTATGGCCCCCCTTGGACACTGATAGACAAGACAAATGGTGTAACGAAACAAGGCTGAGCCAACTGTGGCTTGCTTCTAAGCAACTTTATGCACTGGTTGCAGAGACTGACCCCACCCCAAAGATAACACAGGGCAAAGAACAGGCACACATCCCCCACCTTGGTGCAGTTTATAGCCCCATGTATTTTATGCTGGTAAGTGTTTTGGTCCAGGGAGTTCCAGAAGTCAGAGGCTATGACTCACTGCTCCCTCTAGTTCTGAGTGAGTTCTAATAGGTTCTGGATCGTCTTGCTCTGTGAAACGAGAACTGTGGGTTTCTCAACATGCAGTAAAAGTTCCACCTTGGGGCTAAAATTTGAATACATCCCAGTTGTGGAGTTAAGTTTCACCCCTTCCCCAATCAATTTGCATCAACTGACTTACATGGAAATTTAGAGATTTTTTTTTTTTGACAGGAGAGGTAGAGAAGTATGCATGTTTTGTCTATAATGGAACCAGACACATGTAGATGTGTCTCATGGGCTGGGGAGGGGGCATTATGATCTACAGGGCATAGGCAAATATTTATCTAATATGGTTCTGAGTCCATTATAACCAAGTCACCTCTGTGGCATACATCTGCCCTTAAAAATATGTGTGTTGGAATGAAAGAGTATCTTACTAAATTCTGTGATCCTTTGTGGTCTGAGCAGCCCTTGGACCTTTCCTCTCAGCAAGTAAGTGTAACACAGAGGACACTGTTCTTCTCCCACCCCACAGGAAAATTCCAGCTGTCAGAGTCACCATGAGGACTATCAACATCAATGGCTGGGGAAATTCCAGTAGAGGATGCTACTTAGTGGGAGCAGAGAATGTTTTGGGTGGGCCAGAAGTAAACGGAGGGCCATGTCTCTGAGTGACAAAGGCCAGGAGCAGGTGGCAGCCTGAATTGATTCAGAGGTATATACAGCATATCTTGGGACACTCAGAAATAGTTTAGGCAGGTGGGGCAGGGAGGTGGGCCTTTTACGAGAAACGAAATTTCCTGTATGAGCACATAGAACTTGGTAACGAGTGGGATTTCAGAATTAATATTGGCATTGCTAAAACTTGGGGACATGAGTCCTACGAGATTTTGGCTAATAAAAGACACTAAAGATACTAAATCTTTGTTTAGGCTAAATATAGAGAACAGACTCAATCTGTGCTGATTTATAAGAATTCCTGGCCCATTACATCCACCATTTGACACCTTGTGAAATATAGCTACAAAATAAATTCTCACCTTTAGAGAAGCAAATATCCCCTGGGTCCCTGAACAGTTTATTCTACCAACAATGAGTTCTTCACCAGTCTCAGAAAGCTAGTACTATCCTCTTCCCAAAGGTAGGCAGCTTTTAAAATTGTTCCCAATGACCTCTCCCATATTAATGCCCTGGAATAACCCCCACCTCTTGAATGTGGGTTGGGCCTAGTGACTCACTTCTAATGAATGGAATATGGTAAAATGATGGATGGCACCTCAGGGATTAGATTATAAAAATACTGACTTTCATCTTGGTCACCATTTTTCGAGCTCTCACTGCCCCCCACACCCAAGCTTCCCCTCTGAATCAAAGGTACCCAACTGAGCTACACTCTGATTCCTGACTCACAGAAACTTTGATATAATAAATATTTGTTTGAAACTGTGAAGTTTGGGGGACATTTGTTATGTAGCAATAGACAACTAATACACTAAATGTTAGGCCCTAAACAAAAAAACTTGAGTGATCAGCTGGAAAGTTCTTCAAAGATCCTCTACCTTCATTTAGCATCACAGACCAGAAATTTGGGAGGTTTTCAAAAAGGGTGATGCCACAAGTATTTCTTGGCTATTGTAATACATTTCGTTCTTACACAACTGTCACTGTTGGAAGATTCTTCCTTATAATCAACTACAATCCTTCAAGCTGTCATTTGACCTTTCCTACTGCAGCAAGAATTAGAATAAATGAAAAAAAGAGGACCTGAGCAGAACACGCAGACAATAGGTAACCTGTATAGGACTCCTGACAGCAAGAAAAGAAAAAAACAAAACAAAACTGTGAGCATTGAGCAAATGAGCCACAGGAGCAGTACTCATCAAGCTGCCAGAACGGCACCCACTGTGCCAAAAATGTGTAGCAAGAAGAGTAGAGAGATCAAAAGAAAATGGTAAGAAGGTCCACAAGGTATAGGAGGGTCTGCTTACAAGGACAGCAAGGCCCTAGGAGGGGCAGTCTAATCTTGCACAAAACAACAGACAAAGACATTTCAAGAAATGCCAGCCTGTGGCACAAAAAATAGACACTCAGATCAATGGAACAGAATAGAGAACCCAGAAATGGACCCACAAACGTATGGCCAACTAATCTTTGACAAAGCAGGAAAGAATATCCAATGGGATAAAGATGGTCTCTTCAGCAAATGGTGCTGGGAAAACTGGAGAGCGACATGCAGAAAAATGAACCTGGACCACTATCTTACACCATACACAAAAATAAACTCAAAATGGATGAAAGACCTAAACGTAAGACAAGAAGTCATCCAAATCCTCAAGAAGAAAGCAAGCAAAAACGTCTTTGACCTCGGCTGCAGCAACTTCTTACTCAACATTTCTCCAGAGGCAGGGGAACAAAAGCAAAAATGAACTATTGGGACTTCATCAAAATAAAAACCTTCTGCACGGCAAAGGAAACAATCAGCAAAATCAAAAGGCAACTGATGGAATGGGAGAAGATATTTGCAAACGACATATTGGATAAAGGGTTAGTATCCAAAATCTATACAGAACTTATCAAACTCAACACCCAAAAAACAAATAATCTAGTGAAGAAACGGGCAAAAGACATGAATAGACACTTCTCCAAAGAAGACATCCAGATGGCAACCAACACATGAAAAACTGCTCAACATCATTCATCATCAGGGAAATACAAATCAAAACCACCATGAGATAAAACCTTACACCTGTCAGAATGGCTAACATTAACAACTCAGGCAACAACAATTTTATTTCAATAAATAAAATTTAAAGAAAGTATCTTTTAGGGAAATACAATTCAAAACCACAATGAGATACCACCTTACATCTGTCAGAATGGCTAACATTAACAACTCAGGCAACAACAGATTTTGGCAAAGATGCGAGAAAGAGGATCTCTTTTGCACTGCTGGTGGGAATGCAAACTGGTGCACTCACTCTGGAAAACAGTGAAGGTTCCTCAAAAAATTAAACATAGAACTACCCTCTGACCCAGCAATTGCACTACTAGGTATTTATCCAAGGGATACAGGTGTGCTGTTTCGAAGGGACACAGGCACCCCAATGTTTATGGCAGCACTATCAACAATAGCCAAAGTATGGAAAGAGCCCAAATGTCCATTGATGGATGAGTGGATAAAGAAGATGTGGTATATATATACAATGGAGTATTACTCAGCAATCAAAAAGAATGAAATATTGCCATTTGCAACTATGTGGATGAAACTAGAGGGTATTATGCTAAGTGAAATTAGTCAGAGAAAGATAAAAATCATATGACTTCACTCATATGAGGACTTTAAGACACAGAACAGATGAACATAAGGGAAGGGGAGCAAAAATAATATAAAAACAGGGAGGGGGACAAAAACATAAGAGACTTTTAAATATGGAGAACAAACTGTGGGTTACTGGATGGGTTGGGGGAGGGGGGATGGGCTAAATGGGTAAGGGGCATTAAGGAATCTACTCCTGAAATCATTGTTGCACTAGATGCTAACTAATTTGCATGTAAATTAAAAAAATAAAATTAAAAAGAAAGGAAGAAAGAAAAAGAAAGAAAGAAAGAAAGAAAGAAAGAAAGAAAGAAAGAAAGAAAGAGAGAGAAAGGAAGGAAGGAAGGAAGGAAGGAAGGAAGGAAGGAAGGAAGAAATGCCAGCCTGTTCAACCAATGGGCTCATTACCAAGGGGTAATAGACAAGCATTGTGCCAAATCCAGGGAAGTCCTAAAACTCCTAGAAATCAGGGGTACCGGGGTGGCTCAGTCAGTTAAGCATCCAACTCTTGGTTTCAGCTCAGGTCATGATCTTGTGGTTTGTGAATTTGAGCTCTGCATTGGGTTCCATGCTGACAGCACAGAGCCTGCTTGGGATTCTCTCCCCCTCTTTCTCTGCCCCTCCCATGCATGTGCTCTTTCTCTTCCTCTCTAAAAATAAATAAAGCTAAAAAAAACCTCCCAGACATCATAATGTTCTCCTAGCAGTTGTCCTCTGTACAGAACCAAAGCCATCATTCAACACAGTGAAAAGAAACAAAGCAAATTGAGAACGAAAGGACAAAAATAGGTAGGACTTGAGCTTCATCTACCATCTTCCTCAACAATTATTTGATTCCTAGAGAGGGAGAATCAAGGGTCAAAAGCCAACTTGCATTCATAGTGCTTACTTATTGTAAGGTATCTGACATTGGATGTAAATGATCATTTAAATCATTTAGCAAGTTTGACGAGATTTTATCGGATTGTTAGAAGGGCAAATAAGAATTGATGGGACAACCTTGTACATGAGATAACCTTATATATGTATACAGGATCCTGGCATCCATAAATGGTTATGATAATCGGGGTAGTTGGTAGTAGTAAATGGGTAGTAGTAGTAGCAATATAGTGGTGGTCGTAGTCATAAAAGCTCCAGTTTCAGAGCACCACCCACATACGTTTGAGCCAAAATACTGTACCTATGGGAGTCCAAAGTGTATTCAATCTCTGCGCTGTGCTAGACACGGACAACCGATCCCCGACCAGGCTTACCTGCCCACCCACCACCTGGTAGAGAGGAGAAAGGGCTTACAGAGGTAATATATGGTGGAGAGTTACACAGCTTCGAACAGCTCTCTTTTCTTACCTATATCTTCATTCTCCTGGACCTCAAATACGGTCACCGCAGATGGACATGTAGGTGGATTATCATTAATGTCTTTCACTTTTACACGAATTTGCAGTGGGAGGGCAAGCAGTTTTCCAATCTCATCCTTTGCCACGGCATAAAAAACATACTACAACAGGAAGATCAGTGTTAAGACAGGACTCCTCCATCATCCCCTTTAAAAGGCAGAGGAAACAGCTTGGATTTACCCCTTTATTTTCAATTTACTTAGAGCTGGAAGACGAGAAAAAATGAAATGAGTTGGATCTGTGGGCGTGCTCTCATGTCTTTGAGAGAAATAATATACTGGGGTCCAGAACACGGTTTGGGGCTCTGGTTGTCGTTGTTGTTTTTATGTAGAATCGATTCTGCATTTAGTTGTCTGTAGGCACTGGACTCCGTCTTGCTATCTGTGAAACTCCTCCCAGACTTACTCACCGAATCCTTTTCTTCACGGTCCAAGGGCTGAGTCACATAAATACCTCCTTCCTGGTCAATTGAAAACGGTAAAGTTGACGGCTTCTCCTTTTCAACTAAGGAGTATTGTGCACCTGGCTCATTCCACTGCACCTACAGGGCCCAGGGTGAATTGCGAGAAAAGATAGATCAGGACCAAGAGAACCGGAAAGGAATAAACAATTTTCCGGTTTTCAATTTGAAATTTCTGACGATCTTGTTTTTATGTCTGTGTTTTCCTAGAACTACTTCATACTCAACCAAAATTAAGCCTTTTGTTTTCTTGTTTTACCAAGTTACATTGCTCAAAAAAAGCACACAGGGGTGTTTTTCTTCTCTAAAGCAGGTCTTTGTGAATCTTTAAAGAATTTGTGGGTTGCTCCTTTGGAGGTCTGACCATGGAGACTTCATATCCATGAAACATTAGTTCAAGAAACAAAAAGTACTTTGCAGCTGGTACTATCTGAGAACAAATCCATGACATAGGACAAGTTTCTGAAACTCAACAATGGCAATGATAAAAGCAGTAGGAGACACTCTAAACTCTTCTCCATGCCATTATTTAAGTAAGACAAATAGTACATAAATAAAGCACATTCATCCCCTAAATATTTAGTCTTAGAGACTCCAAAGACAAGAATAACTGCCAACTCCTAGTGTTGTTCGTAAACAACTTGGCAAAAAATAAACTGAATGGTAAGATCAGTCAACTTGCTAGAGACACAGCCTGGCCTCTCTGACATTCTAATACTTATAATAACACCTACAGAGGATCTGCCACATGCCAGACACAATTCTAAACACTCTTATGTACGATTTCATTAAATTTTCAAAGAGCCCCATGAGGTGGAGAGGTAGAGACTATTATACCCATTTTATAAGTGAGGAAACCAGGGCACAATGTCTATGGCTATGAGAAATTTCTCTATGGCTATGAGAAATTTCCAGACTAAACTATCCTCTCAGACCAGCTTGGGAAGGGTATCAAGGAACCACCCTTGCCCCTTGTTAGCTGTTTAAACACCACCCTCCTGTCAAGCCAAAGACCATGTTCTTGGTTCTAAGAGAGCTCCCCTCGTGTCCTAAAAATTCAGTCTGACTTCTTTTCTCTTGAGCTGTTCCCTCTACTCTTCTTCCTGGGTCTCAAGACACCCAAAGCACTTTCCCCAGGCCTGGGTATTAGGTGCAGCACCTCGAATTTCTTTACATTGACAGCCCTGAGAATGAACAAACACGTGTGCTCTTTTTAGCATTTCTAAGTCCTTGTGGGGATAACCTACATAATAAATAAGACTTTAGTAAAGGCCCCAAGTCTGAAATTTGCATGGCTGTGAGTCCTGACACATTTTCTTAGCTGATAAAGCAGAATATCTCTTGCTTTCATTCTTTTTTTTCATCCCGAAGGTGAAGTTCATTAATTCAGTATTTCAATAAATAAAAATCCTTTTAAGATTGACAATAGGTATGGGGTGCCTGGGTGGCGCAGTCGGTTAAGCGTCCGACTTCAGCCAGGTCACGATCTCGCGGTCCGTGAGTTCGAGCCCCGCGTCAGGCTCTGGGCTGATGGCTCAGAGCCTGGAGCCTGTTTCCGATTCTGTGTCTCCCTCTCTCTCTGCCCCTCCCCCATTCATGCTCTGTCTCTCTCTGTCCCAAAAATAAATAAACGTTGAAAAAAAAATTTTAAAAAAGATTGACAATAGGTATGATGGGATGGGCCATTCCAGGACCTCTTAACAACATCATTCAGAAAAATATCTTAGGGGAACTACAGACTGAGACTCATAATATTAAAACCTTTTATCCATGTTCACAAATACTGTTGCTGAGTTACTCTTCACAACAACAAGAGAGGTATTATTATCCCCATTTTATTGAAGAGGAGCTGGGGCTCAGAGGAGTTAAATGGCTTATTCGTGATCAGTCATTAAAATAATGGAGGAGGCATGTGGTTTTGGTTATCTGCTTCAAAATCTAGTGCTCTCTCACTAACCCACAGTTTTCACGTCAAGGAACCCCCTGATCTTACAGAAAATATCAGATCTGGGTGGACCTGAAGGTAGATTTCCAGGATCTAAGGTAGGAGGGGACCCAGGGTAAGAGCACCAACCACAGAGGTGGGAAGAGGGGGGACATTTGAATGAAGAGTAGAGGCACATATAGGAGATGGAGTCGCAGGAGGGTGGTCTCCAAGAGTACAGGTTGCCTACTTGACTCCTACTCTTGGCCAGTCCTGTGTCTTTCCCTCAGTCTCTGATGGGATGAGTCTATTGGATAGAGATTTTCTCACAAGAATAAGAAGCAGTCTTTCAAAAATATTTGCAACTGTTATTCAAATCATGTATATTAGTAGTATCTACTTGGAAGGGAAGGTGAGTACAATTCTTTTTTAAAGCTTGTGTGTGTGTGTGTATGTGTGTGTATCTGAATCCAAGTTGGTAAAGTCCAGGGTTTACCCATGATAATAAACTAATAAACTCCAGAGACTCAGGGCCAGAGACTTTGTCTATTTAGTTTGTTTTATAATTATGCTATGTAAAAATGTACCCAATAAATATATCAGTGAAGACCATGACAGAGGGTCTCTACAAAGTGAGGCCATTTATCTCATTGTCTTGAGGGGCGCCTGGGTGGCTCAGTTGGTTGAGCATCCGACTTCGGCTCAAGTCATGATCTTGCAGTTTGTGGGTTCAAGCCCTGTGTCAGGCTCTGCGCTGACAGCTCAGAGCCTGGAGCCTGCTTCAGATTCTGTGTCCGTGTCTGTGTCTGTGTCCCTTGCTTGTGCTCTCTCTCTCTCCCTCTCTCCCTCTCCCTCTCAAAAATAAATAAATAAACTAAAAAAAAAAGTTATCTCGTAGTCTGGAGACATTCCTTGGGCACTACCTGAGTGATTTTGATGGGGTGAGGATCAGTTGAGTTTTCTACAATCTCCACAGGCTCTGGTGCTTTCCAAATATTCTCCTTCACCATAATGTTCACAGATGTGCTGTCACTGAAGGAATGATCATTCTGGCCTCCCATGTCCTTCACTGAGACCACCAGTCTGTAGGAAGGATTCTTAATGGGATCCAATTCCCGAGATCCTATAAGAAGTAGGAGAGAAGAGAAAAGGAAATGTCTCCAAGGGTAACATAGCTCTAGGTCCCTCTTCCTGACTCAGTCTTATGAGGGCATCATTTGACTTACCTTCTAGGGTAAGGGAAATTGCCCCTGTTTTGTTGTTGATCTGAAAGTACATGACATCATTGATCTTGGGAAGCTGGATGATAATTTCATAAATAAGCTGACCATTGGGAGTAGTTGGGTCATCCAGGTCTGTAGCATTGACATACATGAAGGGTTTTCCTGTTTAACAAAACATATCCAGAGAGGAAAAACATGTTAATTGAAATCCAAACCAACCATAGCCACTTTTATCTTCTAAGAGGCAGAGATAGGATGGGGGAAGGTACCATAATTTATACCAGTGGGGAAATAAATCTTTACTCTGCTTCCTTCCCCTAGGATGGGGTTTCTTGAAGTATGGTCCAGGGACTTGTAGGGGTCTTTGAGATTATTTTAGGTTTGATGGAGTCATACACATGTAAAAGATCCAGTCAAGCACAAGATAATTTGATGGATTTTAGCATAAAGGAGTATCAAAAAAAAGGCTTTGGTATAGTTTCAGATTTCACATTGTCACCAGCCTTTAAGAAACCACCACTTGTTGAGTTCTGGTGTAGTATCAAAGAATATCCACAGTTATCTGAGGATGCTATTACAATACTCCTCCCTTCTCCAACTGCATATCTGTGTGGGGCCAGTTTTTCTTCATATGCTTCAACTAAAACAGCCTATAGCAACAGAATGGGTGCAGAAAAGGACACAAGAATCCAACTGCTTTCAGTTAATTAATCCAGTTATTAAAAAGATGTGCAAAGATTAAAACAAAGCTATTCTTAATAATTCCTTTTGTCCTTAAAAATACTTTCATTAAAATGTGTTTATTATTACTTACAATGAATTAATTTTTTAAATTTCTAATATGGTAAATATTGATAATCAGTGATGTCCTAGAGCCAGCTCTTGAAAGCCAATGGTTGAATTTCCAGAAACTTTGTGAACCAATTATTAACACCACTGGTAGCTTAAAATAAGCCATGTTGGGAGTATTTATACCACAGAAATTGGAAAATGTTACAAATCAGGGCTTCTCCCCTCAGAAAGATAGCTATTAAACATTTACCGGCACATCACTGGATATAATCCACATATTCAAAAGATTTTTGGAGTTGTTAATAATTTTTAAAAGAACACAGGAGCCCTGAGACCAAAAAGTTTGGGAACCACTGATCTAGAAGACCCTATTGGTGAAGAGAGAAAGGGTAAGACTTAGAAGATTCTTGGGGTGCCTGGGTGGCTCATTTGGTTAAGCGTCCGACTTTGGCTCAGGTCATGATCTCACAGTTTGTGGGTTCAAGCCCCGCATCGGGCTCTGTGCTGACAGCTCAGAGCCTGGAGCCTGCTTCCGATTCTGTGTCTCCCTCTCTCTCTGTCCCTCCCCTGCTCATGCTCTGTCTCTCTCTGTCTCAAAAATAAATAAAACATTAAAAAAAATTTTTTTAATTAAAAAAAAAGAAGATTCTTACTTAGCAGAATTCATAAGTGAGTCTTTGGTTGTGGTCTCAGGGACAGAAAGTGAAATTGCTGCACATGATAAAGTGGAAGAAATGTTCTACCTGAGTTACTAGAAGTGGCACTGAAGAAAGAGATACAAGATTAAGTAACACAGAGGGAAACTTGACATTGAGTTGGTGGAAATGGCCAAGAGTCTTTATGAAAACTCAGAAGTCTAATATTCACATTTGTTTTCTTCATATTCATATTATGATATAATGCTCCTTCATCTCCCCAAATCTTCAATAATGCCTTGATGAGGGGCTTTAACGTAAATGAAGGGTAGAAGCATAGTGAAGGGATGGACTGTAAGCAGGAGTTGCAAGTAAGAGAAGAAAAAGAACTGGGAGCCAGTAGTGACCATAAGCGTGTAGATTTCTGGGAGAATGTAAGAGACTGAGCTCACTTCCCTAGAGTATTCTTGAGTGTCTTAGAGCTCTAAGGTATTGTTTTTTTTATATAGTTTTTTGTTTGTTTATTTATTTATTTATTTTGCTCTCTAGCAAGTGGGGGAGGGGTAGACAGAAAGGGGCAGAGAGAGAGTCCCAAGCAGGCTCCTGCACTGCCAGTGCAGAACCCAACATGGGGCTTGAACCCACGAACCATGAACTCATGACCCGAGCCAAAACCAGGAGTCAGATGCTCAACCAACTGAGTCACCCAGGTGCTTCCAGCTCTAAGGTGTTCTAAAGCTCATTCTAGAATCATAGTTCTCAACTGGAGAGATTTTGTCCCCCAGGTGACATTTGGCAATGTCTGAAGGCATCTTTATTGTCACAGCTTGGGGAGAGGGGTTGCTAACAGCATCTGGTGAGTAGATGGCAGGGATGCTGCTAAACATCCTAACATGGACAGAACAGCCCCTGACAAAAAGAGAATTGTCAGGTCCAAGATGTCAGTAGTGCCGAAGCTGAGAAACCATGTCTTAGAGCAATGGAGATAATAAACTAACTCCTAGATGACTGTTGTGAAATTTAAATATGACAGGAAGTGCTTAATGAGTGATAGCCGCAGCTGTTAGCCATACAAATCTGCTCCTTCTGCCTGGTATTCTTCTACCTTTCCATAAATATCTCCAGACGCCTGCCTTTTACCTGGACGAGAATTCTGTCTTACTGAGCCTTCATAGTTTGGCTGGAGAAACGTGGGTCGATTGTCATTGATGTCCTTCACTTCTATGGTGATGGGAACTGGGCCCTCCACTGTGGCTCCATAAGCATCCAGGGTGGAGACCTGATGTAGAAAGGAAAAGGAAACCACCGCGATGAGTCTGAACTTCATATGACACACTCAAAAGTCAGTTGAAGGAAATTGGACGTCAAAGATCCAATAGCCTTGTGACTATAGGGGTGAAAGACACCCATAAAAGCCCTATATTGGGAGGTACTAAAACAGGGACCCTATCAGTTAAATCTGGCTAATCATGACTGTTCTTCCAGCAGTAGGGTATACTGGACACTGGACGTGCTTCTTTTCTAAATAGTTGGAGTCAGTTAGATAAGAACACTTTGACCCTTAAGGCTGTGGAAGTGCCATGTCCTCTTACAGAGCACTTTAGTGGTCAACCTGCAAAGCCAATAGAAGTTACCAGACAGGAAGCTTTTGCTTGTTCTTTTTTTTCCTACAATTAGCTCTCTGCCATTCCCATGTATTCAGCTACAAACCATGAAAAACTAAGGAGGACAAAGAGGGAGAAGTTATCTTTAGTCAGATCCTCTGACCACTGGTTACTTCTGCTTCTTGCAAGGCCCACAGGAGGTCTGTCCTAGCACCGATGCTGCCTTCTCTGTGGATCCAGAACCCACACAACAACCAAAGGAAGATACCAGTGGAATATCAGAGAAGGGTTGGCTTGGTTTTGATCCAGGTACTTGAGCATGGCCATGCTTGGGCAAGCAATGCTTTCTGAGGGCCTTGGCAATTTAAATTGGGTTACTCTGGTTAAAAAGCCTGAAGAAAAGGGTATCTTTGCCATACCCAAAGGGGTATCCCTTTGTAGTTGGTAAAAAATTGACAAATGAGGTTTGCAAAGCATGACATTAATGTCAAGAGAGCCGTAACAGGATTCTGTGAAAGAAATGCAGGTGCCAGTGATTCTTCTAAGATAAAAGATGTTCAGAGAGGTTGGAGTTAGATTCCTTTATCTGGTTTCAATTCACCTGGAGTTTGTGAACAGCTCTTGTTTCTCTATCCAGGGCTTTGTTATGATACAAAAGTCCATCTGGTTGTATCTGAAATATGCCATCTGTCTCTCCAGTTAGTTTGAAAGTCACAGCAGGAGGACTGGCCTTAAACTGGGGAAGAAAGCAAAAATCAGATTAGGTTGTAAGGAAAAAACAATGTTGTAGAATTTGTAGAAAAGGTAACGTTTTCATTTGTACAATCACTAAATAAGATCTGAGCTTTTAAAGTGGTGCATTCCAAAAGTTTGCTCTGGGTGGCTCAGTTGGTTAGGCATCAAACTTGGGATCAAGTCATGATCTTGTGGTTCATGGGTTTGAGCCCCATGTTAGGTTCTGCGCTGAGAGCTCAGAGCCTAGAGCCTGCTTCCAGTTCCGTGTCTCCCTCACTCTCTGTGCCTTCCTGGCTTACACTCTGTTTCTCTCTCTCTCTCTCTCAAAAATAAACATTAAAATAAATAAATAAATAAATAAATGTCCGCTTGAATATTAACTATTTATCTTTTAAAATACATTTCCTCAAGAAACAATGTATAATATAATTTAACACATTGATAAAAGCAAATTGATGCTTTAAATTGTGGCTGTAGTTAGATGAGATTTTTCTGAGAATATCTGAAAGCTATAACATTACCAGCTTCTTTTTTTTTTAAGTTTATTCATTTTTTTGAGAGGGAGAGAGAGCACAAGTGGGTAAGGGGCAGAGAGAGGGAGAGAGAGAAAATCCCAAGCAGACTTTTCACCACCAGTGCAGAGCCTGACACAGGGCTCAAACCCACAAACTGTGAGATCATGACCTGAGCCAAAGTCAGACACTTAACCAACTGAGCCACCCAGGTGCCCTAACATTATCGGCTTCTAAATGGGTGATGGGCACTGAGGAGAGCACTTGTTGGGATGAGCACTGGGTGTTGTATGTAAGCGGTGAACCACGGGAATCTACCCCCAAAACCAAGAGCACACTGCACACACTGTATGTTAGCCAATTTGGCGATAAATTATACTAAAAAAAGAAAAGAAACATTAAAAGGGATAACGTGATTTCTAAGATAAAAAAAAGATGTCATTTGGTTCTTCTAAACATTATGACAAAGATTAAGAGACATTTTAATGTTAAGAAAGCAATTTAAAAGTGGCTTCAACTTGATAAAATTCTATATGACAATCTTAATTGATTTTTCAGAAATGAAGAAAATATCAGTAATTACTCATGGAATAGTTATAGCACTTTTAGGACCACAAGAATAGAAATTTCATGGGATCCCTGGGTTGCTCAGTCAGTTAGGAGTCCACCTTTGGTTCAGGTCATGATCTTATGATTCATGGGTTTGAGCCCCACATCAGACTGTGCTGACAGCTCAGAGCCTGGAGCCCGCTTCCGATTCTGTGTCTCCCTCTCTCTCTGCCCCTCCCATGCTCAGCGCATGCTCTGTCTCTCTCTGTCTCAAAAATAAATAAACATTAAAAAAAATAAATAAATAAAAATTTTTTTAAAGAATTAAATTTAAAAAAATTGAAAATTCACGTATAATATAATGGATGTCAAAGGAAAGCCAGAGGAGCCATATTTCATCAGACAAACTAGATATTAAAACAAAGCCTGTAACAAGAGATGAAGTGTATTATGTCATAATTAAGGGGTCTCTCCACCAAGAAGATCTAACAATTGTAAATATATATGACCCCAACTTGGAACACCCAAATATATAAATTAATTATCACAAACAGAAAGAAACTCATTGATAATAATACCATAACAGCAGGGGACTTTAACATCCCACTTATAGCAATGGACAGATCATCTAAGCAGAAAATCAACAAGGAAACAATGGCTTTTAATGACACACTGCACCTGATGGACTTAGTAGATATATTCAGAACATTTCATCCTAAAGTAGAATTCACATTCTTCCCAGTACACATGGAATACTCTCCAGAATAGATCACATACTAGGTCACAAATCAGCCCCCAACAAGTACAGAAAGATCAATATCATATCACGCATATTTTCAGACCACAAAACTATGAAACTTGAAATCAATCACAAGAAAAAATTTGGAAAGACCACAAATTCTTGGAGGTTAAAGAACATCCTACTGAAGAATGAATGGCTTAACCAAGAAATTAAAAAGGAAATTAAAAAGTATATGGAAGCCAATGAAAATGAAAACACAACAGTCCAAAACCTCTGGAAGCAGCAAAGGCAGTCTAAGGAGGAAGTATATAGCAATCCAGGCCTTCCTAAAGAAGGAAGAAAGGTCTCAAAAACACAACCTAGCCACACAACTGAAAGATCTGGGAAAACAATAGCAAATGAAGCCCAAAACCAGCAGAAGAAGGGAAATAATAAAGATTAGAGCAGAAATCAATGATATGGAAATCGAAAAAACAATAGAACAGATCAACAAAACTAGGAGCTGTTTCCTTGAAAAAATTAACAGAATTGATAAACCTCTAGCCAGATTTATCAAAAAGAAAAAGGACCCAAATAATGAATGAAAGAGGAAGGATTACAATCAACACTGTAGAAATACAAACAATAAAAAAGAACATTATGAGCAATTAATATGCCAACAAATTGTCAATATGGAAGAAACGGACATATTCCTAGAAACATAAACTACCAAAACTGAAACAGGAAGAAGTAGAAAATTTGAGGGGGCACTTAGGTGACTCAGTCAGTTAAGCGCCTAACTTTGGCACATGTCATGATCTCATGGTTTGTGAGTTCGAGCCCAGCATCAGACTGTCTGCTGTCAGCACAGAGCCTGCTTCAGATCCTCTGTCTCCCTCTCTATCTCTCTTTCTCTCAAAAATAAATAAACATTAAAAAAAATTTAAAGAAAATTTGAACAGACCCATAATCAGTAAACTAACTGAACCAGTAATTAAAAATCTCCCAACAAACAAGAGTCCAGGGCTGGATGACTTCCCAGGGGAATTCTACCGAACATTCAAGGAAGAGTTAATACCTATTCTTTTGAAGCTATTCTAAAAAAAAAAAAAAAAAAGAAAAGAAAAGAAATGGAAGGAAAACTTCCAAACTCATTCTATGAGGCCAGCATTACCTTGGTATTCCAAAACCCAACAAAGACCCCACTAAAAAGAAGAATTACAGACCAATCTCCCTGATGAACATGGATGCAAAAATTCTCAACATGATACTAGCCCACCAAATCCAACAACACATTAAAAGCATTATTCACCATGATCAAGTGGGATTTATTCCTTGGCTGTGGTGGTGGTTCAATATCCACAAATCAATTAACATGATACATCACATTAATAAAAGAAAGGGTAAGAACCACATGATCCTCTCAATAGATGCAGAAAAAGCATTTGACAAAATATAGCATCCTTTCTTGATAAAAACCCTCAAGAAAGTCAGGGTAGAAGGAACACACCTCAAGATCACAAAGGCCATATATGAAAACCCACAGCTAATATTATCCTCAATGGGGAAAAACTGAGAGCTTTCCCCTTAAGGTCAGGAACATGAAAAGGGTGTCCACTATTACCACTGTTACTCAACATAGTGTTGGATGTTCTAGCCTCAGTAAATCAAACAACATAAAGAAATAAGGCATCATCCAAATTGGCAAGGAAGAAGTCAAACTTTCACTCTTCGCAGATGATATGATGATACACTACATGGAAAACCTGAAAGGCTCTGCCCAAAGCTGCTAGAACTGATCCATGAGTTCAGCAAAGCTGCGGGATATAAAATCAATGTACAGAAATCAGTTGCATTTCCATACACCAATAATGAAGCGGCAGAAAATCAAGGAATCCATCCCATTTACAATTGCACCTAAAACCATAAAATACTCAGGAATAAACCTAACCAAAGAGATAAAAGAACTATACACTGAAAACTATAGAAAGCTTATGAAAGAAATAAAGAAGACACAAAGAAATGGAAAAACATTCCATGCTCATGGATCAAAAGAACAAATATTGTTAAAATGTTGATACCACCCAAAGCAATCACACATTCAATGAAATCCCTGTCAAAATAACACTAACATTCTTAGCAGAGCTAGAACAAACCATTCTAAAATTTGTATGGAACCAGAAAATACCCCAAATAGCAAAAGTAATGTTGAAAAAGAAAACCAAAGCTGGCGGCATCACAGTTCCAGACTTCAAACTGTAGTACAAAGCTGTAATCATCAAGACAGTGTGGTACTGGCACAAAAACAGACACATAGATCAAAGTAATAGAATACAGAAGCCATAAAAGGACCCACAAATCTATAGCCAACTCTTCTCTGACAAAGCAGGGAAGAATATCCAATGGAATAAAGACAGTCTCTCCAGCAAATGGTGTTGGGAGAACTGGACAGCAACATACAGAAAAATGAACCCGGACCACTTTCTTACACCATACACAAAATAAACTCAAAATGGATGAAAGACCTAAATGCAAGACAGGAAGCCACCAAAATCCTGGAAGAGAAAACCAGCAGCAAGCTCTTTGACCTTGGTTACAGCAACTTCTTACTAGACATGTCTCCCGAGGCAAGGGAAACAAAAGCAAAAATGAACTACTGAGACCTCATCAAGATAAAAAGCTTCTGCAAGGTGAAGGAAACAACCAACAAAACTAAAAGGCAACCGACAGAATGGGAGAAAATATTTGCAAATGACATATCAGATAAAGGATTAGTATCCAAAATCCATAAAGAACTTATCAAACTCAACATCCAAAAAACACATAATCCAGTGAAAACATGGGCAGAAGACATGAACAGTTTTCCAAAGAAGACATCCAGATGGCCAACAAACACATGAAAAGATGCTCAACATCATTCATCATCAGGGAAATACAAATCAAAACCACAATTGAGATACCACCTCACACCTGTCAGATGGCTAAAATTAACAACACAGGAAACAACAGATATTGGTGAGGATTCGGAGAAAAGGGAACACTTTTGCACTGCTGCTGGGAATGCAAACAGGTACGACCACTCTGGAAAACAGTATGGAGTTTCCTCAAAAAGTTAAAAATAGAGCTAACCTACAACCCAGTAATTGTACTACTAGGTATTTATCCAAAGGATACAAAAATGCTGATTCAAAGGGGCACATGCACCCCAATGTGTAGAGCAGTGCTATCAACAATAGCCAAATTATGGAAAGAGCCAAAATGTCCATTGACTGATAAATGGATAAAGATACACACACACACACACACACACACACTGGAATATTACTCAAGGATCAAAAAGAATGAAATCTTGCCATTTTCAACAATGTGGATCAAAGTAGAATGTCTTATGCTAAGCAAAATAAGTCAGAGAAAGATGCATCCTATGATTTCACTCCTGTATAAAATTTAAGAAACAAAACAGATGAACATAGTGCAAGAAAAGGAAGAATAAGATAAAAACAGAGAAGGAGCTCTTAAATACAGAAAACAAACTGAGGGTTGCTGGAGGGGTGTTGGGTTGTGGCATGGACTAAATGGGTGACAGGCATTAAGGAAGGCACCTGATGGGATGAGCACAGGGTGCTAAATGTAAGTGATGAATCACTAAATTCTACTCCTGAAACCATTATTACACTATATATTAACTAACTTGGATTTAAATAAAATTAAAAAAAAAGAAAATTCACATAAAATGAAGCAAACATAAAAGTTTGTTCAACCTCATTAATAATTTTAATACATTTTTATATTATTTATTAACATTAAAAACTAATAACGGCCAATGTTGTAAAGGATGTAAAGAAACACATATATTATTGGTGGAAATTTAAGTTAGCACAATCTTTTTGAAAATAACTTGAGGCATAAAATGTAGCCTTTGATAGAAAACATCACCAAACAGAATTTATCATAAAGAAATATTTTTTAAACAGTAAGCTACATGTTTATAGTATAAGTAGCCTTATTGACAATATTGGAAAGTTGAAAATTCCTAAATGATCAAAAACTAAAGATGATAAAATTACTACTGTACATAATAAAGTTGATAGAATGTTAATAATTAAAATGTTCATTCTATAAAGTATGAAGCAGCACAAGGAAAAAGTGGATTTATGAAAAATAACAAAAGGAGAATATAAGAGTAAATCTAGACTATGGTTGTAATAGTACCAAAAGTATTCATGTCACTGGGCAAGAAATGGAAAAAATATATATTTGATGTGTTAAGTGGGTAGAACTGTGGGTGAATACTTTTCTGTGAGTGTTTGCTTGTTGATATTATGCTATTTACCTACTAAATGAAAGTGTTACTATTTTGTGTTTTAAGGAAAAGTCTTAGATGTCAATGGGAAAGGTAGAGTAATGATCTGGAAAAAAAACAAAACTTTTCCTCCATAAAAGCAATGAGAAACTGGAAAAAAAATGTAAATAAATATAAACTTTATCAGAACCTTGGAAATTAACCAAAAACTTGCAAAATCCAAGGAGTGTTTATTTAAGAAAATTACTGTCAATAAGAACCAAGCTTTGTGATTACATTGAATTGCCCAAATTCCATTGTCCCTTATTCAAGAAAAACAGGGAGGGGGACAAAACAGAAGAGACTCATAAATATGGAGAACAAACTGAGGGTTACTGGAGGGGTTGTGGGAGGGGGGATGGGTTAAATGGGTAAGGGGCACTAAGGAATCTACTCCTGAAATCATTGTTGCACTATATGCTAACTAATTTGGATGTAAATTTAAAAAAATAAAATTAAAAAAAAAAGATATACAGTAGTCTTGAAATCCAACAGCCTCACAACCACAGTACCATGGAGAAGGGAGAAAGCGTTTGGAGTTTCCCAAAAGCCCCACCCCCAGAGAAATGCTGTTATCTGACCTATCTGGAAGTTTCCTGGAAATATAGTGTGAGGAATTTGGGAGTTCACTCACTGCAAACAATTTTTCTCTTGGGGAATTTGTCAAAAATAATTATCAGCAATTATTCAACTTTGCAGCTACCTGAGGCAGTGATAATAGTTAATATAAACAAGAAGCTGACCAAAATACTTAAAAGGTTAATCTGGGAAATAAGATGACCCTAGGGGGCATTGAAAATCTTCCATATATTCCTGGGAGTGTAGAAAGCCACATTCACAAGTAGGGCTGTGTACCTACTCAAGAAAGACCTGAGAAGGCCCTAATATCTCACCTCTGGCTGACCTTGAGGCTTTGTGCAAGCAAAAAGTGAAGGCTAAGGCAGAGTTGTAAACTGTTTACCACATTCTTGAAGGTGTGTCCAACATGCACACAGAACTCCCTGGCAAATGAAATTTCAGTTCAATCACTTCGTGATATCAATGGCCACACATGACAAAAAATATACACTTTACAAAATTAATTCAGGAAAGTCATTAAACAAACAAATAGCAACAAACACTGGAAAGAGGAGGATATACAATTTCTAGAATTTCCATATCATATTCTTTAAAATGTCTAATTTTCAACAAATGATTATGAGACATGCTAATAAAAAGAATGTAAGGCCCATATACAGGAAAAGAAGCAGTCAGTAGAAATAGCCTCTGAGGAAGGCTAGATGTTACATTTACTAGATAAAGATTTTAAATTATTTTAAATAGGCTCAAAAACTAAATAAAACTATTTCTAAAGAACTGAAGGGAAGTATTAAAATGATATCTCACCAAAGAGAGAATATCAGTAAAGACATAGAGATTATTTTTATTTTTATTTTTTTTAATCATTTTTTTAAAATTTTTTTCAATGTTTTTTATTTATTTTTGGGACAGAGAGAGACAGAGCATGAACGGGGGAGGGACAGAGAGAGAGGGAGACACAGAATCGGAAACAGGCTCCAGGCTCCGAGCCATCAGCCCAGAGCCCGACGCGGGGCTCGAACTCACAGACCGCGAGATCGTGACCTGGCTGAAGTCGGACGCTTAACCGACTGCGCCACCCAGGCGCCCCGAGATTATTTTTTAAAAATTTTTTTAATGTTTTATTTATTTTTGAGACAGAGAGAGACAGAGCATGAGCAGGGGAGGGGCAGAGAGAGAGGGAGACACAGAATCCAAAGCAGGCTCCAGGCTCCAAGCTGTCAGCACAGAGCCCAATGTGGGACTCAAACTCACGGACTGTGAGATCATGACCTGAGCTGAAGTCAGATGCTTAACTGACTGAGCCACCCAGGCACCCCATAGAAATTATTTTTTAAAAATAGGAATTCTGGAGTTGACAAGTATAAGAACTGAAATAAAAAATTCATAGAAAGTTCAACAGTAGATCTGACATAGCAGAAGAAAAAATAAGTGAACTCGATATTCGATCAATTGAGATTATCTACTGTGAAAAACAGAGAGAAAAAAAGGAATGAAGAAATATTAACAGAATCCTAGAGACCAATGAAGAACCATCAAGCAAACACATGCGTAGTGAAAGTCAAAAAAGGAAACGAAAGAACAAAAGAGGCCAAAAGATTATTTGAAGAAAGAATGACCAAAAGCCTCCCAAGTTCAAGAAAAATATGATACATCCACAAAGTTGGATTAAGTCCAACTACAGCAAACTCAAAGAGACTCAAAATTAGACACATCATCAAACATGTGAAAGACAAAGGGAGAATGCTGAAAATGCAAAGACTCATTACATAAGGGCATCCTCAATGAAATGAACACCTGGTTTCTCATGGAGACTATGCTGAAAGAAAAAAACCTGCCAATTAAAAATTGTATATCCAACAAAACTACATTTCTAAATGCGAGTGAAATTAAGCCTGACTGCTTTTAGAAGAAAAACAGACTTTAAAACATAAATTGTTAGTTGAGACAAAGGAGGACATTCTATAAAGGGCCAATCCATCAAGAAACTATAACAATTACAGACAAAGATCACCTACCGACAGACCCCAAAATACACTCAAAATACACTCCATCCAACAAAACCCTAATACACATTCTTCTCAAATGCACATGGAAATTCTCCAGGATAGACCATATGTTAGGCCATAAAACAAGTCTCAATACATTTTTATTTTTTTATTTTTAAGTATGGAACGCTTTGTGGATTTGCATGCCATCTTGTGCAGGGGCCAATCTTCTCTGTATCGTTCCAATTTTAGTATATGTGCTGCTGAAGCAACCACATCTCAATACATTTTTAAACACTGAAATCATACAAAATATATTCTCTGACCACAACAGAAGAAAATTAGAAACCAAACAGTAGGAAATTTGGAGAAATCACAAATATGTGGAAATAACACACCCTATAACCAACAGGTCAAAGAGGAAATCAAAAAGGAAATTATAAATACCCCCCAACCCAGCCATTGCACTACTACGTATTTATCCAAGGTATACAGGTGTGCTGTTTCAAAGGGAAACAAGCACCCCAATGTTTACAGCAGCATTATCAACAATAGCCAAAGTATGGAAAGAGCCCAAATGTCCATCGATGGATGAATGGATAAAGAAGATGTGGTATATATATATACAATGGAGTATTACTAGACAATCAAAGAGAATGACATCTTGCCATTTGCAACTACGTGGATGGAACTAGAGGGTATTATGCTAAGTGAAATTAGTCAGAGAAAGACAAATATCATATGTCTTCACTCATATGAGAACTTTAAGATACAAAACAGATGAACATAAGGGAAGGGAAACAAAAATAATATAAAAACAGAGAGGGGGACAGAAACATAAGAGACTCTTAAATATGGAAAACAAACAAAGGATTACTGAAGGGGTTGTGGGAGGGGGGATGGGCTAAATGGGTAAAGGGCATTAAGGAATCTACTCCTAAAATCATTGTTGCACTATATGATAACTAACTTGAATGTAAAGTTAAAAACTAAAATAAAATAAAATAATAAAATAAAATAAAAACATAAAAAAATTTTTTAAGGAAATTATAAAATACTTTTAGATGAATTAAAATGAAGACAGAGCAGACCAAACCTCATGAGATGCAGATTAAGCAGTACTTCGAGCTAAATCTTTAGCTGTAAATGTTTATAAAAGAAGAAAGATCTCAAGTCAGTCATCTTTTACTTTGAGAAACTAGAAAAAGATGAATAAAGGGAAACTAGGAAAAGATAAATAAACTAACCCCAAAGCAAGCAGAAGAAAATAAAGATTAGAATGGAAATTAGTGAGGGGCGCCTGGGTGGCTCAGTCAGTTGGGCATCCAACTTTAGCTCAGGTCATGATCTCACAGTTCATGGGTTCGAGCCACACCTTGAGCTCTGTGCTGATAGCTCAGAGCCTGGAGTCTGCTTTGGATTCTGTGTCTCCCACTCTCTCTTCACCTCCCCTGCTTGTCCTCTGTCTATTTCTCTCTCAAAAATAAATAAGCATTAAAAAAAAATTTTTTTAGAATGGAAATTAATAAAATGGAGAATACCAAACAAAGCAAAGGAGAAAAAAAAGCAACAAAATTGGAATTTGGTTTTTTTTAAAGATCAACAAAATTGGGAAATCTTTAGCTGGGCTTATCAAGAAAAAAAAAAAACAAGATTCAAATAACTGAAATCAGGAATGTAAAAGCAGACATCACTACCAACCTTCAGAGATAACAAGGATTAATGAGAATATGATAAGTAATTATTTACCCATCAATTAGACAACCTTGGTGAAATGGATGAATTCTTAGATGAAAACTATCAAAACTGACTAAAAAATAAACAGGAAATCTGAATAAACCTATAGCAAGTAAAGAGACTGAATTTGTAATCAAAAAACTTCCCACAAAGGAAACCCCAGGACCAGTTGACTTCACTGGTAAATTCTACCTGACACATAAAGAAAAAATAAAACCAAATCTTCACAAATGCAGCCCAAAAGTAGAGTAAGGAATACTTCCCAACTCATTCTAAGAGGACAGTATCATCCTGACATGATTATATACCATGATCAAGTGGAATTTATACCAGAATATAAGACTAGTTCAAAATATGAAAATCAATTAATTTAATACCCCATGTTCATAGAATAAAGGACAAATCCAAATTAATATCTCAACAGAGGCAGAAAATCATTTGACAAAATCCAATATTCTTTCATGAAAAAAAAAATACTCAACAAACCAGGAATAGAAGGTAATTTCCTCAACCTGATAAAGGCCATCTAAGAAAAACCCACAGCTAACCTTATAACTAATGATGAAAGACTAAAAGCTTTCCCCAAAATATTAGAAACAAGAAAAAAAAAATGCCCAATCTTGCCACTTCTATTTAGGCTTTATTCAAGGTCTAGGCAAGAAAAAGAAATAAAAAAACATCCAGATTGGAAAGAAAGAAGTAAAACTAATCAAAGACGGCATGATCTTATATATGGAAAATCATACAGAATCTGAAAAACGTATTACAGCTAATAAACAAGTCCAATAAGGTTGCCGAATAAAATATCAGTATAAAAAAATCAATTGTATATCTACATGCTAGCAAAGCATAATCTGAAAAGGATATTAAGAAAATAATTACATCTACAATAGGAGCAAAAAGAATAACATACTTCAAGATAAATTTAAAAAAGAAATACAATATTGGTAAAGTGAAAACTATAAAACACGGTTGAAAGAAATTAAAGAAGGGGCGCCTGGGTGGCTCAGTCGGTTGGGCGGCCGACTTCGGCTCAGGTCATGATCTCGCGGTCCATGAGCTCGAGCCCCACGTCGGGCTCTGTGCTGACAGCTCAGAGCCTGGAGCCTGTTTCCGATTCTGTGTCTCCCTCTCTCTGACCCTCCCCCGTTCATGCTCTGTCTCTCTCTGTCTCAAAAAAATAAATAAACGTTAAAAAAAATTTTTTTTAAAAAGAAAGAAATTAAAGAAGATCTGAATAAATGGAAAACATCCCATCAAATTAAAGGCTTTTGTGCTTCAAATGACACTATCAAAAAGTGAGACAATAACCCATAGAATGTGAGAAAATATTTGCAAATCATATATCTGATAAGGAACTTGTAATATAGAATATATAAAGAGCTCTTAGAACAATACAAGATAACCCAGTTTAAAAATAGGCAAAATATTTCTCCAAGGAAGATATACAGGGGCGCCTGGGTGGCTCAGTCAGTTAAGCGTCCGACTTTGGCTCAATTCATGATCTCACAGCTTATGAGTTTGAGCCCCGCATCAGGCTCTGTGCTGACAGCTTAGAGCCCAGAGCCTGCTTTGGATTCTGTCTCCCTCTCTCTCTGCCCCTCCCCTACACGTGCTCTGTTTCTCTCTCTCTCTCTCTCTCTCAGGAAAAAAAAAAAAAAAAAAAAAACATTTAAAAAAAAAGAAGATATACAAACAGCCAATAAGCACATGAGAAGATATTCAACATCATTAGTCATTATGGAAATGTAGACCCAAACCACAAAAAGTACCATTCCACCCCCATGAGGATAGCTGTAATAAAAACAGATAAATACATGCATTGGCAAGGATGTGGAGAAATCAGAACCTATAAGCAATGCTGGTAAGAATGTAAAATAGTTCAGTTGGTTTGAGAATAGTTTTACAGTTCCTCAGAAGTTAAACATTGAATTAACTATGATCCAGCAATTCTACTCCTAGGTATATATCCAAGAAAATTGAAAATACATGTCCTCACAAAAAGTTGTATATGACTGTCCATAATAGCATTATTCATAATAGGCATAAATGTCCATCAGTTGAAAAATGGACATTCAAAATGTGGTATATATCCATACAGTGGAATATTAATCAGCTATAAAAAGGGAATAAGTATTAATATCTGCTAGAGTATGGATAAATTTGGAAAACATGCTAAGTAAAAGAAACCATATGCAAAAGGCCACACGTATGATTCTATTTATATTAAATGTCTACATAGGCAAATAGAGACGGCAAGTAGATGTGTGTTTGCCAGGAGCTCGGAAGAGAAGAGAATGAGGACTACTAATGAGTACAGGGTTCATTTTGAGGCTGATGAAAATGTTCTGGAATTAGTGGTGATGGTTGCACATCTCTGTGATATATTAAAAATCAATGATTTGCACATTCTAAATGGTAGGTTTTATGGTGTGTAAGCTAAATCTCATTACAAGGAAAAAAATGACCTATCTTAGATTTGTATTACATTATCTGATGTTCTAGAAGCCCCTCGAGTACTGAACTGGAGCTAGTTGAAAATCCTCAGTGAAAGAAGTCTGTGGCTGTTTAGTTCTTTTTTGTTTTGAGATATGTTACCAACCCAAGGATCAGCCTCATGGGGCACTGAGCTCGCTTTGTGTCTCCCAAACTCCAGGCAAGAATATTTCCAGTGGTACCAAATAAAAGTATCTGTGCAACACCTCCACACCACTGCAATAAAGAGTTCAAAGCACATCCTACCATAACTGGGTTTGCTGCATTCTCTCCATATACAAAGATGGAGAGAGTATGGTATCTCCATCTCCAAACAGGTATCAGGAGACCTGTTTTCTAATCTCAGTGTTGTTGTTAACTTACTTAAATTTATACAAAATGGAGAGACTAGGGTATCTCCATCTCCAAACAGGTATCAGGAGATCTGTTTTCTAATCTCAACTCTGCCAATAACTTATTTAAGCCTCAGTTTCCTTATCTGTAAAACAAGTGGTTGGTACCAAAAGTCTCCAAGGTCTTTTCTAACACAAAGATTCTGAGATCCCAGGAAGGAAATCCCCTTCATCTCCTACTCCTCTCCTCCAACACACTCACCCATAAGTAAGAAACATTCAGCCATGACAACTGGACTATCATTTCTGGCCAAGAAGAGATGGGCTTTGTAGGGTGGCTGGCTAATGGAAAAAGAACAGAAAAAGAGGTGGAGCAACCCAAGAAATGATTCCACTGACTGGGATACTCAGAGACTAGAATCATCTTACCAAGCCAGTTTCCAGGTCTGTGAAGTTTGTAAGTTGGGGATTGCCTCTATGGGGTCCTGATTCTGTTCAATAGAAAGTTCAATAGATGCCCACGGAATACCTACTCTCTACTGCCAGTCCTCGGTACATGCTTTTTCCTCTGGCAGCAAAGGGCAGGTGTCCATGCTGCTGCCTTTTTTCGGTCCCCTTTATAGCTGGAGTCTCTTACTTCCATCTACAGTCCACCCTCAATCTGATGCTTTTCTCAGTTATCTAACTACATGAGATGACCACCTCCCAGCACGGCCAACCCACCGGCCAGGGCCCAGGGATGGGTTCAGAGAAGATAGTAAGGAAAAGCACACCATGCCAGTGCTACTCCAGAGAATCTGCATCTTCAAATGCTTCAAGCAGCATGCTCATTGGATGGATAGTCAGATGGCCATCCCACTCCAGGGACTTGTTCCCTTCCCACCTTGAGGAAGAGGCAGTGCCTATAGGCACCAAGCTGCGCACCCCCAGGGATGGGAGCATTTCCCCCAGACATGGTTGAAGAAGTCTGAATGAGAATGTCACGTACAACCCCTTACAATACTGAGGCCACCCATCTCTCTGTTTAACTTAGCTTCTGAAATCATTCTTGATAATGAGATCTGCCATGCCTCTATTTTATTTCCTGCTGTACAGTAGATTAAGGAGTAAAGTCCACTGTGAGAGCCTGTAAAATGAAGGTGACAGTAATCAAGAGTAGCCATTACCTGGAATATGACTTGACTTGGTTCTTGGCCTTCAAAAATAGAAAATGTCATGGGTTTCAGGGGTCCACTAAACTTCCTCTCCTGGCCATATCCAGCTGTCTGTTAAAAAAGGAAATAAAAAAAGAAAATTGGCATACCCATCATTATGAATACATACATGCCACTTGCTAATTTTATTATGGCTTCTAGGACTGATATAGAAGACACAACATTCTAACCTAGTCAAAACAATGCAAAGTATAGTCAAAACAGATGGAAAGAGATCTGATATTGTTGAGTTTCACTATATCAAAATGGCTTGCCATGAGTCTTGTGCTATTTTTCTCCTTTAACCATTCAAGCAATCCCCCTGTAGAGAGAATATTAACACTCCCATGTTACAAATGAGGCTCACAGAGGTGAAGCTACTTGCCCAGAGTAAATGCCTTAAGTGGTTGTCAGGGCACACACACTAAGATCTAACTGAACAAAAGCTTCTATCTGCCCACAATGCCACTCTGTCTTCTAAACACAACACAGTGTTAAATCAGCTTCTTAAAACACCTTTCCTCCACTCCTATTCATTTAGAAGGACATTTATGGAAGATTCCCAGCACCCTAGAGTTCATGGTCACTTCAAGGACAACTAAATTTATAAGGGAAAAAAATATTTAGATGTGTTGAGTACAGTGCTTACTTGGTACAACTGTAACTTCAAGAAAAGCTTACTATTTTAACGTTTGATTAGCAATCCATGCTCATACAGGAAAAAAAAAAGAACAAAATGTTTACTTCAAGTAACTAAGACATTTCTAAAGCCAAAAGACCTTGAATTTGACAGGCAAGAAACCTCTGCAGACACCCAAATTCAGGCTGGAATAGCAGTATGTGGTGGCTGGGACAGTAAGAAGAGAAATTAGTTATGTGCCGAACTCAGCCCTAAAAACAGTTAATCCTGACAACCACCTGGGGACAAATTATTACTGCCAGCTCCGTTCTACGGGCAATGAGACTAAGATGCTGAGAGGGTAAGCAGCTTGCCCAGGTGCTGACGGGAAGCAGGATTCTAACCCATTGCAACTCTGCAATGGCTGCCCTCAGCTGCTATGCCCCACTACCTACCAGAGCAAACAAAAAAGGACCAAGACAATCTGACAGGAAAACAGGTGACATCAAGGATGTACAGGAGGGTATGACTCCCACCATTCCCAACCCAGGAGGATGGGGAACATCCAGTGGCAACCCCTGCCATCCCTCCATGTCCCACCACAACTATCCTTCTAAAGTGAGACAGAGCATGACAGGTGGCACACAGGGGGACAGCCAGCCATCAACCCATCCACAGAGGGCGCCCTCTGGAATGAGGGATTTAGCACCCGTACCCAATGCTTCTTGTGTGGTTCTTCAGGTCTACTTGTGTAGAAATCATGGGTGGGATAGGTTAGGATCAGAAGTATAATATGAGGAGTTGATGGTTGGGGAGCTGGAGAGGTGAAGAACTCGGGGGAAGAGAATTGTTTGCCACTTCTTCAGGGAGAGCAAGTACACTCTTGGGATGGACATGCTGAGAATAAACCGAGAACAATCAGTATGAGAGTTTGGGGGAAGGCCTTCCACTATATCCCTTGGTTCACTGAATTTCGATTAACTTGATACTGGTTGTCTGTCAGATGAAAACACAGAGGGCTTTGGAATTTGGTCTCCACTCCCTCAGATTGTGGAAGGCCCATGGACTAGCTGCCCCCAGCCATCAGCAACCTCTCTCTTTCGGGAAGCCAAGAGGTCTCTTTCCCAGACTCCTCTGCAGCTAGCAGGGAGCTGAGTGACTTAGTTCTGGCTCCTGAAACAAAAGGTGAAGTCTACTGGAGGGTTTCTGGTCAAGCTTTTATTTTCCAATGAAAAAGGACAGATGTGGCCAGCATTGTCACCTCCCTTCCCCGTTGTTCTTGCTCAGACCATGCACCGCATGTCTATGGCTGTGGTGGCCATCATGAAACCACAAGGGAACAAATCAGCTCAAATAATGGTGGAGCGAAGAGAATGATGCCCAAGTCTCTGATAATATCACAGAAATGCAAAACCTGCCTTGGGCTGTCCACTTCAGGCTTCTCGTTATCTGAGGAAATAAACCTCGACTTACTAGAGCCACTCCAAAGTTGAACTTTCTATTGCCTATACTAAAAGCATCCTTAACTGACACAATAACGTTATAGACTTCTAGCTCATCAATTCCTTTAAGGGAATATCTTCCTCTGGGGGCTCTTTCTCCCCTGCACTCCTTTTCCACATATCCTCTGGAGGGCAGGACACAAGAACTGGGTGCAAATGTCCAGGCACCACCATGGTTGGTACAAGAGAAGAGCAGTGGTTTCTGTGGGATCATGATTTAACAGCAAACTGCCTTCATCAACTTTCTGCTCATGTCAGCAAGTGGCCAGTCTTTCAGCAGCTCACACTAGTAATGGCATCCAGAAGAAACTCCCATTAGTCGAGCAAACCTCACAAACAAGACTGTGTTCTTCCTGCGAGGACAAGCTGGCTCACCTATCGGGACAGGAGGGTATATCTCAGTTGCAAGGTTCAAAGTTGGGTTCTCATAACAGGGCAGCAAATCTCCCTACATGCCCATTAACATTTCTATTTGGGCTATAAAGATTTCAAAATGCGTGTGTGTGTTCTGAGTCATCAAGCCACATTGCCCGAACTGGGAAAGGTGGTGTGGGGGAAACGAGAAAGAAAAGAGGGTTCATGCAGGAGTTGGAGAGGTAACACCTACCATCCTGCACGAAGTAAAAGGAAGGGAAGAGAATAGAACTGTCATTTTTTAAATGTTTCCTGTGCAGCAGCTGTGGGACTAGACCCTCCACACGTATCATTTTTTCTGTTCCTCAACAAGATCAGGAAAGTACGTCCAGAAAAGTGCCACAGCGGAGACACAGATAATGGGGGATGAAGCCAGCTCTGTGGCACCACCGAGCCCCAACTCTGAGCCACGTTGCCACACCCTTCCAGACCAGCAAAGGATACATGGGACTGCTAGGTCTGCCTACCGTGTAGCCACCCTCCTTGTACTTCCCAGCAAGAGTTTTCTGCAGTAATTACATAGTATTTATGCCAAACCCTCCTTACTTCTAGAAGAAGTACAATCCCAGGCAAAACTCTAAAACAGGTGGCTTCTCCTTGATTTCCCTACCTAACTATGCAGCACCCCTTCCCAAACCCTGGTCACTTACTTGCTTTCTCTTCAGGGCCCTTGCAATATATTCATGCAATGTTTCGTGCCCCCGACGGAAACCAGTGCTCAGGAGAGAACAGGAGAGCCACTTGCTGAACAAATGACTGAGGGTGAGGGGCGCCTGGGGGGCTCAGTCAGTCAAGCGTCTGATTCTTGATTTTGGCTCAGGTCATGATCTCACAGTTGGGAGATCAAGCCCCACCTCAGGCTGAACATGAAGCCTGCTTACGATTCTCTTTTTTTTCTCTCTCTCTCTCTGTTCTTCCCCCACTTATTCATTCTCTCTCTCTCTCTCAATAAAATAAATAAGCATTAAAAAATTTTTTTAAATGACAGGGGGTGGTGGGGTGGATGGTAGCAACTCCCTTCCTTCACCTGACACAGCTGTGCATGTGTCTATCTCCTGGGCAAGGCTCTTGCTGCCAGCAATGGTTTGGGCACTATTTCTTACTCTAGGTAGAAATCCCACTGGCCTGAGAGTAGAGAGAAGGAAAACTTATATCCAACGTTTTATCCAGGAAAAAAAAATGCATGTCTCCTTCTCAGACAAGATAAGCCCACTATTATCAAGTTATCATGATAGAATCTTGTCTTAGATCTTGCTGTCTCCTAATATAAGTCCATGATTATGTACTTACTTTCTACCCTGTTCCTGGCATAGTGCTGCGTGCTGAGGTTGCAAAGATGACTAAAAGATAGTTCTCCTCATGGAAGTCAAGGTCCATATGAATGTAGACACTGAATATTTAAAATGCTGTAGTAATAATAATAGCCAATATTTATCTAGTACTTAGACTGGGCCGGTCACTGACCAACGGGCTTTATATAAATGCACTAACTCATTTAATGGCCACAACAACCAATAAGGCAAGTACTCTTTTAAGACCCATTTCATGGGGCAGGAAACTGAGGTTCAGAACTTAACTATCTCACCCAAGCTCCTATCATTAGTAAGTGGCACTGCCACTTTTGTACCTAGGTCTGACTTCACTACCACCCTGTGATAAGACAGATAGCAAAGGGCATTCAATAGGGTAAGAAGAGGAGACAGGTTAAGAGGGGATGTTTGACATACTCCAAGCAGCCCTTGTGTCTGGCTTTGAGCTCCCAGTCTATGAGGAGGCACATTGCTCCTAAAGTTGGAACCGCAGCTTCCTTCCCTCCCCCAGGAGGAAGGCTCTGGTAGGTTTACAAGTTTGGCTCTGTTTCATTATGTCAATATTCTGAACTTTGAGGACTCTAGGAGGCTCTCAGGAACTTAGAATTTGATGCTATTTTTGGGTCCCAGAAGAAAAAAAAACAAGATTTGAAATGTGAGGGTCTAGCAACTTCCTTCTAAAGAGAAAACAGATGCTTCCCCATAATCTTGCCTCCTAATACAACAGACTGTTGGGCAAGTGTATGACCTTTATGAGACTCATGAATAAAACAACGATGACACCCCACTATCTACCCAAGATTGAGGGCTGGGTCTCTCCAGAGTCCATCCAGCTCTAATTTCTAGAAGCCTGTTAGTCAACAGGGTTGACTCAACAAATGGCTAAAGACAACTTTGATCAGAAAACTACAAACCATATATAGGGGATAAAAGTACAAAACAGAGCAGGGTTGAAAATAGAGAAATTGCTTTCCTTAGTATTCCCATGGTAATTTTTCATGGTCAAAGTAAAAAAATAAAGTCAAGATTAAGGGACATAGACTAAAGTATACATATATATATATATATATATATATATATATACACACATATACACACACACACACTACATACACATAAATATATTTAGTATATATAGACATTAATATATGTACAGTATACTTTTCTTTCCAGAGTCCCTGAGCTATACATGGAGATCTAAACATGAATAGACAGATTTGTTTTAAACCTTGCCTGTTAAGTGGTATTGGTTCTTAAGAGTTGAGGAGAAAGTACCTCCCTGGTTGAAGAGTAGACATTTGACTTGTAGCCATTTCATCAAAAATATCACAGTGGGGCAAACTACGTGTCCTTTGTATACAATTTAATTTTGATAGATTTTTTTTTTTAGGTGATGATAATCATCGTTTCCTTGGTATGAGGTAGAAAATGGCAGAAAATATTCTGGCAAATAAATAAAGAACATCCTCTTCTCTTACCAAATAAAGTGTAAGGAGACACAAGCCATGGAGTTGGGCTCGCATCATTGTGGTTTTCTGTACTGAAACTTCTGTGAATAAACCAGAGATAAAAGTGATTAGTTACCAGTCGGTTAAAATCACGTATTTCCAACCAGAAAGGATCATGGAACAATATCCAATTATAAACCTAGTAGAATGGGATTTCTAAAGGCCAGCTTCTTCTCGTTTCGGAACCACCCAGCCTTCCAGAAGCTTTATGATGCCTCATCCATAGCAACACACAAGTCAAAATCCCCAAAGAAGCTCATAGTAATTCCATTTCTTTACCTGTTTCACTTTATTATAATCTTCTCCATTTAAGGGTCATAAATGGTAGAAAATAAGTATAGTTTTCACTTTTATTGTATGCATGGGAAAGATATGTTTTGGCAAATGCCAGGATAACAGATACTAAAATTTTAGTGATTCTGATTCAAAGTTGCAAAGACATGAGCTTCCTCGAGCAGAAAGAACCCAAGAACGTTCATCATCCTTCATTCAAAGACTTCACCAGCCACACTTCGGTCTTCTAAACACTGTTGCTAACTAGGCAATATGCCTAAGGGAAGAGTATATTTCTTATTACTCCAAAAGCAACCAAATAAGAATCCAAACTCTGCCCTTACTCTCTTCTGTTCAGCATTATTCCTTTCTTTCTTGTGGCTTCACATTTTTTCAACATTATAACTTTCACTCTGAGACACATCATGACGAACTGATTTTTAAGATCTGATATAAATTTTCCACATGGACTATAAAGCAGGGTTGTTGCCTATCATAATACTGGACTGCTAAAACAAAACCAAAAAAATTGGTAAAATGGAACATGTACCCATTTCACCAAAATTCCAATGAACTTATATCACTAATATAGTCACCATGAAAATATGGTTATTGAAATTCTAACCACTCTAAAAATGTAGTCCCTGACATTTTAAATTTCTTACATTTGGATAGCTTATATTTGAACTTTATAAGTACCACACGCTAACCGATTGTGCCACTGGAGCTCCCATATTTGAACTTGAAAAAGGTAAATGTGGGGCGCCTGGGTGGCGCAGTCGGTTAAGCGTCCGACTTCAGCCAGGTCACGATCTCGCGGTCCAGGGGTTCGAGCCCCGCGTCAGGCTCTGGGCTGATGGCTCGGAGCCTGGAGCCTGTTTCCGATTCTGTGTCTCCCTCTCTCTCTGCCCCTCCCCCGTTCATGCTCTGTCTCTCTCTGTCCCAAAAATAAATAAATGTTGAAAAAAAAAATTTTTTTTTTAAATAAAAAGGTAAATGTACTACACAATTTTAGCCTCGCAAATGCCTTAGGAGATAAAGATGGAAATAAGCATTTATTAAGCAACATCTAGGAGGTAGATTTGGGAGGAGCCTTTACAAACAGTGTAACAGTGATGTAGACAGTGGATTCCGAGTCAGAAAGCCTGTGAGTTTCTCACAGACATAATGAGTTAGGAAATGTTATACTTGTTTTATATATGAGGAAATGGAAGTTCAAAGTTAAGTGATTTGCCTAACACATAGCTAGAAAGGGACATTGCATTGCTTCCAGCCAGATCTGTCAGATCCCAAAGACCTAAACCTCTTTCAACTCTTTCTACTGTACTGTATATAATGTGGGAGCTGCAGAGATACAGAACTAGGAATAGAGGTATGGAGATATATAAAATGTATATATTGTTTCTACATGCTAAATCAATGAAGCAACTATTCCCAAGGTTCTACAGCTATGTTAAGGAAGAGCTAGAATCAAAACCCTTCAGGAAAATCAGATTCATAAATTCTATGAATGTTTAGAAATGAGCTTTTGCAACAGAATTAATTTGGTCGTTGTGTTCAAACATCATTTTAGAATTGGCTCATTATCTTAAACACAAACAAGACATTTTTCTACTGCTTTAGACTGCTTATGTGGTTTGGAAACACATGGAAATAAATAACAATGCCAGGCTGAAGCATATTGCAATATTAAATATATATATATATATATATCAATTATTAAATCTAACTAGGTTTGTTTGTTTTTTTCACATTGGAAAAATTCACATGATCAGCTGTCACCAATGTTTTTAAGAGAAGGGGTGCCTGGGTGGCTCATTCAGTTGAGTGTCCAACTCTTGGTTTCAGCTCAGATCATGATCTCATGGTTTGTCGGTTCAAGCCCCACGTTGCACTCCAGACTGACAGTGTGGAGCCTGCTTGAGATTCTCTCTCTTTTCCTTTCTCTCTGCTCCTTGCCCACTTGTGTGCGTGCGCTCTCTCTCTCGCTCGCTCGCTCTCTCTCTCAAAAAAAAAGTAACAAAAAATAATAATTATTATAAAAAATACTTGTAAGAGAAGTGAAAATATACATGATAATGGCACACTTGGGGATCATTCTCCTCAAGCTCCACAGCATTCAAGAGCTTTCAAATACTGGTCCCAACTTACTCTTCCAGCCTTATCTCCAACTCCCTTCCCACCCTCAGTAAAGCTGTCTACCAGGATGGACTCTGCACCTGAGATTTCCTGTCTCCATGCTTCGGGGCTTGCTGTCCTCCCCACCCAGCACAAGGCCAGCTGCAATAAAGGGACAGATAATATTTGCATCAGGAAGTTGGATTAAGATTGTCCTTCCTGACCTCTATTCATACTACTTGTCATACCTTACCTCTAGTTCAACTTGTTCATTTATTTCAAAAGCACTGAATTATTATAAAAAGCTTCTCATATGCCAGATACCATGCTAAGAACTGAGATACGCAAATAAGGGGTACCTCACGGAGCTAGAACCAAAATCCTACTTCCTTCATGAGATCGTCAGTGATTTCCAGCCAGATGTATCTTCCTCTTGAAAACCCTCCTGCATTTTATTTTTTTATCATTTATTTATATATCCGTGTTATTTCCTCTACTAGGAAGCACAATCTTTCAAGACAGAGGCCTAATTTTATTTTTTTATTTAAAAAAATTTTATTATGTTTATTTATTTTAAGAGAGAGAGAGAGAGAGAAAGTGCGCGCAAGCAGGGGAGGGGCAGAGAGAGAGGGAGACACAGATCCAAAGCAGGCTCCAGGCTCTGAGCTGTTGGCATATAGCCCGAGGCGGGGCTCGAATCCACAAGCGGCCAGATCGTGACCTGAGCCGAAGTCTGACGCTCAACCAACTGAGTCACCCAGGCGCCATGAGGCCTAATTAAAAAAAATTTTTTTTTTTTTTTTACCTCTCACAGCTTGTCATACTATGCCTTGCATATATTAAGCCCTCAACAGATGTTTGTTAAATTCTAAAACATTTTAATTGTCTAACACTGATATCCTATGAATTTTGTCCAATCTATAAGAGCTTTCAGAATAAACACAAATTGTTAAAGGAAGTTAATTTGGAATTTAAAGATTTGTTTTGATGCAAAGTAATACATTTTTATTGTTGGTGAAAAGGCTTGCTTCTCTTTTAAATACACTAACAGATTTCTGCTCAGTAAATAGGTTAAGGACTGGCCAATACACATCACCTCTTCCTTGAACTGATTTCTTTAGTGCTTTTAATCTCCCAAAGACATATAAATTGAATGATAGAAAAGCAAATGAAAATAAAATAAATGCCTTATTTTAGTCAGTTGCTCAGACAGGCCACCATCTGGGATGCTTTAAGGAATCTAAAACGTAAAAGTAGCAATGCACTTATCCCTTATTTTGTCAGTCACAGCACAGAAAGGTTTCCAGTGAGCAAGAGAAGTAATTGCTCTCTGCTGCCGTGCCTAGGGTTCCATGATTTATTTGCAGACAAATATACCCCACAGTGCGGTTGTTGGGAACACGGACCCCGGAGTTAGACTGGTTGGTTTGGATCCTGGCTCCTCCAGCAACCTGTCTGTATTCCTCTGTAAAGCAGGGATGATCATAGTACTTACCTTTGAGATTTATGGGGTTCAATGAGTTAATAGTTTGAACAGTGTTCGTCACATAAAAATTCATTCTGCCACTTCGTTCCCTTAGTCAGAGCTTTCAGCACTGTCCTGTAGAACGTCTCCTTTCATCATCCCTGGCGTTTGGAGGCCCCCATAATACTCAAGAAGCAGCCTTCACAACCAAGCGAAGCCGTGAGACAAAGCCTTTATCTGAATGCATCAAGGCAAAAGGCACTAATGCTGGGATTATGCCAGAGGAGGACTTTAGCCCCTCAAACAAATCTTGCCTATATTTCCTCTGTGCATGGACGTAATTCCACTAATGAATATCACATCCTGGATCATAATATTGCTGGAGGGAAACCATAGTTTATAACCGCAACTGCCTAAAACCACCACGCCACACACACTTGGTAGATTTCCTCACAAACGCTCCTTAGAAAAGGATTGGAGTGTATTTCTAGATAATTCAATGACATTTTAGCTGCCCTACCTGAAATGGTTGATCCAAAGATCTGCTTAGAATTTTTGCTATTTGTTGGGGTTCCCCTCAGGCACAAAGACTAAATTCAGACAGTTTCTATGGCAACTATCTGTGAGGCCAAGCACATCCTTAGCAACACAGGTCAAAGGTTTTGTGGGAAAGGGGGATTTTGAAAAGCCACCACCACTTGCTTTAACCATGGACCATCGGCAAATACAGAATCAGGGCTGCTGGCCTTGCTGTTTACGGCTAATGCCTTGATTCACCACAGCCCACAAAACACAAATCCCTCTGCGTCCTGAATCTGTGTCCAGCCGGAAGAATAGCACGAAGGCAGCTAACACTTACTGAAAACCATTTGCCATGCACAGGCTAAGACTTCTATATGCGTTACCTTATTGATTTCTCATAGGAACCCTCTGAAGCAGGTACTGTTAAAATCTGCCTTTTAAAGATCAAAAATCTAAAGGTGAGGGTTAAAGAGGTTAAGAGACATGCCCGAGATCACACTGCCTGGCTAATTCTACACCCATGTTCTTTTCATAAACATAATGAGACATCTAGTATCACTTAATCCATTACACATCTTCCCAAAAATTCAAAAAACTTTTTCTTTTTCCTTTTTTTTTTTTAAACTCTGCTGCTCTTCCTTGTCAGAAACTGATATGATGCCCCCTGCTCAGAGGAACATTAGCCTAGGAGATCTAGTTCCTACAGAACACGTATTCCGTATCATACCATCTCTCCTCATTTCCCCGCTGACCTTCGCCTTAGCAGTCTCCTTTTTTAAATTTTTTTTTTCAACGTTTATTTATTTTTGGGACAGAGAGAGACAGAGCATGAACGGGGGAGGGGCAGAGAGAGAGAGGGAGACACAGAATCGGAAACAGGCTCCAGGCTCCGAGCCATCAGCCCAGAGCCTGACGCGGGGCTCGAACTCCCGGACCGCGAGATCGTGACCTGGCTGAAGTCGGACGCTTAACCGACTGCGCCACCCAGGCGCCCCATTAAATTTTTTTTTAACATTTATTTTTGAGAGACAGAGCAAGAGCGAGGGAGGGACAGAGAGAGGGAGACAATCTGAAGCAGGCTGCAGGCTCCGAGCTGTCAGCACAGACCCTCACGCCGGGCTTGAACCCACAAACTGCGAGATCATGACCTGAGTCAAACTCGGCACTTAGCTGACCGAGCCGCCCCGGTGCCCCAGCAGTCTCCCATTTTTTAGCCAAGCCAGGTGTTACGTGTTGGATAGTGCCCACACCCAATTCGTATGTTGGAGTCCTATCTCCCAAGGACCTCAGAATGTGATGTTATTTGGAGATAGGGTCTTTACAGAGGTAATGCGCTTAAAATGAGGTCTTTAGGGTAGGCCTTCATCCAATCTGACTGGTGTCCTCATAAAAAGGGGAAATTTGGACACACAAACACACAGAGAGGGAAGACAATGTGAAGAGACATAAGAAGAAGATGAGCATCCAGAAGCAGAAAGGAGGGGCCAAAAACAGACTCTCATGGCCCTCTGAAGGAACCAACCCCTGCTGACACCTTGATTTTGGATGTCCAGACTCCAGAACTGTGAGATAATAAATGTCTGTTGTTTAAGCCACCCCATCCGTGGTGCTTTGCTTTGGCAGTCCTACCAAACTAATATACCAAGGAACTCTGCTTTTGACTAAGAAAGGCACTGCCATTCCAGGACAGAGGTGGCCTCAGAAAGGGCTGTCTTCAGTTATTATACATGCAGTGCCCCTGGCAGGCCTCTCAGGGCTCCGTTCGAATCTTGATTGATTCTCCTGCTGGGCGCCAATTCCTCCAAGAGGCATTTTTAGACACTCTTGTCATTTCCCCCTTTATCTGAGTAAGGACGTGGAATTTCTAGATCCCAAGTCTCCAAACCTTCAAGTAACTCAACACACAAGCATTGATTTTCTCCCCCTTGCAAAAAGCTAGAAAGGCAAACCTTAAATAGAGTTAGTCATCGCTCATCCTTCACAGAAAAAAAAGAAAAAAAAAAAAAGAAGCATTAAGGGCTTTGAATTCAAATAATTTACCCTGCTCAAAGGTTGAACTATGCATTTCTAAAGAACAAAGGAGGTGCAGGAGGGAAGGACTAGAAAATTTGTTTTCATAGGTGATGTGGGCAGGAAAGGATGTGACTGGACTTCATAATACTGCCAGGACCCAACAGCACCATATATCCTGTGTACCATTTCTTTCATCTCTGCACTGTATATTGCTAAGAGCCCCATAAATTATAAAGCAAGGCCAGATATGAATAAAGATCAGATTAAAAGCCTGCTCACACCATTGTTCATCAAGTGATGTTCAGATCAATCATGCCCATCTTGTCGGTCTTGCTCACAAATCTCTGGCACCAATTACATCTCTAAAGGTCTAGAAAAATCACAGGAAGATCTGACCAATTTGCACTCTTGACAAATTAGGGACCCAATTAAAGCGGCCATTAATAAGCTAGAAGTAAACAGGCAGGCATAAAAGCAGGGCCGCTGCCTCATCCTTCAGACTGATTTAGGAGGAAGGAAAGAAGAAAATGAGGGATGGACGCCCACCCCCGGGCACACAAATAGAAGCACTTTGTTCTCTCGCTAAGCTTTGTAACGTAGATATGCCAATATTTCAGTGTATGAAAATCTGGATTTACACATCTACAAAACTGAGAGTGATTATTTGTATCAATAGGTTCGTGGTCAAGATAAATGGGCTCACGAAAGATAGACGGCCTCCCCCAGGACTTAAAATGTTTTTAATTTATGTGATCAATTTAAATACAAATGACTACTGGAATCAGTCGTATTAAAGAAGAAATGAGCTCTAAGAAACATTTTGAGACATGTGCTTATGCCTATTCCTGCCTAGCTTTATTCCACCCAACACTCCCAGGAAGGGAGTAAGGGAAGGGCAGCAGGAGTGAGGAGACCTCTCCTCAGAGTCGCACAGGATGCCCCATCCCTGAATGAGAAGGTGGTCAGGGGAGGTCAAAGGGAAGGGAGGGCCCCAATGGGCATAGATGGATGCCTAGTCATGGTGCTTGCCTGACATGTCAGGCAGGTTGGCCGTAAGACGTCAGTGTTGCTTTCCCTGCGATGTGCAGGTTGACACCTCAGAAACCCTGGGAGGCCACAAGGGAAAGATGTGCTTTCCTCCGTATCTGTCAGAACATCGTAAGGGCCTTCCCTGGCCTAAAGAGGAGGCTAGGAATCATTATTTCTCATAAAAGATGGCTGAATTGCTTTTGACAAAGTGCTTTCTCATGATACAACAGTGACTTGTGTATTATAAAGGACACAGACAAGCATTTGCCAGTATAATAAAATCACACATTCTGGCCTTAGAAATTCCTTGTGAGGTAAATCTAAATTAGATTTCATCCCAATGGGTTTGGACACAGAGATTAAAACAAAACAAAACAAAACAAAAATCCCTAAAACACTTGTAATACTAGCTCATTTATAAAGTAGCCCCGAGGCAAGGGTTCTCACGACAAAAATGTACAGACATGCTCAACTATAGCAGGTTCACTTTCCAATCCCTGAATTAAATCATAATTGGCAGCTGGGATGAGTCAGAGAGTAAAAGAAAAATGAATTTAATTCTATCTTAATAAAGAATACCATGCCACTGTGAAATCTCTCATTTTTTTATAGTTGAAAAAAAATTTTTTTTAATCAGCTAACATTTTATGAGCATTTACTAAGTCAAACACTTTGGATACCTTATTTCATTTAAATAGCACAACAATCCGGGGCACCTGGGTGGCTCTGTCAGTTAAGGGTTGGACTTTGGCTCAGGTCATGATCTCACGGTTCACAGGTTCAAGCCCCACGTCAGGCTCTGTGCTGACAGCTCAGAGCCTGGAGGCTGCTTCTGATTCTGGGTCTCCCTCTCTCTCTGCCCCTCCCCCACTTGTTCTCTGTCTCTCAAAAATAAATAAATATTAAAAAATAGTAATAATAAATTAAAAAAATAAATAGCACAACAATCCTATAAGGTAGGTCCTGTTGTCATCCTATAGGGAAGGAAACTAAGCTCAGAGAGGTTGAGGAAGGGGCACCAATCTGGTTCCACAGATCAAGCACAGAACCCTCCCTAGGATGAACAGAAGAGGTGTTCATCCTTAGTTTGAACATTCTTTAAAACTACAAATCTACCATTTTGACTTCTCTGTATCTCTTTGTCAAGAACACAAGTCTTAATATTTAAAAATAATTAAAATATGGTAAGAAATTATTGATTCAGAATATCATGGATGAGAAAATTCAATATGTCAGTCTTAGAGAATCTTTTAAGAAAAATTAAGTTTTCTTTGTGCCACATACACTAACCGAGGATAGCTTGGGCTGCTATACAAGCTTAAGTGAAAAATCAACTTTTTTTTTTATTACTTCAACCACTAAGTAAATATCTGTTTTTATTACATTCATATTTACTGTACCTCAGTAAACATTGCTATTTGTTGTCACAAGTAACAAATAGGTAGATAGATACTCCCGTAACAAACTGAAGTACTTTTTCCGTGTTGAATCATTGAGTAGACCACAGAATGAGCCCCAGTCTAGGCTGGAGACCAAGGATTTCTGAATGAATGCAATTTTATGCCAACAGTTAAATCTATAGATTTTTATCCATGTAAACTAACACCCATAAAAGCACTTATTTGTGAGCCTTTGGAAAAAGAAGCAGGATGATTCGTGCTCAGCTTTCCTTCTCAGAGTCACCTCTCTTAACATGGAAGAAAAGTGGGGGTGCATTCTCCTTTCCAGGGACTTCTAAGTTGAGTTCCTGCCAGCATAGATTTTGCTTTTCATAAAAGAAGGGAGGAGGCATAGGAAAGGTAACCTTCATCTTGAACAACAATGACTTTTCCCAGGGGTCACTGAGGCAAGTTTCAAAGGATGCCACACCCACTGAAAAACTCACACAGTTGACCCTTAAACAACTCAGGGGTTAGGGGCACTAAACCCCCGTGCAGTCAAAAATCTGCATACAACTTCTGACTCCCCAAAACCTTAACTACTAATAGCCTACTGTTGACTGGAAGCCTTATGATAACAAAACCAGTCAATTAATACATATTTTCTATGTTTTATTAGATACTGTACTCTTATAGCAAAATAAGTTGGGGAAAGAAAATATAAAGAAACTTGTAAAGAAGAGAAAATACATTTATAGGACTCTGCTGTATTTATTGAAAATATTTGTTCCTAAGAGAACCCACAGAGTTCAAACCCATGTTGTTCAAGCGTCAACTATATACAAAACATCAGAGGGGCTTTTAAATGCCTCTCATAAAAACATACAAACAAAAAAACAAAGCCCAATTGTTTCATCATTCTGTTATATCTTTGGATTTCATGTCCTTAGAATAGAATCTGTTGCTCTCTTGCCCAAAATGCCATTACTGTAACATTACTGTTGTTTTTCCCTAGGAAATGAAACAACAACTTTTCAGCTTGACCTGAATCATCTACTTGACCTTTTTAATGGACAGGAGAGCCAACTTTCATTGAACAGCTACCACATGGCAAGCAATGTACCAAATTCTTTACAAGCTTATCTAATTTATTCTCACAACTGCTTGGTTAGGCAAGTATCTCCATTTTATAGATGAGAAAATTAAGGTCCAGGGAGCTTAAGCAATGTGCTCAATGCCTGCTGGCTGGTAAATGATGAAACTGGCCTAACCCATCTGCCCAACCCTGAAGACTCATAAACTATATACCCTGCAATCTGCGATAAACCCTTACTCAGTGGTTCTTTTTTTTCCTGGTGAGAGCTAAATGTCATCCATTTTTCTTGTCACCTAAACATGTGCTTTCTTTCTCTTTGAAATGATTTTTCACTTGCTATCTAAGTTTTTGGAGAAAAGTAAAAACAAGAAAATATCAGAGAATGTATTGCTCTTCTAATCTCCTGTTCAGCATCCCCCATCAGAGACAGCATCTGTCCCGCAAAAGTCACCCATAATAAAGAAAAAAACAAGACAGAGGCAGAGACTGGACCTTTGAAGACACAATAGGCTGTACACAACTTGACATCTCAAAATAATCACTTGTTAGCAGATGGTACATCTACCAATGAGGTGGAAAGAAACACCAAAAGCTGACCAACACATACAATAAGTCTTGCTTTCCCAAGACTTGCTTGCAGGTCTGTCTGTTTCCAACTCTTTGTTTGTTTATTTGTTTGTTTTTGTTTTGTTTTTTGGTTGTTTTCAATTCTTATATCCAATACTTTTAAGAAAAGGGTTTCTTTTCTCCTATGCATTTCCCGTCCCCCACTGTGTCCCAGACAGTCCCAAGAATCCTAAGTTTAATCTCAGTCTCTGAGAAGTAGATAGAATGCTCATTTTTTGAAGACCACATCTGAGAGAGAACACTTTTTAAGAATGAGATTCCAATTCTAATTTCTGGAATACAAGAGCTCCAGAGCATCTTAGGTCTAGGCACTCTTATATTTTAATCAGAAAGAATGGGTATAATACTCATTTAAACATCCCGAAACTCCATATTTTCTTTGTTTACACTGCCAAGCTTGATTCAACCAAAGCTATTTCATTAAATTTATAAAATAGAGGCTAATTAAAAGAAACTGAGAAAGAAATTATGCTCCCTAAGCAAAACTTGTCACACCAGAAATAAGCTTCCCTTCCCTTCCCAGCTACATAGCATTCTTCAAGGAATAAATTTGTCCAGCAACTTAAGTACTCTCCCTCCACCATCTATTTTGTCATTCTTGAAGAAGTACATTATCAACATAGTTAAGACATGTCAACCCTTACCTTTCTGTAAGTAAATAACAAAATGGCCGTTAAAAGTTATTTTCTTCCATTCAGCTGTTGAGACTCTTGCTGGGGCTTGAGAATCTCCCTGGAGAACATTCCCTCCGCACTGTTCTGCTTCCCCAGCCTCTCCCTTCAGACTTCAGTCAAACATTAACCATCCTATTAGATAGGTTTTATTGACCGCAGAAGCCATCAGATGTCATAAAAGGTATCATTGTATTCCCTCCAGAAAAGAAGTGGCTTGTACCAAAAGAAGTTAATTCATACTCAATACATCTCCAAACAAGTATCTGAACTTTTGAATGTAGAGAAGTAAATTAGAAGACAAACAGAAGCCAAAAAGGGGAAACACTCTATGTATTCAACTGCTTCTAGAGTGTGGGCTCCATGACATCAAGACTGTTTGTCCATATTTTGTACACCCAACATTTAGCATAGTGTCTGTACAGAAGGCTCAATCGACAAATTTTTGTCAATTCCATCGCAAACGCAGACAGACCACAGGGATCCACGTCTGAGCAATGACGCAGTTCATGGATAACCAGCCTCAGGAGACATTAAGAAATAACTCAGAAGGTGTGACCAAAGATGCAATCTGGCAGTACCTGCTTCTGCAATTCAAGGGTCCTCTTCAAAGTCGACATGAAACAACCAGTAGTAGCCTTCCCTCCAAACACAAGTCCTTATTTTTTTTCTCCACAATTGAATAGATTTACCTAAAAATCAGGTTACTTCTTCCACTCAAAATGAGGTTTCCAATTAAACAATAAAAGCCAATAGCCCCAGATTTCTTAAGTCAAGTCATCTTTTAGGCTGATTTCTGATTCCCATCCTTCAGTCACTCTGGGAATCCACACTGAAGAGGAGAATCAATGTCACTTTTGTGTCAAATGTGTCACACTTTATCCGGTTTCTGTTGACTTTCTGATATTCATTTCTGGGCTTCTCCTGAGCTGTGTTATGCTTTCCAGTTGTCTCTAGGTGTGCATCCAGTACAACCCACTGTCTAGATGGACTTCCTCCTTCTCAGATCCCTTAGGAAGCCCATGGTTGCTGTAAGCCTTATTTATCTTGAGGACCTTGAAAGTGAAACCATCTCGTCACATGCCAATGGTTAGCATATTCAGTGGATCAGCAGGTCTAGGAAAAATTCTTCTCCTTTGTCTCACAGCCAACATAACTATGTTTAAGGCAATGAGGTCAGTGAGGCTAAGCGAAATTCTTAACACCTCTGCCCTCCCATTAGTTAAATAAAATGACCTTGTTCTACAAAATCAAATAGCTCCCGCTTGTATATTTTACCTCCTGAAATCAATGACAAGATTCCACCAGCATGGCTCTAAAAGGAGTTTGCTTCTTTAGAAATTTTGAAGTAATGTATGTAAAAAGTACTTTTAAATCTATAAAGTCTTTTTTAAAAGTATATATGTATAACTTTTAGTCATTCTTTCTCAGCAATATTATATGACTATGTTCATGGCATATCAGCTTATCAGTTAAAAAATGTTTTCTCACTTAATCTTTACGACATGTCTACAAAGTAGGTTCCATTTTATAGGTAGAAAACAAAAGTTTTACCTTTTATCCAAATCACACAGCTTGATTATAGAATTAGGACTCCAAACCTGGTCTGATTCAAAGCCCAACCTATTCACCACAACTATAGAATCTGTCAAATTATTTTCCTTCTAGTTCCATGTGAGTAATATGAATATCCATAGGAAGAAAGCTCCCTGTGTGACACCATTCGTGATAGAAGATAGCCAAGGCTTCCCTGTGCTTTTGATGCTACTTCCAGCCTCTAGCTTCCAAGTCAGAGAATCAGATTGACTAAACTCTAAAAGGCCAAAGTCAGCCATCAGAAAAATCAGGGGTGCCTGGGTGGCTCAGTCAGGTAAGGGTCCAACTCTTGATTTCGGCTCAGTTCATGATCTCATGGTTCATGGGTTCAAGCCCCACATCAGGCTCCACACTATGACAGTGTGGAGCCTGGTTGGGATTCATTCTCTCTCTCTCTCTCTCTCTCTCTCAAAATAAATAAACTTAAAAAAAAAGTTTTTAAACAAAACAAAAAACAAAAAAAAAAGAAAGAAAAGAAAAATCAACAGGTGATTGCATGTCTGAATTATAAAGGCTTTTCCTGTGCTTTCCAGGATAACAGGTTAGCAAGGTTCTTATAATTTATAAAGTTGTCTGAATTTTATCATTCTATATGTTCTGCTCTGTGTTTTGGGATGAATACCATGGCATGTTAGGGAATTCATTTTCGTGCAAACATGAAACATTGTTAGTTCAGTAGTTTAATACTGACTCAATAATAAGGGGAATAAAGAAAATTTAATTGGTAAATTACTGATTGCCTTTATCAGAGAGAAGGAGATGTAAATGATTTATATGATGGAAACATGTGAACAAATGAAAAAAGTGGGCAGATACTTTTAACTAATAGATTGATGGTGTTTAAAACATTTTAGCACTTTTGTCTATAATAATGTTTTAACCATTCCTTTAACATTAGCCCTAGAAAATGTACAAATAGTGTTCTAGTTTATAGACAATGTTAGTTAACAAGGAATAACTAACATTGGATAGCCTTCTGTGAGAAGTAAGAGAGATGATTCATGTGCTGTCCAGTTAACAGTAGGTTTACAACCTACTGGAAATATGTACACCCCCCCCCCAAACACACACACACAATGGAGTCCCAAACCTTCAGACACTTCACTTCCTCGTTCTTCTTCTTCCCCTCTCCATTTTGTGGGCTTCTTTTCCTGGGCTTCTTTTCACAGGCTTTGCAATGAGCATGGACCTTTTCACGGGCTTTGCAATGAGCATGCGCCGTAGAATAAAGGGAGGAGGGACTAAAAGTCTCTGCCTTACCTCAGAGAATGTACGTTTGTTCCAATCAGACTACTTTTTTCCTTACATGGGCATAGGTGATGTCTGGGTAAGGCTGTAAGCTCTGTAGTACTCAGCCAATGAGGAATCAGGGGAGGGACTTGCACTCTAGGAGATAAATTGCCTGCTGTGAGTGCCCCAAATGTGCCTGTCTATCAGACACTGGCTCTTGCAAGTACGTTGATTAAACCCTTGCCTCACTGTGCTCCTAGTCCTTGTCCCTCCTTTGATTGGGTCAGTGGGCTTATCTCTCACACCTGCTAGATAAAAAGTCCATGAAAATTTGGAATTATTCTTAAAATTCAAAGTATGTCACATTTCTAATATTTTTATTCTTGAAATCTCAAAATAAATGAAATCTCTGAATTCTAAGTTTTTCCACTTATTATGCACTTGCATTTTAACATCTAATTTTTCTGTGTGTTACATAGCAGATATTTTGAGAACATTTATCACATGTTTATCAACACACAAGCCTCACCGAACAGAAGCGTATAAAAATATTTTTGAATTACTTATTTAGTATCTGTCTTGCTCTTGTTAACTTAATGATGGCACAAACTTTGTCTTCCGTAGGCACTCAGTAAATACTTTTTAGAATCAAAATCATTTCAGTTATTAATTCAAATGTTCAGGATTACATTCAGAGTCAACCAAGGCTCATGGGAACCCACCCAAATGGATGATTTTGCACCTCCTCAAACCAATATTTTACACCTTTTGTTTCACGTTTATTTAGTGAAACAAGGTGAAACTAATCTTCTGGTAGGGAATATTTTAGGTTGAAGCAAAGTTTTCCCTAGTTAATTTCACTGGCCAGGACAGTGTCCATTTTCTAATAAATTTAAGCAACATGACTCTCCTTTATGCAGCTCTTAATACTTGTCTCTGGGCTTGTTTGAGTCTTGGTTTTTTGTGTTGTTGCTGTTGTTTACAGTGTCAGGGGAGGGGGATAATTTCCCAAAGCAGAACACTTTAAGGAACCATTAAATGATTTAAGACTCAGCTCAAATAAATCACTAGTTCCAAGTTAGAAACACTAAACCATACATAACTCTGTTGCAAAATCTTAGCTGACAGCCACCTGTGCTCATCCTAAAAATATTCAATAATATTCAAAAAATATTCAAAAAAGACAGTTTGAGGTTAACAAAGGTTTGGGATTTTTTCCCCTCACTACTTTGACTGAAGTGGACCCAGTTTTCAGCTGTTTATTCCAGGAATATTTTAACTCCATCTATAGATGGTTACTCTAGGCAACTGCCCAGTAGACAAGGTTCTTAATCTGGCTCTAGTTACCAGTGTCATGAAACTGCTAAAGAATCTTATGAATGGAACAGTTAGTAAATATCCCTATCATCAGCTGTACAGTGGGCAAATGTCTTCTAGAGCTTGCTAAACCCAGAGAGTTTATTAAAACTTGGCTTTACACCATGAGATCCCAATTCAGTAGGTCCAGAATACATCCCAGGGATGAACATTTTTGAAACACTCTGGATTTCTGATGCAGGTGATCATGTGGATCCTTCTGTGAGAAACACAAGCTTAGGGATTTGTGCTTTATCTGTCAGTACATATTCTTTAGCAAAGCCTGCACTTGAAATTAATTCCCCCCCCCCCACTATTTAGGATCCATTTCTGTAGGATCTGTCTCAAACAATGACGCAGTTGGTTTGATATTGTACATGCGAACTGGATCAAGCACAGATACACGCATCTTCCCTTAGACACTTTTTCTCAGTCTACAGATCCTTTTATTTGACCTCGGATTTTCTTTATATTTTTTTCAGATTTTCTTTAAATTCCAAGAAGTTACAATAATCTTGTTGGTTTTCTTTTTTTTTTTTTTTATAAATTTTTTTTTCAACGTTTATTTATTTTTGGGACAGAGAGAGACAGAGCATGAACGGGGGAGGGGCAGAGAGAGAGGGAGACACAGAATCAGAAACAGGCTCCAGGCTCTGAGCCATCAGCCCAGAGCCTGACGCGGGGCTCGAACTCACGGACCGCGAGATCGTGACCTGGCTGAAGTCGGACGCTTAACCGACTGCGCCACCCAGGCGCCCCAATCTTGTTGGTTTTCTAAGACCTATCTCTATCTCTCTGATCAGATTTCACCAACGTGAGTCTTTGCTCACATTCAGTTCACCTTTCAGACTATAGCATCTGGATTCCACCTTCCCTATCCCACTGAAACTGCACTCACCAAGGTGACTAAAAACTTCTTCATAGGGGCTCCTGGGTGGCTCAGTCAGTTAAGTATCCAATTCTTGATTTCAGCTCAGGTCATGATCTCACGGTTCATGGGATCGAGTCCCGCATCAGGTTCTGCACTGCCAGCATGGAGCCTGCTGAAATTCAATCTCACTCCCTCTCTCTCTCTTTCTCTCCCCTCCCTTGCTCTCTCTCTCTCAAAACAAATAAAGTTTTAAAAAATAATTTAAAAACTTCGTAATAATCAGAGATACTCTCCAATCTGCACCTTACCAAACTTCTCCCAACATTTGATGCTATCATATGTTTTCCCTAAATCGCCCTTTCTCCATGGTTTCCTCGCCAGTACTCTTTCCTGGTTTTTCTTCTACCTCTCAAGCCAGTCCCTTCTGACCCCATTTGTAGGCTCATCAGACTCCCAGTTTATCTTGCCTTGTCACTCACTCGAAGAGATTGGATCTGCTCCCGTCTACATGCCAAAGACTCAAGTGTCTCTCTCTGCCCAGACCTCTCCCTTGGCCTGGGCTTCAGTCTTTTATATCCAACCACCTATTACCACCCATATGCACAACAAACTCAACACAGTCAAAATTAGCCTCACTATATTAATTCCTCCCAAACTGATCTTCCTGGGATACCACTCCTTCGTGTCAGCCCTGGCAGTCATCAAGTCTCAGCCAGTAAGTGCTGTGATTGATTAGTAATCTCTATCATAGGTATAAATAAGAGACTGGAAATGGATATGCCTGGGATTCACCAATCTTTCCTAAGAGGATTCTGTAGCCTGGATACTAGGAGCTCAGTAAATATCAGTTTCCATTCTCTGTTTGTGGATCTCTCATTAGACGCTGAAACATCAGGATTGCCTCTGAAAATTTTGTCCTTAAGTATTTCCTGGCGGGGGGGGGGGGAATAGTCTTTTCAACAAATGGTAATGAAACAACTGGTTATCCACATGCAGAAGAATGAAGTCAGACCCCTACCTCATACAAGTAAGAAAAATTAACTCAAAATGGATCAAAGATTTTTTTTTAATTTTTTTAATGTTTTATTTATTTCTGAGACAGAGAGAGATAGAGCATGAGCAGGGGAGAGGCAGAGAGAGAGGGAGACACAGAATCTGAAACGGGCTCCAGGCTCTGAGCTGTCAGCACAGAGCCCAACGTGGGGCTTGAACTCACAGACCACAAGATCGTGACCTGAGCCGAAGTCGGACGCTCAACCAACTGAGCCACCCAGGCGTCCCTGGATCAAAGATTTAAATGTAAGAGCTAAAATTATAATTATAAAAGTCTTAGGACTTTTACAGTGGTAAATCTTCATGACCTTGGATTTGTCAATGGCTTCTCAAATATGACATCAAAAACACAAGCAACAATAGAAAAAAGCAAATTAGACTTTTTCAAAATTAAGAATTTTTGCTTCAAAGAACAGTATTAAGAAAGTGAAAAGAGGGGCACCTGGGTAGCTCAGTTGGTTAAATGACCAACTCGGTTTTGACTCAGGTCATGATCTCATGTTTTGTGGGTTTGAGCCCCATGTTGGGCTTCATGCTCACAGAGCAGAGTCTGCTTGGGATTCTCTCTCTCACTCTGTCTCTGCCCCACCCCCACTCACTCTCTGTCTCTCTCCCTCAAAAATAAATAAACAAGCAAAATTTTTAAAAAGAAAAGAAAGTGAAAAGAACTCACATAATGGGAGAAAATACTGCAAATCTCATATTTAAGAAGGGAATTATATCTAGAATACACTAAAAAAAAAAAACCTTACAATCAAAACTCAATCAAAAGTGGACAAAGGATTTGAACAGAAACTGTTTTAAAGAAGGTACACAAATAGCCAACATGAACATGAACTGAAGCTCACCATCATTAAGCATACGCAAAATGTAAATCAAAACCACCAGATGCTACTTTGCACCCAGTAGGACAGCTGTACTAAAAAAGGCAGAGGCGGGGCACCCAGGTGGCTCAGTTGGTTAAGCATCTGACTCTTGGTTTCGGCTCAGGTCATGACCTCAAGTTTCATGAGTTTGAGCCCCCCATCAGACTCCAAGCTGACAGTGAAGAGCCTGCTTGAGAGTCTCTCTCTCTCCCTCTCTCTTTTATCTCTCTTTCTCTCTTTCTCTCTCTCTCTCAGAATAAACTTAAAACAATAAAAAGGCAGATCGCAACAAGTATTGGAAAGGAGGGAGAGGAGTCAGAATCTTCCACTTCTAGTGGGAATGTAAAATGATACAGCAACTTTGGAAAACAATGATGGATATTTTCTCAAAAGTTAAACATAGAGCTACCATTTGACCCAGCAATTTCATTCCTACGTATCTATCCAAGAGAGATGAAAATGTATGTCCACACAAAAGCGGACAAAAGCACATGAATGTCCACAGCAGTATTTTTCATAATAGTCAAAAGTGAAAACAACCCAAATGTCCATTGATTGATGACTGGATAAACAAAGTGTGGTACATCCAGATAATTGAATATTATTCATCCCTAAAAAGGAATGAAGTACTGACATGTGGTATAACATGGATGAACACTGAAAACATTATGCTATGTAAAAGAATCCAGACCTTTGAGGTCAAGTACAATTAATGGTTGCCTGGGGCCAGGGCATGGGGCATGAGGCTAGAGAGTTATAACAAAAGGGTACGGGGTTTCTTTTACTGGTGATAAAAATGTTCTAAAATCCATTGCAATGTAGCACCAGCATTCTTAGAGCTAGAACAAACGATCCTAAAATATGTATGGAACCGCAAAGGATCCCAAATAGCCAAAGTAATGTTAAAAAAGAAAACCAAATCTGGAGGCATCACAATCCTGGACTTTGCCCTCTACTACAAAGTTGTAATCATCAAGACAGTATGGTATTGCCACAAAAACAGACACATAGACCAATGGAATAGAATGGAGGACACAGAATTTGACCCACAAATGTATGGCCAATTAATCTTTGACAACGCAGGAAAGAGTATCCAATGGAAAAAAGATGGTCTCTTTAGCAAATGGTGCTGGGAGAACTGGACAGCAACATGCGGAAGAATGAAACTGGACCACTTTCTTACACCATACACAAAAATAAACTCAAAATTCATGAAAGACCTAAGTGTGAGACAGGAAACCATCAGAACCCTAGAGGAGAAAATAGGCAACAACCTCTCTGACCTCGGCTGCAGCAACTTCTTACTCAACATCTCTCCAAAGACAAAGGAAATAAAAGCAAAAATGAACTATTGAGACCTCATGGAGATAAAAGGCTCTGCGCAGCAAAGGAAACAATCAACAAAACTAAAAGGCAACTGACGGAATGGGAGAAGATATTTGCAAATGACATATCAGATAAAGGGTTAGTATCCAAAATCTGTAAAGAACTTACCAAACTCAAAACCCGAAAAACAAATAATCCAGTGAAGAAATGGGCAGAAGACATGAATAGACGCTTCTCCAAAGAAGACATCCAGATGGCTAATAGACACGCGAAAACATGCTCAATGTTGCTCATCTTGAGGGAAATACAAATCAAAACCACATTAAGATATCACCCCACACCGGTCAGAATCGCTAAAATTAACAACACAGGAAACAGCAGATGTTGACGAGGATGTGGAGAAATAGGAACCCTCTTGCCCTGTTGGTGGGAATGCAAACTGGTGCAGCCACTGTGGAAAACAGTATGGAGGTTCCTTAAGAAGTTAAAAATGGTTAAAAATTACCCTATGACCCAGCAATTGCACTACTAGGTGTTTATCCAAAGGATACAGGAGTGCTGATGCATAGGAGCACATGTATCCCAGTGTTTATAGAAGCTCTATTGACAATAGCCAAATTATGGAAAGAGCCCAAATCTCCATTAACTGATGAATGGATAAAGAAGATGTGGTTTATATATACAATGGAATACTACTTGGCAATGAGAAAGAATGAAATCTTGCCATTTGCAACAATGTGGATGGAACTGGAGGGTATTATGCTAAGTGAAAGAAGTCAAAGACAGAAATCATATGCTTGAGAAACTTAACAGAGGACTGTGGGGGAAGGAAAAGGGAAAAAATAGTTACAAACAGAGAGGGAGGCAAACCGTAAGAGACTCTTAAATACAGAGAACAGACTGAGGGTTGATGGGGGGGGGGCAGGGAATGGGTGATGGGAAGTGAGCCGGCACTTGTTGGGATGAGCACTGGGTGTTGTATGTAAGCAATGAATCATGGGAATCTACTCCCGAAGCCAAAAGCACACAGTATACACTGTATGTTGGCTAACTTGACAATAAATAATATTTTAAAAAAAGAAAGAAAGAAATTTAAAATAAATAAATAAATAAATAAACAAAAAAATAAAATAAAATAAAATTCATTGCAATGATGGCTTCACAATTCTATAAATATACTAAAAACTGTTGAACTCTATGCTGAATTTTATGGCACATGAATTTTATCTCAATAAATGTGTTACCAAAAAAAGGAAGTTTTCCCTGCAACCAATCCCACCCTATTCAAGACTTAGGCTAAATACTTTCAGTCACCTCAATCCAGTCCCTTTGAAACAGATCATTTGTGTTCTATCGTCACAGGTATTTGGGGATGTTTTAATCATTTTATTTTTGCTTAAATATATTTGTTTTACTTATTAGTTTATCTCTTCTTATAGGTTTTCCTTTTTATAATGTGAATAAAAGCATTTCCCTACTTGAAGATTATCTTTGCCCTGAGCAAAGAAGAAAGGAGGAAACAACCATGTGACCACAGAGCCCTTGGGTCTGTTTCTTAGTGTTTCAGCTCAGCCAGTTCAACACTGGGTAAACCTCTGATCTCACCGCCTGCCTTTCTAGGTGCTTCAACCTAGTTACTTGAGAAATAAAGAGGAGAAAATTTTCTTCTCCTTGGTGTTCCCGCTCGGGATCACATTAAGCCTAGCCTCAGTAAAAACCCAGGAGAATTTCTGGAAAAGCCTTGTTATCTTAAGTCTGGAATTTTCCAGGTGCTATATGAGAAAATACAGGAACTGAAATCTCACATCTATGAGAAATACAGGAACTGAAATCAATCTTCACTGAATTCCCCTGCTGAAGCCCAGTCCATGCGAGCAGCCCACAGTGCAGAGGGAGGAGGTAAAGATGGAATCTACTGGAGACCGAATCTCTGGCCTCATCAGCAAGTGCTCAGGGCACCAGATCTCCCTTCTAGCAAAGCATGCAGAAGGCCCAGCAGAGCATCCTTAACTAAGTGGCTGGAGTCCCGCTTACCCACCGGCCCCTCGGCCCCTTGTTTAAATCCGATTGGCTTGACCAGCATCTCACAGAGGCTGCCCCTCTTCCCAGTGCTGCTCCCTAAGCAAGAGACACAGGGAATTGCCTGAAACCGGGACTGTTTCCAAGCAGATTTACAAGACAGAAGTGGCAATACCTTCCCTAAGTTACCACTTAATACGAAAGAAAACCAGTAACAGTTAACAACACAGGGCTTGACAAAAAGTTAACCAAACCCACCACTTTTTTTAACCCCCTGAAAGAGTTTTCTAAATACAAATAATTAGTGCAGGGGTTCTCAAACATGGCTACACTGAATCACAGGGATTCTGATCTGTTGGTCTTTGGTGAAACCCGACAGCAATCCTTTTTAAAGTTCGTTCTCCTTGGTGCCCAGGCACAGTTGAGGTGAAGAACCGGGCCCATTTCTAATTGCCCAGGCCCATTTCTAATTGCTCTCTATATGATATAATTTCATCTTTGCAGCAACCCTGTGAGGTAGCTATTATTATTACTCTACAAAAAAAAAAAATTTTTTTTTTGAGGGACAAAAAAGGTAAAACTAGATGCTCCACGGTTTGAATCCAGGTAAGAGTAGGGGAGAAAAAAATCCAAGCACTTAAGAGCTTGCCATTGGTGAGCTCAAGTCACAGCCTGCAGACCCCGCCACCCCCGTCTCCCTCCCGGCCCTACTTACCCACGAACACCCTGGAAACAGGGTGGCTCCAGTTCACCAAGCAGCTTGATCAGCTCACAGATCCACAGCCAAAAGAGCAGTACTTTCACCCCAATACCATTCCCACCAGCTCTCCCTCCCACGCCACATTTCCTGACTTACTTCCCTGGGAATTCTATCCCAGCTGAGCAACCTTCCCCGGGTACCACCTCCATTAACAGCAACACCAACCACTTTATCCCGTTGAGCATATTCCACCCAAATTTTCTCCCTGCTGATAGCCTCCCAGGGTTCCTCCTGCCCTCCCTTGTCATGGAGCAAAAAAGCATCACCTGGCCGCTTCAGATTCGGTTGCTATCTTTCAATTGCTCTGGAGGAAGGTCACCCTCTCTCAGAGCTAATTAGGAAGTGGTTAGCTTTGCTGTAGCTCAGCTCAGACAAGTCAGGCCTAATGACCAATATTGCTCAAGGAGTTCTGCGTAAACACTGGGCACACCTTGCCCCTAGCAGTAACTGAATTATCCCTGGCTAAGGGGGCTTTCTAAAATGTACCCTCCCCTGAAAATACACATCAAAACTGCAAAGATATACCAACTTACACCTGTCAGAATGGCTAAAATTAACAACTCAGGAAACAACAGATGTTGGCGAGGATGCAAAGAAAGGGGAACGCTTTTGCATGGCTGGTAGAAAGGTAAACTGGTACAGCTACTCTGGAAAACTGTGTGGAGCATCCTCAAAAAAATAAAAAATAGAACCACTTTATAATCCAGCAATCACACTACTAGGTATTTACCCAAAGGACACAAAAATGTTGTTTCGAAGGGGCATATGCACCCCAATGTTTAGCAGCGCTATCAACAATAGCCAAATCATGGAAAGAGCCCAAATGTCCATTGATGGTGAATGGATAAAGAAGATGTGTATATATATATATATATATATATATATATATGTGTGTGTGTGTGTGTGTATACTGGAATATATATATATATATATATATATATATATATATACATACATATATATGTGTGTGTGTGTGTGTATATATATACACACATACTGGAATGCTACTCACTGATCAAAAAGAATGATATCTTGCCATTTGCAACAACATGGATGGAACTAGAATGTGTTATGCTAAGTGAAATTGTTAGGGTAAAATCTGTTACATGATGGCCAACAGGACTGATAAGGGAATTTCAGTTCCTCCCTGAAAACTTCCTTTCCGGGTACTTGTTTCCACCCTGCTTGCCTCAGACGCCAAATTACTGCTAATGAGGAATGTGGAAGAAACAGACTATAAATTGTCCCCTCTGTTGATGCTCTGGGCTCAGATCTCTGGAGAATGATCTCCTCTGGGCCCACCGGTGTAAAATAAACCTCCTTCCATCCAAGATCTCAATGGCCACTTGGTTCTTCTGCTGGTCATCCAGACGAGTTTCCATAACAAAATAAGTCAGTCAGAGAAAGACAAATATATGCTTTCACTCATATGTGGAATTTAAGAAACACGACAGATGAACATAGAGGAAGGAAAGGAAAAATAAGATAAAAACAGAGATATGGGGCTCCTGGGTGGCTCAGTCGGTTAAGTGTCCGACTTCAGCTCAGGTCATGATCTCGCAGTTTCACTAGTTTGAGCCCCGCGTCAGGCTCTGTGTTGACAGCTCAGAGCCTGAACCCTTCTGTGGATTCTGTGTCTCCCTCTCTCTCTGCCCTTCCCCCTGCTTGTACTCTGTCTCTCTCCCTCTCAAAAATAAATAAAAACATTAAAAAAAAAAAAAGATAAAAACAGAGAGGGAGCAAACCATAAGAGACTCTTTTTTTATTCTTTTTTTAACGTTTATTCATTTTTGAGAGACAGGGAGACAGAGCGAGACAGAGCATGAGTGGGGAAGGGGCAGAGAGGGGGAGACACAGAATGGGAAGCAGGCTCCAGGCTCTGAGCTGTCAGCACAGAGCCTGACGCGGGGCTTGAACTCACAAACTGTGAGATCCTGACCTGAGCCGAAGTTGGGCGCTCAATGACTGAGCCACCCAGGCGCCCCAAGAGACTGTTAAATACAGAAAACAAACTGAAGGTTGCTGGAGGTGAGGTGGGCAGGAAATGAGCTAAGTGGGTGATGGGCAATAAGGAGGTCACTTGTTGGGATGAGCACTGGGGATTGTATGTAAGTGATGAATAACTTGGTTCTACTTCTGAAACCAATACTACACTCAACATACATACACTGTATGTTAATTAACTTGAATTTAAATAAAGAATAACAAATCAATAAAATAAAATAAAATGTACCCTGCTCTCAATGACTGAATATCCTCTCCATTACTAGGCTATCATGTGGCTCCCCACATAACAATTCTGACTTGAGGATCTTTGTTCTAGAATTTAACATTAGTCTACAGGGACCTTGGACTTTGAAAATTAATTTTCTTCTCTCTTTGGCATACAAAATTCTTTGGTCCTTTGTTTTTTGGTCATGAAGCAAAAGAAGAGTGTGGGGAGAATTACCAGGGAGCTGGTCTGGGGGTCACAGTGCCAGTGGCACATTCCCCCGAGCCTGACACAGGCAGTGGGAACTTATTTCTCCCTGTCTTTTTCCAGCTCCATGACAAATTAGTGTACTATTCTTTAAGCAGAGTGTTTAAGACCACAGACTTTAGGGGCGCCTGGGTGGCGCAGTCGGTTAAGCGTCCGACTTCAGCCAGGTCACGATCTCGCGGTCCGGGAGTTCGAGCCCTGTGTCAGGCTCTGGGCTGACGGCTCAGAGCCTGGAGCCTGCTTCCGATTCTGTGTCTCCCTCTCTCTCTGCCCCTCCCCCGTTCATGCTCTGTCTCTCTCTGTCCCAAAAATAAATAAACGTTGAAAAAAAAAAAAACCCACAGACTTTAGAGACTGGCAAATTGGGATCTGAATCCCAATTCTAATGCTATTGTTTGACCTCGATATGTATCACCAGCATGGATTGGGAAATCTTAGACTAGACCCTCGATAATGCACCCTCCACTCTGTGCTCGTTACTTCAATAGCCCAGTCAAGGGGGTAAAAACCCAAGGTGCATTAGGGGTTTTTGTAGAGAGCTCTCAACACCGTCTAAAAATGGAACCAATATATTTTAAATATATATCGAAGGTGGAAAGAGGAGATTCCTAACATTTTCCGTTAATTATTTTTCTAAAGAGGTTTCAACTCTACTCCACCTGCCTTAAGCATATTTTCCCATTTGCTCCTCCCAACCACACTCAGACCAGAAACCAACAGCAATCAGCCTTATCTGTCACAAGCCTAAGTAAATAACTAAGAAGAGAGTCACCCTATGTCATGATATTACAAAGGCTGCTAGAAAATTAAAATTAAAACCTGGTGTCTTTACCACACCAAACCAGATACAAAGGAAGCCACAGAAAGTTAAGTTCAAATCCTCATGTAAGTTTCTATTTTAAAAGCTAAACTAAAAAACAAAAAAACAAACTACAGCAAGCATCAGTGAGAAAGCTTGAGATGAATCATTAGGCATTGTAGTGGACATAATCTGGACACGGCATTTCTCACCGAATGGCTTCTGGAAGCATGGTGAGGACTCTGATTTCTCTTGGTAGCTGACTAGGGGGTTGTCCTGACTCTACAGCCCTACAGCAATGTCTTCATCTTTTGTGGAGCCTGCAATACTCCCCATCAGAAATTTTGAACAATTTTCAAATGTAACCCATCTGATTACTCCAAAAGTTAGTTTGCCACCTGAAGTGTTCGTCTACTGGATTTAAGGATGAGCCCTGATTCTCATTCAACTGTTTACTCTGAGAAATAAACAGTTACTTCGATTTTCTCTGTTTAGCGAATGTTTGTTCTGTGCTGGGCATTGGGAAAAGTGCTTGGCTTATGTTATCTCTAATGTGCACAAGTCTGAAAAGCAGATCACAATCTCCAAGCCCCATTTACAACTGAGGAAACTGAAGCTCAGGGAAGTCAACTATCTTGCTCAAAGGCACTTAGCTGGTAGATTACTGAGCGAGGATTTGAACTCAGATGCAGTGACCCAAGATCTTTGCCACTCTGTACACCGCTCCTGGTTTATAGGGATGTCCTAGTTACAGCTCCTGCTCAGGACACCACGACCATTCCTTTTCTATTATCACTTGGCCTTGCCATGGCTTTACTGCCACCAACCAGAAGGGGACTTAGTATATAACCAACTCGTGTGTGTGTGTGTGTGTGTGTGTGTGTGTGTGTGACAAATGATAACTAAATTTATCGTGGTGATCATTTTGCAATATATACAAACAGCAAATCATTTATTTTGCACACCTGAAACAAACACAATGTTGTATGTTGTTTATACCACAATTAAAAAGTGTTTTTAAAGGCCAACTCTGTTTTATAACAATCTAAAAAACAGCTCTGGAGAATTTATGTCAACACTAGAATTGCTGCTTTGGGCAAACTCTCTAATGTTTAAGTAGGCAATGTTAACCAGTCCTATGTGTTTGTGTGCTCCTATATTCCCTCCAGGACATATTTATATAAATTCATCCAGAGTGCTCTGTTCAAATTCCAAGCTCTCCATTTCCGAAGACTCCTGGGCTCACTAAGATTTTCCTGAGATGGTAGCAATTGGTTGTTGCTTCCCTTAGCATTTTCCAAGCTGAAGTCATGTCTGCCATGCTCTATGAAAAAGAACTCTAGGGTCACAAGGAAAAGTTTCTCTTAAAGATGTCTTTCAATAAATAAACGAAGTGAGAATGATAGAATTTGAATGTTATCATTTTTCAAACCCTACTGAAATGATAAGTCTAGGCAAAGACCAGCAATGGCTGCCACATCACAAATAGACGAACCGGTCACCATATGCCTCCTAATAAAAGCATGTAATGCTGTGTATGCAGGACTAATGTTGAAAAAAAAAAAGTATGTGAATCAGATCAAACCTCCAACTTTAGAGAGTAGATCCAACAGTGTAAGATCTCTCTGCATTGAGAGTATAAAAGATGCAGAAACATTCTCTAGAAGGACATTTTTTACATCCACCATTGGTAAAAGCAAAGGATATATCATTAAAGTGTAACTTAATAAAGGCTTTTCTACAGGGGTTTAAATTAAGGAAATCCATCTAGGATAATCTTTCTGCTAGTGATTAATTTGATTCACAGATAGGCACAAGGCCCACAGAAGTATCTGTAGTCTATAGTCATACCAAATGTTTCATCCAGGCTTTGTGTGTGTGTGTGTGTGTGTGTGTGTGTGTGTGACTTGAATTTTCTCATTTTAACATTTTGTGATAGAAAAGTTCAAACATAAACAGAAGTAGAGAGAATAACGTAATGAACCCCATGTACAGCAATTATCAACTCATGTCCAACCTTGTTTCATCTATGCCTCCCTTGAAGCACACCATCCCCCACCCCAGAGCATCCAGATTGGCTTCTTAGGAAAAGAAAATGATGATCTTACTCTGGAAGCAGCCCTCTGGTCAACTCTGATAAGGGTAGAATGGTCCTCCCTTACCTGGAATACAGGCCAGGCTTATCAATTCATAAAATTGTGTCAGCTTTGCTCTCTGCCTGACTGGTATCTGAAGTATAGAAGCTCTTCTACTTACAGACAGATCGGATTCTTAGAGGCTTTTTCCAACTCTATTTGTGCTCAATTCTGAAGAGACGTCATACAAATTACTTTTAACATTTTTTGTTTGTGGTAGACAATTTTGAGGGATTTTTGCTTTCTTAACTGCAGATATTGGTGAGTTTTGACTCTTAACTACAGGACTTCATGAGTTCTGACTCTGAACCACAGAATTTTGTGGTTGAAAAGACTTTATCTTTCAGTCAACCACCTTCCAGGCCCTAACCAAACAGCTAAGTCTGCCTGGCTGCTGCTACTTAGCTCTGGTCAAAAACCGGCATGAATGTGGGAAAGATCCGTTCCTCACACCACACACCAGAATATGTTTCAAGTCGATCAGAAATTTAAAAAAAAAAAAAAAAGTTAAGAAAACCATACAAGTACCAGAAGGTGAATTCCTCTACAACCAGGAAATGGAAAAAACTTTCCTAACTCAAAACCTCAAAAAACAATGAAAACATTGATAAACACAATAATATTAATTTTTAAAAACAATTTGCATGGGCACAAACACCAAGAACAAAGTAAAAAGAAAAGATAAACTATGGAAAATACATGCACTGTATAATAGAGAGAGGGTTGATATGTTTAATGTATAAGAGCTGCTAAAAATAGAAGCAAAAAAGATCCCCCACGAAAGTAGACGAATGGACAAGCAATATGAACAATAGTTCATAAGAAAGGAATGCAAATGGCCCTAAAACATATGAAGAAGAAAATTCTGTACCTCACTAATAATGAGAAAAATGTAAATTAAAAACAATTATTTATCATATTAACAAAAACCCAAATACAAGGCCTGTTGAAGAGCTATGGGGAATGCATAATGATACAACCCTGTGGATGGGAATTTGGCAATATTAACAAAATTACATTTACCCTTTGTCTTAGAAATCTCATTTCTAGGAAAATATCCCGTTGAGACACTGGAAAAAATTTCCTAAGATCTATGTATAAGGTTATTCATTGCAGCATTAGTTATTAGTAAAAACTGAAAGCAACCAAAATGTCGACCAATAAGGTTCTGTTGAATACAATGTGGTATATCTATTAAACACTTTTCAGCGGTTAAAAGGAATCGGGATAATTTCTATACACAATTATAGAGCAAGCTCTAGGATACACTAAGTGAAAGAAACAACATTTTTAAAAAGTATATATAGTATACCATTTACGTTATATCTAAGAAGGGGAAAATACAAATATGTATATTTGTATGTATGTAAAACTATGTACACATATAAAAACACATTTGTAGGCATTTGCTTATTCGTATATTCCTTGATTTATGAAATGTCCTTGATTTATGATAAACCCATCATAAATTGAAAACATCATAAGTGGAAAATGTATTTAATACACATAACCCACCCAACATCAGAGCTTAACCCAGCCGACCTGAAACTTGCTCAGAACGCTTACATTAGCCTAGAGTTGGGCAAAATCATCCCACACAAAGTCTGTTTTATAACAGTGTTAATATCTCATGTAATTTATTGAATGTTATACTGAAAATGAAAACCAGAATGGTTGTATGGGTGCAGAATGGTTGTGAGTATATCAGTTACTGACTCTCATGGCCTCCTGGCTGACCAGGAGCTGTGGCTGTCCCTGCCTGGCATCGTGAGACATGATCGTCTGGTGTATCATTAGCCCGGGGAAAGAGCCAAATTCAAATTTTGAAATACGGCGTCTACTGAATGTGGATCACTTTTGCACCATCGTAAAGCTGAAAAAGCATAAGTTGAACCACCATAAGTCTGGAACCATCTGTACTTTAGAAAATAGAAGAATAAACCACATTTGTTTAATTGTTACCGTAGGGGAAGAGAGGGACCAAAGTGAAGAGAAGAAGAGAAGTTAGAACTTCTCTTGATTAAACTTAGTGTTATAGATTCGACATTGGAACCACATAAATTCTTTACATAGTTATAAAACAGTCTTAAATCAAAATGAAAGGAGAGCAATTCCTAAAAATTGAAAGCAAATAAAACAAGTGAACTTCACTATGTATGGAGTTGGCAACATGACTACTGAGAGGAATTAATCCAAGTAATTTTAAAACAGTAATTTGACTGCGTATCCCTAGTGGGATAGATCCTAAGGACAAAAATAACTTTAAAGAATCTTACACTGTTTTCAAATATCATACTGTTAGTAATGATATTAATATTATGATTCTGAAACATCATAAAGCAGAAAGTAATTATGTTAATGTTGTTTGGAACCAGGATTTTAGACAGAAGAGTGAAAATATGCAAATACAAAATCGAAGAAGTTAAATTAAAAAAAAAAACCTTGCATTACTAAATCCAAATTCAAAATATTAGCAGAAACTCATGATGTATTTTCTGCTAAATATTTTTTTGTCATTCTGTCTGCCAAAACAACCTAGAAACAATGACCAACTTGTAAGCAATGGGCAGCCTAAAACCAGTTCGTGATCTTTAAGTATCATTTTTCACAAAAGGAGCTAAGCCTCCTTGGAGAAATTGCTGATTTCAGGTCTGCAGTAGGAAATCCACAGAATGTGCCTCGAACATTTGTCATACTGGACAGCAAAGAAGTTCTCAAAAACTACTGGGGTTGTATCAAAGATTCAGAAGCCAACAGGAAAGAGGCTCTCACAGGCAAAAGACGGAAAATTTTGAGAACCAGTAAGAATAATGACTCCAATACGAAACACACGAAATATGTAAGATCCAGGTGGTAGTAATTATACTGCACAACAAGAACTCGCTGATCACCTTTGGGGGGTGCTAAAGAACCAATTTACTATTCTGGAAAGGTGTAAATCCAGGGCAAGAATCAAGGATTTAACCTGCCCTTCCTATACACGCTGAATTTCAGGGGAATCAAATAATAAAAAAATAAAATAATAAAAAATAAATTTTTAAGGAAAAGTTTCTCTTCATAAAAGTCTTCCAGCTAATAAATGAAGGAATGATAGAATTAGCATATTATCATTTTGCAACCCCTACTTGAAATAATGGATCTACACAGAGATGATGAACTAGAACAGACAACTGGTCACTATGTGCCTCCTGAGAGATGTTATACAAGTCAGCTTAGGAGGAATTCTTGATGAAAATTTGTACCAACCTGCCCTTCCTATACACGCTGAATTTCAGGGGAATCAAATAATAAAAAAATAAAATAATAAAAAATAAATTTTTAAGGAAAAGTTTCTCTTCATAAAAGTCTTCCAGCTAATAAATGAAGGAATGATAGAATTAGCATATTATCATTTTGCAACCCCTACTTGAAATAATGGATCTACACAGAGATGATGAACTAGAACAGACAACTGGTCACTATGTGCCTCCTGAGAGATGTTATACAAGTCAGCTTAGGAGGAATTCTTGATGAAAATTTGTACCTGCATCAGATCAAATTTCCAATTCTAGAATGTGAGTCTAACAGCTAGTTTATAGGAAATGCTAGTCAGAGGAACAGGTTATGGATGAAATGACACCTCAGGTTTCAAAACACAAAATATGAAAAACTACAGGACAAATGACTTTGTTTCTTCCATATATAAATTGAAAGGGGTCAGGGAAGAGGGAGCAGAAACCTGTAGATTAAAACAAATTTAAGAGAATTTTTGGACCTGATGGAAACAACCAATTCTTTCTAAAGTGTGGGGGTAGGGAAATGACACAACTAGGAAAATTCCAATGTTGTCCATTTTTAGGTGTGATAACAGTTATGTGGTTTCAGTTCTTAAAGAGTCCTTATCATGCAGAGATACATATGGAAAGTTATGGATTAAGTGGTTTGCTGTCTTGAACTTGCTTCAGAAGAACCCATTTGGGCTGTGAGGGTGGGTTGTGAGATGCAGGGGAACAGAGGTGAAATCAGACCAGACGTGAGCTGGTGACAGCGGGAGCTGGGTGATGGTACATGGGAATTCATTACGTCATTCTCTCTACTTTTGTTTGCACTTGAATTCTTCTATTAGAAAACTTTAAGATGAGAAAAATCAGGTCTCACACACACACACACACACACACACAACCTGATCTTCTCTCTAACTTTTTGTTCTTGAGCAAGGATCTGGGTCAATAATGGCTAAGTGGTGGGGTTGTTTGTTTGTTTGTTTGAATAATCAGGGCATTTACTTCTTTAAAAAGAGTCATGAGCCTGGGTGACCCAATCGGGTAAGCGTCCTACTTCGGCTCAGGTCATGATCTCATGGTCTGTGAGTTCGAGCCCCGCGTCGGGCTCTGTGCTGACAGCTCAGAACCTGGAGGCTGTTTCAGATTCTGTGTCTCCCTCTCTCTCTCCGCCCCTCCCCCACTCATGCTCCGTGTGTGTGTGTGTGTGTGTGTGTGTGTGTGTGTCTCCCTCTCTCTCTCTCTCTCAAAAATAAATAAACATTAAAAAAATTAAAAAAAAATTTTAAAGACAGTCATGAGCACATTCCAATTGGAAAGCTGCCTGACTATTCAACCATAACACCATGTGCTGAATCCTCTTGGTTTGCCTTCTCGGTCTGGCCTTTCAGAAAATTTAAATGAAAGCTCCTGAATTAGACAGTAAATTTGAAGATCAAAGTCCTAAAATATTAGTATTGAAACACAAAAACTGTTCTGCTGTGTCAGCATCTAAATGTAAAGCTAGGATTCATGGCCAGGTGGCCACAGAGTGAAACAGAGCGCGTGCAGACACAGAAGCCAGTGACCTGGGAGTAAGGAGGATGTAGGGGGCAAAGGGGCAGATGGTCCACTTGTGACTAAGCCCCACGAATTTTCAGCCATTGTGGGGATGTCTTTAGCCTCTCACAGCATGACTTGGGGTTCTGTATTTCCAGTGGTCAGGGAAATCGGAGGAGGTTCAGAGAGGTCGAATAATTTTCTCAGGGTCACAGAGCTGGTAAGTGACTTAGCTCGTCTTCTAACCTAGGGAAGTCTGCCTACAAAACCCTTTCTCCACTCTCTACTTTGGCAGGCCCCAGAGCAGCACTTTGTGGACACTGATGGTCAATGTCACTGCAGGGGTAATTCACAGAACATTTCCCGGGTGAAAGTCCAAATCCTTAAAGTAAAGGCAACAGCACCGTGATGGGCAGGATGAATACCTTGTTACACAAGGCAAGAGAGTTCAGAAGACAACTCATGCCGTGGTCATTTATCTGGCAGCAAATCCAGGAGCAAAGCTTTCAGAAAGCCTGGCAGGTGCTGGTGGGCAATGGAAGCATATTTCACATCTCCTTTTCCCATCACCTTATATCACTTTTAAATAGATCATGAATGATATTTTTATAGACAAATCCAGGCCCTTTCCCCTGTGGCAAGTAATGCAATAAGAGCTCATTTATTTAGCATCCTATTGATTAGAAAGCAGTGATACAATACAATGAGTATTGATGGCCGTAAAGATACCCAGAGGCAGCGAAGTATCCTAAAAAGGTTTATGACTCATCAAACTGCAATTATACTCGAGAGGCAGAGCTCTAAATATCTCTTATTGAATTAAATTTATCTGATAAATGTTCAGCTGCATATGGCTATGTGAAATCTATACAACCAGAATACTTCCTTACCCAGAATAGCACATTCTCTGACCACACTGGGTTTTCTGCCATTGGATCTAGACAAATATGACCTCTGCCAAAATATTTACTCCATCACTGGAAGATTTTGGAGAAAAGAGCCTTAAAACCGAGTTGGAACGAATATGGTAGAAAATGATTGCTCGGTACATTTGGGGAGACCTCCCAAATCTGCTCTCATGTTTAAGGAAATAATATATGTAAAGTCCTATATATGCCCACAATCGGTAAGGCATCCTAGGTGGCCACTATTGTTATTATTGTCATATTATAATTATTAACATCATAATCCTTGCCTTGTAGGTCCTGAAAATAGAACTACATTGGGAGGAATGGGCTTGTGTCCTCACAAGAGGAGTGGGTGTGTGTCTTTGGTCTTAGCTTGAGCTAAGATTCACTTGAACATAGTGCAATCTAATAACCACCAAACTATTCCTCATGTACTGCTTTTAATTTATCCCAAATAAGCAAATACATAAAAAGCAGGCACAAGACAAAAAGACTATTCCTAAAATGCAAAACCTTCAGTGAAATATGCTAGGAGCTGGGTTTTCAAGTGAAGTCCTTCAGCTGATACAAAGCAGCAGAGAATACTGATGCTTTCATTGTCTCACTACCCCTGTGTTAGTCTGGGTTCTCCAGAGAAGCAGAACCAATAAAATGTATATCTATATAGAAAGATATTGAAAGACAGACAGATGAAAGAGAGAGAAAGAAAGAAAGAAAGAAAGAAAGAAAGAAAGAAAGAAAAGAAGAAAAGAAAGAAAAGGAGAAAAGAAAAGGAAAAAGAAAAGAGGTTTATTTTGAAGAACTGGCTCATGCAATTATGAAGGCTGGCATATCTAAAATCTGCAGGGTGGGCCAACAGGCTGAAAATGAGAAAGAACCAACGTTGAAGTTCCAAAGACCATCTGCTAAGAGAATTTACTCTGGCTGAAGGGGAGAGAGGAATAAAGGGGAATCGATCTTTTGTTGTATCCAGGCCTTTGACTGATTGAGTGAGGCCCACCCATATTAGGGAAAGCAATCTGCTTTATTTAAGTTCACCAATCTAAATGTTCATTTCACCCAAAAACATCCCCACAGAAATATCCAGAATATTGTTTAACCATATATCTGAGCATCGTGCCCAGCCAAGTTGATAAATAAAATTAACCCTCACTCTCTCTCTTTCTCTCTCATACACATACACACTTGAGCAAGTTTCATCACAAAGTGAGGAAGGAAGCATCTAGAAGGAACCGGAGTTATTGTGGAACCTTCCCAAGAGGTCACATGCCTTGATGAGAGCATCACCGCCTTGATTCCAAGGTATGATTTTATCTCTTCTTCTCTAATGAGAAAAACAATCCATTGATTGAGAAAATAGGCATTATGTATCTAAGATGTTATTTTTAAAACCCGTGAGCTAAATATTGTTGTATTCTCATTTACAGATGGAGGAACTCTTTTCAGTTAAGTGATTTGCCTTAGCATCTATCAACTAATGGAAGAATCTAAATATGAACACAGGTCTTCAAATCCCATATTACCTGTGATTTCTCTTTATGCTGTGTCAGAAGTAAGGAAAACATGAAGCCCAGACAAAATGCCTATAACAGAAGGAACTTGTGATGGTAAGTGTGTAATATTACATGTTCTATTTCCTGTAACATGTAATGATTTCATGATTTCATCCGTGAAACGATTGTTTCATCCGCGATTAGGGTAACTGTGGGGAGCAATCCTCATGCAGATGGCAGTAGACTGCAAACTATACCTTCTCTTCGAAAGAGATTTAGGGAAGCTCTTGGTAGCAGGGCACGCCCATATCTCCCAATCTGTCACACCCTCCTGACAGTCATCATTTGTCACAGATTCTTAAGGAGGCCCTGGAAAGGCTCTCACCAGGCCATCTGCCAGGTGTCTTATCTCCGCCAACGCCAAACTTAGACTAACGGTGGCTCATAGTTTGTGGCGAAGCTGTTCCAAAGAGCCGTTGAAAGTCAGGCAGCCAGTGGCAAGGCTGCGCTTTGATCTCTAACTGACCCTTCTAGCACCCCGGGTGACCTGCTCCAGGCCCCCCCCTCCCCCCTGGGAAACCATGTCTTTAGTTTATGCTAAGATCTACCCTTGTCTGTGGCTGGTGTTTCGAGGGTGGAAATATTGAGTTGGAGAAACATAAGAAGAAGATTGTAGTAGAATCTTCGTGCTATTTGCTCTTAAAGTTTGTGTTGGTATTTGGGCTAGGAAAACAGTCTGTCTCTTCTTCTTCCTGCGCCCCCCCCCACCCCAGATAACCCTACTCTCGCTTTAGTTCAGTGCCTGATCTCAAGTAGGACCAGGGGCCTGGAGAGTGGGCAAGAGGCTGAGTGCTCAGCAGAGCCACAGGCATGCCCGCCAGGTGCAGACATGAAAATAACACACCAGTCTATGGGGCACCACTCAACAGGCACGTGTGGGGCAAGCCACATCTGCCATGGCCAACTTCTGGTGAGAGCGACCAGGAGAATCTGCGTTTCCTTCCGCGGTGCCTCTTGCAGCAAGCAGTGGGCCAGTCCGTGCACATTTGCCAAAGCTCAGAAAATCACGGCTAATCTGAAAAACAGTGCAAGAGCTGTTAGTCCAAGCCAGGGCAGCCGTGTGCAAGTAGTAAATTAGAGTCGAAGAGAAGTAATGCCAGACCGTCCTAGGCAAAGACAATGACCAGAAGCCAGGAAAGTGGTTGCCATAATTCAAAGACATATACTTGTAATAAGGCAATAATAGGGGAGGATTCCTGTAAGGAGAAGAAAATAACACATGAACACATTCAGATATCAAAATGACATTATGAGGCACCTACACGCGCATTACGACTATTCTTCTAGATAAAGAAATGGGCCCAGAAAAGTTAAGTAAACTTGTACAAAGTAACACAACTAGTAAAGTGGCCCCATCAGGATTTGAAACCAGGAGGTCTGACTCCCAAGTTGGTAAATTACATTCTAGCTTTGTAATTGCTTTCTGCTTATGAGACGGTTATCAGGACTGTTGAGATTTATTAGTTTTTAATTCTCACATCGTATTTTTCACAATAACATCACATGCATTGGTTTATAAAAGAGACCATAATAAAATTGTGTATTTTCTAACTATTTCATAATTTGGACTTCTTTCCCACCAAAATAAGATTTTGTCCATGCCATTCTTCTGGCACTTTCCTATATATGTGACTTGTACTGGCTGGGCCAACTTTTAACCCAAATTGGTTACTTAAAATATGAGATCATTCTCCTATACTTCATGGTTTCCTTCAGGTCACATTAAATTTTAGCTTCTTTCAAGAATGATTCTATTTTATCAGAAATTAAACCCTTAAACTGAGCTCTAATTTCTTTCCACATATCCATGAGTACGATGACAGGAAACTGAAGTAAGATTTGGGTTTTCTGATTTTCATTTTTTGGAAAGGATTTGGGGTGTTTTTTGTTTTTTGTTTTTCACTTATGGTCTTCCTAAAACCATACCATGGAGACAATCTCATTTGGCATCTGGAGACAGGTGAGCAATCTGTTTCAAAGTGAATAAAAATCGTATGGGAGGTTTTTTTAATGTCATTCCAATGCCTTCAACAGTTCTTGTGGTGTCACGGGTTGTGCTGTGACCTAGGTTCTTAGTTGCTGTGACATCATACCTTCTTGAACACTTCATTCTCTCAACTGCAAAAAGGAACCAATGATCCCCACTTCTTGGAGTTATGAGGTATAACTAAGCAGTAAAGATAAAGACCCAACACAAGCCTAGCACAAGAAGGGACACAATGACAGTTAAAATCTCCATGGTTCTCCCTGGTCTGAGCTCTACCCGTCACCATTCATGTGACTTTCGAGATGCTTAATTCTTCCAGAATTCTATTTCCTTACATGTGGGTCTAGATATCAAAGGGTCCCAGTGACTCTGTGATTCCAAGGTGTCCTCTGTCCCGCCCACACCCCTCATTATGCTGTCTGTCCACTGCCACATCCATGCTGGCACTTGGCCCAGGGCCTGGGCCCCTGCCAGATCTTTGCATCCCTGCTCACATCTATTATCTCCAGGACATCCAAATGGAGCTAAATGTGCCAATTAGGCTGTACTCAAGTAATTGCACAAGTTTGAGGCTGCCTCCGTTAAAATAAATGTTTGGGCTGAAGAAAACTCAACTTGGAAAAGAAGAAAGATACCCAAGTTTGCCAGAGAATTTTCTTAGTGCTTTTAATAATCTGGAGCTGCCAGAGCTGAGGGCTCCCCCGAGCAATAGAAATATCTTTCTTCTGCCTTCTTCCAACACGACTGTGCTCTCTATGTTATTGCTACTTCTCTCTATCCATTGTCATCACATTTGATTTGGAAACTGGATCCAAAAGAAAGCAAACTAAGCTTAATAAACTCTGGGGTGCTGAATGAACACATTGATAATTACATTACCCGGCATTCATTGAACACTTACTTTGGGTCTAAGCACAATCATTAAGACGTACTAAACAATAAGTACGCCATTAAGACGCCATAATACTATATTACTTATCATAGTATTTATTTGTGAAGTAGGAATTTTAATTACCCTCATTTTACAGATGAGAAAACTGAGGCAGAGACCAAGTTGGCTGACCGAAAGCCCACATTCCTTACCACCACACTATGTTGCCCATGATAGCACCAGTCACAGTGATGATAGCTCGTACTTAGTGAGCTTGTGCACTACACTGGACACTTTACAAATGTAATACAAAGAGGGAATTCACTGATTAGGAAAAAAAAAAAAAACCAGCTTCTAAAATGTCCACATTTTAAGGAAGGAGCAAAATTTATCTCAGAGATACATGGTGTTTTTGTTTATTTCAGTGGTTTTCTATCCTACTTACATATTAGAACCACTTTGTAATTTTTAAAAATACCAACATCCCAAAACAAAACAAAACAAAACAAAACAAAACAAAAAACCAACATCCAGAGACACCTGGCTGGTTCAATTGGTTGAGTGTCCAACTTCAGCTCAGGTCATGAGCTCACTATTTGTGAGTTTGAGCCCCATGTCAGGCTCTGCTGACAGCTCAGAGCCTGGAGCCTTCTTCAGATTCTGTGTCTCCCTATCTTTCTGCCCCCTGCCCTTCTCACACTCTTTCTCTCTCAAAAATAAATAAACATTAAAAAATTTAAGAAATAATGAATGAAAAATACCAACATCCAGAGGCACCTGGCTGGCTCGTAAAGTATGTGACTCTTGACCTCAGGGTTGTGAGTTCAAGTCCCACAATGGGCATGGAGCCTAGTTAAAATTACATATATATATATATCAGTATCCAAATATATATACTATATATATATATCAGTATCCAAAACCTACCCCCGGTCCTGGGGGTGAGACCCAAGCATCGGTCTTTGGTGGTGGTGGTTGTTGTTTTAAAGAAAGGTAGACTACCCGGGCGCCTGGTGGCTCAGTCGGTTGAGCCTCTGACTTTGGCTCAGGTCATGATCTCCCAGTCTGTGAGTTGGAGCCCCATATCGGGCTCTATCCTAACAGCTCAGAGCCTGGAGCTGTTTTGGATTGTGTGTCTCCTCTCTCTCTACCCCTCCCCTGCTTGTGCTCTGTATCTCTCTCAAAAATTTAAAAAAAAAAAATCTTTAATTAAAAAAAAAGAAAAAAGAAAGGTAGACTACCATATAAATACTTCATTTGGTTGTGTCTGGAGTCTTGGAGGCTTGACTACCCTGTGTTCTCCTACAAATGGACCTTGAGAGCTTATTTGGAGTTTATAGCAGGGTAGTGCAGCTACTTGTATATCCTTGACCAAAGAAAGATCCTCTTCTATTGGGGAAGGTCGTCCTCTTGGACCAAGCACGCAGCTTTGGGAGGGACGCACAAGGAGCAGTGAGGGAGAAAGAGGACATCTGCCTAGACAGCCAGAACAACCAAATCAACCATGGCGATCAATGGGGTGACAGATGTCACAGCCAGATCACCCTCACATTCAGGCATCAGTAATTTTAAGATCTTTGCCGGTGACTCTGATGCCCAAGCAGGTTGAGAACCACTGGTTTACTTTAATCAACACCCTTAAGACCATTTTTTGTGTGTGTGAACATGATTGGGAAGAAAAAAAAAAGTCGTATATCCTGCATCATAACGTTAGGAGACTTTGGAGTCTTCTTCAAGTAGGAAGAAGAGTTGGGAACCCTAGAACAGGGAGAAGAGAATATTTGGAAAGAGATCTAGACAGTCCAGGAGGAAAGACTAAAGATCCACAAACAGGACAGAAGGCGAGACCCTGACAGAAAAGGTGGTATGCTGGGTTACAAAACACGGATACAACACTTCACTCTTCCCCGAATGTGCACCCTTTGCAATATGATTTGCAATTGCCCTCATCCAAAACTAGAGTCCTCTTCCCCTAGTCTTGAACCTGGGCTAGTCCCGTGGCTTGCATTGACCAGCAGATGCAGCGGGAGTGACGCAATGCCTGTTCTAAGCCTAGATCTCAGAGACCTTGCATGCTTCCACTCACTTCCATGTGTGTGAGCCTGGGTTAATCTGCTACAAGTTGAGGGACCACATGAAACAGACCCTACGCATCCCAGTCCAGCTACCAGACATGTGAGAGTTCAGCCGAGATCAGCAAAGGGACTCACAACTAACTCAAGACCCACGTGAGAGTCCAGCTGAAACCAGAAGAACCACATTGTTGATCCTCAACTGCTAATGCGCAGAATTGTGACCACTGCGTTTTGGGATGATTTGTTATGTAGCAGTAGCTAACCAATACAGATGACTAGGGGGATGGCCTGTAGAACGGTGGAGGATCACAAGAAGGTTGACATCTAATCCTGTTTTAGGTTGTCTGGTCTGTGCTGTAAACCCTCTTGCGCCACCCACAATGAGGCCCAAATCTGCAGTAGACACAACCACCTTGGTAGATGACATTTCCCACTGAATAAAGGGGATCCGGGTGATGAGTAACAGGAGCACAGTCACAACAGGAGAGGTGCAGAGGGGCTTGAAAATCTTGCAGAAGCAGGAAATCAAAGTGGGGGCCATTAGGAGGAAAACAAATCCCCCCAAGAACTCAGAGGACAATGTGGAACAGGTCTCAAGTGAGCCTTCCAGGATATCAAAGGAAAAGGTGAGTCTGCTAGGCTGGAGGGCTCAGGAACACACCTGCAGCAGCCCCAAGGGTCTGTTGGTATTATTCATCACATCAGCCCTAACTGGGAGATGTTTATGACCTTCATATTATAAGGGTAAGGATTACAAGGTTAAATAACTTCCCCAGGATGACTCATCAGGGAGGAGGTAGAACCAGGCCTCTCTGCCTTGAGGGCTCTCTGGATAAATCTAATTAGGTGGTGAGAGCTCTGACCACCTATTCTTGAAACTCCAAACCCCCAGGCCTTCCAGGATGTGGTGATTCACAGCATGCTGGCCTTATTTGAAGGCTAGGTAAAGTGACCCCCAAACCACCAGATTTAAATCGTCCCGTCCCACTCAAATGGGGACCATTTCACTCTAGTGGATGGTTCCATTGGCCTCCCTCATCCCGTCCACCCTAATTCCAGCAAAAGCCAGTGCTTCGGGGTCCCTGTGACCACCCTGCCCTCCCGGACCTGGTGGGATCAGGCCCTCAGGTCAGGAGCTGGGACCGGCCTGGGGTCGCATTAGCATCGCCCCCCTGCCCCCTCACTCCAGTGATCTAATTCCATCCAAGATGTGGCACTTCTTCCCCAGAGACTGCACCTGTCTGTGACACTGACAGCAAGCCTCAAGCACTCCAGGATGTTCACCGATCGTCCGCGTTGTCTGGGACATGAAACCAAGACATGGGCATGCTAAAGACGGGGGGTCCCAGGGAGTATCAGGCACCCAGAAGGAGCCCCATTCATGTCTTGTGTTTCTCTCTCTCTCTCTCTCTGCCAGTGCAAGGTCAAAATCATCTGTGTACACGTGAAATTTCCCCATTTAAGAATTACACTTTCTTCCTTAAAACACACACACATATATATATACACGTGTATATACATACACACACACACACAAACACACATATATATGAATGATGCTTTCTTGAGAAAAAAAAACTGTGCCATCTGATTTCTCTTTCAGATTCCAAAAGTACAGGCTTGATTTTACCTCCCCGGATCTCCAGAGGGTGGGAAAGAGGACAATTAAGCTCATTAGATGCCCATCTGCTCGGTTTGCACATCTCACAAACACACTCTGCAGTCTGGAAAGACCCAGAGCTGCAATCCCCCTTAGGCCCTGGCGGAGAATGTAATCCTTCCAGCACGAGCAGAGCCTTGCCTTAGGAGACCAGACAGGTCAGATAAAAATTAATTGAATGTGAAGCACCTTTTCCTCTTCCTAAATGCAAAACTAGTTTCAAGCCTCACATTTGTAAGGGAGTTTTCTTATAATTAATCATGTATTTTATGGGAGGGCAGCTGTGGAGACAGCTTGGTTCTGGTCTCTGGGTTTCAGATCATGCCTGTGAGTCTCTCCTGCGGTGACTCACACATGCATGCCTCACACCCATCTCTACGAAGGCCATGACTTTCCTCCGTTAGCATCTGTCACCTGAGGGTGACTTCACCAGCCTTCAGAGCCTCCTTTCCCGGAGACCTACGGCTTGTGGATTCATCTCCAGACTGCTCTGCTTACTCTATCCATAACTGTCCCCGAGCTGCTGGCTACCTTAGAAGGTCCCTTCGGAGCCTCTGCATAGCCCACACACTTCCTGTTGCTAACAAGTGAGTCTAAGCTGATCACAGCAGCTTGCAAGATAATTAAAATCCAGAGCCTGGAGGGTCAGCCATTGATGGGCAATTAGGACCCCAATTACCAGCCACCCACCACAAAGGACCATCTGTGCTTCACTCATATCCGGTGAACTCAACCTTACTTTGAACCCTACAAGTGTGGAAAGTCACAGGAAGATACAGCAGGACACAGTGAAGGGAATGAGAAGGTCCTGAGTTTGAATCCTGCCCTTCGACCCTCTGGCCGAGCGGCCTTGGGCAGGTTAGTGAACCTCTCCAAGTGTGAGGCTCCTCATTTGTAAAATGGGGACACTACTCCCTGCCTCACAGGGTTGTCGTCGACGAGATAAAGTTCCTATCAGCAAACCACAGGTGTGAGTGAATGATGCTTACCCACGTTGCTGGGCCAGCTCGGCATCCTGCCCTCAGAAACTAAGGTCAGGGCTTTGAAGCCTGGCTCCCTCTGTCAGTGATTAGCGAGATGACCAAGATCTAGTCCCTTTAAACATACACTCACCATATGCATATTAGGGGTGCACCCCACTACTGTTCAGCCTTCCCACAATGGTGTGAGGCTAAGCAGAAGCCCCAAGGCAAGGGTGCTCCCCCGCCAGAGGTTAATTCGTTCTCAGAGCTTTCAAGTGCTGGATTAAGAGAGCACCACGGGCAGGCTTTAGGAAGAGGAAAGTCCTCTTGGTTGGCCTGAGTGTGGGAGCAGGGAGCCCAGGATGGCGGGCACAGGGAGAAAGGGAGGGCCTCCGTCCCCAGAAGCAGCTTCCCCAGCCAGCACACATCATCTCTTCTGGAAAACGACAGGGTGCTCCCAGCTTTCAGCTGACTTCGATTGGGACATCTAGATCTATGAGACCTGGGGTGTCTCAGGAGCCTTGGATGTCTGCCATGAAGTTTCCCCCATGAAGACTCCGGTCTCAGGGCCTTCAACCCAAAAGCGGGCCCTGGCCAAGGCCTCTTCACAATCAGCTCCCTGGAGTCTTCTTCTGGCTCTCTCCCCATCCTCCAGTGGGAGCCCAGGAAAGACCATACCAACCTTCATCTCTGCAGGACAGAACCGAGTCCACTGCGCCCCCGGTCATCTCTCTCAAAGATTCCAGAAGACAGTATAGCATAACAGCCCCAGAGCAGACCTAGCATCAAATGCCCCTGATAAGCTGCACAACTCTGTGCAAGACCCTCAACCTCTCTGAGCCCCAGTTTCCTCCTCTGTGACATGACGACAATAATAATTGTACCTATTGAGGTTGCTGCGAGATTTCCCTGAGAATGCATGTAGCAGGACCTAAAGTAAGTGCTCGGAAAATGATAGCTATTTTTCCACCGGGTGGAAAAAATCTGGAAGGAGGGAGCATCATAGATACTAAGGAGGAGAGTCATAGACAGCAAGCTGCAGGGCAGAGAGCACAGGACTGACAATCAGAAAATCTGGATTCAAATCCAGTTCCACTGTTTAGTAGCCGTGTGGCCTTAGACAAGTCATCTGACACCCACACAGTGGGAAGGACAACACATTTCACAGTGCAGGCATGATTATGCATGTGAAAGTGCAGCGTTCAAGGACTACAGTAGGGGAGGCGTTATTTTACAGACTCACACAAGAGACCTTGGAAATTATCTTCACAAGGGCATGTATCTTGCTTTATTTAATGTCACATCCCTCTAGCACAGAGCCTGGTGCCTAACCAAAGCTCAGTAAATGTTTATTTTCGAATTAATAGATTTATCCCAACACACTTCACTTTACCAAAGAAAAAACCCTGAAGCACAGAGGTGACCAGACATTCGAGGAAGGGCTGAGGCAGGTGCCATGTGTCCAATTTCCTGCCTGCTGGTTCACATTCTAGAAAACACCATTCTGAGCACCAGGAATATTCCCGCTGCCCATTCTCGTTGGTCCTAGCTTATTGTACTCAGCCGGTCCTCATCCCAACCCTGACCCTCAGAGCCTTAAAGGGCTCCTACAAAAACCCCAGTTGCTCCCTTCCAAAACCTGTCTTCAGAGAGTCCCAAATCAGCCTGCCAATTGGCCCTAAGTTTTGGAATTAAAAACCAGTCATTTCCACCTGACCAGTCCTGGTGGACAGCCACTGATTTCTCGAACTCCAGGATTTGTGAAAAAAGAGAAATATGGGTGCCTACATGGAATTTAGAGAAGCAACAGAAAATAAAAGGCACTGGTTCTGAAAGTCACAGAAGGTTCCCAAATCAGTGACTGGATTCCCAGCTGTGCCCTGGGGAAGACAAGCCCTTGCCCAGCCCCCACATCTATCTGCTCCTAATCACTTCAAGCCACAAGCCTGTCAGACACCAAGACTTAGCAAACCAGGCACTTGGCCAAGGGCATGCCAATACCTGTCAGGCCACAATTGCCAGACTCCTCTGTATTTCCAAGGACTTCCAGAACACAGCTCTACACAGGTTTGTCATGGCGAATTTAATCAGGATAGGAACATTGAACCCTATTGAACCCTGTTGCTACTTTAGAAGTATGCTGTCCATTTTTGGAACCTGGGAGACCAACTATAGAGTTTCAAAGACCGAGCTCTTTCTACCCGCTGGAGACTTGTCAGCCCTTTGTCCCAAGGTCTAGACCAATGCTCATCAAAGTATGGTCAGAAGACCTGCTGTATCAGACTCTCCGGGGGAGCTTGCTCTGGGCCCCATTCTGGTACTGGAGCAGAACCTCTGGAGACAGGGCCATGGATCTTAAAAACACCCTGGGGCACTGAATTTGACTACCAGTCTGCAATCCCCTTACCCCAAGGGTTAGTGCTGGATCACTGTGTTCCAGAGGAGGGAATAGAGGCATTGATGCTTTGAGGTAAGAAACAGAAATTACTTGATGTCAAACGAAATGGAGCTTGTGGAGGAGATGGGGCTCCTGCAGGGCTGTCCCAGGCTCGCACTGTGCCACCCCCACGGGCTAGCGGACTTCAGTTGGGGTGTGGCTTCCTGGGCACCTGCAGAGGCAGGATGCTAAGAGATTTGGGAAGCCACACTAGGAGTCCTGTGCCAAGCCTGAAGTCAGGGAAGAAGCATACAGTGGAGGGCATCTTAGGAACCCACCCAGAGTGTCAGTGCCCAGTACATGCTGGGGACCAGCACCCAGGGTGGGGAATGAGTATCAGAAAGAACAGTAGTGATAAAGGTAACCATTCCCTAAAGACCAGTTCTTTTGGCCTCAAATAAATCCCCTGGTTTCATGAATAGTCCAAAGGAATGGAGGTCTTCCAAAAAGACCAGCCTGCTGAGGAACGGCTTAGATGTAATTTTCCTTTAAAAAATAAAGAAATGTGTCATTCTTCACATCTCAGTGTCACAGAGAAATTTGTACTCATCACGTAGATAATATGCCCACCAAAAAAAATTCATGAACCATATTTCTGCTTGGCTTATGTGAGGTCATCATTCAAGCTGTGAGTTTATGAAAGAATTCCTCAAGTCTGACTCCCAGCTTCCCAGCATGAACTTGGAAAGTCCTAACCCACTGCTGCTCAGCACTTGCACGTGTGCGACATGTGTCCTCGCCTTTTATGTAAGATGGGTCTGATTTACACACTGAAGAAAAAAGCCAAGCAGGACTGAATTCGCTCTTGTACAAGTACAGAGTTCTTTTTATTAGCATGTGAGATCATTTCCCAAAACACGTCCCATGGAACATTAATTCTGAAAGACGTACTAAAGGGTGTCTCGGGCTAATAGATGCGAGAAACATTGCATACTCTGTTCCTCCCTACCAGGGATTCATGATGTAGTACCGCAGCTCTGAAAAAGTTTTTTGGTGAAGCATTTACTGTTTGGCCTGCTCAGTGCCCCTCCCCATCTGTCCCCACTTTTATAACAGCATTCTAGCTTTCCTTTAGGGAAATACTCCCTCCCTCCCCCTCGCCCCACTCAACCATGAAGTTCATGTGGCTTTGCTTATTGAAACCATTCAGTGACATTGCTGCCTCATATTCAACACACACACACACACACACACACACACACACACACACACTTCCCTTACAGGTACACAGCCAAACACAATATCCAGCACAGAAGTACACACGCACAAGGTTATTGGAGCTGAGTCATATTTTGTACCTCCAGAGATTTTACCATTCATGTTTTCCCTTAATTCTTACGAACTATCTAGAATTATTCCATTTATTAGCCTCTGTCTGTTTCTGTTGCTTGCAACCCAAAAACTCTAGATGAAGCAAGAGACCTATTTTCCACAGGCAAAAAACATGAAGTTGGGCCCTTACCCTACACCTTATACAAAAAATAATTCAAAATAGATCAAAGACCTAAACATAAAAATTAAGACTAAAAAACCCTAGAAGAAAACACTTTAATAACATGGGATTCAGCAATGATTTCTTAGCCATAACACCAAAAACACAAGCAACATGGGAAAAAATTAGACTTATCAAAATTAAAAATGTTTGTTCAGTAGAGAACACTATAAGCCGAGTGAAACCCCACAGAACGGGAGAAAATATGTGCAAATCATATGCCTAATGAGGGATTAATATCCAGAATATATAAAGAACTCCTATAATTCAACAAGAGCAAAAAATACATAACCCAATTTAAAAATGGGCGAAGGACTTTACCAGACATTCCTCCCAAAACAGCATATAAATGACCAATAAGCACATGGAAAGATGTTCAATGTTACCAACCATTAGGGAAATGCAAATCAAAACCACAACGAGACATTACTTCACACTCAGGATGGCTATCATAAAAAAGAAAAAAAATAGGAAGTGCTGGCAAGAATGCGGGGAAAGTGAAGGCCTGCACTTCACTGGTGGGAATATAAAATGGTACAGTCACTGTGGAAAATGGCATGGAGAGTTCTCAAAAAATTAAAGATAGAATTAACCAAATGATCCAGCAATTCTGCTTCTGGGTATATTCTCAGAAGAATTGAAGGGCACCTGGGTGGCTCAGTTGGTTGAGCCTCAGACTGTTGGTTTCAGCCCAGGTCATGATCTCCCTCTCTGCCTTCCCCCCACTCAGGCATGCTCTCTCTTCTTCTCTTTCTCTCTCTCTCTCTTTCAAAATAAAAAAAAAAAAAAGAACAATATTTTTATTTTAAAAAGGTAGAAGAAACCCAGGTGTCCATTGATGGATGAATGGATAAACAAAAGGTAGAATACATTTGTGCACACATACAATAGAACATTATTCAGCCTTAAAAAGGAATGAAATTCAGGCACATGCTACTACATGGATGAATCTTGAAGACATTATGCTATATGAAACAAGCCAGTCACAAAAGGAAATATCATATGATTCCTCTTATATAACGTACCTGGAATAGTCAAATTCACAGAGACAGAAAGTAGAGGGTGGTTGCCAAGGGCTCGGGAGAAGGCGCATGGGATGTTATTGCTTAATGCACACAGGGCTTCAGTTGGGGTAAATGGAAAAGTTCTGAGGAGGGGTGGCTGTGATGGTTGCACAACAACGTGAAGAGACTTAATGCCACTGAACTACACACTTAAAGATGGTTAGAATGGTAAGTTTCATCTTATGCGTATGTTATCACAGTAAAAAAGAAGCCTATTTCACTTTCTATAGCCAAAATTTCCCTGGATGCATCTGACCACGGACTTCTCCCTTTCACCAGAACTCCACATGAATAACACACAAAGCAAGGATCCCAGAGAATATCCTTTGGGAAAGGCCAGCGTGTCATGTTGTGGCCGAACCTTCAAGGATAAAATCCCAGGGTGGAACAGAGCAAGGGTCTCATCTAATGCAGGGAAGAAACACTGGGCCAGTCATCTAGGGAAGGAAGAGGGCTTCGTGTCAGTCAGTAAACTAGGATTCAGAGAGAAAGCACACAATAGCAGAGCGCAGAGGAGACACCTGCTTCTCTGGGCCTTCATATCAATATATTGATGAGGTAGCTCCCAAGTGGGAGAACTTAAGGATCCTTCTTCTGGAAGCAGGTTTGGAAGGTTGGAAATAAGAGAGCCAGGCGAGAGGACGGAGACAATGCACCCCAATATGCATCCCCAGGGACTGGGGGCTAATTACCTCCACCATTATAGACTGTACTGTTTACACGCAGAACACAAGTTGCTTAGCAATCTCAGAACTTAAAAAAGGCTTTTTGAAATGTTTAGCGGTTCTCAGCCACTGAGCGGAACTCCTTAGGCAGGGAGTTGGATCCACCCCTTGGCCAGGGCATTCGGGCCGGAATGGCATTGAGATTGCCCAAGGGAAAGATGACAATTTAGGATAATAGTGTAGAAGTCTCTTGTTAAGTAGCCCCTCCCTCATTGCAGGCTTCCTCCTAAGACTAATCTCTGAAGGCTCTTAGTTTTCATTTGCATAAAGAAAGTAATAAAACATAATTAAAAGCGTTGAGCTTTTCGTCATGTGCCAGCAGTTGGCTTTGTATGCATGTTCCCATTTCCTGTAAAGAACTAAGAAGTAGATAACTTTGTAACTCATTTCCTCGATTTCTTCATTCAGATGAAAAACCTGAGCCTAAGAAAGATTAAGTTATTTGTCCAGGTTTCCCAGCTGGGAGCCAGGATCAAACCCAGGCAACTGGACCCCAGAACGGACCCTTTTCTCGGCCACTTCATCCCCTCTTTCCAGCCGCTCGTGTACAGAGCCTCACAGTCTGCATCTTCCTTCTCAGTCACAAAGGAAGTGGATTCTTTATGTCCATTTCCGTCTTCTTTCTCATATGCACAATTATAACCGAAAGCACCTGTGAAACCCTCACGTCCCATTTATCTGTTGCATGGAGAACTTGTCTGCATAAAAGCAAGGGAATGGACAAGGTCACTATCAACCTGATTTTTTATGAGTCAAAAGTCCTCATCTTCAACACCTAAAATAGCATTTCTCATTGCCCATTGTCTGTACAGAGACTCTCAAAGACACAATTAAGGAAATCAAATGAAGAGTTCCTTTCTTCTGCTGCCGCAAGAGATAGCATTGGCATTTTCCCAGCTGCTAATGTTTTTCAGCTGGCTTTCCACATTCCAAGAGACAGCGATCAGGGCCAGTCCCATATATCAGCAAAGTAGGCGAATGTCTACATTCTGGGGTCCAAAGGGTAAGCTGGGGGAGGGCACTGAGACACCCACCTATTTCAAAAGATCTTTCCCACGTGCCAGTCACACGCATAACTGTAATTCTCCCTCAAACACTGTTGAAGTAATTGATGTGCCACCAGGCCCTAATACCACCTCATACGTGTATAACACTTTAATAACCCTGTAGAGATTTGAATATTCTGAGGTTCCAAAACACTTTTACTTATCACATTTTGTCATCTTAAAAACGCTGCGAGGTTCACATCGCTTTTCCTATTTTATATGAGGATTTTCGAGCTCACTAGTAACTAGCAAAGCCAGGGCTAGCATCTAAGGCTTTTTTTTTTTTTTAACTCCAAGACCAATGTTCTCTGGAGGTAAGATATTTTCACCCATCAACACCTCTTGCACAATTCCTTCATCTGCCAGAAGCCTGAGCCTAAGACAGGTAAGTTTCAGTAGCTGCACTAAGACAAGCCAACTCTGGTTGGAATTGACCAATCCGGCCTTAGCCTGGGAACCCCAAAGCACGAACTCTAACAAAGGCACATGCCCCAGGGCCTGCTTCTCTTTCTGCCTGCACCCTGCCTTGACCTCCCCATGCGGCCCCCCGAGGAATGCCTGGTTGGTATTTTGTCCAGGACTTGTGCAAAACTCAATTTCAATTTCTCTTGTGGTCTGTTTTTGAACTGTGGCTCCCTGTCTGGCCCCCTGTACTTCACCTAAGAAATGCTAACTTCAACGGTTGTAACAATTAGCACTACCATCCTTATCAATAATAATCTTGGCTGTGACTTGCAGAATTTACAGTTAATAGTGACCATTCAAATGTGCCCTTCACCTGGTGCTAAGAGAAGGTATACACGAGGGCCACCAGCCTGCTGGCCGGGGTTGCTTATTCATGGTCTTGCGATTCTTACCCAAAAGACACCTGGAGGGCCTGGTTTCACTTTTTTTCAACCGAGGCTCCGAAAGGCCTTTGCCCAACCATTCCTCAGATAACCCAAGCTCCTCACACTGCTGTTTCCAAATAGTGAAACACATCATGGCAGGCCACCAGTTCCATCTTTAATCAAATAGATGAATCGCAAGGCGACTTCCTTTGGCTTTTTTTAAAATAAGATTTCCACTCCTACCTCATGGCCTTGTCCAGCCTGACTTTGCCAAAAAAAAAAGAAATTACTGCTTTCAAGTACACCCGATGGCGTTTGTTGTTGTTTGTCAAATAAAAGTTGACTGACTGCTTGAGTTGCACTCCTCACAACCCTGTGCCTCGCCCATTTTCTGATGTTTGCACACTCGCACTCGCTTTGTGTCTCGGGGTGCTCCTGGTAAGGTACCCTTTGCCAACACTCGTCAAAAGGCTGTAATTCCCTCATCAGATATTTATTTCAGAGTATCTGCCGTCTGGACCACAACTCCCTGCCTTTAAGCAAGGCTGCTGTAAACGTGGATGTGTGTGTGTTGAACACATACATATGCACAGGTAGGTATGTTTATACATGTATAAACATGTATAAACACATATATATGTATACATGTATGTATGTGTGTGTGTATGAATATGCACGTAAAATTTCACACACCTTTCAAGAAAGCGCCTTCCAAAACTTTCAAATTCCCCACAAGGCAGCCAGATTTCTCCCAAACAGCTGCCCTAGGGCCTCCGGTGATACCAAGAAGAGCAATTCTCAGTCCCCCTGTGTTTCCATTTTTCTAAAAGCCTGACAGTAAAGGAGAGCTTCTCTACTTTGATTCAAGCAGTTAAAAACTCCAGCACAACAGAAGACACAGGCACATTTTTGTCGTGACTTACTTGACCACCATGCCAGCAAACTTAAATTACAACTCATCTTGGGGTGCCAGGGTGGTTCAGTCGATTAAGTGTCTGACTTCAGCTCAGGTCATGATCTCATGGTTGGTGAGATTGAATCGTGCTTCCGGCTCTGCGCTGACAGCTCAGAGCCCGGAGCCTGCTTGGGATTCTGTGTCTCTTTCGCTCTCTGCCCCTCCCCCGCTTGTGCTCTGTCTCTCTCTCTCTCTCAGAAATAAACATTGAAACAAAAATTACTTTATTACAACTTGTCTTGAGTTTTAGAAAAGACGTGCACTTCTTGAATACTTCATTTCCCTGAAAGACATTAAGATAAATAAGACCACTGACCGCAGCGGCATTTGGGGCATATACTGAAGAGTAGAGCAAGATGAGAGACCGGTTGATACTTGAAGTTACTCTACTTTTTCTTTAACTGTGAGGCATCTCTTCCCACACCCCGCCGTACCCCTCCCCAACATACACACACATATACATGCACACTCGCATGCACACGTGCGTGCCCACACGTGCACAGCCACGCAGAGTCACCTGCGCATCCAATAGCATTCTTTGGCCGAAAGCCTCAAGTCCCTGTTTGCATACATGTTTCCCTTGCCGTTTCACAAGAAAAGCAGCTGTGCAGTATTGACTCCCTCATTTCCCCCAGAAGTTAAGCTGGACAAGGACTGACGGTTTAGGGTCTCTCATTTTTTGACCGTTTTCCAGGCAAAGTCAGAATCCGCGCCCTCGCTGCAGTGCAATCTTGTGACTGGGGCCTCGGCTAACCCTTAGGACTCCCCCACTCAGCTGCCTTCCCCGCCCCCACCCCACCCCCCATTTGCTCTGCTATCTGCTGTTGTAAGGTGCCGGCCCCGTTGCTTCGTGAGCGCTCCTTGTACAAACCCTGAACGGGGCCAGATACAGATACACGCTCTGTACGCCCATCCTCAGACTCTCTTGAGGCCCTGTTTCTCCCAATGAACAACTCCCTCCCTCCGTCTGCAGCGCGCGAACTGGACACACCAGGCTAGGTGTTCTGGTGGCTTCCTCACTGATCTCCTGGCAGTGGCTCCTGCCAGTCAGCCTTCCTGAGCCACGTCCTGAAGCAGCGCCACTTGGTCTGTCGCATCCTTATTTGGAAACATTCAAGCTCCAGCGTTGCCTTCTGAACCAGGTGGAAACTTCTCAGGCTGGAGACCACCATATTCTACAACGGCTGTCTATCTTCTCTTGCAGACCGCTCACTTTCCACCTCCTAGACAGACAATAAGCGCTTTACATTTAATCCTCACAATAATCCTTCACCCTTGTTTTCCCAATGAAGAAATTGAGGCTTATAGATGCTAAGTAAGTTGCCCTAAATAACCCAAAGTATTTCATTTCCTAGGACTGTGAGCTTACCATAAACGTGGTGTGGCTTAAAATAACAGAAATGTATTCTCCTGCAGTTCTGGAGGCTAAAAATCTAAAATCATGGTGTCGGCAGGGCCATACTCCCTTGGAAAACATTAGGGGAGACCCTTCCTTCCCTTTGTAGCTCCTGGTGGGTCCGGATGTTCCTTGGCATTCGTTGGCTTACAGCTGTATCACTCCAGTCTCTGCCCCCATCTTCACAAGGCCTTTCTCCCTTGTGTGTCTGTTCTGTGTCCAGATCTCTTTCTATCTCTCCCTCCTTTGTCTTATGAAGACACCACTCATCAGGTTTAGGATCCACCCTAACTCCAGAATGATTTCATCTTGAGATCCTTAGCTAATTACATCTACAAGGACCTACTTCCAAATAAGGTCACATTTTGAGGTGCATATGAATTTGGAGAGAACACAATTCAACCCAATACACCCAGCAAGTGAGAATTTAAAACTACTTCTGACTCCAGGCTTCAGACACTTCACTTAACCATCTAGAATGTTCCTCGCCACATTGAATTTCTCTCATTTTTCTAAACAGAATTTTCTCTCTTCTGCCTCTCTGCCCTTGCTCAAACGATATACTATTTTCTTTACATAAACCAACCTCTCCCTTTTTCTTTTCCTCAGCCCATCTCACCTGTGGAAATCTTCAATAGTCTTCATGATCAAGCTCAATGCCACTTCCTCCAGGAAGACGTTCATGATTGCACCAACCAACCAAGGAATTCTCTCCCCCACCCAAGCTCCAACTGCCTTACTTCACTTGTCTCTGCTGGCCCATCTTATCTTCTCCATCATTCTAGGTTTTTGTGCCATTGTCCTCATTCACCACCGTGCCCACATCCCACCAATATGTCACAGCTCTATCACAAGCTTCTTAAGGGCACAACTACTTTCTCACACTGTCTTCTCCACAGCCCCTTGCACAACAGGAGCTCCTTACAATTAGCTCACATTCATCAAGTAAACTCATAATCATCTCTCTCTCCCTGTATTGAATAGTTCATGTGTTAGTGAGCAAAAATGCAGGATGCTTACAAAACAAATGTCCCCAACATTCCCACTTCCCCAAAATGGAATTTTTAAAAATAGCCCAATTTACTTTTCCACATCGAATCCAATCATTTTACTGATAATTTTTGTCCTTCATTTGAATTTTGTCTAACGGCAGTAAATCCAGCCCTTCCCAGGTATCATCCTGGCTTTTTCAGTTTCTTCCTATCTCCAATGCCACCTTCCCTGGTTTCTTAGGACAGGCAAATATACTATTCTCAGGGGCTCTGAGGGCCAGGACAATGTCTCCGTCCTTGTATCCCCAGCACCTAGCGGTGCCCGGGTGCCCAACAACGTCTGAAGGATGCATGCAGGAACGAAGGTGTAAATGCTGCCTTAGAATAGAAGTCCTCAGAGTCCTCTAGGTCTGATCACTTTTGCAGGCCTCACACCATCCTCACTGCAACCCTGTGAAGTAGGTGTCATGGTTTTTCCCATGTCACAGATGGGAAAACCAGGGCTGAGAGGAGAAGGGACTTCCTCTTGGTCACACATCCACGTGACGAAACCAGAGTGAAACCCAGGTCTGGCTGGCTCCAGGGCTGTAGCTCTTAACCAAAAAGCCTCTCAGACAGGAATGCACCTGCATCGTCTGGCCCTGGCCCGAAGGGAGCCCCAGTGTGACAATCCCGAACACGCTCTTAAGCTTGAGAGTCTTGGCAGCTGTTGGCCATTTGGCTGGGAAGGTCTGAAATAAGTGAGTAGGACGGTTGAATCTAGGACAACAGACAATAATGTAAATAAAGAATGTGTATGTATACACAGGGTGCGGGAGTGCGTGTGTGGTGTTGCATATGGGGATGCGGCGTGTGTGGTGTGGGATATACCTGCTGTATTTGTTTTATGTAGATGTTTACGTGTGTTCTGTGCGGAGGGGCGTGTGATATGGAGTGTGTGGTGTGTACGTGGCATGGGGTGCGAGGGTGGGTGTGGGGCGTGTGGAATGTGTGTATGGTGCATAGTGTGTGGTAGGGGGTGTGATATCGTGTGAAGTGTGTGTGGGATGTGTGGGATGTGGACGGTGGTGGGGCATGAGGTGGGGGGGGGTGTCATGTGTGGGGAGTGTGGTGGTTCCTGGGGATGAAAAGAGCTGTGTCTATAGGAAACAGTTTGGGATACCAAAAGAAGCAAATGACTCTGAGTCACATCTGGCCTCCACTCCTAGTTCAGATATTGAACATCTGAACAAACAGGGACAGGTCACTTATCCCTCTGAACTTGTTTGCTGTAAAATGGCCTTTCAACCTCATGGGGCCACAGGGAAGAGCTATTCAAGAAGAAACACTAGAGGGGTGTCGGGGTGGCTCAGTTAAACATCCAACTCTTGATCTCAGCTCAGGTCTTGATCACACGGTCGTGAGTTCAAGTCCCACATTGGGCTGTGCACTGGGCATGAAACCTACATCAAAAGAAGAGGAAGTAGGAGAAGGAGAAGAAGAAACAACATTATAAAAGCCCAATATAGGGGCGTCTGGGTGGCTCAGTCGGTTAAGTGGCCGACTTCAGCTCAGGTCACGATCTCGTGGTTCGTGAGTTTGAGACCTGCGTTGGGCTCTGTGCTGACAGCTCAGAGCCTGGAGCTGCTTCGGATGCTGTGTCTCCCTCTGTCTCTGACCCTCGCCCACTTGCGCACTCTCTCTCAAAAATAAACATTTAAAAAAAAAGCCCAATATAAACAAAACACTGTACTGAGGAGTATAGGGCTAAAAAAGGAAAAGAAGTAGTGGTCCCTGATTTTAAGGAGTTTCCATTCTGTTTGGGGGAAGGTAGACCTATAAAACTGATTTATGCAGAATGGAAGGTGTATGACAATGAAGACTGGCATCTCTCGAGCTCTTCGTGGTATGGCAGATTAAAAGATGTTCATCTCAAACCTTATAAGGTAGGTATTAGTTAGCAACCCCATCTTACAGATGGGAAAAGTGATGGTTGCAAACATTTTGCCTTTACTCCAAAGACACACTGATGTTAAATGGCATTGATATTAAAAGGCCTGGGAAACCAGAATCTTCTCTCTTATCACCTCCCTGTACTGCTTCCTTAAGCATTTCAGAGGCAAAGCACACAGAGACGGGAACGTTTGTGCTCAATTTGGAAAAAGGAGAACAGGCCAGCAGCACTGAATTATAAGGCTGTTGCTTTCGGCAATATTGAGGTCCCATGATTGTTGCTATTAGTGTGTGTCTGATTGCAAACTCAGAAACACAGGGAGGGGGAGTAAAAGAGGGTGCATGTAGGGGGCCAGAGATGTGAAAGGGGGACACCAGGTGGTTCCATTCCAGCCAGGGGTCACACACCACCACTGGACAGATGCCACATAGGAAGGTCAAACCATATTAATGACAGAGAGAATTTGGTTAAAGCCTTGCCTAGGTGGATCCAGGCTGAAAATCACCAGTTTCCTTTTTTTTTTTTTTTTTTTTTTTTGGACCCATAATCCTTTATAATTTCCTCTAATGCTTTAGTCTAGCTTGGGACCATGAGCCTTCAGGGAGCAAGGGCACATCTGTTCAGTCAGGAATTTGCCAAAGTAAAAGATCAATCTGGCTTTTACTAGAACTTAACATCTAGAGGAACCCAAATACTTCGCAACTGTATTAGCCAAAACTAACTTTGCATCATTATGAATCATGACTCCAAAGGAGAGGTGTCAAGGATACTCTGAAACAAATAACAACTGGGCTATCACCAAAGAAAAGAAGAAATAAAATAACAGGCATGTTTCTTTAGAGGGTGCTTGCTCTAAATGCTATATGGAAAGAATCATAATTGTCTTATTTGGGGAGGAAAAACATTTAAGAATGCCTTTTTTGGGGATGCCTGGGTGGCTCAGTTGGTTGGGCGTCCAACTTCAGCTCAGGTCATGATCTCACGGTTCGCGAGTTCGAGCCCCGTGTTGGGCTCTGTGCTGACAGCTCAGAGCCTGGAGCCTGCTTCAGATTCTGTGTCTCCCTCTCTCTCTGTTCCTCCCCGGCTTGCTCTCTCTCTCTCAAAAATAAATAAAAATTTAAAAAAAACTTTAAAGAATGTCTTTTTTTCCCAAAGATTTTATTTCTTTTACTATAAGACACATAGGTAAAAACTTGCATATTCTGAAAAAGGTAGAAAATGGTAATAAAATGGACATTTTTCCTATTAAGAAATATGCTCATAAATATGCTTTATCAAATGTTAAAATGGTTATTATTTTGCAAAATAACAATAAATAGAGCAGAGCTGTGGCATACAATGGTCAACCCAAAGTACTGGAAGTATTTATGTTTTGTGTTTTATAAAAATTCAGACCTTTGATCATATTTCAAAATTTGGCATTTTGCACTCCAGGTTATCAATAATTCAAATTTTTAAAATATTTTCATGATGGCCCCATGACTTTAAAAACAATGAAACATAAAAGGTGGTTTGACTGAGTAGAATGATTAAAATAATTTTCCCCTAAACAAAAAATTACAAGACACAGAAGCAAAGACATGACTTTTTGATCCCATAAGTAGTATCTGTATCAGTTCCCAATTCTACAAATTTCTGGATCCCCGACTGTGGGCGCTGAACAAAAATTGTTCACTAAGCTTTAGCTTCCAGCAAGGTGCACCATGTCATTTCACAGCTTGATGGAGCCATGATGGTCATGATTATGATGAGCCCGGTTCTATAATTCTAGCTCCATGAATACAAGGTACAGAGAAAGAAGTTCTCCCTCCTTTGAATAAATCCCTTGAAGGCTTTCCTACATTTGTGTATGACCTAATGGCCTCAAATTCATGTATCAGAACACTGGGTGAAATTTTAATGATGAAAAGTTCTCGTTCTGAGCATTCTTTTGTAGGCTTCAATTCTCTGCTATCCAAAGGAGACAGGAACACAAGTGAACACCAAACATGTCCTCTAATGAGTCTTGGGTGTTCAAGTAGCCAGGTCAGGCTTTTTCCTGTAAATAAATACTGATTTTACAAAGATCTTTCATTTCCCATGCATTATGTTGCCCTTAAGGCTAACACATTAATTCCCAGCTACAATGGGGGAAGCCATATGTAATAATACTTAAGGATCCAATCTAATATAGATTATCAGTCCCAATGGTGTTCGATGACGTCCATCAGGGGGATATCTGGGCGACTCTGGGTGCCTAGAGCACAGAGAGGTCATGGCAGGATTTGGACTTGAGCTTGAAGGCCATATTCTTGTTGTTTTTGGCCACGATCTTGCCCCAGAAGCGCCTGGCTTTCCTGGGGATGCTCTCCCTCCTTTTCTGGTAGGCCAGCCGCCGCTCATTCTTCTCCTTGCTGTCCCGCCGAAGGCGGACCTGCCGCACGATGCCCTCAAACAGCTCCTTCACATTGTGCTGGACAGCTGCGGAGGTCTCAATGAATTTGCAGTCGAACACCACAGCACACGCTCTCCCTTCTGGAAAGAAAAGGAGGGGAGAAGAAAGTCAGAGGAGCTACACAGCACACAGCCAAGCTGATGATTCTTGACCTCAAGCTGTCTCCAGGTAACTCTAGGTCAGTCACACATGTGATGGATATAGGAGGCCACTCCCAGAGCACAGAAAGAGGCAGAGTCACAAGAAGCAGGAGAGATGGACTTTAGATCTGGCCCATCATAAATTCACTATGCAAAGGTCCAATTTCATCAAATACGGTAACATTAATTATAACAATAAAAACCACAGCCTTAATTTATTGTACTTACTATGTGCCAGGAGCTGAGTTAAATACTTTTTTATAAACATTTTTTTAATGTTCAAAACAATCTTGAAAAATACACTATCCCTTTCAGATGGATGAAGGAACTGAGGTGGGGGGGGGGGTGGTCTTTTAAAAACGTGACGGCGTTCACATAGCCTGTAAGTGGCAGGGGTAAAGCCAAGCCTGCTTCTTCCTCAAGCTCAGATTCTTAACTCTTTCTCCTAACTGAGTTTCCTGAATTGGAAAAGAATCCTACTATCTGACTTTCCTCTCTTAGAAAACAATTTTAAAGCTCTGATGAGGTACCCTTGAAAAACTTTTTGATGATTTCACACATGTACAATACAGTGACAGCAAACTATACAAACAGGCTTTCTGGAGCAGCCTCAATGTCAAATGTTCCACTGTGTTCAATGGCCATGTATCCAAGTTTTGGTTAGGGAAAAAAAAAAAAAAGATTACTATAGACAGTCCTTTCCTAAGAGTAAGACATTCCCAAACTAGTTGTAGGCCTTAAGTCTTCATCAGGTTTCTTTCCTCCTGAATGGGGCCTAGCAATGCAGTATTTTATTTTTTACCATGGTACCAGGAACCAAATCTATAGTAGGCCAAAAAAATCTCAAAGGCCCCAAAAGCAAATAGGCAGTATCTCTGAACTAGGCATGAAAAAGTATATGTGACACCATCAGGCTGATGCCTTAACTGAAATTTAGGAAGCAAAAGGCAGGGGACAGGAAGGAGTTTCTAGGGTCTCCAGGAACCAGAGGCAGCCAGAGTAGAATCCTTATTCTCATTGAAACTCTTGGAGTTTTCATCTTTCTTGCATAAAGAGACTACTTTTATTTCCCTGAACTCTTGAGAGCTCCCAGGAGAATAGAAAAGGACAAGGAATAAAGGCTGGGGAGTGCCAGTAAATCCCTGAGCACGATCTTTTCCCTAAAGGAATTGCAGGAAGGGGAAAGTGGAATCCTGCAAGTCGACCAGATGGATCAGGGAGCAACAACCAGCACAGAGACAATCTGCTGGGAATGCGGGAATCTTAGACACAAAACTCCAGGGAGGATTTTAATGAGTCCCTGGTTCCGGCTTCATGAAGGAAGAAAAGAGCACCTATCTGAAGACAACCAGGTGACCCGGAGACGGTTTCTATGACACTGGCACTGCTCCCCTTACCTGATACAGACACTTCCCGGCACCGCACCAGGTCACTTTTGTTGCCGACCAAAATTATAGGAATGTCCTCTGTCTGCCGAGCCCGGCGGAGCTGGATTCGCAGCTCAGATGCCTTCTCAAAGCTGGCTCGGTCCGTGATGGAATAGACAATCAAGTAGGCATCCCCGACCTGCATGCAGTGATCTTGGAGCCATTCATTCTCTCCCTGGTAAAAGGAGAACCTCCCTGAGCTCAGGCTGGTCTGGTAAATGAAGCATCGGTGGAAATAGTACATGTATCCTATGTACCCTTGCTGATATGAGGAAGAAAGGAAACGTATTCCAGCTCCCCACATGCATGCCTCCCATGCCTGTACCATGTCTGGTGGCTATAAGCTAGCCCATCGGGTATTTCTGCCAAAAAGTTTTTACTGTCCAATTCCTCCTACAGCTTGAGTTGATAAATTATACAATGACTCTGCCAAACCACATTTCCAATTTTTATCCAATCTACCACAAATGAGCCTTTTCTGACTTCCAAAAACTCCCTTTTGCCTTTCCCAAGTGATGAAATTTAGAGTCCTTCTGTGAGAACAGGAGACCTCTCAGTAAACAGAAGGTCTAGCAAATATGCTCAGGAGCCCAAAATCTTTAAAAAGCACATGTTGAAGACTAGTATTAAGATTGTCAACTCCACATAATCTGGTTTTATATATAGCTTTAAATTATCATCCATATTTGGCACTTGCCCTAAAGTGGATATATGTTTTTGTATTTTTTTTAATTGCACTGAGGGCAAATCACTGTCACTTGCTTAATATTCAGAGCTCATTTGCGAATGACCTGTTCCTTAGAACAGCCTCTTACTTCAGAAAAAGAAAGCTTTTAATCAAGAAAATGAGCCCACCTCACCTAGAACACTAAAAAGGACAAGGTCACCCTTGCATCAGACAGCCTGTTGGAAGGCAAGCCTTGACAGAATTTACAGAGAGCTGTGAGCTCTGCATACCTTGTTTTCCCACATGTCCAGGAGTATAATCGTTGCACTTTCCCCGTCAACAATCAGGGTTCGTTCGTATGTATCTTCTGGAAAAGCAAGAACAGTGACACTGGAGTCAGGAAATTAGGCAATGCTTTTCCGTAAGCGTCACGTAGAAAATTACACTAGAAAATTACCTTACTAAATATGCAATCAATTATGCAAACATACAGATATTCACAAAGGCAAATTATTACTTTTTAATCACCTTTAACAACATTCTACGTATATTCTTCCACTACCTCCTAAGCAGAACCCCTATGTCTTCTGCATGTGTCACCAAAAACCACTTGAAATGAAAAGCTTTTGTTTTCATCATTCCTGGACCTTTTATATAGAAAAACCATTTATAAGGATAAACTCACTGAGAGCTTTTGACTCTGGTTCATTGGATGATGCCATGAGAGAACACTAACTGCCCAGTGGAACTCTAAGCCTCATTCATAAGCCTTACATGGAAATCCACTGTACCTTTCAGTAGGGTGCTTACTGGCAATTTCAGGAGCTCTAAGCTCAGAGACATTTTTCCTGTTTTGAAACATGCAAGAAAAAAATCTTGCGACCCTGTTTTGGCTGAAGTTTTCTTCCTTTAAAAAAACATTCAGCTCCCTAGGAATAAACAGGCTTATTCTTCCATCTCAAGTCAGCAGAAGGACAGCCTCCAGGCCTCCTTGGTAATGGAAACTCTCCTCCCTACACTTGAGCCCAGACTGAGTGTAGGTGAAGGGTGAGCAGTACCATGCGCCAGAGCAGCTCCAGCCCAGAGAAACCAGTTGGCGGGGGCGAGGTGGGGGAGGCAAGGGGGAGAGTTGGCTGAGTTAACTGGGATTTTGCAAGAGGGATTCCCATCAACTCCATGCACATGAGCCCATCCCCACTGTTTCCACAATGAGGTTTCCTGTTTCGAGTTTCATCATTTGAGAATTATTATTTTCGTAATGATTTTTTCTTTTTTACCATTTTTCTTGCTGCTCCTTTTGCCTGAAACCTGTTCCCTGGGATATCCAACAGGCGTGTGCCCTCACCTCTTTCCAGGGGAAGTGTTCCCTCACCAGCTACTTAAAATTGCAACACATCTCCCCTACCAGTATTGCTTACTCCTTTCCATTTTCATTTTTCTTCGTCGTACTTCTAAGTACCCCACATGCAATCCACTTAACCTATTTTATTCACCTATTTTATTCTTTTCTGTCCCTCTCGGCCCCCGAATATTACGGCAGAGATCTGCTGCTATGTCCCCCGGAACCCAGCACAGTGCTTAGCATACTGCAGGTGGGCAACCAACACTTATCGAATGAATGAATGAATGATAACTATAGCACTGGGGATATAAGCACAAGCAAACCTGAATTAGAATCTGAATGCCATCTCTTATTAACTATGTGGCTCTGGACCATTTACTGAAGTGCTCTGGGCCTCAGTTTCTTCATCTGTGAAATGGGACTGATAATAGTATTCATGCCTTAGGGCAATTACATAGGCTAGGCATGGGCACAGGGTAGAAATGCAATAAATATTAGCTGTTGTCATCACTCGCTCTGATGGAGGAAGCCGGTTCTTGCCATAGTTGGTGTTTCCTACCATAGGTAAATCCTAGCTTAAAAACACTACATTGGAGAAACCAAGGCATCTCTTGTTTTATAGTAACAAGGGATTTATAAAAAGCAATGCTCCCAGTTTAAATGTTTCTTCATCTAGGAAATGGAATCAGCAGAGGCAAAGGAAGGAAAACGTGGACAAATGAAAAGGCTCTTTCTGTCAATTTCCGTGCCTCCATAAGGTGTCATTCTAATCAATGGTAATGGTGTCCCACTGGGGGATTAAGTCTGTTATCCCCATCCTGTCTGCCATCCACAATGTGCAGCATGAATGGGATCACAGTGGGACGCACAATCTGGATTTCTGCAGAGTAGGGTCTCCTGACTCAACAGGCAAATTTTACAACCAAATGGAAATGATCAGAGCCTGAGCAGCACAAAAGGGGGGCTGGCTGACTGCCCCTTACTACCTCGGAGTTTTTCTCTTTTCTCTAAAAGCCTTCCCTGTTCTCAAAAAATCCAAAACAGCACTTTCTCTGCCCTCAGCCCACCACTCATCATCCAAAAGCAGGTACAAGGGACTGAGTCCCCAGCAATTCAAGTAGAAACCTACTACGTTCCAATAGCTAGGGGGGAAAAGCAAACTCACGCTTCCCCTTGGTTTAAGAGATGTCTGAACATTAGCCTAGAGAAAATGGGGATTATACCTTAAAAAGTAGACGCCTAACTGCTTTGACATTCTGGAAGATTCCTGGACTTAGCCCTGCCTGAAAATCATTATGCTGCAAATCCTAAAACAATATTATCTCCGCCCTGCTTCACTGCATATGCCCCACACCTAGTTTATTTTTATTTGCCAGTGGGGCAGGGGAGGGGGGGACACACACATGAGTGGGGAGGGGTGGAGGGAGAGAGAATGAGAGAGAGAGAGAGACAGAGACAGAGAGAGAATCTTAAGTAGGCTAAGAGACCAATGCAAGTCTCAATCTCACAACCCTGAGATCCTGACCTGAGCCAAAATCATGAGTAGGACGCTTAACCAACTGAGCCACCCAGGTGCCCCCACACCCAGATTTATATACAGCCTCTGACTACTCCCCCCCCACTCCCCACGGATTCTTCAGACACACAAAGTATCCTGCTTCACGGCCCTCTGCTAACCAGGAGAGGGCCTGCCTGCAACCAAAGTTCTAGTTTCTCTTCCTCCCCTTTGTCACTCACCTTTTAGCTTTCTCAAGAGCTAATCAGGTGAGGAGAGGAGAAATAAAAGAACATGATATTCTAGAAAAGTCCTTTGAAATTTGCCCTGGTTAAGGTGTGTGGAGAAAGGGTCGAGGCCTACTGGCTTATAGAGCTTTTCAGTATCGTGGGTCTGGAAGAAGCCCTCACTTCTCCAGTGCTCTCAGTAAAAGCTGGGGGTGAACACGCACACTCTGGAATGAGAGACATCATCCTGAGGGGTGGGATGGATGTCACCTGGTTGGGTGACAGGAGCTATTCTCCCTGGACTAGTACACCTTAATGTGTCTTTAACTTAACCCTCACTGTGCTCAGAGACCCTTCTGTCCAAGATTGGATTGCATGCTGTGTGGCAGCTGCACAGGAGTTCTCTCCCACACTAGAACGGGCTCCTGCAGCCTCTCAAAGGCTTGGAGGCTCCAACATCCCTCTCCCCCAAACTCTCAACTGCTTTCAGCTTCCATAGCCCAGGAAGGGAAGCCCACTCTAGGAACACCGTCCTCTCCTCTTGTGGCACGTTTCCTCTGCACGTCTCACGGGGCCCTAGCCAAGAGGGGCCGGAGTGGATGGGGACCACAAGCAACAAAAGTGCCAGTTTGAGAAGATAAATCCAGGCACAGGAAATGGTAGGTTCAGAATCAGCTCTAACACTCATTCCGTACGTCTTATGTGCCAGGCACTATGCTTATATGCTACCTCCGTCAATCCTCCAGTGCCCTATGAGGTAGGCATCATCTCTATCTCCCTAGTGAGGAGTTTGGGGGGGGTCAGCACCTTGTGCAGGAGCACTCAGCTACATCGTGTCAAAGCTGGGCTCCAAACCCACATCACCAGACTGAAGTCCAGTGCTCTTCCCATACTTCCTGTGTGCACGTGCCGTACCTTCTCACCGACTCAGGGCTTCCAAATCCTAGTCGTCCTTAGGATCCAGCTCAGAGGCCACCTCTTCTATGAATCCTTTACTGACTTCCACAGTCAGAAGTAATCTTTTCTCTTCTCAATTCCTACAGCACGGTCCCTGTACTCTTCAAGCCACTCATCACATCCTATCTTGATTTAGTTGGTGCACATCTGATCTCTATTGCACATACTGGAAGCATCTTTAGGGGGGAGCCCTAGGACTCCTGGCACGCCCCCGCAGTGTCTCACCAAGTTCCATGGTGTATGTTCAGTAACTACTTAGCAATGAATATTGCATGAATGAATGGATGAATAAATGAACGAATGGCATTAAATGTATACAGAGAGTCATAAGATTATTGCAATAGAGCTGTAACAACATCCATCTTTATTAGGAGAGATACTGATGAGAGTATTGTGTAGAGGTTTTTTTATGGTTAATGCTGAAAAAAGAACAATGTGAGGGCATGACTTGGAAAACCTTCTTCCAAGTTTCCAGCTGTAGTGATTCCAACAGCTGCCTATGGATAAGAGATGTAATCCTAGACAGTATAAATTAAGTTACTCAAATAGGACAACATTAAATAGGATGGGTCACCTGAGGAGTTTCTTGCCAAAGATTCTATTCAAGGAGGTAAGGAAAGGATTCTCCCTCTCCTTTCCCCCATTAAGCAAAATGAGTTTTCCCAAATATAGAAGCATGTCTTCCCAAATTCCAGATATGAGTTGGTCTTCTCGGCACCATATGCCTATAGGGGTACCACCCTCTGGATAAGTACCTCTCCACTCTAACTGACAAGCATTTTTGAAAGCCTGCCACCCAGCTCTTTTAAGACCTCCCTCAAAAAACAAACAAAACTCCTGGTTGATCTCTTCCTTCTGTCAATCTCCCCAAACACTTTATTGTTAACTTCATAAGGTATTCACTAATTTTACCCTGCTCTGAATTATAGCCACTGACACTTCACCCCTTCCTAAGAGGGTATATACTACCACTGGGTACCCCAGAGCCTAGCCCAGAGCCAGGCACGTGCCTGACACTAGGAGTATTTAGATGCTATGCCCATGGGCTTCAGGGTACAATGAATGCACACAACTAGGTCTGACTCGTGGCCATACCGTGGACTAGCTTTATCACTCTGGGAAAGTTACTTGATGTCATAAGCCTCCATTTCTTCACCTGTAAAATAGGGATATTAATACCAAATTGGTTCAATTTTTGCATTATCAGAAAAAACTTATGAGAAGTATTTAGCATAGTGCCTGGCACATCGCAGGTACCCTGTCAATGGCACTATAAGAGTACCACCGAACTAAGATTATAAAATCCTGAGTTCTCATTCCAGCTACCCCACTGATTCTAGGTAAGCCACGTGGTATTCTGTAGACTCAGTTTACTCATATGAGTACAGGAATTTTGTGAGTACCAAAATAAAAGGGATCAAATATAAGATGCCCAACAAAGCACCTCTCCCATTGCAAATGTGCTTTCTAGACAGTAGTTCCTCTCTCCCTTTCTCCCATACCGACAGTCAACCACCAGCCCTTACTGAGAAAGAGAAAAACCAGCCTTGTAAGACTGAGGTCACTATTTCTCCTTGACTCTCGTTTAGCTATAGTCTCTGAGACTTCCAGAAGTGAGGAGAGAAATCAATGTCCTATCAATGAGTCATCATTTATAGTCCAGTTCAGGAGCTGCCTCGTAAGCAGTGAACTCCCGGACACTGGAGACGATCAAGATGAAACATTTAGCCAAAATGGGCTCACAGTAGTAGTGAGGAAGGAGCAGCATTCCAGTGCATCAAGCGGAGGGCAGAACTGACTCCTCACTAAGGCATCTTCCTACCCTGGGGGTCTGTGATTCAGCTGTGAGTTGCAACTGAGAGCACAGACACATCGTGCCACTGGGGCAAGCACTAGAAGGTTCTTCCTTCGTTTCTATAGCTGCAAATAAGGACATCCAGCTCCCCTTGTCAGGTATGCTACGAGGGAAGCTGTGGCTGAGAAACACTGTATGAATACCACTGACAGTTGGGATCCTCATACTACTTCCCAGAATGCAGCGCTATGCTTTACGTGTATTCGAGGAACACATGCATTTTTGCGACTATGTTACCTCAAATCAGTTTTGGAAATAGGCAGGTCTTGAATATTTTCAATGAGATTATACACGGAAAATCGTCTTGAAAACATATGTATCACACACACAAACATATGTATCACCATTATTATACTCAAAAAAAATTTTTTTTGACATTGTACTATTTTAAACCATTTTACAACCTTGAAAGACTCTAATAACGGTAGAAACTGATGAATCCATCCTAATACTTTTTCAAATCGGGTTGGTATTAGGTATAATCGTGGGAAAAAGCTATGCCTGCACTGAGCTCTTGAAAAATCCAGGTCAGCGCTGGCAAAAACCAGAGGTGGGATCCTGACCCTCTGACTCTGCCCTCTTTAACCACTCTACCCCCAGTCCCTGTGGAGCTGGAATCTAAGAAATCCCCTTTCTGGCCCAGGTTCCATCTGGAACAGGATGAATCTTCATTCTCTTGTCCTGAGGACCAATGCCAGCGGGCTGTTCTAGGGACTCGGCTTGCCCAGCCAGTGCCAGGAATGCATAATCACCACTCCCAACTCTGCAGATAAATGGCGCACCCACTCGCTCTTTCCGACTGGACCACCGCTAACGGAAAGATGCCCACTGGGGTCGGGCCACCTACCTCCCAGCACCTCGCAGTCGCTGTCCATGCTGTCATGCACACCTGCAAAGATGTTGGCCAGAGTGGACTTGCCCACCCCCTGCTCCCCTATGAGCACCACCCGGTAGTAGGTGTTCCCCGACTCGGAGGAGATGACTGAGTCTGTGGAGTCGGAAGACCAGCTCCGGCGGCAGTGGTCCTCCGGGGCAGCAGAGTGATGGCTGCGCTGGCCGTACTGGTGGGGCTCCTTCTGAACCATCAGATGCCTGCCGTCCGCTGGGATGCTCCAGCGCTGCTGCTGCGGCTGCATGGCCACGGTGCCCTGGCGCATGGTGACATTGTTCAGAGTCATCGCTGGGTCCTGGAGAGCAAAGAAGCCAAGATGTAAGCATCATAAGCAGGAGCGAGAGCTTGGGGGCTCAACCACACAGTCAGTCATCAGCAATATTTGATCAGATGGGGTGAGACCCGGTAACCCTGACACGAGGAACCCCAAGGAAACAGTCCCCAAACCCAAGAGGCTTTCAACTGGACACACACGCTCACATACACTTCATAACAGGCTCCTCAGGAGGACTGTCATTTGCAAAAAGAAAAAAGTACCGTCAACATCACCCACTGCCCTCGGGCTTCCTCCATCCTCAAGGAAGCCTTGGGACCCCTCACTCAGCACTGACACAGAGGCAGCCAGAAGAAACTAACAGCCTTCAGAGATGGCTGGAAAAGCAACAAGTTAATGGAGCCGGGGACCAGCTGGCCAGGTTAGCTGCTCTTGTCTAAACATGGCTCTTAATTGCACCAGCGTCCAGCGGGCTTTTGTGCCTGGGTGGGAAACACGTGGCAATGACATCACTCCTCTGGCTGGACTGGACAAGCACTTATTGGAACTTCCATGTTTAGTAAAGTCGCCCTGATGCTCTCCAGCTGCTTGAATAAGCTATTATTTGGGGGCAAAAAAAAAAAAAAAGAATTTCTGTTTGAGGTTTATGCCTCAGCTCTGCCCTCTTGCCCACAGACATCATGTTTAAAAAAACCCCGCCCCAAGCCCTGTTGTTGTCGCAGGTTAAGGACCTACTCACGTTCAGACCTATCCCATTTGCAAAGAAAATGCTTCCCTCTTCTGAAACCACATTCACTCCAAGAGTTTTAAAATTCAACGCAAATTTCCACCTTCTTGAAGAAAATCAGAAGGCCAAGGACTCTCCCAAAATGACATTCAACAACTTTGCCACAACTTTCCCTTCGCAAGACTCCCTCCCCTTGCACGAAGGTCTGTTCCCGAAGGCTACTTGAGATAAAGTAGAAGCCGTCTCATTTTCATCAGCAAGATCATTCGTGAGAGCCGGCCACTAACGGGGAGGACTTGCCGGTTTTTCGATCTTACAAGCACAGCTTCAGTTGGCTGACTTGCATTCAAACAACAAAAGCATGACGTATCAGTCAGGGCTGCCCTCTGACCACACAGTCTGTAGGAGGAGGTCACGCTCCTACCGAGCCGAACTAAGGAACCTGCTAACGACAAATAGCATCTTCAGCACCTTAAACTCTGCCCCCGACCGGAAAACCACGGCGCAGACCGCAAGTTTCAGGGGCTCTTCTCTCAAGTTAGAAAGTTCTGCGGGCTGGGAACGCCCACCTCGTGTCCGCCCGCCCCCCGCCCCGCCCGGCTTCAGGAGGACCCCCGCCCCAAACCGCCCGCTTACTCTGCTCGGCCGCGTGGGCGCCCGCGGGTCCGCGTGTGCTGCGTGGGTGCGCGCTGCGATCCCGGGCCGCCGAGCGCGGGGTGCTCGCGCCGTGCCCGCCGTCCGTGCCGCCGCCCGCAGCCGCCGCGGCCCCGCCGTTTATAACGCGCCGGCCGGTCCGCGCCGGGGCTTTTCCGTGACGTCAGCGCCCCCGCCGGGAGGGGGCGGCTCTGCAGCAAACTCCGACTTGCAGCCACTTCACCGAACCGGTTACTCGCAGTCATGTGACCCCCTTCTCCCCTTTTAAAAAATAACAGTTCCATCCCGGGCTCCTTTTATTTTGTTGTATTTTATTTTTACGAGGCGGACACAAGAAGATGGAAAGATACACTAAGTGCCACTTAATCGCGCTTCCCACGATGGCGAGCTGTCGGGATACAGGATGGAGAAGGAGGCAGGTTTGAGTTGGGAACCCAGCTTTGAAGGAAAACAGGGATGGGCCAGGTGCCCACGGAGACTTTAGCCTCTAGGATGGGGCTGCGGCCACCTTGAGTGGCCAGGGCTTGTGTCAGCCGCGTACTCTGCCCTGAAAACTGCCTCTTCCTGCGTCCTGTCACCCTCTCTCTGGAGGACAGAGGGAGGAAAGCCCCACACCGCTTTATTTCCCTTCTCTGGCAGGGACCCATAGAGAAGGGGCCAGAGAGAGGTGACGAAAAGGGACAAGACCTTGAAAAGGGCAGTTCTGAAAAATAACTTAATTAGGGGTCCAAGCAGATTGTGCTAAATGCTGCTGGCAGCACTGTCGGCCAGGATGCTGAGGCTCCTCTATCAGGGAATTTAATCAGCGCCCCAATCAGCAGCATCTCTGTACCAGGCTCCCTGGCACTGCTGGGCCTGGGCATGGATCCCGTGTCTCCCAGCCATGGAGAGGAGCCCTGAGCCAAACACCGGGGCCCCATTCCCCCATCCCCACCCCAGAGACTCCTGTGAATAAAGGGCACAGGGTTAATAATAACAGTAACAACTACTACCATCATTTACTAAGTACCTCTGAGTACCTACACTCAGTAGGTATTGTTTGGCCTCTGCAGTACCTCAATCCCACTACAATTCTGCAAGGTAGATACATTGCCACCCCATTCTATGGAGAAAAACAACACTTGGCCAGAGAGCTTGCCCAAGGTCATGCAGCTCTTGTAAGTGGCAAAGTCAGGATTCAAAACCTGGTTTGCCTGACTCTTTGCACTGCACCACCAGCTGAAGGGTTTCAGTGACCTCTTTCTGGGGACATGGGCATTTCCCAGATGCTGTGTTTGGAGATGACACTGGCCTTTCCAACACATCCATTTGCTTTTCCAGCCAGCTTCATCTCTTGGTTGGCTGGTGGCTCCGGGAAGCAGCCAAAGGCCCCAGCGTCTATTTGAGTGGCTGGCCTCTGCTGTGATTACAGTCCATTCTCAGCTCTCCTGCATGCAGTTATGTGCTTTGGGGATTATCCAAGTGACCAGCTGCAGAGACCTGCCAGGCCCCAAGCTGGCAGAGGTGGGATCCACAGAGTAATGAAAATTGGGAGTTCATTTAGACCCAGGTGCCTTGGCCCCAATCTCCTACTTTATATATAAGGAAGTTGAGACCCAGAGGGATGACAACCAGTCAGTAGTAACTGGAACTGGACCTAGAACCTGGGTATCATAATCTCCTGGATGGTATCCTCCACTGCCATCCAGTTTTCCTTCTGGGCTTAGCCAGGAGGGGATGGCCGCCGATGTGAGGAGAGGAAAAGATTGGGGTGGGGGTGGGGGGTGCATGGGGGAGAAGACAGAGATCATCCCTGACTATACAGCTGACTTCATGCTAAAACACATGTAACGTAATTTGTGAATTACCTGCATTTCAGAATTTACCATTCTGTGCTGAGCCTCCCACTCTGTCAACTGGTCTCAACTGAAACATTATGAGGCTAAAAACTAAGAATGAATCAGAGTCTATAAGCACTTCATATAGCCTCTCAATTCTATTTTTGCCATTGATGAAGAACCTAATTCTTCACATTAACAAGAACCTAATTCTATGCCTAGGCGATATCTGCCATGAACTGTTTTTCATTGGTATGAATGAGACACACCAAAGAAAACAAATTCTAAAGATCGGTGGGGGTTGGCAGGGGGTGCTTTCAGTTCACTATTGATTAGGTACGTACAGCAATGTTGTGTTTGAATAAAAGAATCTGCCTTCTTTAATTTTCTGTCCCACAAAAAGCCAGATGGGAAAACAACTGCTTAGCAAAAGTTTCAACTGAATGACAGTTAAGTTGGAGTATTTACACAAAATTCACAGTTACACCCCTCAAAAAGCACATTTCAGAGCCAAATCTTAGCCAGCAGAATCCCAGCTACCTTGTCCAGAATTCCAACTCACTGGAACCATCTGAGGGTATGGAACCGGAGGAAAAAAAGGTAGAATCAGGGCATTTGGACAAGTGGCAAGTTCTGAAAAGAAAAATATTGGCAGAATATTATAGTTTCTTGTTCTATGAATTATCCTCTCCATATTCCTTCTGGCAGCATTTGTAGGCTTCCTCGGGTTCTAACTAACACGAAGATGAGTATAGCTAGAAGGCAGAGCTCACAATAAAAACAACTAACATTTACCGAACAATACACATGCCTTAGCTCAGTTAATCCCCGTCACCCCCTGCACTTCTCCACGTCTTATGGATGAAGATGATGAGGAAAGAGGTGGAATCACTTGTCCAAGGTCACAGAGCTACTAGGTAGGAGAGCTGTGCTCTCCAGGGTCACAATCTTAACCTGTTCTACTCAGAGTAGGGGACACGCTTCAGCCCCATTCCCATGCTAGCCCCACCTCAGCCCATGCCCTCCCTAACCCCCCCTCCCAAAAGAGGAATTTTTATCTGATTGGCCAAAGGCCATGACCTTCACTGAGCCACATTTCACTCATGGGCAGGCTTTTTCTACTTAAATGCAGTGGGCTGTCCTCTTCCTCTCCTTCTCAGGGCTCTTTCCCCCATGCCCTGGATGAGAAGGTGAACTTGGGGTTCCTTTAAGGCCCTGACTACCTCTCTGTCTCTGTCACTGTCACTCTTTCTCTCAGAATATAGACCAAGTCCCATGATTTCAAAAAGGGATGAGAAAGGGTAGAAAGAGGTGGGGATGAAGTAGAGCCTCTGATAAGGGCTGCAGTTTAGGGAATCAGGGACTTGCACAACCATTAATGTAATATTACTTTGAATCTCATTCCTTGAAAACTTTAAGGGATGTGAGATGATGGGTAGACCCAAGATCCATACATCCTTCAGTCGTTAACACTACCCTAAGAGCAAGGGAATCACTCGACCTCTAACATACCATACTGCCTCATCTACCCTGGAGACCTACTGCAACCAAGGTGTGCTTACTCATGCCACCAGGCCATGAGACTCCGTGGTAAAGGTGACATGGACTATATGCTCTCCCTTTTCCAGCATCAAAAGATAGACTGTAGACTGGGCACTGTGTAGGTGATAAAATAAATGTTTTTTTTTAATTACTTTTTATACGTATTGCGTTTCAACGCCTTTAGGCAAAGCATGTTCTCCAATTCCCCACAACCCTCACTACCCAGCCAGCTTCTTTCATTTGACTCTGAGCTTGTAACTCCTGCAAGAGCCGTAAGAAAAAGTATGAGGAGATTTAGCGTCAGAAAAGCAAGTTCAAACCCAGGCCTTCTTGGACACCTGATGCTGGGATGTCACCAGACCCCAGGGGTCTTGGCTTCTGTCGTTCTGAAAGACTCAGGAGCTACTGAGCATGGAAGTGCTTTGTCAACCATTGGAGCACCATGTCAATGAGAGTGATTAGGATTATGACGCAGGATCCAAAGATTGGAGCTAGGCCACCTGCCCTCGGTTTTGCTGCCTCTTAAGGCTCAAGTTAAATTAAGCCAGCAGAATTCAGGACACATGAGGCACAGGGAGGAAGGGTGGGAAATGTACTCATTGATGTTACTAGGAAAAAAATAATTAGCAACGAGAATGCTATGGTTATGTTCTCTGGAAACAAACACGGAGATGGGGTCAAATACTCAGCTCACAGAATAGGTCTCCACCAGCCACAAAAGCACCCGGGAGGAGCTGGGTGGGAGGCAATGTGCAAAGTGTCTGAGCACAAAAAGAACCACCCACCCCCTCCGGGAAGTCTAAAGAAGGAAAGAATTACTATATGGAAAATCATTGCTTTACAGAAGGGGGAAAAAAGGCTCCAATTGCAAAATCAAGAGAGCCCTGATTAAGAGAAAATAAAGACTGAAGAAAAGATGGCTAAGAATAACCTCTCAACACCCAGAGGCCTGTGGGATCCAGATGGACACTCCTTCCAGCTGCATCCTCCCTCGCTGGCCCCAGCTTCTCATCAGACTCCTGCTGAGCAGATTCAATTTTCCATTGAGAAAATTCTTAGCTTTCACCCTTCCTCCAGTGTTAGCTCAGCGTCAGCAGGCTGCCGGCTTACCACTCCAGTGGCAGAGCTTGCTGGAGCCCCTCCTTCTAAAATCCTGCAGGGTAAGTGAAGAGTACAGAGTCCAACTCAGAAAGCCAAGAGGAGATTCCTGAAGAAAGCAGCTGTTCTCTGACCAGCATCCTTCATTCATTCATTCATTCTTTCCACAAATAATTACTGAGCATCTACCTTATGCCAGGACCTAGGAATAGGTACTTACAACTCATGGAACCTAAATTCTGGGGGGAGAAATAATAAACAAAATATCACCATATTCATGCATCCATCATTCATTCACTCATTCTCTGGGCACTCCACTTTTTAGTCTCAGTTTTCTCACCTATAAAAGGGAATGACAGGGGAGCCTGGGTGGCTCAGTCGGTTAAGCGTCCGACTTCAGGTCATGATCTCATGGTTGGTGGGTTTAAGCCCCATGTCGGCCTCTGTGCTGACCGCTCAGAGCCTGGAACCTACTTCGGATTCTGTGTCTCCCTTGCCCATTGCCCCTCCCCACTCATGCTCTGTTTCTCTCTGTCTCAAAAATAAATAAACATAAAAAAATTGTTAAGGGAATGACAATACCAGAGAGAATGTATTAAGTAGGGGGTCATACCCATTCAGAAGTCTGGCAATGCCAATGCTGGTGAAAATGTAAAGGGAGGTTCTTTTGCCTTGTTTGGGGTAGTGTAAGTTGGTATGGCCATTTTGGAGATCAACCATCAACATCCAAGATATGACCTAGGAATTCCACTTGTAATTGCGCATCTTCTATACAATACAAGGAGATGGATACAAGAATGCTCATCAAAGCACTGTTTGTGAAAACCACCACCTAATGATCACCAATGAATAAGTACATGGTGGTATATTTACACAAGGAAATTATTATGCAGCGGTACAAATGAAAGACCTAGACCTACTTGTATCAACATCAATAAATATTGAGATCATAATAGTAACTTGAAAGAGCAAATAGCAGTTTATCTACAGGGTAGTAATTTATATAATTGTTTTAAACTCCACACTAATATTTTATAGTGAAATACATTTAGTAGGGGTGCCTGGGTGGCTCAGGTAGTTAAGCGACTGACTCTTGCTTTCAGCTCAGATCATGATCTCACAGTTCTTGAGTTCAAGCCCCATATCAGGCTCTTTGCTGACAGCACGGAGCCTGCTAGGGATTCTCTGTCCACCCCACACCCCCGCTCTACCCCTCCCCTGCTCATGTTCTCTCTCTCTCTCTCAAAATAAATAAACATTAAAAAAATAAATACATACATACATGCATTTAGTAAAAGTATAAAAACATGGATGAGACGGGGCGCCTGGGTGGCGCAGTCGGTTAAGCGTCCGACTTCAGCCAGGTCACGATCTCGCGGTCTGTGAGTTCGAGCCCCGCGTCAGGCTCTGGGCTGATGGCTCGGAGCCTGGAGTCTGTTTCCGATTCTGTGTCTCCCTCTCTCTCTGCCCCTCCCCTGTTCATGCTCTGTCTCTCTCTGTCCCAAAAATAAATAAACGTTGAAAAAAAAAAATTAAAAAAAAAAAACATGGATGAGAAAAATACACACCAACTTTAGAATAAAGATTACCCCTGAGAAAGAGGGGAATGGCAATTAGATGGACAGCAGACTTCTCAAAACAACCCAGAAGCCAGTAGACAGTTGCTCATAAGATCAAAGTGCTTAGCAAAAAAAAAAAAAAAACAAAACAAAAACAAAAAACCCGTCAACCTGGAATTTTATGCTGAGCTTAACTATTGTTCAGTAGTGTGAGTTAAACAAATATATATTGCATACTTATTATTACAACACAATATCCCAAGCCCCAGGGACACACAGTTATGTAAAACCAGGTTTCTATCCTCAAAGAGCATAAAGTCTGGTGTTCCTGTCCCTGGCAACTACCAAACCCATGAAGGGATCATCCAAGAGTTGCCCAAAGTAATCTGGTTTCCTAACCAACACAATCCTTTCCCTGGAGTTCCCTTCTCCAGCAACAGAAAAATCAATGAGACTATTGAACACAGGAGTCAAAATCAACCTAAGACAAAGGCCTTGATTTACCCAATTATAGTGACATAAGAATTCTTCAATGATATACTTAAAAAGGCCAAAAGAATGAATAGTTGGGTTGAGGACACACACAGTTAACACCTTTCATGCTGGGTATAAGTATTCCCACTGTCCTGCTTTGTTTTCCATTTCCAGTGCACATCGTCCTGATTGCCTACATCTTTAGCAATTGGATGGTTTCTCCAACACCTAAAAGGCAGCAAGACTTTCTGGCTTTGACAGAAGGCATTTAACTCATCCCTGCAATGAATATCATCCAGATTTTTGTAATGAATCAAGCCCTTAATCGATGAAAATGTAGAAGACTAAGTTACTGTTATTTTTAAAAGCTTCCTTCATAATCAATTTAAAAATTGGGCAAAAACCTTTGACTAACAAACATATGCTTTGTTTTCTAAATAAGCAAGTTCTATCATTTGTAATGGAGAATGGTGCATTTATTGGAGGTGTGAAGCTAATAATGGAAAAATGTAAGAGTGGCTGACACACATTATCTGACTTAATCTTCACAACTCTATGAAGTCAGTACCACCATTCCCTGGCTGAGATTAGGAAAAAGGTTTTATAGCTCGGAATTGGCAGATTCAACGGGTCTAACTCTCATCCAACACTCTGGCCTATGTGATGAGATTCTTCACAGCTCCTTAAGGGCGGACACTGGCACCGCCCCCCCACCCCCGGGGAGCAGGAAGAGAGCAAAATCGGACAACGTTCCATTAGCAGGGGCAGAAGTGGCATGGGAGTGGGAGATGCTCAAAGGCCAGGAGACTGTCATGTCCACCTCTGTATCCCAGCTCCTAAGAGACGTGGCACACAGTAAGGACTCAATACGGGTCTGTGATCAACAACCATGTGCTGGCCCTTACTGTGTGCAAGGACATTTGTGAGGCTGCAGGGTGCACAGCCAGGGGTCCAAGGTCTCACATTCAAGGAGCTCAGGACCCAGAGGGAGAGGAAGCCAGGGAGCGTGATCAGATGCAGCCAATGGTGTGAAGCTAGGAGAGACGTGCACACAAGGAATAAGACGGAGACCATCTGGCCTCTGTTGCAGAAGAAACTTCCCTCCTGCTCCCAGCATGCCTGCCTGGGCTCACGTAGCACAATATCCTAATTTAGTTGTCTCTCCCTTGGGAAAAACAACACCGGGAAGCACCTCTGCCCTGGACTCCTTGCAATGGAGAAGGAATGACTTTTATAACTGGTAAGATCAGGGAAGAAACTAAACGTGTGAAATCAGGCCTCCTTACTTCTTGTTCCTGGGGGGCCAGGCTGCCTGGGTGGCCCTTTTCCTCCTGGTGTCCTTCCAACAGCATCCAAGCTGTGGTAGGGAAAGTTGCACGCTCTCTGCAGCAACAGTGTGGCAGTCACTGGGATGGCCTTCCAGAAGCTCTTCCTCCCCTCTGCCCTCTGGTAGAGACCTGTTCTGGTATTAGACGGAGGGCCCCTGCATCAGGGAATGAAGTGGTCTGAGCTGGGCAAGGTAAGCTCACCCCCTTTGCAGAGGATTAGTCTAAATATGGCCGTGTGATCCTGTCCTGGCCAATACCATGTAAAAGGATGTCTCCTGAGACAGAATTTCCTCACTAATAAAAAGAAAGCCCCAGTGGTCATCTTGCACTTCCTTCCCCCTGGGAATACAGGTATGAGGATAGCTCCAACATGGAACTGGAGCTACCATCTTAAGACAACAAGGCAACACATGGATGATGAAAAGCAAGAGTCTGGATCTTTAATAATACCACTTAGCTGCAGAAGAAACCTGAAATCACCCTCCTCCAGACTTTTTATCAGGTAATAAGCCACCATTAGCTAAGTTTTCTATTCATCACAGCCAACACCAACTGATAGCCAAATGAGTTTAATTCTGTAAGGAAGGTAGCGGAAAACCTAATTTGGGCCAACCGCATCATGTTCCCCAATCCAGCAAAATCAGCTATAAAGGTAATATTGTGATCTCCATCTATCTGTCCCCTGAATCAATATCTCAATGGGTTTGGAACTCTGAGAACAGGCTGAGGAATATCACTCCATCAAACCCAAACGTACACCACGTTGAAAATCCTATAGGATATATTTACCACTACACAGCTTGTGTCTAGCCTGGTGCCTGTCTCCTGGTTGGCATTTAATAATTATATTGGATGACTGAATAAAGAATGAGATCACTTTCAGCTAGAGTGACTGAGAAAGACTCAGTCTTAAGTAGTGACATTTAAGATGAGCCTTTAAATGAAATAACTCATAACATTAGTAAGAATAATATCAACTAACATTGATTGAGATCTTTCCATATTCCAGGCACTGTGAAAGTAGGGTATCTCTTTTAATCCTCCCAACTACCCTATGAGCTAGGTACTATCATAATTACCGTTTTGCAGATGAAGAAACCAAAACATAGAAAGTTGAATTAACTTGCCCAAGGTTCCACAGCTAGAAACTGGTAAAATTAAGATTTGGACTCCAACTTCTGATTCCAGAGAACATGGACTTAATCTAAGAAGCTACTGGGAGCCATCAGGACAATTCAACTCAACAAAACAATTTGAAAGATCTATTATATGCCAGTCTCTAGAAATATAGGGTGTGCTAGAAACAGTCCCTGTGCATGACTGGGGAGAAAAACTGAGGAGTTAATAATATTAATAGCTGCCCTTTATTGAGTCGAATATTTTGTTTAGTGATTTACACATAACATCTCACTTAATTTTCCCAGCATCCTTATGTGGTCATTATTAATTCTATCACCATTTTATAAATTAGGAGACTGAGGCATAGAGAGATTCAGTAACTTGCCCAGGATCCCACGGCCCATGATAGAGGTATGATTTGTAACCAAGCAACTTGACTTCGGAGCCAGATCTCACCCAAAACTGTCTTTGCAAAGTGACATGACAGACACTATCATAGAATACGTGTGCAGAATACTAGGGCAGCAAGACAGAGGCGATGAAGTATCCAGGGGGTCAGAGAACACCTCACAGAGAGAATTTGAGTCTGAGTTTTAAAGTACACAGCTAAGGGACATCTGGGTGGCTCAGTTGGTTAAGCATCTGACTCAAGTCATGATCTCATGGCTCGTGAGTTCGAGTCCCGCATCGGGCACTGTGCTGACAGCTCAGAGTCTGGAGCCTGCTTCGGATTCTGTGTCTCCCTCTCTCTCTGACCCTCCCCCGTTCATGCTCTGTGTGTCTCTGTCTCAAAAATAAATAAACATTAAAAAAATTTAAAGTATGCAGGGAAGTTGGCAGGATGGAGTATGTATGTATTCACATTCATGCTCTCTGCATATGGACGCACTACTAAGTGAACAGGGGCTGGAAACAGGAAGCACTCTAAACTAAAAAAAAAAAAAAATAGATGCAAAGGCTCAGAAGTATGGGCATTTGGGGGACCACAAGTAATTTGGGGTAGCTGGAGAGCATGGAAAGTGTGGGAGAAATGAGAGATAGGGCCAGAAAGGTAGTTAGGGGGTGCTTCTGCAAATTCTGAGCTACAGAGAGACAAGCCCGATGCTCGGTTTAGTGTGACCCCAGGAACTCAAAGTCCCGGCAGGAGCTCAGGTGATGGGAGGCAGAGAGAAACCTCTCAAGGTAGAGGGGCAAACAAGGAGCAGCCAGCACTGTCAGCTTTGAAGGCCGAATGGGTATGAAAGACACAACAGACAGGTGCACATCCACCCTTTCCCATACAAGGGGCGAGAGGCACCCACAATCTTTATGAGGGAGCAGCTCCATAAAATGGAGCTCAGAGGTTCATTGACTGTGCTTCCAGAGGAAGGAGGAAGGCCTGGGATCTACTGGGACCACATACAACACCCAGGAGGGACAGGTCAACACAAGGCACCACCAGGAGGAGCAGGGAAAGGCTTCCTGCTCAAACACCCACCTTCTCCTCCCTACTCCCTTCTTCACCCCTACCCACTTCTTTGTCCTTGGTCTACACTGTTTTTCTGAACAGCTAATAAATAGCAACTATAGTAAGCACTCAGCCAGATTCTCATCTATACCCAATGCAAACATCACGGCTGGGTGGGGAACAGATGTTTCCACTCATTAAAATCTATATGAAAACTATAAACGTTCCTCTGACAAGTGAAATAAGTAGAAGCCTCCAAGACACTGTGAAGCCTTCCCCCCGCACCACCCCCCCCCCCCGCCCCGGGGAACTCAGCAGGAGTGATGCATGACTTGGTAGCAACTGGGCTGGCTTGCTATCTTTCTTTCAAAATTAAAGCACAGTCTGGGGGAGAGAAAAACAAGCTCCTCGCAAGTGACACCTAGACCCAATATTCGTATCTATGTTCCTGCACTAGGGAATTCACACCTTGACGGCTAGGAAATTGCACAGTGAAGATATCATCATCATAATTAATACCCTAAGGAATTTTATTAGGCATCTATTCATTTTTATGCTCAGGTTATATAATTTAGTAAGTGGCTTGGTTTCAGATTTTACATTCTGTTTTCTGTACCTTCCAGTTGCCATTGATAAAAATGATTTATTCAGTCTTTCACTTGATACATTTTGATGAAGGGCTTATTAGGTATTGGGCCAAGTGCTAGGCTCTAGGGCACACAAAATGAATGCAATACAATCCCTGTCTCAATAAAGTCACAATCATTGAACCCGCATTTAGTACTGAAGTCTCTGTTCATCGAGAATACCAAGTCTGGTCAGGACAGATGGACAGGATCACAGGAAACCTTCAAATGGGGAATCCCTGAACCTGAGAAATTAGGCATGAGTCTCCCCTATTCCTACTGCACCTAGACAGCCTCTGCCCTCCAAAAACAAACATATACAAAGTAAAGGGTAATGAGAAGAGAAAATAGCAAAAATATTCTCAAACAGAAATCGGTATTTGGTGTTTGAGGCTCTAATGCCATTAGTTCCACATCCCATTATTATTATGTCAGGTTCTCCAGGTATGTTTGTTTGTTAGTGCCTTCCAGATTGCAAGAAAGTGACACATAGTCAGCTGGGAGCTTATTGTAAGAGACGCAAGAAACCATCTTGACAGTTGCCCTGCTGGGCTTCGTGGAGAACCCAAATTTCATACAAGTTACCACACCAGTTCTATGTTCTCATGGAGATTCTTCATTGCAAACACTGGATACCACTACCCCAAGCCACTTTAATAGAAAAAAAAAAAATGGTGGTGTGCATTGTAAAAATACAAGGATCTTAGGGTGCCTGGGTGGCTCAGTTGGTTAAGTGTCTGACTTCGGCTCAGGTCATGATCTCACGGCTCATGAATTTGAGCCCCAGGTCAGGCTCTGTGCTGACAGCTTGGAGCCTGGAGCCTGCTTTGGATTCTGTGTCTCCCTCTCTCTCTCCACCACCCCCACTTGCGCTCTGTCTCTCTCTGTCTCTCAAAAATGAATAAACGTTAAAAAAAATTTTTTAACTATGAGGATCTTGAGGCCCTCTTAAAGGACTTCCTTGTGGGATCAGAATCAGGAAATGGAAAACCAGCAGTATATAACAAGACTCTCATACTCTCTCCCTCTCTCCACATGGCCTCTCCATATCTGCTTTCACTATACATCTGTTTCTCTATTTTCTCTGTACATACCAGCTTTGTCTTCTCATCCCACAGCTCTACTATGTCCCTTTGCTCCTGCCACAGGCTGAGGTACACTATGTCTAAGAGTCAATCTAAAGTCCCAGGATAGAGCATTTGACTGGTTCAGTTTGGATGAAACTGCCACCCTTGGTCCAATCAGGGATATGCAGCACAAACCTGACTGCCACAGGAGAGCCTTAAGAGCGTGAAAGAAGGACATTCTCAAGTGAAAGCGGTTGCTGTGAACTGAGCAACACCACAAGAAGTGTCTACTAGTCCCTGGCTATCCTGTCATCCCTCTATAGAGGCTTCCCTGTTCCCTGTCCCGGGGCACTGTTTTATAGTGACCCAGGTACTGATAGTTCCTATGTTCACCGTTTTTCTTCTCTCTTATTTTCTACCTCATGCTTCTGCTTACCTATGGCTACTACCGTTTCACGTTTTCTACTTACTGACTGTCTCCATGTCTCTTGGCTTCTGTGCCACCATCTCTCTGAGTGAATGGAATTTGCTCTCCCCAAAAGTATACTGGATTGGATCTCAACTCACATGTGGCTCTCTTTGGGTCAGTCATCAACCCATGAGTCAGTCCATCAATCCTGGGTCCCATCAGTATGGCCAGGGTAGTGGGGTTACAGGCTACAGAATAGAAACCAAAAATAAGGAACTGTCTGCTTCTGCTTTTCCCATAAAAGAGATATGGGCCTGGCAGGGTTTTCTGTGTTTTTTTTTTTAATATTTGTTTATTTTTGAGAGACAGAGACAGAGCATGAGCAGGGGAGAGACAGAGAGAGAGAGGGAAACACAGAATCCAAAGCAGGCTCCAGGCTCTGAGCTGTCAGCACAGAGCCTGATGCAGGACTTAAACTCACGATCATGACCTGAGTCAATGCCAGATACTTAACTGACTGAGCCACCCAGGCACCCCCTGGTAGTTTTCCTCAAAAAGTGCCATGAACTTCTAGCACTGATATCACAAAAGACCTATCCTGTCTCCAAATACTCTCTGGACATAAAATGAGCTCTTTAGGAATCTCTGTGAGCATTTTAAATTTTCAAACAATAACTAGTTTGGGATTTCATATATATTTAACAAAATTACTAGTGTTCTGTTCAGTGTACTATTGTATCCTCAGCTGGTATTTTAATAAGACTTATTCTCTGCAGAACCTACTTCTGAGAATCTCGAAGTGAAATACGTTAAGTAATTGATAGATTAAAACAAAAAACTTCTCTCACTTCACAAAATCATTTATGACTGCTACATACCTTCTCGGTGACTAAGGCCGCATGATCTTGGTGGTAAGATTGCAAGTCTTCTTGTAAAATCTTCTGTAAACTGCTTATTTAAACAAGTAGAGTCAAGCAGTATACTCTCGCTCCTAGAAATATAAGCAAATTAATATTAAATGTTACAGTGCCTCAATTCTTGCCACAAATTAGGAAGAAATATAACACACAAACATGAAGTAAGAGGAAAGAATATATCACTGAGAACCAATGAGAATCTAAGAAAAGACAGACACGTCATGTTACACAAAAGATCCTAAATATTTTGATCTCCTAGATACAAGCCCAGCTTCCAATTCATTTATGACCTAAAGCATCTAGTCACTGGTAAGCGCGTCCCTATAACCAAAGAAGCAAATTCCTGCCAACAGGAAGTTCTATTACCCATGACTAGAGACAAACTCACATGCCAGCCTAGATAGGGCTTCTGGCTAGGGAAAGCTCCATTATGGTCTGGTGAGTTTTATCTGATTGATAACCACAAAAGAGCAGTCTCTCCTCCATGTCAGGCAAGATTAAGATTTCCTTTGGGGGCTCATTTGCATCCTTGAAATGTAAAGTACTATTTTAAATGGTAGTGGAGCACAAAGCAAGATCCAACTTCATACACTCTTTCCATAAGGAGGTCAGAATTACTCTCATGCTCAGGCCCAGATGAAGTACTCTAGAACACTCAGGCTCAGAAGTCAAGAAAAGTGACCTGTCCAAAGACTACAGCCCTGTCTCTTGCAATGAACCCAAATCCAGATAAATATTCCCTCCCAGTCACAGTTCCCTCCCTCCCAACTTAGTATAAAACATCTTTTGCCAAGGAGTCCAACATATTCCTAATGTAATTTCTCTTAAGATACTGGATCCAACATTGAATAAATCCTATTAACAAAACCCAAAGTAGCTCATGATATCCAGACAATCTGGACTAAAGGACAAAAAAACAAAATATAATATGTCAATGTAAGAAATCCAATGAATTGAATTACCTAAATATAGAGTTCCTAGGTAAATCTTTTAGAATGGAAAAGCCATTGGAAATACACTCATTATACAGTGAGCCACTCAATGACAGTTATCTATTGTGTTGTTACAAATCACCTCAAAACGTTAGTGGCTTAAAACAACTATAATTTATTAGTTCATAATCCTTTGGGTCTTCAGTTTGGGCTAGACTAAGAAGGGTGGTTCTTTGCTTGGTCTCATTTAGGCTTACTCATGTCACAACAATCAGCTGGCAATTCAGCCAGGACTGGATGATGCAAAATGGCCTCACTCATAAGACTAGAAGTTAGTGTTGGCTCTCAGCTGGGCTTCTCTCTGTCTCCATGTGGTTTCTCACTACCAAGGAGGCTGGCCTTGGCTTCTTCCCGTAGCAGGAGCAGAATTCCAAGAAAGCAAGACTAGAGGCTAGAAGACCTGAAACTCCCATAGCTGAAAACTCCCACAAATGTCTCTCTTGCCACATTTTATCAGAGAAAGTGAGTAAGAAGATCAAGCCACATTCAAGATGGTGGAAAATAGACTTTGCCTACTGATGGAAGGAGAGGCAAAGTCACATTGCTAAGGGAACAGGACACAGGGATGGGAGGAATTCTTAGCAATTTATTTCAGTCTACACTAGAGGGACATATCTCACGAGCTCTAGTCTCCCCAGCACCTAGTATAAAGTTTGGCATACATGGAAGGTATTTCAAGTTCTGCTGTTCAATGAAAACACATCTTTGGAAATATATCCCATCAGTTGCCAGCTAGGTGAAAGACAAATTTCAAAATAAAAACTGCCAGTACTTTTTAAAACTATGATACTAACATCTTGATCAACTCTCATGCCATTATATTTCCCTTTTTTCTACTTTCATCGGCATGAAAAGTTGTTTCCTTCAAATAACTAAGCTTGGATGAGGGTAATTTTGACACGTCCTTAAAAAATGTTCTGGTTCTCTATATTCTCTTCTAGTATTATCAAAATATCACGAATTATTCTAGATATGACTCTATAAACAGTTTGTAAATATAACTGATATTCTGTTCCACAACATCTGGAAGCACATGCAACCACAATCCATTACCAAAAGAACGCAGGCGTACCTGTAGCTCATCACAAACTGAGGGCCCATTTCACACCAAGTCCGCATAGGAAGGAAACCCACAGATATCCTACTTCCTTTTCCCCATTCTTGAAAGGCAACACCTGTTTGCAGCTGAGTAGTTTTATTGGCATGCTTCCAACCTCTAGAATTTTGGGCGTCCAACGGCCTTTTCTCATTTCATTCTGTCCCTTTCAGTCTGAGCTGTATAAAACTAGCAAGAACATTGTATGTCCGCAGGGTTAGCAAGAGGCCTGCCCACAGATCTTTACTAGATAATCCCATCTCTGATTACCCTTTTGCTGAAATGGTGGAGAGACATTGCCCTTAAGCAGCCTTTTGTGTGACTGAAATACTCTGACCTTTTGATCTGTCTGAGGTATTAGCAAAAGGTTGTATAGCCACACCCTCCACTTGTTCTTCAGAGCGTGCTTTCCAAACAATAAATCTCTCCATTTTAGCATCCTTTTGCCATCTGGATAGGCTGAAAGGTTCCCAAAACATCAAGTCTTGGGGCTTTTTTGTTTAACCATCCTCTTTCTCCTCTTGCATTTTCCTATAAGCAGCAAGGAGAAACTAAGCTGCGCCTTCAACACACCGCATGAAATCTCCTCAGCTAAGTACCCAAGTTCATCATGCACAAATTCTGCTTTCCACGGGGATGCAAGTCACAATCCTGTTAACCTTCCTGCAACTATATAACAAGGATCCACCTGCCTCCCATTTCCAGTACCATGTTCTTCACTTCCCTCTGAGTCCTCACCAGAGGTGTCCTTAAAGTCCGGATTTCTATTAACAGTCTCCTTACAACCATGTAGGTTTTCTCTAAGAGGATTCTTCAGAGCCCTCATAGCAGAGACTTTGATATCCATATTTCTACCATCAGTATGTCTCAGGCAATCTAGTCCCCTCAAAATTCTTCCCACCTCTGCCCACTACTCAATTCCAAAGCCATTTTAACCTTTTTGAAATTTAAAAAAAAATATTTATGTATTTTTGAGAGACAGACAGAGTGTGAGCAGGGGAGGGGCAGAGAGAGAGAGGGGGAGACACAAAACTCCAAGCAGGCTCCAGGCTCCAAACTGACAGCACAGAGCCCAACGCAGGGCTTGAACTCATGAACCCCGAGATCATGACCTGAGCGGAAGTCCAGGCTTAACCAACTGAGCCACCCAGGTGCCCCACAATTTCAACATTTTTTAAAATTATTTTTTAACGTTTATTTATTATTTTTGAGACAGAGAGAGACAGAGCATGAACGGGGGACGCGCAGAGAGAGAGGGAGACACAGAATCGGAAGCAGGCTCCAGGCTCCGAGCCATCAGCCCAGAGCCGGACGTGGGGCTCGAACTCACGGACCCTGAGATGGTGACCTGAGTCGAAGTCGGACGCTTAACCGACTGAGCCACCCAGGTGCCCCACAATTTCAACATTTTTAAGTATTGGTTATAGCAGCTCCCTCTCTCAGGTACCAAAATCTTTATTAGTGTCCTATTGCTACTCTAATATATTAACACAAATTAAGTGGCTTAAGACAACATGTGTTTATTATTTGGAGTTCTATGGGCCAGAGGTGGGGCTAACATGGAAGTGCTGACAGGGCTAGGTCCCTTCTGGACATTTGTGGGGAGAATCTGTTTTCTTGCCCTTTCCACCTTCTAGAGGCTAACACAATCCTTGGCTTATGGTTCCATCCTTCTGTTTTCAAAACCAGCAACGGCAGCAGGTTGAGTCTTTCTCATGACGATCTCTCTGACCCCCTTTCCTCATCAAATCCTTCTCTGACCGCAGCCAGGAAAGGTTCTCCACTTTTAAGAGCTTACCCAGATCTTATAGGATAACCTCCCTGTCACAGGTTTGTAACCTTAATCATATCTGCAAAATTCCCTTTTCCATGTAAGGTAACATTCACAAGTTCTGGAGATTGAGACATAGATATTTGGAAGAGGCCATTACTCTGTCTATCACAGAAATTTCCATCTTGCCAAAGTCACTATGACTTTGGCCTTTGTAACATCAACCGAACTAGTATCCTAACTGATACAATCTTCCTGCCCAGTTTCAAGGTTTTCCCTAGTGACTTCCTGCCTTTTTCAAGTGGTGTCTATAAAACAGAACAAGGTAACAGTCTTCTCAGAAGAAGAAATAATAAACAACACCCTGTGTAATCCAAATGTACCTCACGTTAGGTAAGAGTTACCAGAAAGAGTATTTATGATTGTTATAAACTGAATTATGTTTTAAATACACTAAGAGAACTTACCATGGAGAATCATTTATAAAGTGAAACATTTTGTAAAGTGAATAAGCATTACCTAATACCTTGTTAAGCCAGATTTTTACATAGTTTGTTTGGCTAAAGTAGGACATACCATACCTACGTATAAGATATAAACATATTATGTAGCAACTCTTTCTTTTTGGACACTTATAAGTTACTTGGTGTTTCACACATCTGCTCTAGGTGATTTATGAAACTCAAAAGATTTTTAATAGAGTATGCAACACGTATTTTATTTTTACAATTTTCAGCTCTGCTAGAAAAGACAATAGAAACACGTGGGTAGATAAAACCCACAAAATGGAAATAAGCTATATGAGATATAAGTTAAACTCATAGGAAAAGTTACATATAGATAATGAGTCAACAAGTAGACTTGTAAGAATTCTTAAGATACGTTAAATGTAAGGAATATATAAATCAGTAGCCTGTCAGATCTGTTAAAAATAGATAGAATATATGGAATATAGGCTATAATAAGCAAGAGTGTTACTTATAGATGGAAAAAAAAGATCAAAAGACCAAGTCGTAAGGTACAGTTATGCTGCCTTTTTTGAGCTACCATCCATGGTACCCTAAATTGGCCAACCAGTTGTGACAGTCACCATGCTCTCATCCCAACCCCACATCTGCGCAGATAAAATCCATCGGGATACGTCAGTTACCTGGCAAACTACAGCCACCGCCAGGACCTGTCGCTACATCTTGTTGGTGGAACAGGATATGTGTTGGCCCAGGTCCCTTTCATCTGTTGTTACTCACACTTCAACTTTGTCCTCGAAACACACCATCAGCAGGGATGGTAATGAGGCAGAGAGAGACAAGGCAGGCAGACACTGGATCACCCAGGACTGGGGCAGCATGGTCCTGGCACCCTATCTTAAGTGTGTAGCCAGCCCCATCTCTTTCTCTTCGCTTCTTGTTGTGTGTTTTATTTTTTATTTTTTAATTTTTTTTAATGTTTATTTATTTTTGAGACAGAGAGAGACAGAGCATGAATGGGGGAGGGTCAGCAAGAGAGAGACACAGAATCTGAAACAGGCTCCAGGCTCTGAGCTGTCAGCACAGAGCCCGATGCAGGGCTCGAACTCACGGACCGCGAGATCATGACCTGAGCCGAAGTCGGCCGCTTAACCGACTGAGCCACCCAGGCGCCCCTCTTGCTGTGTGTTTTAAATTGATATAATAACCCATGTGATTTGAGCATCTTAATTTTTCCCATGAGCTCTTCTGGATCTGGGGATGACATGGTGTTGTTCTTGGACACAACCATTGCACAACAGAACAAAATCACAATATAAAAGGGGCAGCAGGAAGAGAGACCCGAAAAAGGGAGAACCCTAACACAGACTCCTGAGCTGCATCTGAGGGCTCACACTGTCAGAAGGCGCTTTTTACCCTTAGGTTAACCCCTCACTGAGTGCCCCCTCTCAGTGGACGCACCCTCATCTACTTGGCTACAAACAGAAATTCAGGAGTCAGTCTTGACTCTTCCTTCTCTTGCCTTCCTCACACCCAATCCATCACAAAGTCCGGTTGATACTACTTCAAAACAGGTCTTGATATCCTGCACTTCTCTCCATTTCTCCCAGGATGACCTCTAGTCCAAACGAATATCAGCAACTGCCACCTACCAGGGTTCTCTCAGAATTCACAGACCTCAGAGTTATTGGTTAAACACATAA